>NC_140590.1:1314058905-1314709905 GCF_964204655.1 Triturus cristatus
TTCGTTTGGGGGGGGGGGGGGTTATGTAGGAGAGTGGAATCTGACTAATGGTTGCCCCCAACTTTTTGCCTGGTATTTAAGTGGTTTTTGACTAGTCTGGCTGGGATCCTGCTATCCAGGACCCCAGCCTATCTGATTTCTCCCTAAAACTGTTGTGAGTACTCTAGGTACAAACATAATTGGATGCTGGGCATGCCCTACCAGTCCCTTGTAGATGGTACCCTAGGTACCCAGGGCATGGGTCCCCCAGTAGGCCTACCAGGGCTGCAGCACTTATTGTGCCACCCTGGGACAGCCACCCAAACTGACACCACCAGGCCACTACTGTAGCCTGGGTAAGGTGGTGCTAGCACCCCTTACAGGGATGTAGGTACCCTATGTCCCATGCCATTACAACACATATACTCTCATATGTCACCCCTATGGCAGGCCCTGGTAATCCTACAGGGCTGGGTGCTGAGGTATGTGTGAGGGGGGACCCCTACGTGAGTAGGACCTCTCTGCAACCTTCGTAAAATCGTTACTGGGTTGTTTGTAGTGTAGCCATACCATATACTCTTAACCGCATTATAAGTTATTGCGTCATCGCTGTAACTTGGGAATGGCTACACAGAACCATATCGTGTTTTTGGTGTCAAACATGAAGGAATCATACCCCCAGTCCAGCCATGGGCATGGGGGCACGATTCCCCCTTGCTAGGAGGGTGATATGGGAAAAGCGGTAGAATTTAGACACCAATTTAAAAGTGCACATGTACCACAAAATGGCTACTGTCCACCACCTACACGACTCTGGCTGGCTGTTGCTGGGGAAAACCCCAGCCTCGCCATCTGGACAATAGGGCTCCTGTGGCAGGGAGGTGCCAGCACCTCCCCAGACAGGATATGTGGATTGGAACAGGGTGGGTGCACCAAATGTCCTTTCAGAGTTGCACGTAGGCAGCTGCAGAGCCCCAATTCTGCATACACCACCTGGAACCGGTTCAGGGGCATCCTGCCCCTCGCCCAGGCGGGAAACACACAAAGGGGAGTGGGTGTAGCCACCCTTTCCCGCCTCTACTCTGATTGGTAGGCTCTATTTTGGACCATCCCCTAATCTGGGGGATATATGGGAATAACTTTGCCCTAGAGCCTTAGATTCGGACAGGACTTCACAGAACTGACCTTCGACGAGCTGCTGCCCAGCTGACTGAAGAAATCTCCCTTGGGATAAAGGAGTTATCCCCCTGCTTGGCAGGCACCTAAAAGACTACAAGATACCCGGTTAGAACTTCGCTGCTCTCACGAACTTCGACGCCTTCCATCAACCTTGAGGTGGGTCTCCAGTGCATCCCAGAGTCCTGTGAGCGTGCCCAGCAAGTCTGAGCACCGTGGACCACGTGGGTGCCGAGATCCCTGCATACCCCGAGACCCCGGCCACCTCTTGTATAGCACATGACCCCGACCAGTGGGGAAGTTGTGCTTTGGCCCATTTCTGAGCCAACCTTCAAGCAGCATTCGTGCCAAAGCTCAGCCCCCTAGTCCACTCCGGTGGCCCTTTTACGCACTCCATTTTGCTGCCCTCCGCGGTCCCTTGTCGCTTGACTTGTGGGCCCTGACGGAGGAAAACCTATCTTTCCAAGAGTTCCCCTGGTTGCTCCAGGCCGGCTCTACGCTCCCTGCAAAGGAGAGCACCCTCAGACCTCGTGGGTCTGCACCAGCAGCTGCTTTGTTCATCTTGCGTGGGTTGCAGTTGCCAATGCTTAGTGGATCCAATCGGGACACTAACACCGCAGCGACCCTCAGCCGACGTGGGACAGTCGCCCTCCAGAAGCTGGCCTTCCTTGAAGCCTCCCGGAGCCCATGACTGCAGAGCCCAGCTGTACCTTCCACACCTGAAGCACCCGACATCCACGAGTTCCTTCCTGTGAGCTCCTTGGTCACTGTGCTGTGACCCAGACTCTGTCCCCTCTGCTTTCAGGTTCACCTTCATCTTCTCTTCAACTTTAATCTTCATGACTTCAACGACGCTTTCAGCTAGCAGCAGTTTGGACTACTTTTCCATAGAAAATCAGCCCGCGACCCGACACCAGAATCGACCTATGCACCCGGCTTCCCTGGGGCAGGTAACAGTGGTACTTCGGTACTTCCGTGGTGGTGGGATCTCCAAAGCCTTAAGTCTCAAGCCTTAACTTTGTACTGTTGTTAGAAGTGTCCTTAAACCTTAATTATTCAACCGCGACATTCTCCATAGGCTAACATTGCGATCCCGATAGCAACTTCTCGCACTGCACACGCCTCCCGTGGGTCCCCTTCCTCTTAACTGTGGGTGGATTCTGAAGGGGCAAGCGATCCTGAATGCCCTAGGCATTGCCTGTAGAATTGTCGTGGTTCTTATACCACTATTTTAGTATATGGTTTGGTCCCCACCTGGGGCCCATTGATTTCTGTGCTATTTATTGTGTTTATAAATGCTTGTTTGAAGTGTAACTTTGCCACTAGCCACATGAAGTGACTGTGGGATTCTGTCTAGAATAAATACATACATTTTATATATATACCTGTGTGGGCTACTCTTTCATTTGGATATTCAAGAGGTTATTATGGTAAAACAATAAGCTTAACACTCCTTCAAGACTTAGCCTGAAGGCTGCTCTCCACAGCTACCACTAGGATAGCTTTCTTTAAAGGTTGTCTTAAACCTATCATCAATAAGAGTCGAATTGGACTGGTGCAAGGTGTCCCTATAACTAGGAACAGCATATGCCAGGCCAACTTCTCACAGTTAAGGTCTTAAACTCTTACTCTGGCCTAATGGTAAGGTCTTAACTCTTACCTTGGCCTAATGGTTAAGGTCTTAGACTCTTACTCTGGCCTAATGGTTAAGGTATTGACTCTTACTCTGGCCTAATGGTTAAGGTCTTAGACTCTTACTCTGGCCTAATGGTTAAGGTCTTAACTCTTACTCTGGCCTAATGGTTAAGGTCTTTGACTCTTACTCTGTCCTAATGGTTAAGGTCTTAACTCTTACTCTTGCCTAATGGTTAAGGTATTGACTCTTACTCTGGCCTACTGGTTAAGGTCTTAAATCTTACTTTGGCCCAATGGTTAAGGTCTTTGCTCTTACTCTGGCCAATTGGTTAAGGTCTTAGACTCTAACTCTGGCCTAATGGTTAAGGTCTTAAACTCTTACTCTGGCCTAATGGTAAGGTCTTAACTCTTACTCTGGCCTAATGGTTAAGGTCTTAGACTCTTACTCTGGCCTAATGGTTAAGGTCTTTACTCTTACTCTGGCCTAATGGTTAAGGTCTTAACTCTTACTCTGGCCTAATGGTTAAGGTCTTAGACTCTAAGTCTGGCCTAATGGTAAGGTCTAGACTCTTACTCTGGCCTAATGGTTAAGGTCTTAACTCTTACTCTAGCCTAATGGTTAAGGTCTTAGACACTTACTCTGGCCTACTGGTTAAGGTCTTTGCTCTTACTCTGGCCTATTGGTTAAGGTCTTAGACTCTTACTCTGGCCTAATGATTAAGGTCTTAAACACTTACTCTTGCCTAATCGTTAAAGTCTTAGATTCTTACTCTGGCCTAATGGTTAAGGTCTTGACTTTTACTCTGGCCTAATGGTTAAGGTCTTAGACTCTTACTCTGGCCTAATGGTTAAGGTCTAGACTCTTACTCTAGCCTAATGGTTAAGGTCTTAGACTCTTACTCTAGCCTAATGGTTAAGGTCTTAGACTCTAACTCTGGCCTAATGGCTAAGGTCTTAACTCTAACTCTGGCCTAATGGTTAAGGTCTAGACTCTTACACTGGCCTAATGGTTAAGGTCTTAACTCTTACTCTGGCCTAATGCTTAAGGTCTTAGACTCTAACTCTGGCCTAATGGTTAAGGTCTAGACTCTTACTCTGGCCTACTGGTTAAGGTCTTAGACTCTTACTCTGGCCCAATGGTTAAGGTCTAGACTCTTACACTGGCCTAATGGTTAAGGTCTTAACTCTTATTCTGGCCTAATGCTTAAGGTCTTAGACTCTAACTCTGGCCTAATGATTAAGGTCTAGACTCTTACTCTGGCCTACTGGTTAAGGTCTTAGACTCTTACTCTAGCCTAATGCTTAAGATCTTGGACTCTTACTCTGGCCTAATGGTTAAGGTCTTAACTCTTACTCTTGCCTAATGGTTAAGGTCTTAGACTCTTACTCTAGCCTAATGGTTAAGGTCTTAGACTCTAACTCTGGCCTAATGGCTAAGGTCTTAGACTCTAACTCTGGCCTAATGGTTAAGGTCTAGACTCTTACTCTGGCCTAATGGTTAAGGTATTGACTCTTACTCTGGCTAATGGTTAATGTCTTAGACTCTTACTCTGGACTAATGGTTAAGGTCTTAGACTCTTACTCTGGCCTAATGGTTAAGGTATTGACTCTTACTCTGGCCTAATGGTTAAGGTCTTAGACTCTTACTCTGGCCTAATGGTTAAGGTCTTAACTCTTACTCTGGCCTAATGGTAAGATCTAGACCCTTACTCCGGCCTAATGGTTAAGGTCTTAACTTTTACTCTGGCCTAATGGTTAAGGTCTTAGACTCTTACTCTGGCCTAATGGTTAAGGTCTAGACTCTTACTCTAGCCTAATGGTTAAGGTCTTAGACTCTTACTCTAGCCTAATGGTTAAGGTCTTAGACTCTAACTCTGGCCTAATGGCTAAGGTCTTAACTCTAACTCTGGCCTAATGGTTAAGGTCTAGACTCTTACACTGGCCTAATGGTTAAGGTCTTAACTCTTACTCTGGCCTAATGCTTAAGGTCTTAGACTCTAACTCTGGCCTAATGGTTAAGGTCTAGACTCTTACTCTGGCCTACTGGTTAAGGTCTTAGACTCTTACTCTGGCCCAATGGTTAAGGTCTAGACTCTTACTCTGGCCTAATGGTTAAGGTATTGACTCTTACTCTGGCCTAATGGTTAAGGTCTTAGACTCTTACTCTGGCCTAATGGTTAAGGTCTTAACTCTTACTCTGGCCTAATGGTAAGATCTAGACCCTTACTCCGGCCTAATGGTTAAGGTCTTAACTCTTACTCTGGCCTAATGGTTAAGGTCTTGACTCTTACTGTGGCCTAATGGTTAAGGTCTTAGACTCTTACTCTCGCCTAATGGTTAGGGTCTTGACTCTTACTCTGGCCTAATGGTTAAGGTCTTAGACTCTTACTCTGGCCTAATCTGTTAAGGTCTTAACTCTTACTCTTGCCTAATGGTTAATGTCTTAACTCTTACTCTGACCTAATGGTTAAGGTCTTAACTCTTACTCTGACCTAATGGTTAAGGTCTTAGACTCTGACTCTGGCCTAATGGGTAAGGTCTTAGACTCTTACTCTGGCCTAATGGTTAAGGTCTTAGACTCTCACTCTGGTCTAATGGTTAAGGTCTTAGACTCTTACTCTGGCCTACTGTTTAAGGTATTAACTCTTACTCTTGCCTAATGGTTAAGGTCTTAGACTCTTACTCTGGCCTAATGGTTAAGGTCTTAACTCTTACTATGGACTACTGATTAAGGTCTTTACTCTTACACTGGCCTAATGGTTAAGGTTTTAACTCTTACTCTGGCCTAATGGTTAAGGTCTTGACTCTTACTCTGGCCTAATGGTTAAGGTCTTAGACTCTTACTCTGGCCTAATGCTTAAGGTCTTAACTCTTACTATGGCCTACTGATTAAGGTCTTTACTCTTACACTGGCCTAATGGTTAAGGTTTTAACTCTTACTCTGGCCTAATGGTTAAGGTCTTAGACTCTTACTCTGGCCTAATGGTTAAGGTCTTAACTCTTACTCTGGCCTAATGGTAAGATCTAGACCCTTACTCCGGCCTAATGGTTAAGGTCTTAACTCTTACTCTGGCCTAATGGTTAAGGTCTTGACTCTTACTCTGGCCTAATGGTTAAGGTCTTAGACTCTTACTCTCGCCTAATGGTTAAGGTCTTGACTCTTACTCTGGCCTAATGGTTAAGGTCTTAGACTCTTACTCTGGCCTAATCTGTTAAGGTCTTAACTCTTACTCTTGCCTAATGGTTAATGTCTTAACTCTTACTCTGACCTAATGGTTAAGGTCTTAACTCTTACTCTGACCTAATGGTTAAGGTCTTAGACTCTGACTCTGGCCTAATGGGTAAGGTCTTAGACTCTTACTCTGGCCTAATGGTTAAGGTCTTAGACTCTTACTCTGGTCTAATGGTTAAGGTCTTAGACTCTTACTCTGGCCTACTGTTTAAGGTATTAACTCTTACTCTTGCCTAATGGTTAAGGTCTTAGACTCTTACTCTGGCCTAATGGTTAATGTCTTAACTCTTACTCTGGCATAATGGTTAAGGTCTTAACTCTTACTCTGACCTAATGGTTAAGGTCTTAGACTCTTACTCTGGCCTAATAGTTGAGGTCTTAACTCTTACTATGGCCTACTGATTAAGGTCTTTACTCTTACACTGGCCTAATGGTTAAGGTTTTAACTCTTACTCTGGCCTAATGCTTAAGGTCTTAGGCTCTTTCTCTGGCCTAATGGTTAAGGTCTTAACTCTTACTCTGGCCTAATGGTTAAGGTCTTAGACTCTTACTCTGGCCTAATGGTTAAGGTCTTAACTCTTACTCTTGCCTAATGGTTAAGGTCTAGACTCTTACACTGGCCTAACGGTTGAGGTCTTAGACTCTTACTCTGGCCTAATGGTTAAGGTATTAGACTCTTACTCTGGGCTAATGGTTAAGGTATTAACTCTTACTCTGGCCTAATCGTTAAAGTCTTAGATTCTTACTCTTGCCTAATGGTTAAGGTCTAGACTCTTACTCTGGCCTAATGGTTAAGGTATTGACTCTTACTCTGGCCTAATGGTTAATGTCTTAGACTCTTACTCTGGCCTAATGGTTAAGGTCTTAATTCTTACACTGGCCTAACGGTTAAGGTCTTAGACTCTTACTCTGACCTAATGGTTAAGTTCTTAGACTCTTACTCTGGCCTAATGGTTAAGGTATTAGACTCTTACTCTGGGCTACTGGTTAAGGTCTTAACTCTTACTCTGGCCTACTGGTTAAGGTCTTAAATCTTACTTTGGCCTAATGGTTAAGGTCTTTGCTCTTACTCTGGCCAATTGGTTAAGGTCTTAGACTCTAACTCTGGCCTAATGGTTAAGGTCTTAAACTCTTACTCTGGCCTAATGGTAAGGTCTTAACTCTTACTTTGGCCTAATGGTTAAGGTCTTAGACTGTTACTCTGGCCTACTGGTTAAGGTCTTAGATCTTACTCTGGCCTAATGGTTAAGGTCTTGACTCTTACTCTGGCCTAATGGTTAAGGTCTTAGACTCTTACTCTGGCCTAATGGTTAAGGTCTTTACTCTTACTCTGGCCTAATGGTTAAGGTCTTAACTCTTACTCTGGCCTAATGGTTAAGGTCTTAGACTCTAAGTCTGGCCTAATGGTAAGGTCTAGACTCTTACTCTGGCCTAATGGTTAAGGTCTTAACTCTTACTCTAGCCTAATGGTTAAGGTCTTAGACTCTAACTCTGGCCTAATAGCTAAGGTCTTAGACTCTAACTCTGGCCTAATGGTTAAGGTCTAGACTCTTACTCTGGCCTAATGGTTAAGGTTTTGACTCTTAATCTGGCCTAATGGTTAATGTCTTAGACTCTTACTCTGGCCTAATGGTTAAGGTTTTAGACTCTTACTCTGGCCTAATGGTTAAGGTATTGACTCTTACTCTGGCCTAATGGTTAATGTCTTAGACTCTTACTCTGGCCTTATGGTTAAGATCTTAACTCTTACTCTTGCCTAATGGTTAAGGTCTTAGACTCTTACTCTAGCCTAATGGTTAAGGTCTTAGATTCTTACTCTGGCCTAATGGTTAAGGTCTAGACTCTTACTCTGGCCTAATGGTTAAGGTATTGACTCTTACTCTGGCCTAATGGTTAATGTCTTAGACTCTTACTCTGGTCTAATGGTTAAGGTCTTAGACTCTTACTCTGGCCTAATGGTTAAGGTCTTAACTCTTACTCTGGCCTAATGTTTAAGGTCTTAACTCTTACTCTGGCCTAATGGTTAAGGTCTTAGACTCTTACTCTAGCCTAATGGTTAAGGTCTTAGACTCTAACTCTGGCCTAATGGCTAAGGTCTTAGACTCTAACTCTGGCCTAATGGTTAAGGTCTAGACTCTTACTCTGGCCTAATGGTTAAGGTCTTAACTCTTACTCTGACGTAATGGTTAAGGTCTTAACTCTTACTCTTGCCTAATGGTTAAGGTCTTAGACTCTTACTCTAGCCTAATGGTTAAGGTCTTAGACTCTAACTCTGGCCTAATGGCTAAGGTCTTAGACTCTAACTCTGGCCTAATGGTTAAGGTCTAGACTCTTACTCTGGCCTAATGGTTAAGGTTTTGACTCTTACTCTGGCCTAATGGTTAATGTCTTAGACTCTAACTCTGGCCTAATGGCTAAGGTCTTAGACTCTAACTCTGGCCTAATGGTTAAGGTCTAGACTCTTACACTGGCCTAATGGTTAAGGTCTTAACTCTTTCTCTGGCCTAATGCTTAAGGTCTTAGACTCTAACTCTGGCCTAATGGTTAAGGTCTAGACTCTTACTCTGGCCTACTGGTTAAGGTCTTAGACTCTTACTCTGACCTAATGGTTAAGTTCTTAGACTCTTACTCTGGCCTAATGGTTAAGGTATTAGACTCTTACTCTGGGCTACTGGTTAAGGTCTTAACTCTTACTCTGGCCTACTGGTTAAGGTCTTAAATCTTACTTTGGCCTAATGGTTAAGGTCTTTGCTCTTACTCTGGCCAATTGGTTAAGGTCTTAGACTCTAACTCTGGCCTAATGTTTAAGGTCTTAAACTCTTACTCTGGCCTAATGGTAAGGTCTTAACTCTTACTTTGGCCTAATGGTTAAGGTCTTAGACTGTTACTCTGGCCTACTGGTTAAGGTCTTAGATCTTACTCTGGCCTAATGGTTAAGGTCTTGACTCGTACTCTGGCCTAATGGTTAAGGTCTTAGACTCTTACTCTGGCCTAATGGTTAAGGTCTTTACTCTTACTCTGGCCTAATGGTTAAGGTCTTAACTCTTACTCTGGCCTAATGGTTAAGGTCTTAACTCTTACTCTGGCCTAATGGTTAAGGTCTTAGACTCTAAGTCTGGCCTAATGGTAAGGTCTAGACTCTTACTCTGGCCTAATGGTTAAGGTCTTAACTCTTACTCTAGCCTAATGGTTAAGGTCTTAGACACTTACTCTGGCCTACTGGTTAAGGTCTTTGCTCTTACTCTGGCCTATTGGTTAAGGTCTTAGACTCTTACTCTGGCCTAATGATTAAGGTCTTAAACACTTACTCTTGCCTAATCGTTAAAGTCTTAGATTCTTACTCTGGCCTAATGGTTAAGGTCTTGACTTTTACTCTGGCCTAATGGTTAAGGTCTTAAATCTTACTTTGGCCTAATGGTTAAGGTCTTTGCTCTTACTCTGGCCAATTGGTTAAGGTCTTAGACTCTAACTCTGGCCTAATGGTTAAGGTCTTAAACTCTTACTCTGGCCTAATGGTAAGGTCTTAACTCTTACTTTGGCCTAATGGTTAAGGTCTTAGACTGTTACTCTGGCCTACTGGTTAAGGTCTTAGATCTTACTCTGGCCTAATGGTTAAGGTCTTGACTCGTACTCTGGCCTAATGGTTAAGGTCTTAGACTCTTACTCTGGCCTAATGGTTAAGGTCTTTACTCTTACTCTGGCCTAATGGTTAAGGTCTTAACTCTTACTCTGGCCTAATGGTTAAGGTCTTAACTCTTACTCTGGCCTAATGGTTAAGGTCTTAGACTCTAAGTCTGGCCTAATGGTAAGGTCTAGACTCTTACTCTGGCCTAATGGTTAAGGTCTTAACTCTTACTCTAGCCTAATGGTTAAGGTCTTAGACACTTACTCTGGCCTACTGGTTAAGGTCTTTGCTCTTACTCTGGCCTATTGGTTAAGGTCTTAGACTCTTACTCTGGCCTAATGATTAAGGTCTTAAACACTTACTCTTGCCTAATCGTTAAAGTCTTAGATTCTTACTCTGGCCTAATGGTTAAGGTCTTGACTATTACTCTGGCCTAATGGTTAAGGTCTTAGACTCTTACTCTGGCCTAATAGTTAAGGTCTAGACTCTTACTCTAGCCTAATGGTTAAGGTCTTAGACTCTTACTCTAGCCTAATGGTTAAGGTCTTAGACTCTAACTCTGGCCTAATGGCTAAGGTCTTAGACTCTAACTCTGGCCTAATGGTTAAGGTCTAGACTCTTACACTGGCCTAATGGTTAAGGTCTTAACTCTTACTCTGGCCTAATGCTTAAGGTCTTAGACTCTAACTCTGGCCTAATGGTTAAGGTCTAGACTCTTACTCTGGCCTACTGGTTAAGGTCTTAGACTCTTACTCTAGCCTAATGCTTAAGATCTTGGACTCTTACTCTGGCCTAATGGTTAAGGTCCTAACTCTTACTCTTGCCTAATGGTTAAGGTCTTAGACTCTTACTCTAGCCTAATGGTTAAGGTCTTAGACTCTAACTCTGGCCTAATGGCTAAGGTCTTAGACTCTAACTCTGGCCTAATGGTTAAGGTCTAGACTCTTACTCTGGCCTAATGGTTAAGGTATTGACTCTTACTCTGGCCTAATGGTTAATGTCTTAGACTCTTACTCTGGCCTAATGGTTAAGGTCTTAGACTCTTACTCTGGCCGAATGGTTAAGGTATTGACTCTTACTCTGGCCTAATGGTTAAGGTCTTAGACTCTTACTCTGGCCTAATGGTTAAGGTCTTAACTCTTACTGGCCTAATGGTAAGATCTAGACCCTTACTCCGGCCTAATGGTTAAGGTCTTAACTCTTACTCTGACCTAATGGTTAAGGTCTTAACTCTTACTCTGACCTAATGGTTAAGGTCTTAGACTCTGACTCTGGCCTAATGGGTAAGGTCTTAGACTCTTACTCTGGCCTAATGGTTAAGGTCTTAGACTCTTACTCTGGTCTAATGGTTAAGGTCTTAGACTCTTACTCTGGCCTACTGTTTAAGGTATTAACTCTTACTCTTGCCTAATGGTTAAGGTCTTAGACTCTTACTCTGGCCTAATGGTTAATGTCTTAACTCTTACTCTGGCATAATGTTTAAGGTCTTAACTCTTACTCTGACCTAATGGTTAAGGTCTTAGACTCGTACTCTGGCCTAATGGTTGAGGTCTTAACTCTTACTATGGCCTACTGATTAAGGTCTTAAACTCTTACTCTGGCCTAATGGTACGGTCTTAACTCTTACTTTGGCCTAATGGTTAAGGTCTTAGACTGTTACTCTGGCCTACTGGTTAAGGTCTTAGATCTTACTCTGGCCTAATGGTTAAGGTCTTGACTCTTACTCTGGCCTAATGGTTAAGGTCTTAGACTCTTACTCTGGCCTAATGGTTAAGGTCTTTACTCTTACTCTGGCCTAATGGTTAAGGTCTTAACTCTTACTCTGGCCTAATGGTTAAGGTCTTAGACTCTAAGTCTGGCCTAATGGTAAGGTCTAGACTCTTACTCTGGCCCAATGGTTAAGGTCTTAACTCTTACTCTAGCCTAATGGTTAAGGTCTTAGACACTTACTCTGGCCTACTGGTTAAGGTCTTTGCTCTTACTCTGGCCTATTGGTTAAGGTCTAGACTCTTACACTGGCCTAATGGTTAAGGTCTTAACTCTTATTCTGGCCTAATGCTTAAGGTCTTAGACTCTAACTCTGGCCTAATGGTTAAGGTCTAGACTCTTACTCTGGCCTACTGGTTAAGGTCTTAGACTCTTACTCTAGTCTAATGCTTAAGATCTTGGACTCTTACTCTGGCCTAATGGTTAAGGTCTTAACTCTTACTCTTGCCTAATGGTTAAGGTCTTAGACTCTTGCTCTAGCCTAATGGTTAAGGTCTTAGACTCTAACTCTGGCCTAATGGCTAAGGTCTTAAACTCTAACTCTGGCCTAATGGTTAAGGTCTAGACTCTTACTCTGGCCTAATGGTTAAGGTATTGACTCTTACTCTGGCCTAATGGTTAATGTCTTAGACTCTTACTCTGGACTAATGGTTAAGGTCTTAGACTCTTACTCTGGCCTAATGGTTAAGGTATTGACTCTTACTCTGGCCTAATGGTTAAGGTCTTAGACTCTTACTCTGGCCTAATGGTTAGGGTCTTGACTCTTACTCTGGACTAATGGTTAAGGTCTTAGACTCTTACTCTGGCCTAATCTGTTAAGGTCTTAACTCTTACTCTTGCCTAATGGTTAATGTCTTAACTCTTACTCTGACCTAATGGTTAAGGTCTTAACTCTTACTCTGACCTAATGGTTAACCTCTTAGACTCTGACTCTGGCCTAATGGGTAAGGTCTTAGACTCTTACTCTGGCCTAATGGTTAAGGTCTTAGACTCTTACTCTGGTCTAATGGTTAAGGTCTTAGACTCTTACTCTGGCCTACTGTTTAAGGTATTAACTATTACTCTTGCCTAATGGTTAAGGTCTTAGACTCTTACTCTGGCCTAATGGTTAAGGTCTTAACTCTTACTATGGCGTACTGATTAAGGTCTTTACTCTTACACTGGCCTAATGGTTAAGGTTTTGACTCTTACTCTGGCCTAATGCTTAAGGTCTTAGGCTCTTTCTCTGGCCTAATGGTTAAGGTCTTAACTCTTACTCTGGCCTAATGGTTAAGGTCTTAGACTCTTACTCTGGCCTAATGGTTAAGGTCTTAACTCTTACTCTTGCCTAATGGTTAAGGTCTAGACTCTTACTCTGGCCTAATGGTTAAGGTATTGACTCTTACTCTGGCCTAATGGTTAATGTCTTAGACTCTTACTCTGGCCTAATGGTTAAGGTCTTAATTCTTACATTGGCCTAACGGTTGAGGTCTTAGACTCTTACTCTGGCCTAATGGTTAAGGTATTAGACTCTTACTCTGGGCTAATGGTTAAGGTATTAACTCTTACTCTGGCCTAATCGTTAAAGTCTTAGATTCTTACTCTTGCCTAATGGTTAAGGTCTAGACTCTTACTCTGGCCTAATGGTTAAGGTATTGACTCTTACTCTGGCCTAATGGTTAATGTCTTAGACTCTTACTCTGGCCTAATGGTTAAGGTCTTAATTCTTACACTGGCCTAACGGTTAAGGTCTTAGACTCTTACTCTGACCTAATGGTTAAGTTCTTAGACTCTTACTCTGGCCTAATGGTTAAGGTATTAGACTCTTACTCTGGGCTACTGGTTAAGGTCTTAACTCTTACTCTGGCCTACTGGTTAAGGTCTTAAATCTTACTTTGGCCTAATGGTTAAGGTCTTTGCTCTTACTCTGGCCAATTGGTTAAGGTCTTAGACTCTAACTCTGGCCTAATGGTTAAGGTCTTAAACTCTTACTCTGGCCTAATGGTAAGGTCTTAACTCTTACTTTGGCCTAATGGTTAAGGTCTTAGACTGTTACTCTGGCCTACTGGTTAAGGTCTTAGATCTTACTCTGGCCTAATGGTTAAGGTCTTGACTCTTACTCTGGCCTAATGGTTAAGGTCTTAGACTCTTACTCTGGCCTAATGGTTAAGGTCTTTACTCTTACTCTGGCCTAATGGTTAAGGTCTTAACTCTTACTCTGGCCTAATGGTTAAGGTCTTAGACTCTAAGTCTGGCCTAATGGTAAGGTCTAGACTCTTACTCTGGCCTAATGGTTAAGGTCTTAACTCTTACTCTAGCCTAATGGTTAAGGTCTTAGACACTTACTCTGGCCTACTGGTTAAGGTCTTTGCTCTTACTCTGGCCTATTGGTTAAGGTCTTAGACTCTTACTCTGGCCTAATGATTAAGGTCTTAAACACTTACTCTTGCCTAATCGTTAAAGTCTTAGATTCTTACTCTGGCCTAATGGTTAAGGTCTTGACTTTTACTCTGGCCTAATGGTTAAGGTCTTAGACTCTTACTCTGGCCTAATGGTTAAGGTCTAGACTCTAACTCTAGCCTAATGGTTAAGGTCTTAGACTCTTACTCTAGCCTAATGGTTAAGGTCTTAGACTCTAACTCTGGCCTAATGGCTAAGGTCTTAGACTCTAACTCTGGCCTAATGGTTAAGGTCTAGACTCTTACACTGGCCTAATGGTTAAGGTCTTAACTCTTACTCTGGCCTAATGCTTAAGGTCTTAGACTCTAACTCTGGCCTAATGGTTAAGGTCTAGACTCTTACTCTGGCCTACTGGTTAAGGTCTTAGACTCTTACTCTAGCCTAATGCTTAAGATCTTGGACTCTTACTCTGGCCTAATGGTTAAGGTCTTAACTCTTACTCTTGCCTAATGGTTAAGGTCTTAGACTCTTACTCTAGCCTAATGGTTAAGGTCTTAGACTCTAACTCTGGCCTAATGGCTAAGGTCTTAGACTCTAACTCTGGCCTAATGGTTAAGGTCTAGACTCTTACTCTGGCCTAATGGTTAAGGTATTGACTCTTACTCTGGCCTAATGGTTAATGTCTTAGACTCTTACTCTGGCCTAATGGTTAAGGTCTTAGACTCTTACTCTGGCCTAATGGTTAAGGTATTGACTCTTACTCTGGCCTAATGGTTAAGGTCTTAGACTCTTACTCTGGCCTAATGGTTAAGGTCTTAACTCTTACTCTGGCCTAATGGTAAGATCTAGACCCTTACTCCGGCCTAATGGTTAAGGTCTTAACTCTTACTCTGGCCTAATGGTTAAGGTCTTGACTCTTACTCTGGCCTAATGGTTAAGGTCTCAGACTCTTACTCTCGCCTAATGGTTAAGGTCTTGACTCTTACTCTGGCCTAATGGTTAAGGTCTTAGACTCTTACTCTGGCCTAATCTGTTAAGGTCTTAACTCTTACTCTTGCCTAATGGTTAATGTCTTAACTCTTACTCTGACCTAATGGTTAAGGTCTTAACTCTTACTCTGACCTAATGGTTAAGGTCTTAGACTCTGACTCTGGCCTAATGGGTAAGGTCTTAGACTCTTACTCTGGCCTAATGGTTAAGGTCTTAGACTCTTACTCTGGTCTAATGGTTAAGGTCTTAGACTCTTACTCTGGCCTACTGTTTAAGGTATTAACTCTTACTCTTGCCTAATGGTTAAGGTCTTAGACTCTTACTCTGGCCTAATGGTTAATGTCTTAACTCTTACTCTGGCATAATGGTTAAGGTCTTAACTCTTACTCTGACCTAATGGTTAAGGTCTTAGACTCTTACTCTGGCCTAATGGTTGAGGTCTTAACTCTTACTATGGCCTACTGATTAAGGTCTTTACTCTTACACTGGCCTAATGGTTAAGGTTTTAACTCTTACTCTGGCCTAATGCTTAAGGTCTTAGACTCTTTCTCTGGCCTAATGGTTAAGGTCTTAACTCTTACTCTGGCCTAATGGTTAAGGTCTTAGACTCTTACTCTGGCCTAATGGTTAAGGTCTTAACTCTTACTCTTGCCTAATGGTTAAGGTCTTAGACTCTTACTCTAGCCTAATGGTTAAGGTCTTAGACTCTAACTCTGGCCTAATAGCTAAGGTCTTAGACTCTAACTCTGGCCTAATGGTTAAGGTCTAGACTCTTACTCTGGCCTAATGGTTAAGGTTTTGACTCTTACTCTGGCCTAATGGTTAATGTCTTAGACTCTTACTCTGGCCTAATGGTTAAGGTCTTAGACTCTTACTCTGGCCTAATGGTTAAGGTATTGACTCTTACTCTGGCCTAATGGTTAATGTCTTAGACTCTTACTCTGGCCTAATGGTTAAGATCTTAACTCTTACTCTTGCCTAATGGTTAAGGTCTTAGACTCTTACTCTAGCCTAATGGTTAAGGTCTTAGATTCTTACTCTGGCCTAATGGTTAAGGTCTAGACTCTTACTCTGGCCTAATGGTTAAGGTATTGACTCTTACTCTGGCGTAATGGTTAATGTCTTAGACTCTTACTCTGGTCTAATGGTTAAGGTCTTATACTCTTACTCTGGCCTAATGGTTAAGGTCTTAACTCTTACTCTGGCCTAATGTTTAAGGTCTTAACTCTTACTCTGGCCTAATGGTTAAGGTCTTAGACTCTTACTCTAGCCTAATGGTTAAGGTCTTAGACTCTAACTCTGGCCTAATGGCTAAGGTCTTAGACTCTAACTCTGGCCTAATGGTTAAGGTCTAGACTCTTACTCTGGCCTAATAGTTAAGGTCTTAACTCTTACTCTGACGTAATGGTTAAGGTCTTAACTCTTACTCTTGCCTAATGGTTAAGGTCTTAGACTCTTACTCTAGCCTAATGGTTAAGGTCTTAGACTCTAACTCTGGCCTAATGGCTAAGGTCTTAGACTCTAACTCTGGCCTAATGGTTAAGGTCTAGACTCTTACTCTGGCCTAATGGTTAAGGTTTTGACTCTTACTCTGGCCTAATGGTTAATGTCTTAGACTCTTACTCTGGCCTAATGGTTAAGGTCTTAGACTCTTACTCTAGCCTAATGGTTAAGGTATTGACTCTTACTCTGGCCTAATGGTTAATGTCTTAGACTCTTACTCTGGCCTAATGGTTAAGATCTTAACTCTTACTCTTGCCTAATGGTTAAGGTCTTAAACTCTTACTCTAGCCTAATGGTTAAGGTCTTAGATTCTTAGTCTGGCCTAATGGTTAAGGTCTAGACTCTTACTCTGGCCTAATGGTTAAGGTATTGACTCTTACTCTGGCCTAATGGTTAATGTCTTAGACTCTTACTCTGGTCTAATGGTTAAGGTCTTAGACTCTTACTCCGGCCTAATGGTTAAGGTCTTAACTCTTACTGTGACCTAATGGTTAAGGTCTTAGACTCTTACTCTGGCCTAATGGTTAAGGTCTTGACTCTTACTCTGGCCTAATGGTTAAGGTCTTAGACTCTTACTTTGACCTAATGGTTAACGTCTTAGACTCTTACTTTGACCTAATGGTTAAGTTCTTAGACTCTTACTCTGGCCTAATGGTTAATGTCTTGACTCTTACTCTGGCCTAATGGTTAATGTCTTAGACTCTTACTCTGGCCTAAAGGTTAAGGTCTTAACTCTTACTCTGGCCTAATGGTTAATGTAGGAGAGTGGAATCTGACTAATGGTTGCCCCCAACTTTTTGCCTGGTATTTAAGTGGTTTTTGACTAGTCTGGCTGGGATCCTGCTATCCAGGACCCCAGCCTATCTGCTTTCTCCCTAAAACTGTTGTGAGTACTCTAGGTACAAACATAATTGGATGCTGGGCATGCCCTTCCAGTCCCTTGTAGATGGTACCCTAGGTACCCAGGGCATGGGTCCCCCAGTAGGCCTACCAGGGCTGCAGCACTTATTGTGCCACCCTGGGACAGCCACCCAAACTGACACCACCAGGCCACTACTGTAGCCTGGGTAAGGTGGTGCTAGCACCCCTTACAGGGACGTAGGTACCCTATGTCCCATACCATTACAACACATATACTCTCATAGGTCACCCCTATGGCAGGCCCTGGTAATCCTACAGGGCTGGGTGCTGAGGTATGTGTGAGGGGGGACCCCTACATGAGTAGGACCTCTCTGCAACCTTCGTAACACCGTTACTGGGTTGTTTGTAGTGTAGCCATACCATATACTCTACCGCATTATAAGTTATTGCGTCATCGCTGTAACTTGGGACTGGCTACACAGAACCATATCGTGTTTGGTGTCAAACATGAAGGAATCATACCCCCAGTCCAGCCATGGGCATGGGGGCACGATTCCCCCTTGCTAGGAGGGTGATATGGGAAAAGCGGTATATTTTAGACACCAATTTAAAAGTGCACGTGTACCACAAAATGGCTACTGTTCGCCACCTACACGACTCTGGCTGGCTGTTGCTGGGGAAAATCCCAGCCTCTCCAGCTGGACAATAGGGCTCCTGTGGCAGGGAGGTGCCAGCACCTCCCCAGACAGGATATGTGGATTGGAACAGGGTGGGTGCACCAAAAGTCCATTCAGAGTTGCACGTAGGCAGCTGCAGAGCCCCAATTCTGCATACACCGCCTGGAACCGGTTCAGGGGCATCCTGCCCCTCGCCCAGGCGGGAAACACACAAAGGGGAGTGGGTGTAGCCACCCTTTCCCGCCCCTACTCTGATTGGTAGGCTCTATTTTGGACCATCCCCTAATCTTGGGGATATATGGGAATAACTTTGCCCTAGAGCCTTAGATTCGTACAGGACTTCACAGAACTGACCTTCGACGAGCTGCTGCCCAGCTGACTGAAGAAATCTCCCTTGGGATAAAGGAGTTATCCCCCTGCTTGGCAGGCACCTAAAAGACTACAGGATACCCGGTTGGAACTTCGTTGCTCTCACGACCTTCGACGCCTTCCAGCAACCTTGAGGTGGGTCTCCAGTGCATCCCAGCGTCCTGTGAGCGTGCCCAGCAAGTCTGAGCACCCTGGACCACGTGGGTGCCGAGATCCCCGCATACCCCGAGACACCGGCCACCTCTTGTCCAGCACACGACCCCGACCAGTGGGGAAGTCGTGCTTTGGCCCATTTTTGAGCCAACCTTCACGCAGCATTTGTGCCGACCCTCAGCTCCCTGGCCCGCTCCGGTGGCCCGTGGGAGCCCTTTTACGCACTCCATTTTGCTGCCTTCCGCGGTCCCTTGTCTCTCGACTTGTGGGCCCTGACGGAGGACAATCTTCCTTTCTAAGAGTTCCCCTGGTTGCTCCAGGCCTGCTCTACGCTCCCTGCAAAGGAGAGCACCCTCAGACCACGTGGGTCTGCACCAGCAGCTGCTTTGTTCATCTTGCGTGGGTTGCGGTTGCCAATGCTTAGTGGATCCAATCGGGACACTAACACCGCAGCGACCCTCAGCCGACGTGGGACAGTCGCCCTCCAGAAGCTGGCCTTCCTTGAAGCCTCCCGGAGCCCGTGACTGCAGAGCCCAGCTGTACCTTCCACACCTGAAGCACCCGACATCCACGAGCTCCTTCCTGTGAGCTCCCTGGTCACTGTGCTGTGACCCAGACTCTGTCCCCTCTGCTTTCAGGTTCATCTTTGTCTTTTCTTCAACTTTAATCTTCACGACTTCAGCGACACTTCCAGCTAGCAGCAGTTTGGACTCCTTTTCTATAGAAAATCAGCCCGCGACCCGACACCAGAATCGACCTATGCACCCGGCTTCCCTGGGGCAGGTAACAGTGGTACTTCGGTACTTCCGTGGTGGTGGGCTCTCCAAAGCCTTAAGTCCCAAGCCTTAACTTTGTACTGTTGTTAGAAGTGTCCTTAAACCTTAATTATTCAACCGCGACATTCTCCATAGGCTAACATTGCGATCCCGACAGCAGCTTCTCGCACTGCACACGCCTCCCGTGGGTCCCCTTCCTCTTAACTGTGGGTGGATTCTTAAGGGGCCAGCGATCCTGAATGCCCTAGGCATTGCCTGTAGAATTGTCGTGGTTCTTATACCACTATTTTAGTATATGGTTTGGTCCCCCCCTGGGGCCCATTGATTTCTGTGCTATTTATTGTGTTTAGAAATGCTTGTTTGAATTGTAACTTTGCCACTAGCCACATAAAGTGTCTGTGGGATTCTGTCTAGAATAAATACATATATTTTATATATATACCTGTGTGGGCTACTCTTTCATTTGGTTATTCAAGAGGTTATTATGGTAAAACAATAAGCTTAACACTCCTTCAAGACTTAGCCTGAAGGCTGCTCTCCACAGCTACCACTAGGATAGCTTTCTTAAAGGTTGTCTTAAACCTATCATCAATAGGAGTCGAATTGGACTGGTGCAAGGTGTCCCTATAACTAGGAACAGCATATGCCAGGCCAACTTCTCACATTGGTGTGCAGCGGTTGGATTCAAGCTTGCCATTGTTTTACCAGATAACAAAGTGAATTTCTAAAGTGAAAGCCACTAGGTACCAAAGGTACATATAAATTCAAGCTAGAATACAATAAGTTCTACTGAACTTAGAGTTGTGTGTAGAGGGTTTAGCACACCTTGACTACAACTCAAGAGAGGGTTCAGTAGGCCACACTTAGTGTAGGTAGATACATCACTACACTAAACATGTCTTCCAGTGGCACTAAGGCTATGGAAGGACCCCAGAGGGTCCCAGTAGATAAGTATGATAATTTCACCTTTGCTGAGCTCAGGGAAATGTGCACCCTTAGGAAACTGAAGACAGAAAGAGGTGCCAACACAAAACGTCTCAAAGAGATCCTGCTCATAGCAGACTTTATGGAGTCCATAGGATCCAGAGGGATGGACAACGTGGGTGGGCACCCCTCAGAAGAGGACACTCCCAGAGTGGAATCTGAAGAGGAACAGGAAGAGGATGAAAATCCTGACCTGGAAGACACAAACCACTCACAGCATGGAAGTGATGGCCCAAGAGGCACTCCTTCCACCCTTAAAAGGAGAGTGGTGGGTCCAAGAAGGAACAGATCCCCCTCAGTGGGATCCAACCATTCTAAGGGATCCAAAGGGTCCTCTGCCTCTTCTCAGAGAAGAGAATCCTCTCATGAGAGGAAATGCAGACTGATCAAATTTGAGCAGGCTAAGCTTCAGCTTAAAAGAGAACAGTTAGCATTAGACAGGGAAACCCTGGAGCTTCAGAAAGCTTCAAAGAAATGGGGTCTAGAGATCCCTGGTGGCAGTGATGAAACCCCTAGAGTTAGAGAGAGAGTCCCTGACAATAGGAACCTCCACAAGATTGTGCCCCCCTATCAGAATGGGGATGATATTCACAAATGGATATCTGCTCTTGAAAGGGCCTGTAGAGTACAGAGGGTCCCTGTAGAGCAGTGGGCAGCAATCCTGTGGCTCTCCTTTTCAGATAAAGGGAGAGACAAGCTCCTCTCTGTAAGAGAAGAGGATGCTGATGATTATTATATCCTGAAAGATGCTTTAATAGATGGGTTTGGCTTAACCACTGATCAATACAGACTTAAGTTCAGAGACACCCAGAAAGCACAAAATCAGGATTGGGTAGACTTTGTGGATTGTGCAACCAAGGCACTGGAAGGTTGGTTAAATGGCAGTAAAGTTAATGATTATCAAGGATTATATAATCTCATTATGAGGGAGCAGATTCTTAATAATTGTCAGAACCAACTTTTACACCAGCACCTGGTGGACTCTGATCTGACCTCTCCCCAAGAATTGGGAAAGAAGGCAGACAAATGGGTCAGAACCAGGATCAGGCCTAAGAACCCAGTTGGTGACCAGAAGAAGGATTCCACTAAGCCCAAAGAGAAAGGTGGGGATGATAAACAAGAAAAGTCATCTGAAGGGCCCCAACAAACCAGTGCTGGGGGTGGGTCCCAAAATCCTTCCTCTAATGTCAAGAAACCCTATTGCCATGTCTGTAAGAAACCTGGCCACTGGAAAACTGACTCCAGCTGTCCTAAAAATGGCAATAAAGAAAATGTTCCTCCAAAACCAGCTCCAACACCTCCTGTTACTACTAGTAGTAATCCCCCAGGTGGTGGGAGTGCACCCAAAAACTTAGTTGGGTTCTCTTTGGGGACGCCAGGGGACTCTGGCCTAGCCAGGTCCCCTGCATTAGCAACTATGGTCTGTGATGGTGGCATGGGGTTTGCCAACTTTACCATGAGCCCCAGTATTCTGGGCAGGTACAGACAAGAACCAATAATCAATGGTCAGAAGGCTGTGGCCTATAAGGACACAGGGGCCACTGTCACCATGGTGACCAAGAGGCTAGTGCCCCTAGATCAGCTTTTACCTGGGTTTAGCTATCAGGTGACCAACATTGATGGAGTCAGGAAAGATCATCCCATGGCAGTGATAAATCTCAGCTGGGGAGGAGTCACTGGCCCCAAGAGGGTGGCAGTGTCCCCAAACTTGCCTGTAGATTGTTTACTGGGGAATGATCTAGAAATCTCAGCCTGGGCTGAGGTTGACCACAAGGCCCATTTGAAAATGGTAGGAATTCCTGAAAGAGTGGATGAGACCCTGAGGGCCTCACCTCCACCCCAGGAGAAAATAGAAAGAGTGAAGCCTGAAACTATGGATCACTCTACACAAACAGAGAGCATAGGGGAGGAAGAGCAGTCTTCCCCCCACCAGACTACAGGTAAAGGGCAAGTTTCTCAGGGAACTGACCCTGCCCCTTGTGAAGTAACTGCCCCAGAAGTGGACAGGCTTGGCCTGCCCACCTCTCTGATGGCAGGGGATCCTTCCAAGGTGGTACCCAGTCTGGAGCAGGTATCCTGCCCCTCTCTACCCTGCCTCAGTCAGCCCAGGGCTGCAGAGGTCAGGGAGGCCAGTGGACCCTTACTGGGCCCCTGTCCAGAGGAACCCCCTCATCAAGAGATTAGGGACACCCAGCAGAGTAGTTGCAGCCAGGTGAATATTCCTCTACAAACTGGGGGATCCCCCTTACCCCTAGGTATAGGCACCCCTCAAATGGATGTTGTTGAGCACAGGGAAACCTGGGGCCTAGCTGCCCCAAACCTTCCAGTGCCCTCCACTATTCCAGCCAAAGGGATCCAGCCCCCAGCTGTAGGCAGCCAGAGGTTGACCCTTAGGGCCAGATATGACACCGTCATGGGCAGAAAGGCTTCCATAGTGGCCAGTGATCTGAGGAGGTTGAGACCAACCCAAGTAGGGTCTCACTTCCAGACTCAGACACCCCACCAGCCCACCTCTGACCCAAAAACCAATACAGGTAATTTCCCTAGACTTTGGAGAAACTCTAGAACCCCTTGGGGTAGGATTTCCCAAGTGGACCATGACACAGGGAGCAACCATGTTAGTACAGGTTCTTCCTTATATGGCCACTCAGGAAATAAAGGCTTATCTGGACAAGGTTAGCCTTATCTCCTTTCGTTTGGGGGGGGGTTATGTAGGAGAGTGGAATCTGACTAATGGTTGCCCCCAACTTTTTGCCTGGTATTTAAGTGGTTTTTGACTAGTCTGGCTGGGATCCTGCTATCCAGGACCCCAGCCTATCTGCTTTCTCCCTAAAACTGTTGTGAGTACTCTAGGTACAAACATAATTGGATGCTGGGCATGCCCTTCCAGTCCCTTGTAGATGGTACCCTAGGTACCCAGGGCATGGGTCCCCCAGTAGGCCTACCAGGGCTGCAGCACTTATTGTGCCACCCTGGGACAGCCACCCAAACTGACACCACCAGGCCACTACTGTAGCCTGGGTAAGGTGGTGCTAGCACCCCTTACAGGGACGTAGGTACCCTATGTCCCATACCATTACAACACATATACTCTCATAGGTCACCCCTATGGCAGGCCCTGGTAATCCTACAGGGCTGGGTGCTGAGGTATGTGTGAGGGGGGACCCCTACATGAGTAGGACCTCTCTGCAACCTTCGTAACACCGTTACTGGGTTGTTTGTAGTGTAGCCATACCATATACTCTACCGCATTATAAGTTATTGCGTCATCGCTGTAACTTGGGACTGGCTACACAGAACCATATCGTGTTTGGTGTCAAACATGAAGGAATCATACCCCCAGTCCAGCCATGGGCATGGGGGCACGATTCCCCCTTGCTAGGAGGGTGATATGGGAAAAGCGGTATATTTTAGACACCAATTTAAAAGTGCACGTGTACCACAAAATGGCTACTGTTCGCCACCTACACGACTCTGGCTGGCTGTTGCTGGGGAAAATCCCAGCCTCTCCAGCTGGACAATAGGGCTCCTGTGGCAGGGAGGTGCCAGCACCTCCCCAGACAGGATATGTGGATTGGAACAGGGTGGGTGCACCAAAAGTCCATTCAGAGTTGCACGTAGGCAGCTGCAGAGCCCCAATTCTGCATACACCGCCTGGAACCGGTTCAGGGGCATCCTGCCCCTCGCCCAGGCGGGAAACACACAAAGGGGAGTGGGTGTAGCCACCCTTTCCCGCCCCTACTCTGATTGGTAGGCTCTATTTTGGACCATCCCCTAATCTTGGGGATATATGGGAATAACTTTGCCCTAGAGCCTTAGATTCGTACAGGACTTCACAGAACTGACCTTCGACGAGCTGCTGCCCAGCTGACTGAAGAAATCTCCCTTGGGATAAAGGAGTTATCCCCCTGCTTGGCAGGCACCTAAAAGACTACAGGATACCCGGTTGGAACTTCGTTGCTCTCACGACCTTCGACGCCTTCCAGCAACCTCGAGGTGGGTCTCCAGTGCATCCCAGCGTCCTGTGAGCGTGCCCAGCAAGTCTGAGCACCCTGGACCACGTGGGTGCCGAGATCCCCGCATACCCCGAGACACCGGCCACCTCTTGTCCAGCACACGACCCCGACCAGTGGGGAAGTCGTGCTTTGGCCCATTTTTGAGCCAACCTTCACGCAGCATTTGTGCCGACCCTCAGCTCCCTGGCCCGCTCCGGTGGCCCGTGGGAGCCCTTTTACACACTCCATTTTGCTGCCTTCCGCGGTCCCTTGTCTCTCGACTTGTGGGCCCTGACGGAGGACAATCTTCCTTTCTAAGAGTTCCCCTGGTTGCTCCAGGCCTGCTCTACGCTCCCTGCAAAGGAGAGCACCCTCAGACCACGTGGGTCTGCACCAGCAGCTGCTTTGTTCATCTTGCGTGGGTTGCGGTTGCCAATGCTTAGTGGATCCAATCGGGACACTAACACCGCAGCGACCCTCAGCCGACGTGGGACAGTCGCCCTCCAGAAGCTGGCCTTCCTTGAAGCCTCCCGGAGCCCGTGACTGCAGAGCCCAGCTGTACCTTCCACACCTGAAGCACCCGACATCCACGAGCTCCTTCCTGTGAGCTCCCTGGTCACTGTGCTGTGACCCAGACTCTGTCCCCTCTGCTTTCAGGTTCATCTTTGTCTTTTCTTCAACTTTAATCTTCACGACTTCAGCGACACTTCCAGCTAGCAGCAGTTTGGACTCCTTTTCTATAGAAAATCAGCCCGCGACCCGACACCAGAATCGACCTATGCACCCGGCTTCCCTGGGGCAGGTAACAGTGGTACTTCGGTACTTCCGTGGTGGTGGGCTCTCCAAAGCCTTAAGTCCCAAGCCTTAACTTTGTACTGTTGTTAGAAGTGTCCTTAAACCTTAATTATTCAACCGCGACATTCTCCATAGGCTAACATTGCGATCCCGACAGCAGCTTCTCGCACTGCACACGCCTCCCGTGGGTCCCCTTCCTCTTAACTGTGGGTGGATTCTTAAGGGGCCAGCGATCCTGAATGCCCTAGGCATTGCCTGTAGAATTGTCGTGGTTCTTATACCACTATTTTAGTATATGGTTTGGTCCCCCCCTGGGGCCCATTGATTTCTGTGCTATTTATTGTGTTTAGAAATGCTTGTTTGAATTGTAACTTTGCCACTAGCCACATAAAGTGTCTGTGGGATTCTGTCTAGAATAAATACATATATTTTATATATATACCTGTGTGGGCTACTCTTTCATTTGGTTATTCAAGAGGTTATTATGGTAAAACAATAAGCTTAACACTCCTTCAAGACTTAGCCTGAAGGCTGCTCTCCACAGCTACCACTAGGATAGCTTTCTTAAAGGTTGTCTTAAACCTATCATCAATAGGAGTCGAATTGGACTGGTGCAAGGTGTCCCTATAACTAGGAACAGCATATGCCAGGCCAACTTCTCACAGTTAAGGTCTTAGACTCTTACTCTGGCCCAATGGTTAAGGTCTTACCTCTTACTCTGGCCCAATGGTTAAGGTCTTAAGTCTTACTCTGGCCTAATGGTTATGACTCTTACTCTGGCCGAATCGTTAAAGTCTTAGACTCTAACTCTGGCCTAATGGTTAAGGTCTTAGACTCTTACTCTGGCCTAATGGTTAAGGTCTTAACTCTTACTCTGGCCTAATGGTAAGATCTAAACCCTTACTCCGGCCTAATGGTTAAGGTCTTAACTCTTACTCTGGCCTAATGGTTAAGGTCTTGACTCTTACTCTGGCCTAATGGTTAAGGTCTTAGACTCTTACTCTCGCCTAATGGTTAAGGTCTTGACTCTTACTCTGGCCTAATGGTTAAGGTCTTAGACTCTTACTCTGGCCTAATCTGTTAAGGTCTTAACTCGTACTCTTGCCTAATGGTTAATGTCTTAACTCTTACTCTGACCTAATGGTTAAGGTCTTAACTCTTACTCTGACCTAATGGTTAAGGTCTTAGACTCTGACTCTGGCCTAATGGGTAAGGTCTTAGACTCTTACTCTGGCCTAATGGTTAAGGTCTTAGACTCTTACTCTGGTCTAATGGTTAAGGTCTTAGACTCTTACTCTGGCCTACTGTTTAAGGTATTAACTCTTACTCTTGCCTAATGGTTAAGGTCTTAGACTCTTACTCTGGCCTAATGGTTAAGGTCTTAACTCTTACTCTGGCATAATGGTTAAGGTCTTAACTCTTACTCTGACCTAATGGTTAAGGTCTTAGACTCTTAGTCTGGCCTAAAGGTTAAGGTCTTAACTCTTACTCTGGCCTAATGGTTAAGGTCTTGACTCTTACTCTGCCCTAATGGTTAAGGTATTAACTCTTACTCTGGCCTAATCGTTAAAGTCTTAGATTGTTACTCTGGCCTAATGGTTAAGGTCTAGACTCTTACTCTGGCCTAATGGTTAAGGTATTGATTCTTACTCTGGCCTAATGGTTAATGTCTTAGACTCTTACTCTGGCCTAATGGTTAAGGTCTTAATTCTTACACTGGCCTAACGGTTAAGGTCTTAGACTCTTACTCTGACCTAATGGTTAAGTTCTTAGACTCTTACTCTGGCCTAATGGTTAAGGTATTAGACTCTTACTCTGGGCTACTGGTTAAGGTCTTAACTCTTACTCTGGCCTACTGGTTAAGGTCTTAAATCTTACTTTGGCCTAATGGTTAAGGTCTTTGCTCTTACTCTGGCCAATTGGTTAAGGTCTTAGACTCTAACTCTGGCCTAATGGTTAAGGTCTTAAACTCTTACTCTGGCCTAATGGTACGGTCTTAACTCTTACTTTGGCCTAATGGTTAAGGTCTTAGACTGTTACTCTGGCCTACTGGTTAAGGTCTTAGATCTTACTCTGGCCTAATGGTTAAGGTCTTGACTCTTACTCTGGCCTAATGGTTAAGGTCTTAGACTCTTACTCTGGCCTAATGGTTAAGGTCTTTACTCTTACTCTGGCCTAATGGTTAAGGTCTTAACTCTTACTCTGGCCTAATGGTTAAGGTCTTAGACTCTAAGTCTGGCCTAATGGTAAGGTCTAGACTCTTACTCTGGCCCAATGGTTAAGGTCTTAACTCTTACTCTAGCCTAATGGTTAAGGTCTTAGACACTTACTCTGGCCTACTGGTTAAGGTCTTTGCTCTTACTCTGGCCTATTGGTTAAGGTCTTAGACTCTTACTCTGGCCTAATGATTAAGGTCTTAACTCTAACTCTGGCCTAATGGTGAAGGGCTTAACTCTTATTCTGGCCTAATGGTTAAGGTCTTAGACACTTACTCTTGCCTAATCGTTAAAGTCTTAGATTCTTACTCTGGGCTAATGGTTAAGGTCTTGACTTTTACTCTGGCCTAATGGTTAAGGTCTTAGATTCTTACTCTGGCCTAATGGTTAAGGTCTAGACTCTTACTCTAGCCTAATGGTTAAGGTCTTAGACTCTTACTCTAGCCTAATGGTTAAGGTCTTAGACTCTAACTCTGGCCTAATGGCTAAGGTCTTAGACTCTAACTCTGGCCTAATGGTTAAGGTCTAGACTCTTACACTGGCCTAATGGTTAAGGTCTTAACTCTTATTCTGGCCTAATGCTTAAGGTCTTAGACTCTAACTCTGGCCTAATGGTTAAGGTCTAGACTCTTACTCTGGCCTACTGGTTAAGGTCTTAGACTCTTACTCTAGCCTAATGCTTAAGATCTTGGACTCTTACTCTGGCCTAATGGTTAAGGTCTTAACTCTTACTCTTGCCTAATCGTTAAGGTCTTAGACTCTTACTCTAGCCTAATGGTTAAGGTCTTAGACTCTAACTCTGGCCTAATGGCTAAGGTCTTAGACTCTAACTCTGGCCTAATGGTTAAGGTCTAGACTCTTACTCTGGCCTAATGGTTAAGGTATTGACTCTTACTCTGGCCTAATGGTTAATGTCTTAGACTCTTACTCTGGCCTAATGGTTAAGGTCTTAGACTCTTACTCTGGCCTAATGGTTAAGGTATTGACTCTTACTCTGGCCTAATGGTTAAGGTCTTAGACTCTTACTCTGGCCTAATGGTTAAGGTCTTAACTCTTACTCTGGCCTAATGGTAAGATCTAGACCCTTACTCCGGCCTAATGGTTAAGGTCTTAACTCTTACTCTGGCCTAATGGTTAAAGTCTTGACTCTTGCTCTGGCCTAATGGTTAAGGTCTTAGACTCTTACTCTCACCTAATGGTTAAGGTCTTGACTCTTACTCTGGCCTAATGGTTAAGGTCTTAGACTCTTACTCTGGCCTAATCTGTTAAGGTCTTAACTCTTACTCTTGCCTAATGGTTAATGTCTTAACTCTTACTCTGACCTAATGGTTAAGGTCTTAACTCTTACTCTGACCTAATGGTTAAGGTCTTAGACTCTAACTCTGGCCTAATGGGTAAGGTCTTAGACTCTTACTCTGGCCTAATGGTTAAGGTCTTAGACTCTTACTCTGGTCTAATGGTTAAGGTCTTAGACTCTTACTCTGGCCTACTGTTTAAGGTATTAACTCTTACTCTTGCCTAATGGTTAAAGTCTTCGACTCTTACTCTGGCCTAATGGTTAAGGTCTTAACTCTTACTCTGGCATAATGGTTAAGGTCTTAACTCTTACTCTGACCTAATGGTTAAGGTCTTAGACTCTTACTCTGGCCTAATGGTTAAGGTCTTAACTCTTACTATGGCCTACTGATTAAGGTCTTTACTCTTACACTGGCCTAATGGTTAAGGTTTTAACTCTTACTCTGGCCTAATGCTTAAGGTCTTAGACTCTTTCTCTGGCCTAATGGTTAAGGTCTTAACTCTTACTCTGGCCTAATGGTGAAGGTCTTAGACTCTTACTCTGGCCTAATGGTTAAGGTCTTAACTCTTACTCTTGCCTAATGGTTAAGGTCTAGACTCTTACTCTGGCCTAATGGTTAAGGTATTGACTCTTACTCTGGCCTAATGGTTAATGTCTTAGACTCTTACTCTGGCCTAATGGTTAAGGTCTTGATTATTACACTGGCCTAACGGTTAAGGTCTTAGACTCTTACTCTGACCTAATGGTTAAGTTCTTAGACTCTTACTCTGGCCTAATGGTTAAGGTATTAGACTCTTACTCTGGGCTAATGGTTAATGTATTAACTCTTACTCTGGCCTAATCGTTAAAGTCTTAGATTCTTACTCTTGCCTAATGGTTAAGGTCTAGACTCTTACTCTGGCCTAATGGTTAAGGTATTGACTCTTACTCTGGCCTAATGGTTAATGTCTTAGACTCTTACTCTGGCCTAATGGTTAAGGTCTTAATTCTTGCACTGGCCTAACGGTTAAGGTCTTAGACTCTTACTCTGACCTAATGGTTAAGTTCTTAGACTCTTACTCTGGCCTAATGGTTAAGGTATTAGACTCTTACTCTGGGCTACTGGTTAAGGTCTTAACTCTTACTCTGGCCTACTGGTTAAGGTCTTAAATCTTACTTTGGCCTAATGGTTAAGGTCTTGACTCTTACTCTAGCCTAATGGTTAAGGTCTTAACTCTTACTCTGGCCTACTGGTTAAGGTCTTAGACTCTTACTCTGGCCTAATGGTTAAGGTCTTAGACTCTTACTCTGGCCTAATGGTTAAGGTATTAGACTCTTACTCTGGGCTAATGGTTAATGTATTAACTCTTACTCTGGCCTAATCGTTAAAGTCTTAGATTCTTACTCTTGCCTAATGGTTAAGGTCTAGACTCTTACTCTGGCCTAATGGTTAAGGTATTGACTCTTACTCTGGCCTAATGGTTAATGTCTTAGACTCTTACTCTGGCCTAATGGTTAAGGTCTTAATTCTTACACTGGCCTAACGGTTAAGGTCTTAGACTCTTACTCTGGCCTAATCTGTTAAGGTCTTAACTCTTACTCTTGCCTAATGGTTAATGTCTTAACTCTTACTCTGACCTAATGGTTAAGGTCTTAACTCTTACTCTGACCTAATGGTTAAGGTCTTAGACTCTAACTCTGGCCTAATGGGTAAGGTCTTAGACTCTTACTCTGGCCTAATGGTTAAGGTCTTAGACTCTTACTCTGGTCTAATGGTTAAGGTCTTAGACTCTTACTCTGGCCTACTGTTTAAGGTATTAACTCTTACTCTTGCCTAATGGTTAAAGTCTTCGACTCTTACTCTGGCCTAATGGTTAAGGTCTTAACTCTTACTCTGGCATAATGGTTAAGGTCTTAACTCTTACTCTGACCTAATGGTTAAGGTCTTAGACTCTTACTCTGGCCTAATGGTTAAGGTCTTAACTCTTACTATGGCCTACTGATTAAGGTCTTTACTCTTACACTGGCCTAATGGTTAAGGTTTTAACTCTTACTCTGGCCTAATGCTTAAGGTCTTAGACTCTTTCTCTGGCCTAATGGTTAAGGTCTTAACTCTTACTCTGGCCTAATGGTTAAGGTCTTAGACTCTTACTCTGGCCTAATGGTTAATGTCTTAACTCGTACTCTTGCCTAATGGTTAAGGTCTAGACTCTTACTCTGGCCTAATGGTTAAGGTATTGACTCTTACTCTGGCCTAATGGTTAATGTCTTAGACTCTTACTCTGGCCTAATGGTTAAGGTCTTAACTCTTACTCTGGCCTAACGGTTGAGGTCTTAGACTCTTACTCTGGCCTAATGGTTAAGGTCTTAACTCTTACTCTGGCCTAATGGTGAAGGTCTTAGACTCTTACTCTGGCCTAATGGTTAAGGTCTTAACTCTTACTCTTGCCTAATGGTTAAGGTCTAGACTCTTACTCTGGCCTAATGGTTAAGGTATTGACTCTTACTCTGGCCTAATGGTTAATGTCTTAGACTCTTACTCTGGCCTAATGGTTAAGGTCTTGATTATTACACTGGCCTAACGGTTAAGGTCTTAGACTCTTACTCTGACCTAATGGTTAAGTTCTTAGACTCTTACTCTGGCCTAATGGTTAAGGTATTAGACTCTTACTCTGGGCTAATGGTTAATGTATTAACTCTTACTCTGGCCTAATCGTTAAAGTCTTAGATTCTTACTCTTGCCTAATGGTTAAGGTCTAGACTCTTACTCTGGCCTAATGGTTAAGGTATTGACTCTTACTCTGGCCTAATGGTTAATGTCTTAGACTCTTACTCTGGCCTAATGGTTAAGGTCTTAATTCTTGCACTGGCCTAACGATGAATGTCTTAGACTCTTACTCTGGCCTAATGGTTAAGGTCTTAATTCTTACACTGGCCTAACGGTTAAGGTCTTAGACTCTTACTCTGGCCTAATCTGTTAAGGTCTTAACTCTTACTCTTGCCTAATGGTTAATGTCTTAACTCTTACTCTGACCTAATGGTTAAGGTCTTAACTCTTACTCTGACCTAATGGTTAAGGTCTTAGACTCTAACTCTGGCCTAATGGGTAAGGTCTTAGACTCTTACTCTGGCCTAATGGTTAAGGTCTTAGACTCTTACTCTGGTCTAATGGTTAAGGTCTTAGACTCTTACTCTGGCCTACTGTTTAAGGTATTAACTCTTACTCTTGCCTAATGGTTAAAGTCTTCGACTCTTACTCTGGCCTAATGGTTAAGGTCTTAACTCTTACTCTGGCATAATGGTTAAGGTCTTAACTCTTACTCTGACCTAATGGTTAAGGTCTTAGACTCTTACTCTGGCCTAATGGTTAAGGTCTTAACTCTTACTATGGCCTACTGATTAAGGTCTTTACTCTTACACTGGCCTAATGGTTAAGGTTTTAACTCTTACTCTGGCCTAATGCTTAAGGTCTTAGACTCTTTCTCTGGCCTAATGGTTAAGGTCTTAACTCTTACTCTGGCCTAATGGTGAAGGTCTTAGACTCTTACTCTGGCCTAATGGTTAAGGTCTTAACTCTTACTCTTGCCTAATGGTTAAGGTCTAGACTCTTACTCTGGCCTAATGGTTAAGGTATTGACTCTTACTCTGGCCTAATGGTTAATGTCTTAGACTCTTACTCTGGCCTAATGGTTAAGGTCTTGATTATTACACTGGCCTAACGGTTAAGGTCTTAGACTCTTACTCTGACCTAATGGTTAAGTTCTTAGACTCTTACTCTGGCCTAATGGTTAAGGTATTAGACTCTTACTCTGGGCTAATGGTTAATGTATTAACTCTTACTCTGGCCTAATCGTTAAAGTCTTAGATTCTTACTCTTGCCTAATGGTTAAGGTCTAGACTCTTACTCTGGCCTAATGGTTAAGGTATTGACTCTTACTCTGGCCTAATGGTTAATGTCTTAGACTCTTACTCTGGCCTAATGGTTAAGGTCTTAATTCTTGCACTGGCCTAACGGTTAAGGTCTTAGACTCTTACTCTGACCTAATGGTTAAGTTCTTAGACTCTTACTCTGGCCTAATGGTTAAGGTATTAGACTCTTACTCTGGGCTACTGGTTAAGGTCTTAACTCTTACTCTGGCCTACTGGTTAAGGTCTTAAATCTTACTTTGGCCTAATGGTTAAGGTCTTGACTCTTACTCTAGCCTAATGGTTAAGGTCTTAACTCTTACTCTGGCCTACTGGTTAAGGTCTTAGACTCTTACTCTGGCCTAATGGTTAAGGTCTTAGACTCTTACTCTGGCCTAATGGTTAAGGTATTAGACTCTTACTCTGGGCTAATGGTTAATGTATTAACTCTTACTCTGGCCTAATCGTTAAAGTCTTAGATTCTTACTCTTGCCTAATGGTTAAGGTCTAGACTCTTACTCTGGCCTAATGGTTAAGGTATTGACTCTTACTCTGGCCTAATGGTTAATGTCTTAGACTCTTACTCTGGCCTAATGGTTAAGGTCTTAATTCTTACACTGGCCTAACGGTTAAGGTCTTAGACTCTTACTCTGGCCTAATCTGTTAAGGTCTTAACTCTTACTCTTGCCTAATGGTTAATGTCTTAACTCTTACTCTGACCTAATGGTTAAGGTCTTAACTCTTACTCTGACCTAATGGTTAAGGTCTTAGACTCTAACTCTGGCCTAATGGGTAAGGTCTTAGACTCTTACTCTGGCCTAATGGTTAAGGTCTTAGACTCTTACTCTGGTCTAATGGTTAAGGTCTTAGACTCTTACTCTGGCCTACTGTTTAAGGTATTAACTCTTACTCTTGCCTAATGGTTAAAGTCTTCGACTCTTACTCTGGCCTAATGGTTAAGGTCTTAACTCTTACTCTGGCATAATGGTTAAGGTCTTAACTCTTACTCTGACCTAATGGTTAAGGTCTTAGACTCTTACTCTGGCCTAATGGTTAAGGTCTTAACTCTTACTATGGCCTACTGATTAAGGTCTTTACTCTTACACTGGCCTAATGGTTAAGGTTTTAACTCTTACTCTGGCCTAATGCTTAAGGTCTTAGACTCTTTCTCTGGCCTAATGGTTAAGGTCTTAACTCTTACTCTGGCCTAATGGTTAAGGTCTTAGACTCTTACTCTGGCCTAATGGTTAATGTCTTAACTCGTACTCTTGCCTAATGGTTAAGGTCTAGACTCTTACTCTGGCCTAATGGTTAAGGTATTGACTCTTACTCTGGCCTAATGGTTAATGTCTTAGACTCTTACTCTGGCCTAATGGTTAAGGTCTTAACTCTTACTCTGGCCTAACGGTTGAGGTCTTAGACTCTTACTCTGGCCTAATGGTTAAGGTCTTAACTCTTACTCTGGCCTAATGGTGAAGGTCTTAGACTCTTACTCTGGCCTAATGGTTAAGGTCTTAACTCTTACTCTTGCCTAATGGTTAAGGTCTAGACTCTTACTCTGGCCTAATGGTTAAGGTATTGACTCTTACTCTGGCCTAATGGTTAATGTCTTAGACTCTTACTCTGGCCTAATGGTTAAGGTCTTGATTATTACACTGGCCTAACGGTTAAGGTCTTAGACTCTTACTCTGACCTAATGGTTAAGTTCTTAGACTCTTACTCTGGCCTAATGGTTAAGGTATTAGACTCTTACTCTGGGCTAATGGTTAATGTATTAACTCTTACTCTGGCCTAATCGTTAAAGTCTTAGATTCTTACTCTTGCCTAATGGTTAAGGTCTAGACTCTTACTCTGGCCTAATGGTTAAGGTATTGACTCTTACTCTGGCCTAATGGTTAATGTCTTAGACTCTTACTCTGGCCTAATGGTTAAGGTCTTAATTCTTGCACTGGCCTAACGGTTAAGGTCTTAGACTCTTACTCTGACCTAATGGTTAAGTTCTTAGACTCTTACTCTGGCCTAATGGTTAAGGTATTAGACTCTTACTCTGGGCTACTGGTTAAGGTCTTAACTCTTACTCTGGCCTACTGGTTAAGGTCTTAAATCTTACTTTGGCCTAATGGTTAAGGTCTTGACTCTTACTCTAGCCTAATGGTTAAGGTCTTAACTCTTACTCTGGCCTACTGGTTAAGGTCTTAGACTCTTACTCTGGCCTAATGGTTAAGGTCTTAGACTCTTACTCTGGCCTAATGGTTAAGGTATTAGACTCTTACTCTGGGCTAATGGTTAATGTATTAACTCTTACTCTGGCCTAATCGTTAAAGTCTTAGATTCTTACTCTTGCCTAATGGTTAAGGTCTAGACTCTTACTCTGGCCTAATGGTAAAGGTATTGACTCTTACTCTGGCCTAATGGTTAATGTCTTAGACTCTTACTCTGGCCTAATGGTTAAGGTCTTAATTCTTACACTGGCCTAACGGTTAAGGTCTTAGACTCTTACTCTGACCTAATGGTTAAGTTCTTAGACTCTTACTCTGGCCTAATGGTTAAGGTATTAGACTCTTACTCTGGGCTACTGGTTAAGGTCTTAACTCTTACTCTGGCCTACTGGTTAAGGTCTTAAATCTTACTTTGGCCTAATGGTTAAGGTCTTGACTCTTACTCTAGCCTAATGGTTAAGGTCTTAACTCTTACTCTGGCCTACTGGTTAAGGTCTTAGACTCTTACTCTGGCCTAATGGTTAAGGTCTTAGACTCTTACTCTGACCTAATGGTTAAGGTCTCATTCTCTTACTCTGGCCTACTGGTTAAGGTCTCAGACTCTTACTCTGGCCTAATGGTTAAGGTCTTAGACTCTTACTCTGGCCTAATGGTTAAGGCCTTGACTCTTACTCTGGCCTAATGGTTAATGTCTTAGACTCTTACTCTGGCCTAAAGGTTAAGGTCTTAACTCTTACTCTGGCCTAATGGTTAAGGTCTTAGACTCTTACTCTGGCCCAATGGTTAAGGTCTTACCTCTTACTCTGGCCCAATGGTTAAGGTCTTAACCCTTACTTTGGCCGAATGGTTATGACTCTTACTCTGGCCGAATCGTTAAAGTCTTAGACTCTTACTCTGGCCTAATGGTTAAGGTGTTGACTTTTACTCTGGCCTAATGGTTAAGGTCTTAGACTCTTACTCTGGCCCAATGGTTAAGGTCTTAACTCTTACTCTGGCCCAATGGTTAAGGTCTTAACTCTTACTCTGGCCTAAAGGTTAAGGTCTTAACTCTTACTCTGCCCTAATGGTTAAGGTATCAACTCTTACTCTGGCCTAATCGTTAAAGTCTTAGATTGTTACTCTGGCCTAATGGTTAAGGTCTAGACTCTTACTCTGGCCTAATGGTTAAGGTATTGATTCTTAATCTGGCCTAATGGTTAATGTCTTAGACTCTTACTCTGGCCTAATGGTTAAGGTCTTAGATTCTTACTCTGGCCTAATGGTTAAGGTCTAGACTCTTACTCTGGCCTAATAGTTAAGGTATTGACTCTTACTCTGGCCTAATGGTTAATGTCTTAGACTCTTACTCTGGTCTAATGGTTAAGGTCTAGACTCTTACTCTGGCCTAATGGTTAAGGTATTGACTCTTACTCTGGCCTAATGGTTAATGTCTTAGACTCTTACTCTGGCCTTATGGTTAAGATCTTAACTCTTACTCTTGCCTAATGGTTAAGGTCTTAGATTCTTACTCTGGCCTAATGGTTAAGGTCTAGACTCTTACTCTGGCCTAATAGTTAAGGTATTGACTCTTACTCTGGCCTAATGGTTAATGTCTTAGACTCTTACTCTGGTCTAATGGTTAAGGTCTTAGACTCTTACTCTGGCCTAATGGTTAAGGTCTTAACTCTTACTCTGACGTAATGGTTAAGGTCTTAACTCTTACTCTTGCCTAATGGTTAAGGTCTTAGACTCTTACTCTAGCCCAATGGTTAAGGTCTTAGACTCTAACTCTGGCCTAATGGCTAAGGTCTTAGACTCTAACTCTGGCCTAATGGTTAAGGTTTAGGCTCTTACTCTGGCCTAATGGTTAAGGTTTTGACTCTTACTCTGGCCTAATGGTTAATGTCTTAGACTCTAACTCTGGCCTAATGGCTAAGGTCTTAGACTCTAACTCTGGCCTAATGGTTAAGGTCTAGACTCTTACACTGGCCTAATGGTTAAGGTCTTAACTCTTACTCTGGCCTAATGCTTAAGGTCTTAGACTCTAACTCTGGCCTAATGGTTAAGGTCTAGACTCTTACTCTGGCCTACTGGTTAAGGTCTTAGACTCTTACTCTGACCTAATGGTTAAGTTCTTAGACTCTTACTCTGGCCTAATGGTTAAGGTATTAGACTCTTACTCTGGGCTACTGGTTAAGGTCTTAACTCTTACTCTGGCCTACTGGTTAAGGTCTTAAATCTTACTTTGGCCTAATGGTTAAGGTCTTTGCTCTTACTCTGGCCAATTGGTTAAGGTCTTAGACTCTAACTCTGGCCTAATGGTTAAGGTCTTAAACTCTTACTCTGGCCTAATGGTAAGGTCTTAACTCTTACTTTGGCCTAATGGTTAAGGTCTTAGACTGTTACTCTGGCCTACTGGTTAAGGTCTTAGATCTTACTCTGGCCTAATGGTTAAGGTCTTGACTCTTACTCTGGCCTAATGGTTAAGGTCTTAGACTCTTACTCTGGCCTAATGGTTAAGGTCTTTACTCTTACTCTGGCCTAATGGTTAAGGTCTTAGACTCTAAGTCTGGCCTAATGGTAAGGTCTAGACTCTTACTCTGGCCTAATGGTTAAGGTCTTAACTCTTACTCTAGCCTAATGGTTAAGGTCTTAGACACTTACTCTGGCCTACTGGTTAAGGTCTTTGCTCTTACTCTGGCCTATTGGTTAAGGTCTTAGACTCTTACTCTGGCCTAATGATTAAGGTCTTAAACACTTACTCTTGCCTAATCGTTAAAGTCTTAGATTCTTACTCTGGCCTAATGGTTAAGGTCTTGACTTTTACTCTGGCCTAATGGTTAAGGTCTTAGACTCTTACTCTGGCCTAATGGTTAAGGTCTTAGACTCTTACTCTAGCCTAATGGTTAAGGTCTTAGACTCTTACTCTAGCCTAATGGTTAAGGTCTTAGACTCTAACTCTGGCCTAATGGCTAAGGTCTTAGACTCTAACTCTGGCCTAATGGTTAAGGTCTAGACTCTTACACTGGCCTAATGGTTAATGTCTTAACTCTTACTCTGGCCTAATGCTTAAGGTCTTAGACTCTAACTCTGGCCTAATGGTTAAGGTCTAGACTCTTACTCTGGCCTACTGGTTAAGGTCTTAGACTCTTACTCTAGCCTAATGCTTAAGATCTTGGACTCTTACTCTGGCCTAATGGTTAAGGTCTTAACTCTTACTCTTGCCTAATGGTTAAGGTCTTAGACTCTTACTCTAGCCTAATGGTTAAGGTCTTAGACTCTAACTCTGGCCTAATGGCTAAGGTCTTGGACTCTAACTCTGGCCTAATGGTTAAGGTCTAGACTCTTACTCTGGCCTAATGGTTAATGTCTTAGACTCTTACTCTGGCCTAATGGTTAAGGTCTTAGACTCTTACTCTGGCCTAATGGTTAAGGTACTGACTCTTACTCTGGCCTAATGGTTAAGGTCTTAGACTCTTACTCTGGCCTAATGGTTAAGGTCTTAACTCTTACTCTGGCCTAATGGTAAGATCTAGACCCTTACTCCGGCCTAATGGTTAAGGTCTTAACTCTTACTCTGGCCTAATGGTTAAGGTCTTGACTCTTACTCTGGCCTAATGGTTAAGGTCTTAGACTCTTACTCTCGCCTAATGGTTAAGGTCTTGACTCTTACTCTGGCCTAATGGTTAAGGTCTTAGACTCTTACTCTGGCCTAATCTGTTAAGGTCTTAACTCTTACTCTTGCCTAATGGTTAATGTCTTAACTCTTACTCTGACCTAATGGTTAAGGTCTTAACTCTTACTCTGACCTAATGGTTAAGGTCTTAGACTCTGACTCTGGCCTAATGGGTAAGGTCTTAGACTCTTACTCTGGCCTAATGGTTAAGGTCTTAGACTCTTACTCTGGTCTAATGGTTAAGGTCTTAGACTCTTACTCTGGCCTACTGTTTAAGGTATTAACTCTTACTCTTGCCTAATGGTTAAGGTCTTAGACTCTTACTCTGGCCTAATGGTTAATGTCTTAACTCTTACTCTGGCATAATGGTTAAGGTCTTAACTCTTACTCTGACCTAATGGTTAAGGTCTTAGACTCTTACTCTGGCCTAATGGTTGAGGTCTTAACTCTTACTATGGCCTACTGATTAAGGTCTTAAATTCTTATTCTGGCCTAATGGTACGGTCTTAACTCTTACTTTGGCCTAATGGTTAAGGTCTTAGACTGTTACTCTGGCCTACTGGTTAAGGTCTTAGATCTTACTCTGGCCTAATGGTTAAGGTCTTGACTCTTACTCTGGCCTAATGGTTAAGGTCTTAGACTCTTACTCTGGCCTAATGGTTAAGGTCTTTACTCTTACTCTGGCCTAATGGTTAAGGTCTTAACTCTTACTCTGGCCTAATGGTTAAGGTCTTAGACTCTAAGTCTGGCCTAATGGTAAGGTCTAGACTCTTACTCTGGCCCAATGGTTAAGGTCTTAACTCTTACTCTAGCCTAATGGTTAAGGTCTTAGACACTTACTCTGGCCTACTGGTTAAGGTCTTTGCTCTTACTCTGGCCTATTGGTTAAGGTCTTAGACTCTTACTCTGGCCTAATGATTAAGGTCTTAACTCTTACTCTGGCCTAATGGTGAAGGGCTTAACTCTTATTCTGGCCTAATGGTTAAGGTCTTAGACACTTACTCTTGCCTAATCGTTAAAGTCTTAGATTCTTACTCTGGCCTAATGGTTAAGGTCTTGACTTTTACTCTGGCCTAATGGTTAAGGTCTTAGATTCTTACTCTGGCCTAATGGTTAAGGTCTAGACTCTTACTCTAGCCTAATGGTTAAGGTCTTAGACTCTTACTCTAGCCTAATGGTTAAGGTCTTAGACTCTAACTCTGGCCTAATGGCTAAGGTCTTAGACTCTAACTCTGGCCTAATGGTTAAGGTCTAGACTCTTACACTGGCCTAATGGTTAAGGTCTTAACTCTTATTCTGGCCTAATGCTTAAGGTCTTAGACTCTAACTCTGGCCTAATGGTTAAGGTCTAGACTCTTACTCTGGCCTACTGGTTAAGGTCTTAGACTCTTACTCTAGCCTAATGCTTAAGATCTTGGACTCTTACTCTGGCCTAATGGTTAAGGTCTTAACTCTTACTCTTGCCTAATGGTTAAGGTCTTAGACTCTTACTCTAGCCTAATGGTTAAGGTCTTAGACTCTAACTCTGGCCTAAAGGCTAAGGTCTTAGACTCTAACTCTGGCCTAATGGTTAAGGTCTAGACTCTTACTCTGGCCTAATGGTTAAGGTATTGACTCTTACTCTGGCCTAATGGTTAATGTCTTAGACTCTTACTCTGGACTAATGGTTAAGGTCTTAGACTCTTACTCTGGCCTAATGGTTAAGGTATTGACTCTTACTCTGGCCTAATGGTTAAGGTCTTAGACTCTTACTCTGGCCTAATGGTTAAGGTCTTAACTCTTACTCTGGCCTAATGGTAAGATCTAGACCCTTACTCCGGCCTAATGGTTAAGGTCTTAACTCTTACTCTGGCCTAATGGTTAAGGTCTTGACTCTTACTCTGGCCTAATGGTTAAGGTCTTAGACTCTTAGTCTCGCCTAATGGTTAGGGTCTTGACTCTTACTCTGGCCTAATGGTTAAGGTCTTAGACTCCTACTCTGGCCTAATCTGTTAAGGTCTTAACTCTTACTCTTGCCAAATGGTTAATGTCTTAACTCTTACTCTGACCTAATGGTTAAGGTCTTAACTCTTACTCTGACCTAATGGTTAAGGTCTTAGACTCTGACTCTGGCCTAATGGGTAAGGTCTTAGACTCTTACTCTGGCCTAATGGTTAAGGTCTTAGACTCATACTCTGGTCTAATGGTTAAGGTCTTAGACTCTTACTCTGGCCTACTGTTTAAGGTATTAACTCTTACTCTTGCCTAATGGTTAAGGTCTTAGACTCTTACTCTTGCCTAATGGTTAAGGTCTAGACTCTTACTCTGGCCTAATGGTTAAGGTATTGACTCTTACTCTGGCCTAATGGTTAATGTCTTAGACTCTTACTCTGGCCTAATGGTTAAGGTCTTAATTCTTACACTGGCCTAACGGTTGAGGTCTTAGACTCTCACTCTGGCCTAATGGTTAAGGTATTAGACTCTTACTCTGGGCTAATGGTTAAGGTATTAACTCTTACTCTGGCCTAATCGTTAAAGTCTTAGATTCTTACTCTTGCCTAATGGTTAAGGTCTAGACTCTTACTCTGGCCTAATGGTTAAGGTATTGACTCTTACTCTGGCCTAATGGTTAATGTCTTAGACTCTTACTCTGGCCTAATGGTTAAGGTCTTAATTCTTACACTGGCCTAACGGTTAAGGTCTTAGACTCTTACTCTGACCTAATGGTTAAGTTCTTAGACTCTTACTCTGGCCTAATGGTTAAGGTATTAGACTCTTACTCTGGGCTACTGGTTAAGGTCTTAACTCTTACTCTGGCCTACTGGTTAAGGTCTTAAATCTTACTTTGGCCTAATGGTTAAGGTCTTTGCTCTTACTCTGGCCAATTGGTTAAGGTCTTAGACTCTAACTCTGGCCTAATGGTTAAGGTCTTAAACTCTTACTCTGGCCTAATGGTAAGGTCTTAACTCTTACTTTGGCCTAATGGTTAAGGTCTTAGACTGTTACTCTGGCCTACTGGTTAAGGTCTTAGATCTTACTCTGGCCTAATGGTTAAGGTCTTGACTCTTACTCTGGCCTAATGGTTAAGGTCTTAGACTCTTACTCTGGCCTAATGGTTAAGGTCTTTACTCTTACTCTGGCCTAATGGTTAAGGTCTTAACTCTTACTCTGGCCTAATGGTTAAGGTCTTAGACTCTAAGTCTGGCCTAATGGTAAGGTCTAGACTCTTACTCTGGCCTAATGGTTAAGGTCTTAACTCTTACTCTAGCCTAATGGTTAAGGTCTTAGACACTTACTCTGGCCTACTGGTTAAGGTCTTTGCTCTTACTCTGGCCTATTGGTTAAGGTCTTAGACTCTTACTCTGGCCTAATGATTAAGGTCTTAAACACTTACTCTTGCCTAATCGTTAAAGTCTTAGATTCTTACTCTGGCCTAATGGTTAAGGTCTTGACTTTTACTCTGGCCTAATGGTTAAGGTCTTAGACTCTTACTCTGGCCTAATGGTTAAGGTCTAGACTCTAACTCTAGCCTAATGGTTAAGGTCTTAGACTCTAACTCTGGCCTAATGGCTAAGGTCTTAGACTCTAACTCTGGCCTAATGGTTAAGGTCTAGACTCTTACACTGGCCTAATGGTTAAGGTCTTAACTCTTACTCTGGCCTAATGCTTAAGGTCTTAGACTCTAACTCTGGCCTAATGGTTAAGGTCTAGACTCTTACTCTGGCCTACTGGTTAAGGTCTTAGACTCTTACTCTAGCCTAATGCTTAAGATCTTGGACTCTTACTCTGGCCTAATGGTTAAGGTCTTAACTCTTACTCTTGCCTAATGGTTAAGGTCTTAGACTCTTACTCTAGCCTAATGGTTAAGGTCTTAGACTCTAACTCTGGCCTAATGGCTAAGGTCTTAGACTCTAACTCTGGCCTAATGGTTAAGGTCTAGACTCTTACTCTGGCCTAATGGTTAAGGTATTGACTCTTACTCTGGCCTAATGGTTAATGTCTTAGACTCTTACTCTGGCCTAATGGTTAAGGTCTTAGACTCTTACTCTGGCCTAATGGTTAAGGTATTGACTCTTACTCTGGCCTAATGGTTAAGGTCTTAGACTCTTACTCTGGCCTAATGGTTAAGGTCTTAACTCTTACTCTGGCCTAATGGTAAGATCTAGACCCTTACTCCGGCCTAATGGTTAAGGTCTTAACTCTTACTCTGGCCTAATGGTTAAGGTCTTGACTCTTACTCTGGCCTAATGGTTAAGGTCTCAGACTCTTACTCTCGCCTAATGGTTAAGGTCTTGACTCTTACTCTGGCCTAATGGTTAAGGTCTTAGACTCTTACTCTGGCCTAATCTGTTAAGGTCTTAACTCTTACTCTTGCCTAATGGTTAATGTCTTAACTCTTACTCTGACCTAATGGTTAAGGTCTTAACTCTTACTCTGACCTAATGGTTAAGGTCTTAGACTCGGACTCTGGCCTAATGGGTAAGGTCTTAGACTCTTACTCTGGCCTAATGGTTAAGGTCTTAGACTCTTACTCTGGTCTAATGGTTAAGGTCTTAGACTCTTACTCTGGCCTACTGTTTAAGGTATTAACTCTTACTCTTGCCTAATGGTTAAGGTCTTAGACTCTTACTCTGGCCTAATGGTTAATGTCTTAACTCTTACTCTGGCATAATGGTTAAGGTCTTAACTCTTACTCTGACCTAATGGTTAAGGTCTTAGACTCTTACTCTGGCCTAATGGTTGAGGTCTTAACTCTTACTATGGCCTACTGATTAAGGTCTTTACTCTTACACTGGCCTAATGGTTAAGGTTTTAACTCTTACTCTGGCCTAATGCTTAAGGTCTTAGACTCTTTCTCTGGCCTAATGGTTAAGGTCTTAACTCTTACTCTGGCCTAATGGTTAAGGTCTTAGACTCTTACTCTGGCCTAATGGTTAAGGTCTTAACTCTTACTCTTGCCTAATGGTTAAGGTCTTAGACTCTTACTCTAGCCTAATGGTTAAGGTCTTAGACTCTAACTCTGGCCTAATAGCTAAGGTCTTAGACTCTAACTCTGGCCTAATGGTTAAGGTCTAGACTCTTACTCTGGCCTAATGGTTAAGGTTTTGACTCTTACTCTGGCCTAATGGTTAATGTCTTAGACTCTTACTCTGGCCTAATGGTTAAGGTCTTAGACTCTTACTCTGGCCTAATGGTTAAGGTATTGACTCTTACTCTGGCCTAATGGTTAATGTCTTAGACTCTTACTCTGGCCTAATGGTTAAGATCTTAACTCTTACTCTTGCCTAATGGTTAAGGTCTTAGACTCTTACTCTAGCCTAATGGTTAAGGTCTTAGATTCTTACTCTGGCCTAATGGTTAAGGTCTAGACTCTTACTCTGGCCTAATGGTTAAGGTATTGACTCTTACTCTGGCCTAATGGTTAATGTCTTAGACTCTTACTCTGGTCTAATGGTTAAGGTCTTATACTCTTACTCTGGCCTAATGGTTAAGGTCTTAACTCTTACTCTGGCCTAATGTTTAAGATCTTAACTCTTACTCTGGCCTAATGGTTAAGGTCTTAGACTCTTACTCTAGCCTAATGGTTAAGGTCTTAGACTCTAACTCTGGCCTAATGGCTAAGGTCTTAGACTCTAACTCTGGCCTAATGGTTAAGGTCTAGACTCTTACTCTGGCCTAATGGTTAAGGTTTTGACTCTTACTCTGGCCTAATGGTTAATGTCTTAGACTCTTACTCTGGCCTAATGGTTAAGGTCTTAGACTCTTACTCTAGCCTAATGGTTAAGGTATTGACTCTTACTCTGGCCTAATGGTTAATGTCTTAGACTCTTACTCTGGCCTAATGGTTAAGATCTTAACTCTTACTCTTGCCTAATGGTTAAGGTCTTAAACTCTTACTCTAGCCTAATGGTTAAGGTCTTAGATTCTTAGTCTGGCCTAATGGTTAAGGTCTAGACTCTTACTCTGGCCTAATGGTTAAGGTATTGACTCTTACTCTGGCCTAATGGTTAATGTCTTAGACTCTTACTCTGGTCTAATGGTTAAGGTCTTAGACTCTTACTCCGGCCTAATGGTTAAGGTCTTAACTCTTACTGTGACCTAATGGTTAAGGTCTTAGACTCTTACTCTGGCCTAATGGTTAAGGTCTTGACTCTTACTCTGGCCTAATGGTTAAGGTCTTAGACTCTTACTTTGACCTAATGGTTAACGTCTTAGACTCTTACTTTGACCTAATGGTTAAGTTCTTAGACTCTTACTCTGGCCTAATGGTTAAGGTCTTGACTCTTACTCTGGCCTAATGGTTAATGTCTTAGACTCTTACTCTGGCCTAAAGGTTAAGGTCTTAACTCTTACTCTGGCCTAATGGTTAAGGTCTTAGACTCTTACTCTGGCCCAATGGTTAAGGTCTTACCTCTTACTCTGGCCCAATGGTTAAGGTCTTAAGTCTTACTCTGGCCTAATGGTTATGACTCTTACTCTGGCCGAATCGTTAAAGTCTTAGACTCTAACTCTGGCCTAATGGTTAAGGTCTTAGACTCTTACTCTGGCCTAATGGTTAAGGTCTTAACTCTTACTCTGGCCTAATGGTAAGATCTAAACCCTTACTCCGGCCTAATGGTTAAGGTCTTAACTCTTACTCTGGCCTAATGGTTAAGGTCTTGACTCTTACTCTGGCCTAATGGTTAAGGTCTTAGACTCTTACTCTCGCCTAATGGTAAAGGTCTTGACTCTTACTCTGGCCTAATGGTTAAGGTCTTAGACTCTTACTCTGGCCTAATCTGTTAAGGTCTTAACTCTTACTCTTGCCTAATGGTTAATGTCTTAACTCTTACTCTGACCTAATGGTTAAGGTCTTAACTCTTACTCTGACCTAATGGTTAAGGTCTTAGACTCTGACTCTGGCCTAATGGGTAAGGTCTTAGAATCTTACTCTGGCCTAATGGTTAAGGTCTTAGACTCTTACTCTGGTCTAATGGTTAAGGTCTTAGACTCTTACTCTGGCCTACTGTTTAAGGTATTAACTCTTACTCTTGCCTAATGGTTAAGGTCTTAGACTCTTACTCTGGCCTAATGGTTAAGGTCTTAACTCTTACTCTGGCATAATGGTTAAGGTCTTAACTCTTACTCTGACCTAATGGTTAAGGTCTTAGACTCTTAGTCTGGCCTAAAGGTTAAGGTCTTAACTCTTACTCTGGCCTAATGGTTAAGGTCTTGACTCTTACTCTGCCCTAATGGTTAAGGTATTAACTCTTACTCTGGCCTAATCGTTAAAGTCTTAGATTGTTACTCTGGCCTAATGGTTAAGGTCTAGACTCTTACTCTGGCCTAATGGTTAAGGTATTGATTCTTACTCTGGCCTAATGGTTAATGTCTTAGACTCTTACTCTGGCCTAATGGTTAAGGTCTTAATTCTTACACTGGCCTAACGGTTAAGGTCTTAGACTCTTACTCTGACCTAATGGTTAAGTTCTTAGACTCTTACTCTGGCCTAATGGTTAAGGTATTAGACTCTTACTCTGGGCTACTGGTTAAGGTCTTAACTCTTACTCTGGCCTACTGGTTAAGGTCTTAAATCTTACTTTGGCCTAATGGTTAAGGTCTTTGCTCTTACTCTGGCCAATTGGTTAAGGTCTTAGACTCTAACTCTGGCCTAATGGTTAAGGTCTTAAACTCTTACTCTGGCCTAATGGTACGGTCTTAACTCTTACTTTGGCCTAATGGTTAAGGTCTTAGACTGTTACTCTGGCCTACTGGTTAAGGTCTTAGATCTTACTCTGGCCTAATGGTTAAGGTCTTGACTCTTACTCTGGCCTAATGGTTAAGGTCTTAGACTCTTACTCTGGCCTAATGGTTAAGGTCTTTACTCTTACTCTGGCCTAATGGTTAAGGTCTTAACTCTTACTCTGGCCTAATGGTTAAGGTCTTAGACTCTAAGTCTGGCCTAATGGTAAGGTCTAGACTCTTACTCTGGCCCAATGGTTAAGGTCTTAACTCTTACTCTAGCCTAATGGTTAAGGTCTTAGACACTTACTCTGGCCTACTGGTTAAGGTCTTTGCTCTTACTCTGGCCTATTGGTTAAGGTCTTAGACTCTTACTCTGGCCTAATGATTAAGGTCTTAACTCTAACTCTGGCCTAATGGTGAAGGGCTTAACTCTTATTCTGGCCTAATGGTTAAGGTCTTAGACACTTACTCTTGCCTAATTGTTAAAGTCTTAGATTCTTACTCTGGGCTAATGGTTAAGGTCTTAGATTCTTACTCTGGCCTAATGGTTAAGGTCTTAGATTCTTACTCTGGCCTAATGGTTAAGGTCTAGACTCTTACTCTAGCCTAATGGTTAAGGTCTTAGACTCTTACTCTGGCCTAATGGTTAAGGTCTTAGACTCTTACTCTGGCCTAATGGTTAAGGTATTGACTCTTACTCTGGCCTAATGGTTAATGTCTTAGACTCTTACTCTGGCCTAATGGTTAAGATCTTAACTCTTACTCTTGCCTAATGGTTAAGGTCTTAGACTCTTACTCTAGCCTAATGGTTAAGGTCTTAGATTCTTACTCTGGCCTAATGGTTAAGGTCTAGACTCTTACTCTGGCCTAATGGTTAAGGTATTGACTCTTACTCTGGCCTAATGGTTAATGTCTTAGACTCTTACTCTGGTCTAATGGTTAAGGTCTTATACTCTTACTCTGGCCTAATGGTTAAGGTCTTAACTCTTACTCTGGCCTAATGTTTAAGATCTTAACTCTTACTCTGGCCTAATGGTTAAGGTCTTAGACTCTTACTCTAGCCTAATGGTTAAGGTCTTAGACTCTAACTCTGGCCTAATGGCTAAGGTCTTAGACTCTAACTCTGGCCTAATGGTTAAGGTCTAGACTCTTACTCTGGCCTAATGGTTAAGGTTTTGACTCTTACTCTGGCCTAATGGTTAATGTCTTAGACTCTTACTCTGGCCTAATGGTTAAGGTCTTAGACTCTTACTCTAGCCTAATGGTTAAGGTATTGACTCTTACTCTGGCCTAATGGTTAATGTCTTAGACTCTTACTCTGGCCTAATGGTTAAGATCTTAACTCTTACTCTTGCCTAATGGTTAAGGTCTTAAACTCTTACTCTAGCCTAATGGTTAAGGTCTTAGATTCTTAGTCTGGCCTAATGGTTAAGGTCTAGACTCTTACTCTGGCCTAATGGTTAAGGTATTGACTCTTACTCTGGCCTAATGGTTAATGTCTTAGACTCTTACTCTGGTCTAATGGTTAAGGTCTTAGACTCTTACTCCGGCCTAATGGTTAAGGTCTTAACTCTTACTGTGACCTAATGGTTAAGGTCTTAGACTCTTACTCTGGCCTAATGGTTAAGGTCTTGACTCTTACTCTGGCCTAATGGTTAAGGTCTTAGACTCTTACTTTGACCTAATGGTTAACGTCTTAGACTCTTACTTTGACCTAATGGTTAAGTTCTTAGACTCTTACTCTGGCCTAATGGTTAAGGTCTTGACTCTTACTCTGGCCTAATGGTTAATGTCTTAGACTCTTACTCTGGCCTAAAGGTTAAGGTCTTAACTCTTACTCTGGCCTAATGGTTAAGGTCTTAGACTCTTACTCTGGCCCAATGGTTAAGGTCTTACCTCTTACTCTGGCCCAATGGTTAAGGTCTTAAGTCTTACTCTGGCCTAATGGTTATGACTCTTACTCTGGCCGAATCGTTAAAGTCTTAGACTCTAACTCTGGCCTAATGGTTAAGGTCTTAGACTCTTACTCTGGCCTAATGGTTAAGGTCTTAACTCTTACTCTGGCCTAATGGTAAGATCTAAACCCTTACTCCGGCCTAATGGTTAAGGTCTTAACTCTTACTCTGGCCTAATGGTTAAGGTCTTGACTCTTACTCTGGCCTAATGGTTAAGGTCTTAGACTCTTACTCTCGCCTAATGGTAAAGGTCTTGACTCTTACTCTGGCCTAATGGTTAAGGTCTTAGACTCTTACTCTGGCCTAATCTGTTAAGGTCTTAACTCTTACTCTTGCCTAATGGTTAATGTCTTAACTCTTACTCTGACCTAATGGTTAAGGTCTTAACTCTTACTCTGACCTAATGGTTAAGGTCTTAGACTCTGACTCTGGCCTAATGGGTAAGGTCTTAGAATCTTACTCTGGCCTAATGGTTAAGGTCTTAGACTCTTACTCTGGTCTAATGGTTAAGGTCTTAGACTCTTACTCTGGCCTACTGTTTAAGGTATTAACTCTTACTCTTGCCTAATGGTTAAGGTCTTAGACTCTTACTCTGGCCTAATGGTTAAGGTCTTAACTCTTACTCTGGCATAATGGTTAAGGTCTTAACTCTTACTCTGACCTAATGGTTAAGGTCTTAGACTCTTAGTCTGGCCTAAAGGTTAAGGTCTTAACTCTTACTCTGGCCTAATGGTTAAGGTCTTGACTCTTACTCTGCCCTAATGGTTAAGGTATTAACTCTTACTCTGGCCTAATCGTTAAAGTCTTAGATTGTTACTCTGGCCTAATGGTTAAGGTCTAGACTCTTACTCTGGCCTAATGGTTAAGGTATTGATTCTTACTCTGGCCTAATGGTTAATGTCTTAGACTCTTACTCTGGCCTAATGGTTAAGGTCTTAATTCTTACACTGGCCTAACGGTTAAGGTCTTAGACTCTTACTCTGACCTAATGGTTAAGTTCTTAGACTCTTACTCTGGCCTAATGGTTAAGGTATTAGACTCTTACTCTGGGCTACTGGTTAAGGTCTTAACTCTTACTCTGGCCTACTGGTTAAGGTCTTAAATCTTACTCTGACCTAATGGTTAAGTTCTTAGACTCTTACTCTGGCCTAATGGTTAAGGTATTAGACTCTTACTCTGGCCTAATGGTTAAGGTCTTAGACTCTTACTCTGGCCCAATGGTTAAGGTCTTACCTCTTACTCTGGCCCAATGGTTAAGGTCTTAAGTCTTACTCTGGCCTAATGGTTATGACTCTTACTCTGGCCGAATCGTTAAAGTCTTAGACTCTAACTCTGGCCTAATGGTTAAGGTCTTAGACTCTTACTCTGGCCTAATGGTTAAGGTCTTAACTCTTACTCTGGCCTAATGGTAAGATCTAAACCCTTACTCCGGCCTAATGGTTAAGGTCTTAACTCTTACTCTGGCCTAATGGTTAAGGTCTTGACTCTTACTCTGGCCTAATGGTTAAGGTCTTAGACTCTTACTCTCGCCTAATGGTAAAGGTCTTGACTCTTACTCTGGCCTAATGGTTAAGGTCTTAGACTCTTACTCTGGCCTAATCTGTTAAGGTCTTAACTCTTACTCTTGCCTAATGGTTAATGTCTTAACTCTTACTCTGACCTAATGGTTAAGGTCTTAACTCTTACTCTGACCTAATGGTTAAGGTCTTAGACTCTGACTCTGGCCTAATGGGTAAGGTCTTAGAATCTTACTCTGGCCTAATGGTTAAGGTCTTAGACTCTTACTCTGGTCTAATGGTTAAGGTCTTAGACTCTTACTCTGGCCTACTGTTTAAGGTATTAACTCTTACTCTTGCCTAATGGTTAAGGTCTTAGACTCTTACTCTGGCCTAATGGTTAAGGTCTTAACTCTTACTCTGGCATAATGGTTAAGGTCTTAACTCTTACTCTGACCTAATGGTTAAGGTCTTAGACTCTTAGTCTGGCCTAAAGGTTAAGGTCTTAACTCTTACTCTGGCCTAATGGTTAAGGTCTTGACTCTTACTCTGCCCTAATGGTTAAGGTATTAACTCTTACTCTGGCCTAATCGTTAAAGTCTTAGATTGTTACTCTGGCCTAATGGTTAAGGTCTAGACTCTTACTCTGGCCTAATGGTTAAGGTATTGATTCTTACTCTGGCCTAATGGTTAATGTCTTAGACTCTTACTCTGGCCTAATGGTTAAGGTCTTAATTCTTACACTGGCCTAACGGTTAAGGTCTTAGACTCTTACTCTGACCTAATGGTTAAGTTCTTAGACTCTTACTCTGGCCTAATGGTTAAGGTATTAGACTCTTACTCTGGGCTACTGGTTAAGGTCTTAACTCTTACTCTGGCCTACTGGTTAAGGTCTTAAATCTTACTCTGACCTAATGGTTAAGTTCTTAGACTCTTACTCTGGCCTAATGGTTAAGGTATTAGACTCTTACTCTGGGCTACTGGTTAAGGTCTTAACTCTTACTCTGGCCTACTGGTTAAGGTCTTAAATCTTACTTTGGCCTAATGGTTAAGGTCTTTGCTCTTACTCTGGCCAATTGGTTAAGGTCTTAGACTCTAACTCTGGCCTAATGGTTAAGGTCTTAAACTCTTACTCTGGCCTAATGGTACGGTCTTAACTCTTACTTTGGCCTAATGGTTAAGGTCTTAGACTGTTACTCTGGCCTACTGGTTAAGGTCTTAGATCTTACTCTGGCCTAATGGTTAAGGTCTTGACTCTTACTCTGGCCTAATGGTTAAGGTCTTAGACTCTTACTCTGGCCTAATGGTTAAGGTCTTTACTCTTACTCTGGCCTAATGGTTAAGGTCTTAACTCTTACTCTGGCCTAATGGTTAAGGTCTTAGACTCTAAGTCTGGCCTAATGGTAAGGTCTAGACTCTTACTCTGGCCCAATGGTTAAGGTCTTAACTCTTACTCTAGCCTAATGGTTAAGGTCTTAGACACTTACTCTGGCCTACTGGTTAAGGTCTTTGCTCTTACTCTGGCCTATTGGTTAAGGTCTTAGACTCTTACTCTGGCCTAATGATTAAGGTCTTAACTCTAACTCTGGCCTAATGGTGAAGGGCTTAACTCTTATTCTGGCCTAATGGTTAAGGTCTTAGACACTTACTCTTGCCTAATTGTTAAAGTCTTAGATTCTTACTCTGGGCTAATGGTTAAGGTCTTAGATTCTTACTCTGGCCTAATGGTTAAGGTCTTAGATTCTTACTCTGGCCTAATGGTTAAGGTCTAGACTCTTACTCTAGCCTAATGGTTAAGGTCTTAGACTCTTACTCTAGCCTAATGGTTAAGGTCTTAGACTCTAACTCTGGCCTAATGGCTAAGGTCTTAGACTCTAACTCTGGCCTAATGGTTAAGGTCTAGACTCTTACACTGGCCTAATGGTTAAGGTCTTAACTCTTATTCTGGCCTAATGCTTAAGGTCTTAGACTCTAACTCTGGCCTAATGGTTAAGGTCTAGACTCTTACTCTGGCCTACTGGTTAAGGTCTTAGACTCTTACTCTAGCCTAATGCTTAAGATCTTGGACTCTTACTCTGGCCTAATGGTTAAGGTCTTAACTCTTACTCTTGCCTAATCGTTAAGGTCTTAGACTCTTACTCTAGCCTAATGGTTAAGGTCTTAGACTCTAACTCTGGCCTAATGGCTAAGGTCTTAGACTCTAACTCTGGCCTAATGGTTAAGGTCTAGACTCTTACTCTGGCCTAATGGTTAAGGTATTGACTCTTACTCTGGCCTAATGGTTAATGTCTTAGACTCTTACTCTGGCCTAATGGTTAAGGTCTTAGACTCTTACTCTGGCCTAATGGTTAAGGTATTGACTCTTACTCTGGCCTAATGGTTAAGGTCTTAGACTCTTACTCTGGCCTAATGGTTAAGGTCTTAACTCTTACTCTGGCCTAATGGTAAGATCTAGACCCTTACTCCGGCCTAATGGTTAAGGTCTTAACTCTTACTCTGGCCTAATGGTTAAAGTCTTGACTCTTACTCTGGCCTAATGGTTAAGGTCTTAGACTCTTACTCTCACCTAATGGTTAAGGTCTTGACTCTTACTCTGGCCTAATGGTTAAGGTCTTAGACTCTTACTCTGGCCTAATCTGTTAAGGTCTTAACTCTTACTCTTGCCTAATGGTTAATGTCTTAACTCTTACTCTGACCTAATGGTTAAGGTCTTAACTCTTACTCTGACCTAATGGTTAAGGTCTTAGACTCTAACTCTGGCCTAATGGGTAAGGTCTTAGACTCTTACTCTGGCCTAATGGTTAAGGTCTTAGACTCTTACTCTGGTCTAATGGTTAAGGTCTTAGACTCTTACTCTGGCCTACTGTTTAAGGTATTAACTCTTACTCTTGCCTAATGGTTAAAGTCTTCGACTCTTACTCTGGCCTAATGGTTAAGGTCTTAACTCTTACTCTGGCATAATGGTTAAGGTCTTAACTCTTACTCTGACCTAATGGTTAAGGTCTTAGACTCTTACTCTGGCCTAATGGTTAAGGTCTTAACTCTTACTATGGCCTACTGATTAAGGTCTTTACTCTTACACTGGCCTAATGGTTAAGGTTTTAACTCTTACTCTGGCCTAATGCTTAAGGTCTTAGACTCTTTCTCTGGCCTAATGGTTAAGGTCTTAACTCTTACTCTGGCCTAATGGTTAAGGTCTTAGACTCTTACTCTGGCCTAATGGTTAATGTCTTAACTCGTACTCTTGCCTAATGGTTAAGGTCTAGACTCTTACTCTGGCCTAATGGTTAAGGTATTGACTCTTACTCTGGCCTAATGGTTAATGTCTTAGACTCTTACTCTGGCCTAATGGTTAAGGTCTTAACTCTTACTCTGGCCTAACGGTTGAGGTCTTAGACTCTTACTCTGGCCTAATGGTTAAGGTCTTAACTCTTACTCTGGCCTAATGGTGAAGGTCTTAGACTCTTACTCTGGCCTAATGGTTAAGGTCTTAACTCTTACTCTTGCCTAATGGTTAAGGTCTAGACTCTTACTCTGGCCTAATGGTTAAGGTATTGACTCTTACTCTGGCCTAATGGTTAATGTCTTAGACTCTTACTCTGGCCTAATGGTTAAGGTCTTGATTATTACACTGGCCTAACGGTTAAGGTCTTAGACTCTTACTCTGACCTAATGGTTAAGTTCTTAGACTCTTACTCTGGCCTAATGGTTAAGGTATTAGACTCTTACTCTGGGCTAATGGTTAATGTATTAACTCTTACTCTGGCCTAATCGTTAAAGTCTTAGATTCTTACTCTTGCCTAATGGTTAAGGTCTAGACTCTTACTCTGGCCTAATGGTTAAGGTATTGACTCTTACTCTGGCCTAATGGTTAATGTCTTAGACTCTTACTCTGGCCTAATGGTTAAGGTCTTAATTCTTACACTGGCCTAACGGTTAAGGTCTTAGACTCTTACTCTGACCTAATGGTTAAGTTCTTAGACTCTTACTCTGGCCTAATGGTTAAGGTATTAGACTCTTACTCTGGGCTACTGGTTAAGGTCTTAACTCTTACTCTGGCCTACTGGTTAAGGTCTTAAATCTTACTTTGGCCTAATGGTTAAGGTCTTGACTCTTACTCTAGCCTAATGGTTAAGGTCTTAACTCTTACTCTGGCCTACTGGTTAAGGTCTTAGACTCTTACTCTGGCCTAATGGTTAAGGTCTTAGACTCTTACTCTGACCTAATGGTTAAGGTCTCATTCTCTTACTCTGGCCTACTGGTTAAGGTCTCAGACTCTTACTCTGGCCTAATGGTTAAGGTCTTAGACTCTTACTCTGGCCTAATGGTTAAGGCCTTGACTCTTACTCTGGCCTAATGGTTAATGTCTTAGACTCTTACTCTGGCCTAAAGGTTAAGGTCTTAACTCTTACTCTGGCCTAATGGTTAAGGTCTTAGACTCTTACTCTGGCCCAATGGTTAAGGTCTTACCTCTTACTCTGGCCCAATGGTTAAGGTCTTAACCCTTACTCTGGCCGAATGGTTATGACTCTTACTCTGGCCGAATCGTTAAAGTCTTAGACTCTTACTCTGGCCTAATGGTTAAGGTCTTGACTTTTACTCTGGCCTAATGGTTAAGGTCTAAGACTCTTACTCTGGCCCAATGGTTAAGGTCTTAACTCTTACTCTGGCCCAATGGTTAAGGTCTTAACTCTTACTCTGGCCTAAAGGTTAAGGTCTTAACTCTTACTCTACCCTAATGGTTAAGGTATCAACTCTTACTCTGGCCTAATCGTTAAAGTCTTAGATTGTTACTCTGGCCTAATGGTTAAGGTCTAGACTCTTACTCTGGCCTAATGGTTAAGGTATTGATTCTTAATCTGGCCTAATGGTTAATGTCTTAGACTCTTACTCTGGCCTAATGGTTAAGGTCTTAGATTCTTACTCTGGCCTAATGGTTAAGGTCTAGACTCTTACTCTGGCCTAATGGTTAAGGTATTGACTCTTACTCTGGCCTAATGGTTAATGTCTTAGACTCTTACTCTGGCCTTATGGTTAAGATCTTAACTCTTACTCTTGCCTAATGGTTAAGGTCTTAGACTCTTACTCTAGCCTAATGGTTAAGGTCTTAGATTCTTACTCTGGCCTAATGGTTAAGGTCTAGACTCTTACTCTGGCCTAATAGTTAAGGTATTGACTCTTACTCTGGCCTAATGGTTAATGTCTTAGACTCTTACTCTGGTCTAATGGTTAAGGTCTAGACTCTTACTCTGGCCTAATGGTTAAGGTATTGACTCTTACTCTGGCCTAATGGTTAATGTCTTAGACTCTTACTCTGGCCTTATGGTTAAGATCTTAACTCTTACTCTTGCCTAATGGTTAAGGTCTTAGATTCTTACTCTGGCCTAATGGTTAAGGTCTAGACTCTTACTCTGGCCTAATAGTTAAGGTATTGACTCTTACTCTGGCCTAATGGTTAATGTCTTAGACTCTTACTCTGGTCTAATGGTTAAGGTCTTAGACTCTTACTCTGGCCTAATGGTTAAGGTCTTAACTCTTACTCTGACGTAATGGTTAAGGTCTTAACTCTTACTCTTGCCTAATGGTTAAGGTCTTAGACTCTTACTCTAGCCTAATGGTTAAGGTCTTAGACTCTAACTCTGGCCTAATGGCTAAGGTCTTAGACTCTAACTCTGGCCTAATGGTTAAGGTCTAGGCTCTTACTCTGGCCTAATGGTTAAGGTTTTGACTCTTACTCTGGCCTAATGGTTAATGTCTTAGACTCTAACTCTGGCCTAATGGCTAAGGTCTTAGACTCTAACTCTGGCCTAATGGTTAAGGTCTAGACTCTTACACTGGCCTAATGGTTAAGGTCTTAACTCTTACTCTGGCCTAATGCTTAAGGTCTTAGACTCTAACTCTGGCCTAATGGTTAAGGTCTAGACTCTTACTCTGGCCTACTGGTTAAGGTCTTAGACTCTTACTCTGACCTAATGGTTAAGTTCTTAGACTCTTACTCTGGCCTAATGGTTAAGGTATTAGACTCTTACTCTGGGCTACTGGTTAAGGTCTTAACTCTTACTCTGGCCTACTGGTTAAGGTCTTAAATCTTACTTTGGCCTAATGGTTAAGGTCTTTGCTCTTACTCTGGCCAATTGGTTAAGGTCTTAGACTCTAACTCTGGCCTAATGGTTAAGGTCTTAAACTCTTACTCTGGCCTAATGGTAAGGTCTTAACTCTTACTTTGGCCTAATGGTTAAGGTCTTAGACTGTTACTCTGGCCTACTGGTTAAGGTCTTAGATCTTACTCTGGCCTAATGGTTAAGGTCTTGACTCTTACTCTGGCCTAATGGTTAAGGTCTTAGACTCTTACTCTGGCCTAATGGTTAAGGTCTTTACTCTTACTCTGGCCTAATGGTTAAGGTCTTAACTCTTACTCTGGCCTAATGGTTAAGGTCTTAGACTCTAAGTCTGGCCTAATGGTAAGGTCTAGACTCTTACTCTGGCCTAATGGTTAAGGTCTTAACTCTTACTCTAGCCTAATGGTTAAGGTCTTAGACACTTACTCTGGCCTACTGGTTAAGGTCTTTGCTCTTACTCTGGCCTATTGGTTAAGGTCTTAGACTCTTACTCTGGCCTAATGATTAAGGTCTTAAACACTTACTCTTGCCTAATCGTTAAAGTCTTAGATTCTTACTCTGGCCTAATGGTTAAGGTCTTGACTTTTACTCTGGCCTAATGGTTAAGGTCTTAGACTCTTACTCTGGCCTAATGGTTAAGGTCTTAGACTCTTACTCTAGCCTAATGGTTAAGGTCTTAGACTCTTACTCTAGCCTAATGGTTAAGGTCTTAGACTCTAACTCTGGCCTAATGGCTAAGGTCTTAGACTCTAACTCTGGCCTAATGGTTAAGGTCTAGACTCTTACACTGGCCTAATGGTTAATGTCTTAACTCTTACTCTGGCCTAATGCTTAAGGTCTTAGACTCTAACTCTGGCCTAATGGTTAAGGTCTAGACTCTTACTCTGGCCTACTGGTTAAGGTCTTAGACTCTTACTCTAGCCTAATGCTTAAGATCTTGGACTCTTACTCTGGCCTAATGGTTAAGGTCTTAATTCTTACTCTTGCCTAATGGTTAAGGTCTTAGACTCTTACTCTAGCCTAATGGTTAAGGTCTTAGACTCTAACTCTGGCCTAATGGCTAAGGTCTTGGACTCTAACTCTGGCCTAATGGTTAAGGTCTAGACTCTTACTCTGGCCTAATGGTTAATGTCTTAGACTCTTACTCTGGCCTAATGGTTAAGGTCTTAGACTCTTACTCTGGCCTAATGGTTAAGGTACTGACTCTTACTCTGGCCTAATGGTTAAGGTCTTAGACTCTTACTCTGGCCTAATGGTTAAGGTCTTAACTCTTACTCTGGCCTAATGGTAAGATCTAGACCTTTACTCCCGCCTAATGGTTAAGGTCTTAACTCTTACTCTGGCCTAATGGTTAAGGTCTTGACTCTTACTCTGGCCTAATGGTTAAGGTCTTAGACTCTTACTCTGGCCTAATGGTTAAGGTCTTGACTCTTACTCTGGCCTAATGGTTAAGGTCTTAGACTCTTACTCTGGCCTAATCTGTTAAGGTCTTAACTCTTACTCTTGCCTAATGGTTAATGTCTTAACTCTTACTCTGACCTAATGGTTAAGGTCTTAACTCTTACTCTGACCTAATGGTTAAGGTCTTAGACTCTGACTCTGGCCTAATGGGTAAGGTCTTAGACTCTTACTCTGGCCTAATGGTTAAGGTCTTAGACTCTTACTCTGGTCTAATGGTTAAGGTCTTAGACTCTTACTCTGGCCTACTGTTTAAGGTATTAACTCTTACTCTTGCCTAATGGTTAAGGTCTTAGACTCTTACTCTGGCCTAATGGTTAATGTCTTAACTCTTACTCTGGCATAATGGTTAAGGTCTTAACTCTTACTCTGGCCCAATGGTTGAGGTCTTAACTCTTACTATGGCCTACTGATTAAGGTCTTAAATTCTTATTCTGGCCTAATGGTACGGTCTTAACTCTTACTTTGGCCTAATGGTAAAGGTCTTAGACTGTTACTCTGGCCTACTGGTTAAGGTCTTAGATCTTACTCTGGCCTAATGGTTAAGGTCTTGACTCTTACTCTGGCCTAATGGTTAAGGTCTTAGACTCTTACTCTGGCCTAATGGTTAAGGTCTTTACTCTTACTCTGGCCTAATGGTTAAGGTCTTAACTCTTACTCTGGCCTAATGGTTAAGGTCTTAGACTCTAAGTCTGGCCTAATGGTAAGGTCTAGACTCTTACTCTGGCCCAATGGTTAAGGTCTTAACTCTTACTCTAGCCTAATGGTTAAGGTCTTAGACACTTACTCTGGCCTACTGGTTAAGGTCTTTGCTCTTACTCTGGCCTATTGGTTAAGGTCTTAGACTCTTACTCTGGCCTAATGATTAAGGTCTTAACTCTTACTCTGGCCTAATGGTGAAGGGCTTAACTCTTATTCTGGCCTAATGGTTAAGGTCTTAGACACTTACTCTTGCCTAATCGTTAAAGTCTTAGATTCTTACTCTGGCCTAATGGTTAAGGTCTTGACTTTTACTCTGGCCTAATGGTTAAGGTCTTAGATTCTTACTCTGGCCTAATGGTTAAGGTCTAGACTCTTACTCTAGCCTAATGGTTAAGGTCTTAGACTCTTACTCTAGCCTAATGGTTAAGGTCTTAGACTCTAACTCTGGCCTAATGGCTAAGGTCTTAGACTCTAACTCTGGCCTAATGGTTAAGGTCTAGACTCTTACACTGGCCTAATGGTTAAGGTCTTAACTCTTATTCTGGCCTAATGCTTAAGGTCTTAGACTCTAACTCTGGCCTAATGGTTAAGGTCTAGACTCTTACTCTGGCCTACTGGTTAAGGTCTTAGACTCTTACTCTAGCCTAATGCTTAAGATCTTGGACTCTTACTCTGGCCTAATGGTTAAGGTCTTAACTCTTACTCTTGCCTAATGGTTAAGGTCTTAGACTCTTACTCTAGCCTAATGGTTAAGGTCTTAGACTCTAACTCTGGCCTAATGGCTAAGGTCTTAGACTCTAACTCTGGCCTAATGGTTAAGGTCTAGACTCTTACTCTGGCCTAATGGTTAAGGTATTGACTCTTACTCTGGCCTAATGGTTAATGTCTTAGACTCTTACTCTGGACTAATGGTTAAGGTCTTAGACTCTTACTCTGGCCTAATGGTTAAGGTATTGACTCTTACTCTGGCCTAATGGTTAAGGTCTTAGACTCTTACTCTGGCCTAATGGTTAAGGTCTTAACTCTTACTCTGGCCTAATGGTAAGATCTAGACCCTTACTCCGGCCTAATGGTTAAGGTCTTAACTCTTACTCTGGCCTAATGGTTAAGGTCTTGACTCTTACTCTGGCCTAATGGTTAAGGTCTTAGACTCTTAGTCTCGCCTAATGGTTAGGGTCTTGACTCTTACTCTGGCCTAATGGTTAAGGTCTTAGACTCCTACTCTGGCCTAATCTGTTAAGGTCTTAACTCTTACTCTTGCCTAATGGTTAATGTCTTAACTCTTACTCTGACCTAATGGTTAAGGTCTTAACTCTTACTCTGACCTAATGGTTAAGGTCTTAGACTCTGACTCTGGCCTAATGGGTAAGGTCTTAGACTCTTACTCTGGCCTAATGGTTAAGGTCTTAGACTCATACTCTGGTCTAATGGTTAAGGTCTTAGACTCTTACTCTGGCCTACTGTTTAAGGTATTAACTCTTACTCTTGCCTAATGGTTAAGGTCTTAGACTCTTACTCTTGCCTAATGGTTAAGGTCTAGACTCTTACTCTGGCCTAATGGTTAAGGTATTGACTCTTACTCTGGCCTAATGGTTAATGTCTTAGACTCTTACTCTGGCCTAATGGTTAAGGTCTTAATTCTTACACTGGCCTAACGGTTGAGGTCTTAGACTCTCACTCTGGCCTAATGGTTAAGGTATTAGACTCTTACTCTGGGCTAATGGTTAAGGTATTAACTCTTACTCTGGCCTAATCGTTAAAGTCTTAGATTCTTACTCTTGCCTAATGGTTAAGGTCTAGACTCTTACTCTGGCCTAATGGTTAAGGTATTGACTCTTACTCTGGCCTAATGGTTAATGTCTTAGACTCTTACTCTGGCCTAATGGTTAAGGTCTTAATTCTTACACTGGCCTAACGGTTAAGGTCTTAGACTCTTACTCTGACCTAATGGTTAAGTTCTTAGACTCTTACTCTGGCCTAATGGTTAAGGTATTAGACTCTTACTCTGGGCTACTGGTTAAGGTCTTAACTCTTACTCTGGCCTACTGGTTAAGGTCTTAAATCTTACTTTGGCCTAATGGTTAAGGTCTTTGCTCTTACTCTGGCCAATTGGTTAAGGTCTTAGACTCTAACTCTGGCCTAATGGTTAAGGTCTTAAACTCTTACTCTGGCCTAATGGTAAGGTCTTAACTCTTACTTTGGCCTAATGGTTAAGGTCTTAGACTGTTACTCTGGCCTACTGGTTAAGGTCTTAGATCTTACTCTGGCCTAATGGTTAAGGTCTTGACTCTTACTCTGGCCTAATGGTTAAGGTCTTAGACTCTTACTCTGGCCTAATGGTTAAGGTCTTTACTCTTACTCTGGCCTAATGGTTAAGGTCTTAACTCTTACTCTGGCCTAATGGTTAAGGTCTTAGACTCTAATTCTGGCCTAATGGTAAGGTCTAGACTCTTACTCTGGCCTAATGGTTAAGGTCTTAACTCTTACTCTAGCCTAATGGTTAAGGTCTTAGACACTTACTCTGGCCTACTGGTTAAGGTATTTGCTCTTACTCTGGCCTAATCGTTAAAGTCTTAGATTCTTACTCTGGCCTAATGGTTAAGGTCTTGACTTTTACTCTGGCCTAATGGTTAAGGTCTTAGACTCTTACTCTGGCCTAATGGTTAAGGTCTAGACTCTTACTCTGGCCTAATGGCTAAGGTCTTAGACTCTAACTCTGGCCTAATGGTTAAGGTCTAGACTCTTACACTGGCCTAATGGTTAAGGTCTTAACTCTTACTCTGGCCTAATGCTTAAGGTCTTAGACTCTAACTCTGGCCTAATGGTTAAGGTCTAGACTCTTACTCTGGCCTACTGGTTAAGGTCTTAGACTCTTACTCTAGCCTAATGCTTAAGATCTTGGACTCTTACTCTGGCCTAATGGTTAAGGTCTTAACTCTTACTCTTGCCTAATGGTTAAGGTCTTAGACTCTTACTCTAGCCTAATGGTTAAGGTCTTAGACTCTAACTCTGGCCTAATGGCTAAGGTCTTAGACTCTAACTCTGGCCTAATGGTTAAGGTCTAGACTCTTACTCTGGCCTAATTGTTAAGGTATTGACTCTTACTCTGGCCTAATGGTTAATGTCTTAGACTCTTACTCTGGCCTAATGGTTAAGGTCTTAGACTCTTACTCTGGCCTAATGGTTAAGGTATTGACTCTTACTCTGGCCTAATGGTTAAGGTCTTAGACTCTTACTCTGGCCTAATGGTTAAGGTCTTAACTCTTACTCTGGCCTAATGGTAAGATCTAGACCCTTACTCCGGCCTAATGGTTAAGGTCTTAACTCTTACTCTGGCCTAATGGTTAAGGTGTTGACTCTTACTCTGGCCTAATGGTTAAGGCCTTAGACTCTTACTCTCGCCTAATGGTTAAGGTCTTGACTCTTACTCTGGCCTAATGGTTAAGGTCTTAGACTCTTACTCTGGCCTAATCTGTTAAGGTCTTAACTCTTACTCTTGCCTAATGGTTAATGTCTTAACTCTTACTCTGACCTAATGGTTAAGGTCTTAACTCTTACTCTGACCTAATGGTTAAGGTCTTAGACTCTGACTCTGGCCTAATGGGTAAGGTCTTAGACTCTTACTCTGGCCTAATGGTTAAGGTCTTAGACTCATACTCTGGTCTAATGGTTAAGGTCTTAGACTCTTACTCTGGCCTACTGTTTAAGGTATTAACTCTTACTCTTGCCTAATGGTTAAGGTCTTAGACTCTTACTCTGGCCTAATGGTTAATGTCTTAACTCTTACTCTGGCATAATGGTTAAGGTCTTAACTCTTACTCTGACCTAATGGTTAAGGTCTTAGACTCTTACTCTGGCCTAATGGTTGAGGTCTTAACTCTTACTATGGCCTACTGATTAAGGTCTTTACTCTTACACTGGCCTAATGGTTAAGGTTTTAACTCTTACTCTGGCCTAATGCTTAAGGTCTTAGACTCTTTCTCTGGCCTAATGGTTAAGGTCTTAACTCTTACTCTGGCCTAATGGTTAAGGTCTTAGACTCTTACTCTGGCCTAATGGTTAAGGTCTTAACTCTTACTCTTGCCTAATGGTTAAGGTCTTAGACTCTTACTCTAGCCTAATGGTTAAGGTCTTAGACTCTAACTCTGGCCTAATAGCTAAGGTCTTAGACTCTAACTCTGGCCTAATGGTTAAGGTCTAGACTCTTACTCTGGCCTAATGGTTAAGGTTTTGACTCTTACTCTGGCCTAATGGTTAATGTCTTAGACTCTTACTCTGGCCTAATGGTTAAGGTCTTAGACTCTTACTCTGGCCTAATGGTTAAGGTATTGACTCTTACTCTGGCCTAATGGTTAATGTCGTAGACTCTTACTCTGGCCTAATGGTTAAGATCTTAACTCTTACTCTTGCCTAATGGTTAAGGTCTTAGACTCTTACTCTAGCCTAATGGTTAAGGTCTTAGATTCTTACTCTGGCCTAATGGTTAAGGTCTAGACTCTTACTCTGGCCTAATGGTTAAGGTATTGACTCTTACTCTGGCCTAATGGTTAATGTCTTAGACTCTTACTCTGGTCTAATGGTTAAGGTCTTAGACTCTTACTCTGGCCTAATGGTTAAGGTCTTAACTCTTACTCTGGCCTAATGTTTAAGGTCTTAACTCATACTGTGGCCTAATGGTTAAGGTCTTAGACTCTTACTCTAGCCTAATGGTTAAGGTCTTAGACTCTAACTCTGGCCTAATGGCTAAGGTCTTAGACTCTAACTCTGGCCTAATGGTTAAGGTCTAGACTCTTACTCTGGCCTAATGGTTAAGGTCTTAACTCTTACTCTGACGTAATGGTTAAGGTCTTAACTCTTACTCTTGCCTAATGGTTAAGGTCTTAGACTCTTACTCTAGCCTAATGGTTAAGGTCTTAGATTCTAACTCTGGCCTAATGGCTAAGGTCTTAGACTCTAACTCTGGCCTAATGGTTAAGGTCTAGACTCTTACTCTGGCCTAATGGTTAAGGTTTTGACTCTTACTCTGGCCTAATGGTTAATGTCTTAGACTCTTACTCTGGCCTAATGGTTAAGGTCTTAGACTCTTACTCTGGCCTAATGGTTAAGGTATTGACTCTTACTCTGGCCTAATGGTTAATGTATTAGACTCTTACTCTGGCCTAATGGTTAAGATCTTAACTCTTACTCTTGCCTAATGGTTAAGGTCTTAAACTCTTACTCTAGCCTAATGGTTAAGGTCTTAGATTCTTAGTCTGGCCTAATGGTTAAGGTCTAGACTCTTACTCTGGCCTAATGGTTAAGGTATTGACTCTTACTCTGGCCTAATGGTTAATGTCTTAGACTCTTACTCTGGTCTAATGGTTAAGGTGTTAGACTCTTACTCCGGCCTAATGGTTAAGGTCTTAACTCTTACTGTGACCTAATGGTTAAGGTCTTAGACTCTTACTCTGGCCTAATGGTTAAGGTCTTGACTCTTACTCTGGCCTAATGGTTAAGGTCTTAGACTCTTACTTTGACCTAATGGTTAACGTCTTAGACTCTTACTTTGACCTAATGGTTAAGTTCTTAGACTCTTACTCTGGCCTAATGGTTAAGGTCTTGACTCTTACTCTGGCCTAATGGTTAATGTCTTAGACTCTTACTCTGGCCTAAAGGTTAAGGTCTTAACTCTTACTCTGGCCTAATGGTTAAGGTATTAGACTCTTACTCTGGCCCAATGGTTAAGGTCTTACCTCTTACTCTGGCCCAATGGTTAAGGTCTTAACTCTTACTCTGGCCTAATGGTTATGACTCTTACTCTGGCCGCATCATTAAAGTCTTAGACTCTAACTCTGGCCTAATGGTTAAGGTCTTAGACTCTTACTCTGGCCTAATGGTTAAGGTCTTAACTCTTACTCTGGCCTAATTTTAATATCTAGACCCTTACTCCGGCCTAATGGTTAAGGTCTTAACTCTTACTCTGGCCTAATGGTTAAGGTCTTGACTCTTACTCTGGCCTAATGGTTAAAGTCTTAGACTCTTACTCTCGCCTAATGGTTAAGGTCTTGACTCTTACTCTGGGCTAATGGTTAAGGTCTTAGACTCTTACTCTGGCCTAATCTGTTAAGGTCTTAACTCTTACTCTTGCCTAATGGTTAATGTCTTAACTCTTACTCTGACCTAATGGTTAAGGTCTTAACGCTTACTCTGACCTAATGGTTAAGGTCTTAGACTCTGACTCTGGCCTAATGGGTAAGGTCTTAGACTCTTACTCTGGCCTAATGGTTAAGGTCTTAGACTCTTACTCTGGTCTAATGGTTAAGGTCTTAGACTCTTACTCTGGCCTACTGTTTAAGGTATTAACTCTTACTCTTGCCTAATGGTTAAGGTCTTAGACTCTTACTCTGGCCTAATGGTTAAGGTCTTAACTCTTACTCTGGCATAATGGTTAAGGTCTTAACTCTTACTCTGACCTAATGGTTAAGGTCTTAGACTCTTAGTCTGGCCTAAAGGTTAAGGTCTTAACTCTTACTCTGGCCTAATGGTTAAGGTCTTGACTCTTACTCTGCCCTAATGGTTAAGGTATTAACTCTTACTCTGGCCTAATCGTTAAAGTCTTAGATTGTTACTCTGGCCTAATGGTTAAGGTCTAGACTCTTACTCTGGCCTAATGGTTAAGGTATTGATTCTTACTCTGGCCTAATGGTTAATGTCTTAGACTCTTACTCTGGCCTAATGGTTAAGGTCTTAATTCTCACACTGGCCTAACGGTTAAGGTCTTAGACTCTTACTCTGACCTAATGGTTAAGTTCTTAGACTCTTACTCTGGCCTAATGGTTAAGGTATTAGACTCTTACTCTGGGCTACTGGTTAAGGTCTTAACTCTTACTCTGGCCTACTGGTTAAGGTCTTAAATCTTACTTTGGCCTAATGGTTAAGGTCTTTGCTCTTACTCTGGCCAATTGGTTAAGGTCTTAGACTCTAACTCTGGCCTAATGGTTAAGGTCTTAAACTCTTACTCTGGCCTAATGGTACGGTCTTAACTCTTACTTTGGCCTAATGGTTAAGGTCTTAGACTGTTACTCTGGCCTACTGGTTAAGGTCTTAGATCTTACTCTGGCCTAATGGTTAAGGTCTAGACTCTTACTCTGGCCTACTGGTTAAGGTCTTAGACTCTTACTCTAGCCTAATGCTTAAGATCTTGGACTCTTACTCTGGCCTAATGGTTAAGGTCTTAACTCTTACTCTTGCCTAATGGTTAAGGTCTTAGACTCTTACTCTAGCCTAATGGTTAAGGTCTTAGACTCTAACTCTGGCCTAATGACTAAGGTCTTAGACTCTAACTCTGGCCTAATGGTTAAGGTCTAGACTCTTACTCTGGCCTTATGGTTAAGGTATTGACTCTTACTCTGGCCTAATGGTTAATGTCTTAGACTCTTACTCTGGCCTAATGGTTAAGGTCTTAGACTCTTACTCTGGCCTAATGGTTAAGGTATTGACTCTTACTCTGGCCTAATGGTTAAGGTCTTAGACTCTTACTCTGGCCTAATGGTTAAGGTCTTAACTCTTACTCTGGCCTAATGGTAAGATCTAGACCCTTACTCCGGCCTAATGGTTAAGGTCTTAACTCTTACTCTGGCCTAATGGTTAAGGTCTTGACTCTTACTCTGGCCTAATGGTTAAGGTCTTAGACTCTTACTCTCGCCTAATGGTTAAGGTCTTCACTCTTACTCTGGCCTAATGGTTAAGGTCTTAGACTCTTACTCTGGCCTAATCTGTTAAGGTCTTAACTCTTACTCTTGCCTAATGGTTAATGTCTTAACTCTTACTCTGGCCTAATGGTTAAGGTCTTAGACTCTTACTCTGGCCTAATGGTTAAGGTCTTTACTCTTACTCTGGCCTAATGGTTAAGGTCTTAACTCTTACTCTGGCCTAATGGTTAAGGTCTTAGACTCTAAGTCTGGCCTAATGGTAAGGTCTAGACTCTTACTCTGGCCCAATGGTTAAGGTCTTAACTCTTACTCTGGCCTAATGGTTAAGGTCTTTACTCTTACTCTGGCCTAATGGTTAAGGTCTTAACTCTTACTCTGGCCTAATGGTTAAGGTCTTAGACTCTAAGTCTGGCCTAATGGTAAGGTCTAGACTCTTACTCTGGCCCAATGGTTAAGGTCTTAACTCTTACTCTAGCCTAATGGTTAAGGTCTTAGACACTTACTCTGGCCTACTGGTTAAGGTCTTTGCTCTTACTCTGGCCTATTGGTTAAGGTCTTAGACTCTTACTCTGGCCTAATGATTAAGGTCTTAACTCTTACTCTGGCCTAATGGTGAAGGGCTTAACTCTTATTCTGGCCTAATGGTTAAGGTCTTAGACACTTACTCTTGCCTAATCGTTAAAGTCTTAGATTCTTACTCTGGGCTAATGGTTAAGGTCTTGACTTTTACTCTGGCCTAATGGTTAAGGTCTTAGATTCTTACTCTGGCCTAATGGTTAAGGTCTAGACTCTTACTCTAGCCTAATGGTTAAGGTCTTAGACTCTTACTCTAGCCTAATGGTTAAGGTCTTCGACTCTAACTCTGGCCTAATGGCTAAGGTCTTAGACTCTAACTCTGGCCTAATGGTTAAGGTCTAGACTCTTACACTGGCCTAATGGTTAAGGTCTTAACTCTTATTCTGGCCTAATGCTTAAGGTCTTAGACTCTAACTCTGGCCTAATGGTTAAGGTCTAGACTCTTACTCTGGCCTACTGGTTAAGGTCTTAGACTCTTACTCTAGCCTAATGCTTAAGATCTTGGACTCTTACTCTGGCCTAATGGTTAAGGTCTTAACTCTTACTCTTGCCTAATGTTTAAGGTCTTAGACTCTTACTCTAGCCTAATGGTTAAGGTCTTAGACTCTAACTCTGGCCTAATGGCTAAGGTCTTAGACTCTAACTCTGGACTAATGGTTAAGGTCTAGACTCTTACTCTGGCCTTCTGGTTAAGGTATTGACTCTTACTCTGGCCTAATGGTTAATGTCTTAGACTCTTACTCTGGCCTAATGGTTAAGGTCTTAGACTCTTACTCTGGCCTAATGGTTAAGGTATTGACTCTTACTCTGGCCTAATGGTTAAGGTCTTAGACTCTTACTCTGGCCTAATGGTAATATCTAGACCCTTACTCCGGCCTAATGGTTAAGGTCTTAACTCTTACTCTGGCCTAATGGTTAAGGTCTTGACTCTTACTCTGGCCTAATGGTTAAGGTCTTAGACTCTTACTCTCGCCTAATGGTTAAGGTCTTGACTCTTACTCTGGCCTAATGGTTAAGGTCTTAGACTCTTACTCTGGCCTAATCTGTTAAGGTCTTAACTCTTACTCTTTCCTAATGGTTAATGTCTTAACTCTTACTCTGACCTAATGGTTAAGGTCTTAACTCTTACTCTGACCTAATGGTTAAGGTCTTAGACTCTGACTCTGGCCTAATGGGTAAGGTCTTAGACTCTTACTCTGGCCTAATGGTTAAGGTCTTAGACTCTTACTCTGGTCTAATGGTTAAGGTCTTAGACTCTTACTCTGGCCTACTGTTTAAGGTATTAACTCTTACTCTTGCCTAATGGTTAAAGTCTTCGACTCTTACTCTGGCCTAATGGTTAAGGTCTTAACTCTTACTCTGGCATAATGGTTAAGGTCTTAACTCTTACTCTGACCTAATGGTTAAGGTCTTAGACTCTTACTCTGGCCTAATGGTTAAGGTCTTAACTCTTACTATGGCCTACTGATTAAGGTCTTTACTCTTACACTGGCCTAATGGTTAAGGTTTTAACTCTTACTCTGGCCTAATGCTTAAGGTCTTAGACTCTTTCTCTGGCCTAATGGTTAAGGTCTTAACTCTTACTCTGGCCTAATGGTTAAGGTCTTAGACTCTGACTCTGGCCTAATGGTTAAGGTCTTAACTCTTACTCTTGCCTAATGGTTAAGGTCTAGACTCTTACTCTGGCCTAATGGTTAAGGTATTGACTCTTACTCTGGCCTAATGGTTAATGTCTTAGACTCTTACTCTGGCCTAATGGTTAAGGTCTTAATTCTTACACTGGCCTAATGGTGAAGGTCTTAGACTCTTACTCTGGCCTAATGGTTAAGGTCTTAACTCTTACTCTTGCCTAATGGTTAAGGTCTAGACTCTTACTCTGGCCTAATGGTTAAGGTATTGACTCTTACTCTGGCCTAATGGTTAATGTCTTAGACTCTTACTCTGGCCTAATGGTTAAGGTCTTAATTATTACACTGGCCTAATGGTTAAGGTCTTAGACTCTTACTCTGACCTAATGGTTAAGTTCTTAGACTCTTACTCTGGCCTAATGGTTAAGGTATTAGACTCTTACTCTGGGCTAATGGTTAAGGTATTAACTCTTACTCTGGCCTAATCGTTAAAGTCTTAGATTCTTACTCTTGCCTAATGGTTAAGGTCTAGACTCTTACTCTGGCCTAATGGTTAAGGTATTGACTCTTACTCTGGCCTAATGGTTAATGTCTTAGACTCTTACTCTGGCCTAATGGTTAAGGTCTTAATTCTTACACTGGCCTAACGGTTAAGGTCTTAGACTCTTACTCTGACCTAATGGTTAAGTTCTTAGACTCTTACTCTGGCCTAAGTGTTAAGGTATTAGACTCTTACTCTGGGCTACTGGTTAAGGTCTTAACTCTTACTCTGGCCTACTGGTTAAGGTCTTACATCTTACTTTGGCCTAATGGTTAAGGTCTTGACTCTTACTCTAGCCTAATGGTTAAGGTCTTAACTCTTACTCTGGCCTACTGGTTAAGGTCTTAGACTCTTACTCTGACCTAATGGTTAAGGTCTCATTCTCTTACTCTGGCCTACTGGTTAAGGTCTCAGACCCTTACTCTGGCCTAATGGTTAAGGTCTTAGACTCTTACTCTGGCCTAATGGTTATGGCCTTCACTCTTACTCTGGCCTAATGGTTAATGTCTTAGACTCTTACTCTGGCCTAAAGGTTAAGGTCTTAACTCTTACTCTGGCCTAATGGTTAAGGTCTTAGACTCTTACTCTGGCCCAATGGTTAAGGTCTTACCTCTTACTCTGGCCCAATGGTTAAGGTCTTAACTCTTACTCTGGCCGAATGGTTATGACTCTTACTCTGGCCGAATCGTTAAAGTCTTAGACTCTTACTCTGGCCTAATGGTTAAGGTCTTGACTTTTACTCTGGCCTAATGGTTAAGGTCTTAGACTCTTACTCTGGCCCAATGGTTAAGGTCTTAACTCTTACTCTGGCCCAATGGTTAAGGTCTTAACTCTTACTCTGGCCTAAAGGTTAAGGTCTTAACTCTTACTCTGCCCTAATGGTTAAGGTATTAACTCTTACTCTGGCCTAATCGTTAAAGTCTTAGATTGTTACTCTGGCCTAATGGTTAAGGTCTAGACTCTTACTCTGGCCTAATGGTTAAGGTATTGATTCTTAATCTGGCCTAATGGTTAATGTCTTAGACTCTTACTCTGGCCTAATGGTTAAGGTCTTAATTCTTACACTGGCCTAACGGTTAAGGTCTTAGACTCTTACTCTGACCTAATGGTTAAGTTCTTAGACTCTTACTCTGGCCTAATGGTTAAGGTATTAGACTCTTACTCTGGGCTACTGGTTAAGGTCTTAACTCTTACTCTGGCCTACTGGTTAAGGTCTTAAATCTTACTTTGGCCTAATGGTTAAGGTCTTTGCTCTTACTCTGGCCAATTGGTTAAGGTCTTAGACTCTAACTCTGGCCTAATGGTTAAGGTCTTAAACTCTTACTCTGGCCTAATGGTACGGTCTTAACTCTTACTTTGGCCTAATGGTTAAGGTCTTAGACTGTTACTCTGGCCTACTGGTTAAGGTCTTAGATCTTACTCTGGCCTAATGGTTAAGGTCTTAGACTCTTACTCTGGCCTAATCGTTAAAGTCTTAGATTCTTACTCTTGCCTAATGGTTAAGGTCTAGACTCTTACTCTGGCCTAATGGTTAAGGTATTGACTCTTACTCTGGCCTAATGGTTAATGTCTTAGACTCTTACTCTGGCCTAATGGTTAAGGTCTTAATTCTTACACTGGCCTAACGGTTAAGGTCTTAGACTCTTACTCTGACCTAATGGTTAAGTTCTTAGACTCTTACTCTGGGCTAAGTGTTAAGGTATTAGACTCTTACTCTGGGCTACTGGTTAAGGTCTTAACTCTTACTCTGGCCTACTGGTTAAGGTCTTACATCTTACTTTGGCCTAATGGTTAAGGTCTTGACTCTTACTCTAGCCTAATGGTTAAGGTCTTAACTCTTACTCTGGCCTACTGGTTAAGGTCTTAGACTCTTACTCTGACCTAATGGTTAAGGTCTCATTCTCTTACTCTGGCCTACTGGTTAAGGTCTCAGACCCTTACTCTGGCCTAATGGTTAAGGTCTTAGACTCTTACTCTGGCCTAATGGTTATGGCCTTCACTCTTACTCTGGCCTAATGGTTAATGTCTTAGACTCTTACTCTGGCCTAAAGGTTAAGGTCTTAACTCTTACTCTGGCCTAATGGTTAAGGTCTTAGACTCTTACTCTGGCCCAATGGTTAAGGTCTTACCTCTTACTCTGGCCCAATGGTTAAGGTCTTAACTCTTACTCTGGCCGAATGGTTATGACTCTTACTCTGGCCGAATCGTTAAAGTCTTAGACTCTTACTCTGGCCTAATGGTTAAGGTCTTGACTTTTACTCTGGCCTAATGGTTAAGGTCTTAGACTCTTACTCTGGCCCAATGGTTAAGGTCTTAACTCTTACTCTGGCCCAATGGTTAAGGTCTTAACTCTTACTCTGGCCTAAAGGTTAAGGTCTTAACTCTTACTCTGCCCTAATGGTTAAGGTATTAACTCTTACTCTGGCCTAATCGTTAAAGTCTTAGATTGTTACTCTGGCCTAATGGTTAAGGTCTAGACTCTTACTCTGGCCTAATGGTTAAGGTATTGATTCTTAATCTGGCCTAATGGTTAATGTCTTAGACTCTTACTCTGGCCTAATGGTTAAGGTCTTAATTCTTACACTGGCCTAACGGTTAAGGTCTTAGACTCTTACTCTGACCTAATGGTTAAGTTCTTAGACTCTTACTCTGGCCTAATGGTTAAGGTATTAGACTCTTACTCTGGGCTACTGGTTAAGGTCTTAACTCTTACTCTGGCCTACTGGTTAAGGTCTTAAATCTTACTTTGGCCTAATGGTTAAGGTCTTTGCTCTTACTCTGGCCAATTGGTTAAGGTCTTAGACTCTAACTCTGGCCTAATGGTTAAGGTCTTAAACTCTTACTCTGGCCTAATGGTACGGTCTTAACTCTTACTTTGGCCTAATGGTTAAGGTCTTAGACTGTTACTCTGGCCTACTGGTTAAGGTCTTAGATCTTACTCTGGCCTAATGGTTAAGGTCTTAGACTCTTACTCTGGCCTAATGGTTAAGGTCTTTACTCTTACTCTGGCCTAATGGTTAAGGTCTTAACTCTTACTCTGGCCTAATGGTTTAGGTCTTAGACTCTAAGTCTGGCCTAATGGTAAGGTCTAGACTCTTACTCTGGCCCAATGGTTAAGGTCTTAACTCTTACTCTAGCCTAATGGTTAAGGTCTTAGACACTTACTCTGGCCTACTGGTTAAGGTCTTTGCTCTTACTCTGGCCTATTGGTTAAGGTCTTAGACTCTTACTCTGGCCTAATGATTAAGGTCTTAACTCTTACTCTGGCCTAATGGTTAAGGTCTTGACTCTTACTCTGGCCTAATGGTTAAGGTCTTAGACTCTTACTCTCGCCTAATGGTTAAGGTCTTGACCCTTACTCTGGCCTAATGGTTAAGGTCTTAGACTCTTACTCTGGCCTAATGGTTAAGGTCTTAGACACTTACTCTGGCCTACTGGTTAAGGTCTTTGCTCTTACTCTGGCCTATTGGTTAAGGTCTTAGACTCTTACTCTGGCCTAATGATTAAGGTCTTAACTCTTACTCTGGCCTAATGGTGAAGGGCTTAACTCTTATTCTGGCCTAATGGTTAAGGTCTTAGACACTTACTCTTGCCTAATCGTTAAAGTCTTGGACTCTTACTCTGGCCTAATGGTTAAGGTCTTAACTCTTACTCTTGCCTAATGGTTAAGGTCTTAGACTCTTACTCTAGCCTAATGGTTAAGGTCTTAGACTCTAACTCTGGCCTAATGGCTAAGGTCTTAGACTCTAACTCTGGCCTAATGGTTAAGGTCTAGACTCTTACTCTGGCCTAATGGTTAAGGTATTGACTCTTACTCTGGCCTAATGGTAAGATCTAGACCCTTACTCCGGCCTAATGGTTAAGGTCTTAACTCTTACTCTGGCCTAATGGTTAAGGTCTTGACTCTTACTCTGGCCTAATGGTTAAGGTCTTAGACTCTTACTCTCGCCTAATGGTTAAGGTCTTGACTCTTACTCTGGCCTAATGGTTAAGGTCTTAGACTCTTACTCTGGCCTAATCTGTTAAGGTCTTAACTCTTACTCTTGCCTAATGGTTAATGTCTTAACTCTTACTCTGACCTAATGGTTAAGGTCTTAACTCTTACTCTGACCTAATGGTTAAGGTCTTAGACTCTGACTCTGGCCTAATGGGTAAGGTCTTAGACTCTTACTCTGGCCTAATGGTTAAGGTCTTAGACTCTTACTCTGGTCCAATGGTTAAGGTCTTAGACTCTTACTCTGGCCTACTGTTTAAGGTATTAACTCTTACTCTTGCCTAATGGTTAAAGTCTTAGACTCTTACTCTGGCCTAATGGTTAAGGTCTTAACTCCTACTCTGGCATAATGGTTAAGGTCTTAACTCTTACTCTGACCTAATGGTTAAGGTCTTAGACTCTTACTCTGGCCTAATAGTTAAGGTCTTAACTCTTACTATGGCCTACTGATTAAGGTCTTTACTCTTACACTGGCCTAATGGTTAAGGTTTTAACTCTTACTCTGGCCTAATGCTTAAGGTCTTAGACTCTTTCTCTGGCCTAATGGTTAAGGTCTTAACTCTTACTCTGGCCTAATGGTTAAGGTCTTAGACTCTTACTCTGGCCTAATGGTTAAGGTCTTAACTCTTACTCTTGCCTAATGGTTAAGGTCTAGACTCTTACTCTGGCCTAATGGTTAAGGTATTGACTCTTACTCTGGCCTAATGGTTAATGTCTTAGACTCTTACTCTGGCCTAATGGTTAAGGTCTTAATTCTTACACTGGCCTAACGGTTGAGGTCTTAGACTCTTACTCTGGCCTAATGGTTAAGGTCTTAACTCTTACTCTGGCCTAATGGTTAAGGTCTTAACTCTTACTCTTGCCTAATGGTTAAGGTCTAGACTCTTACTCTGGCCTAATGGTTAAGGTATTGACTCTTACTCTGGCCTAATGGTTAATGTCTTAGACTCTTACTCTGGCCTAATGGTTAAGGTCTTAATTCTTACACTGGCCTAACGGTTAAGGTCTTAGACTCTTACTCTGACCTAATGGTTAAGTTCTTAGACTCTTACTCTGGCCTAATGGTTAAGGTATTAGACTCGTACTCTGGGCTAATGGTTAAGGTATTAACTCTTACTCTGGCCTAATCGTTAAAGTCTTAGATTCTTACTCTTGCCTAATGGTTAAGGTCTAGACTCTTACTCTGGCCTAATGGTTAAGGTATTGACTCTTACTCTGGCCTAATGGTTAATGTCTTAGACTCTTACTCTGGCCTAATGGTTAAGGTCTTAATTCTTACACTGGCCTAACGGTTAAGGTCTTAGACTCTTACTCTGACCTAATGGTTAAGTTCTTAGACTCTTACTCTGGCCTAATGGTTAAGGTATTAGACTCTTACTCTGGGCTACTGGTTAAGGTCTTAACTCTTACTCTGGCCTACTGGTTAAGGTCTTAAATCTTACTTTGGCCTAATGGTTAAGGTCTTGACTCTTACTCTAGCCTAATGGTTAAGGTCTTAACTCTTACTCTGGCCTAATGGTTAAGGTCTTAGACTCTTACTCTGGCCTACTGGTTAAGGTCTTAGACTCTTACTCTGGCCTAATGGTTAAGGTCTTAGACTCTTACTCTGGCCTACTGGTTAAGGTCTTAACTCTTACTCTTGCCTAATGGTTAAGGTCTAGACTCTTACTCTGGCCTAATGGTTAAGGTATTGACTCTTACTCTGGCCTAATGGTTAATGTCTTAGACTCTTACTCTGGCCTAATGGTTAAGGTCTTAATTCTTACACTGGCCTAACGGTTGAGGTCTTAGACTCTTACTCTGGCCTAATGGTTAAGGTCTTAGACTCTTACTCTGGCCTAATGGTTAAGGTCTTAACTCTTACTCTTGCCTAATGGTTAAGGTCTAGACTCTTACTCTGGCCTAATGATTAAGGTATTGACTCTTACTCTGGCCTAATGGTTAATGTCTTAGACTCTTACTCTGGCCTAATGGTTAAGGTCTTAATTCTTACACTGGCCTAACGGTTAAGGTCTTAGACTCTTACTCTGACCTAATGGTTAAGTTCTTAGACTCTTACTCTGGCCTAATGGTTAAGGTATTAGACTCTTACTCTGGGCTAATGGTTAAGGTATTAACTCTTACTCTGGCCTAATCGTTAAAGTCTTAGATTCTTACTCTTGCCTAATGGTTAAGGTCTAGACTCTTACTCTGGCCTAATGGTTAAGGTATTGACTCTTACTCTGGCCTAATGGTTAATGTCTTAGACTCTTACTCTGGCCTAATGGTTAAGGTCTTAATTCTTACACTGGCCTAACGGTTAAGGTCTTAGACTCTTACTCTGACCTAATGGTTAAGTTCTTAGACTCTTACTCTGGCCTAATGGTTAAGGTATTAGACTCTTACTCTGGGCTACTGGTTAAGGTCTTAACTCTTACTCTGGCCTACTGGTTAAGGTCTTAAATCTTACTTTGGCCTAATGGTTAAGGTCTTGACTCTTACTCTAGCCTAATGGTTAAGGTCTTAACTCTTACTCTGGCCTAATGGTTAAGGTCTTAGACTCTTACTCTGGCCTACTGGTTAAGGTCTTAGACTCTTACTCTGGCCTAATGGTTAAGGTCTTAGACTCTTACTCTGGCCTAATGGTTAAGGTCTCATTCTCTTACTCTGGCCTACTGGTTAAGGTCTTAGACTCTTACTCTGGCCTAATGGTTAAGGTCTTAGACTCTTACTTTGACCTAATGGTTAACGTCTTAGACTCTTACTTTGACCTAATGGTTAAGTTCTTAGACTCTTACTCTGGCCTAATGGTTAAGGCCTTGACTCTTACTCTGGCCTAATGGTTAATGTCTTAGACTCTTACTCTGGCCTAAAGGTTAAGGTCTTAACTCTTACTCTGGCCTAATGGTTAAGGTCTTAGACTCTTACTCTGGCTCAATGGTTAAGGTCTTACCTCTTACTCTGGCCCAATGGTTAAGGTCTTAACTCTTACTCTGGCCTAATGGTTATGACTCTTACTCTGGCCGAATCGTTAAAGTCTTAGACTCTTACTCTGGCCTAATGGTTAAGGTCTTGACTTTTACTCTGGCCTAATGGTTAAGGTCTTAGACTCTTACTCTGGCCCAATGGTTAAGGTCTTAACTCTTACTCTGGCCCAATGGTTAAGGTCTTAACTCTTACTCTGGCCCAAAGGTTAAGGTCTTAACTCTTACTCTGCCCTAATGGTTAAGGTATTAACTCTTACTCTGGCCTAATCGTTAAAGTCTTAGATTGTTACTCTGGCCTAATGGTTAAGGTCTAGACTCTTACTCTGGCCTAATGGTTAAGGTATTGATTCTTAATCTGGCCTAATGGTTAATGTCTTAGACTCTTACTCTGGCCTAATGGTTAAGGTCTTAATTCTTACACTGGCCTAACGGTTAAGGTCTTAGACTCTTTCTCTGACCTAATGGTTAAGTTCTTAGACTCTTACTCTGGCCTAATGGTTAAGGTATTAGACTCTTACTCTGGGCTACTGGTTAAGGTCTTAACTCTTACTCTGGCTTACTGGTTAAGGTCTTAAATCTTACTTTGGCCTAATGGTTAAGGTCTTTGCTCTTACTCTGGCCAATTGGTTAAGGTCTTAGACTCTAACTCTGGCCTAATGGTTAAGGTCTTAAACTCTTACTCTGGCCTAATGGTACGGTCTTAACTCTTACTTTGGCCTAATGGTTAAGGTCTTAGACTGTTACTCTGGCCTACTGGTTAAGGTCTTAGATCTTACTCTGGCCTAATGGTTAAGGTCTTGACTCTTACTCTGGCCTAATGGTTAAGGTCTTAGACTCTTACTCTGGCCTAATGGTTAAGGTCTTTACTCTTACTCTGGCCTAATGGTTAAGGTCTTAACTCTTACTCTGGCCTAATGGTTAAGGTCTTAGACTCTAAGTCTGGCCTAATGGTAAGGTCTAGACTCTTACTCTGGCCCAATGGTTAAGGTCTTAACTTTTACTCTAGCCTAATGGTTAAGGTCTTAGACACTTACTCTGGCCTACTGGTTAAGGTCTTTGCTCTTACTCTGGCCTATTGGTTAAGGTCTTAGACTCTTACTCTGGCCTAATGATTAAGGTCTTAACTCTTACTCTGGCCTAATGGTGAAGGGTTTAACTCTTATTCTGGCCTAATGGTTAAGGTCTTAGACACTTACTCTTGCCTAATCGTTGAAGTCTTAGATTCTTACTCTGGCCTAATGGTTAAGGTCTTGACTTTTACTCTGGCCTAATGGTTAAGGTCTTAGATTCTTACTCTGGCCTAATGGTTAAGGTCTAGACTCTTACTCTAGCCTAATGGTTAAGGTCTTAGACTCTTACTCTAGCCTAATGGTTAAGGTCTTAGACTCTAACTCTGGCCTAATGGCTAAGGTCTTAGACTCTAACTCTGGCCTAATGGTTAAGGTCTAGACTCTTACACTGGCCTAATGGTTAAGGTCTTAACTCTTATTCTGGCCTAATGCTTAAGGTCTTAGACTCTAACTCTGGCCTAATGGTTAAGGTCTAGACTCTTACTCTGGCCTACTGGTTAAGGTCTTAGACTCTTACTCTAGCCTAATGCTTAAGATCTTGGACTCTTACTCTGGCCTAATGGTTAAGGTCTTAACTCTTACTCTTGCCTAATGGTTAAGGTCTTAGACTCTTACTCTAGCTGTAGGAGAGTGGAATCTGACTAATGGTTGCCCCCAACTTTTTGCCTGGTATTTAAGTAGTTTTTGACTAGTCTGGCTGGGATCCTGCTATCCAGGACCCCAGCCTATCTGCTTTCTCCCTAAAACTGTTGTGAGTACTCTAGGTACAAACATAATTGGATGCTGGGCATGCCCTACCAGTCCCTTGTAGATGGTACCCTAGGTACCCAGGGCATGGGTCCCCCAGTAGTCCTACCAGGGCTGCAGCACTTATTGTGCCACCCTGGGACAGCCACCCAAACTGACACCACCAGGCCACTACTGTAGCCTGGGTAAGGTGGTGCTAGCACCCCTTACAGGGATGTAGGTACCCTATGTCCCATGCCATTACAACACATATACTCTCATAGGTCACCCCTATGGCAGGCCCTGGTAATCCTACAGGGCTGGGTGCTGAGGTATGTGTGAGGGGGGACCCCTACGTGAGTAGGACCTTTCTGCAACCTTCGTAAAATCGTTACTGGGTTGTTTGTAGTGTAGCTATACCATATACTCTTAACCGCATTATAAGTTATTGCGTCATCGCTGTAACTTGGGAATGGCTACACAGAACCATATCGTGTTTGGTGTCAAACATGAAGGAATCATACCCCCAGTCCAGCCATGGGCATGGGGGCACGATTCCCCCTTGCTAGGAGGGTGATATGGGAAAAGCGGTAGAATTTAGACACCAATTTAAAAGTGCACATGTACCACAAAATGGCTACTGTCCGCCACCTACACGGCTCTGGCTGGCTGTTGCTGGGGAAAACCCCAGCCTCGCGATCTGGACAATAGGGCTCCTGTGGCAGGGAGGTGCCAGCACCTCCCCAGACAGGATATGTGGATTGGAACAGGGTGGGTGCACCAAATGTCCTTTCAGAGTTGCACGTAGGCAGCTGCAGAGCCCCAATTCTGCATACACCGCCTGGAACCAGTTCAGGGGCATCCTGCCCCTTGCCCAGGTGGGAAACACACAAAGGGGAGTGGGTGTAGCCACCCTTTCCCGCCTCTACTCTGATTGGTAGGCTCTATTTTGGACCATCCCCTAATCTTGGGGATATATGGGAATAACTTTGCCCTAGAGCCTTAGATTCGTACAGGACTTCACAGAACTGACCTTCGACAAGCTGCTGCCCAGCTGACTGAAGAAATCTCCCTTGGGATAAAGGAGTTATCCCCCTGCTTGGCAGGCACCTAAAAGACTGCAAGATACCCGGTTGGAACTTCGCTGCTCTCATGAACTTCGACGCCTTCCATCAACCTTGAGGTGGGTCTCCAGTGCATCCCAGAGTCCTGTGAGCGTGCCCAGCAAGTCTGAGCACCGTGGACCACGTGGGTGCCCAGATCCCTGCATACCCCGAGACCCCGGCCACCTCTTGCATAGCACACGACCCCGACCAGTGGGGAAGTTGTGCTTTGGCCCATTTCTGAGCCAACTTTCAAGCAGCATCTGTGCCAAAGCTCAGCCCCCTAGTCCACTCCGGTGGCCCGCGGGAGCCCTTTTACGCACTCCATTTTGCTGCCCTCCGCGGTCCCTTGTCTCTCGACTTGTGGGCCCTGACGGAGGAAAACCTATCTTTCCAAGAGTTCCCCTGGTTGCTTCAGGCCTGCTCTACGCTCCCTGCAAAGGAGAGCACCCTCAGACCTCGTGGGTCTGCACAAGCAGCTGCTTTGTTCATCTTGCGTGGGTTGCGGTTGCCAATGCTTAGTGGATACAATCGGGACACTAACACCGCAGCAACCCTCAGCCAACATGGGTCAGTCGCCCTCCAGAAGATGGCCTTCCTTGAAGCCTCCCGGAGCCCGTGACTGCAGAGCCCAGCTGTACCTTCCACACCTGAAGCACCCGACATCCACGAGCTCCTTCCTGTGAGCTCCCTGGTCACTGTGCTGTGACCCAGACTCTGTCCCCTCTGCTTTCAGGTTCACCTTTATCTTCTCTTCAACTTTAATCTTCAAGACTTCAACGACGCTTTCAGCTAGCAGCAGTTTGGTCTACTTTTCCATAGAAAATCAGCCCGCGACCCGACACCAGAATCGACCTATGCACCCGGCTTCCCTGGGGCAGGTAACAGTGGTACTTCAGTACTCCCGTGGTGGTGGGCTCTCCAAAGCCTTAAGTCTCAAGCCTTAACTTTGTACTGTTGTTAGAAGTGTCCTTAAACCTTAATTATTCAACCGCGACATTCTCCATAGGCTAACATTGCGATCCTGATAGCAACTTCTCGCACTGCACCCGCCTCCCGTGGGTCCCCTTCCTCTTAACTGTGGGTGGATTCTGAAGGGGCAAGCGATCCTGAATGCCCTAGGCATTGCCTGTAGAATTGTCGTGGTTCTTATACCACTATTTTAGTATATGGTTTGGTCCCCCCCTGGGGCCCATTGATTTCTGTGCTATTTATTGTGTTTATAAATGCTTGTTTGAAGTGTAACTTTGCCACTAGCCACATAAAGTGACTGTGGGATTCTGTCTAGAATAAATACATATATTTTATATATATACCTGTGTGGGCTACTCTTTCATTTGGATATTCAAGAGGTTATTATGGTAAAACAATAAGCTTAACACTCCTTCAAGACTTAGCCTGAAGGCTGCTCTCCACAGCTACCACTAGGATAGCTTTCTTTAAAGGTTGTATTAAACCTATCATCAATAAGAGTCGAATTGGACTGGTGCAAGGTGTCCCTATAACTAGGAACAGCATATGCCAGGCCAACTTCTCACACTAGCCTAATGGTTAAAGTCTTAGACTCTAACTCTGGCCTCATGGCTAAGGTCTTAGACTCTAACTCTGGCCTAATGGTTAAGGTCTAGACTCTTACTCTGGCCTAATGGTTAAGGTATTGACTCTTACTCTGGCCTAATGGTTAATGTCTTAGACTCTTACTCTGGACTAATGGTTAAGGTCTTAGACTCTTACTCTGGCCTAATGGTTAAGGTATTGACTCTTACTCTGGCCTAATGGTTAAGGTCTTATACTCTTACTCTGGCCTAATGGTTAAGGTCTTAACTCTTACTCTGGCCTAATGGTAAGAACTAGACCCTTACTCCGGCCTAATGGTTAAGGTCTTAACTCTTACTCTGGCCTAATGGTTAAGGTCTTGACTCTTACTCTGGCCTAATGGTTAAGGTCTTAGACTCTTACTCTCGCCTAATGGTTAGGGTCTTGACTCTTACTCTGGCCTAATGGTTAAGGTCTTAGACTCTTACTCTGGCCTAATCTGTTAAGGTCTTAACTCTTACTCTTGCCTAATGGTTAATGTCTTAACTCTTACTCTGACCTAATGGTTAAGGTCTTAACTCTTACTCTGACCTAATGGTTAAGGTCTTAGACTCTGACTCTGGCCTAATGGGTAAGGTCTTAGACTCTTACTCTGGCCTAATGGTTAAGGTCTTAGACTCTTACTCTGGTCTAATGGTTAAGGTCTTAGACTCTTACTCTGGCCTACTGTTTAAGGTATTAACTCTTACTCTGGCATAATGGTTAAGGTCTTAACTCTTACTCTGACCTAATGGTTAAGGTCTTAGACTCTTACTCTGGCCTAATGGTTAAGGTCTTAACTCTTACTATGGCCTACTGATTAAGGTCTTTACTCTTACACTGGCCTAATGGTTAAGGTTTTAACTCTTACTCTGGCCTAATGCTTAAGGTCTTAGACTCTTTCTCTGGCCTAATGGTTAAGGTCTTAACTCTTACTCTGGCCTAATGGTTAAGGTCTTAGACTCTTACTCTGGCCTAATGGTTAAGGTCTTAACTCTTACTCTTGCCTAATGGTTAAGGTCTAGACTCTTACTCTGGCCTAATGGTTAAGGTATTGACTCTTACTCTGGCCTAATGGTTAATGTCTTAGACTCTTACTCTGGCCTAATGGTTAAGGTCTTAATTCTTACACTGGCCTAACGGTTGAGTTCTTAGACTCTTACTCTGGCCTAATGGTTTAGGTGTTAACTCTTACTCTGGCCTAATGGTTAAGGTCTTAGACTCTTACTCTGGCCTAATGGTTAAGGTCTTAACTCTTACTCTTGCCTAATGGTTAAGGTCTAGACTCTTACTCTGGCCTAATGGTTAAGGTATTGACTCTTACTCTGGCCTAATGGTTAATGTCTTAGACTCTTACTCTGGCCTAATGGTTAAGGTCTTAATTCTTACACTGGCCTAACGGTTAAGGTCTTAGACTCTTACTCTGACCTAATGGTTAAGTTCTTAGACTCTTACTCTGGCCTAATGGTTAAGGTATTAGACTCTTACTCTGGGCTAATGGTTAAGGTATTAACTCTTACTCTGGCCTAATCGTTAAAGTCTTAGATTCTTACCTTTGCCTAATGTTAAGGTCTAGACTCTTACTCTGGCCTAATGGTTAAGGTATTGACTCTTACTCTGGCCTAATGGTTAATGTCTTAGACTCTTACTCTGGCCTAATGGTTAAGGTCTTAATTCTTACACTGGCCTAACAGGTAAGGTCTTAGACTCTTACTCTGACCTAATGGTTAAGTTCTTAGACTCTTATTCTGGCCTAATGGTTAAGGTATTAGACTCTTACTCTGGGCTACTGGTTAAGGTCTTAACTCTTACTCTGGCCTAATGGTTAAGGTCTTTGCTCTTACTCTGGCCAATTGGTTAAGGTCTTAGACTCTAACTCTGGCATAATGGTAAAGTCTTAAACTCTTACTCTGGCCTAATTGTAAGGTCTTAACTCTTACTTTGGCCTAATGGTTAAGGTCTTAGACTGTTACTCTGGCCTACTGGTTAAGGTCTTAGATCTTACTCTGGCCTAATGGTTAAGGTCTTGACTCTTACTCTGGCCTAATGGTTAAGGTCTTAGACTCTTACTCTGGCCAAATGGTTAAGGTCTTTACTCTTACTCTGGCCTAATGGTTAAGGTCTTAACTCTTACTCTGGCCTAATGGTTAAGGTCTTAGACTCTAAGTCTGGCCTAATGGTAAGGTCTAGACTCTTACTCTGGCCTAATGGTTAAGGTCTTAACTCTTACTCTAGCCTAATGGTTAAGGTCTTAGACACTTACTCTGGCCTACTGGTTAAGGTCTTTGCTCTTACTCTGGCCTATTGGTTAAGGTCTTAGACTCTTACTCTGGCCTAATGATTAAGGTCTTAAACACTTACTCTTGCCTAATCGTTAAAGTCTTAGATTCTTACTCTGGCCTAATGGTTAAGGTCTTGACTTTTACTCTGGCCTAATGGTTAAGGTCTAGACTCTTACTCTAGCCTAATGGTTAAGGTCTTAGACTCTTACTCTAGCCTAATGGTTAAGGTCTTAGACTCTAACTCTGGCCTAATGGCTAAGGTCTTAGACTCTAACTCTGGCCTAATGGTTAAGGTCTAGACTCTTACACTGGCCTAATGGTTAAGGTCTTAACTCTTACTCTGGCCTAATGCTTAAGGTCTTAGACTCTAACTCTGGCCTAATGGTTAAGGTCTAGACTCTTACTCTGGCCTACTGGTTAAGTTCTTAGACTCTTACTCTAGCCTAATGCTTAAGATCTTGGACTCTTACTCTGGCCTAATGGTTAAGGTCTTAACTCTTACTCTTGCCTAATGGTTAAGGTCTTAGACTCTTACTCTAGCCTAATGGTTAAGGTCTTAGACTCTAATTCTGGCCTAATGGCTAAGGTCTTAGACTCTAACTCTGGCCTAATGGTTAAGGTCTAGACTCTTACTCTGGCCTAATGGTTAAGGTATTGACTCTTACTCTGGCCTAATGGTTAATGTCTTAGACTCTTACTCTGGCCTAATGGTTAAGGTCTTAGACTCTTACTCTGGCCTATTGGTTAAGGTATTGACTCTTACTCTGGCCTAATGGTTAAGGTCTTAGACTCTTACTCTGGCCTAATGGTTAAGGTCTTAACTCTTACTCTGGCCTAATGGTAAGATCTAGACCCTTACTCCGGCCTAATGGTTAAGGTCTTAACTCTTACTCTAGCCTAATGGTTAAGGTCTTAGACTCTAACTCTGGCCTAATGGCTAAGGTCTTAGACTCTAACTCTGGCCTAATGGTTAAGGTCTAGACTCTTACACTGGCCTAATGGTTAAGGTCTTAACTCTTACTCTGGCCTAATGCTTAAGGTCTTAGACTCTAACTCTGGCCTAATGGTTAAGGTCTAGACTCTTACTCTGGCCTACTGGTTAAGGTCTTAGACTCTTACTCTAGCCTAATGTTTAAGATCTTGGACTCTTACTCTGGCCTAATGGTTAAGGTCTTAACTCTTACTCTTGCCTAATGGTTAAGGTCTTAGACTCTTACTCTAGCCTAATGGTTAAGGTCTTAGACTCTAACTCTGGCCTAATGGCTAAGGTCTTAGACTCTAACTCTGGCCTAATGGTTAAGGTCTAGACTCTTACTCTGGCCTAATGGTTAAGGTATTGACTCTTACTCTGGCCTAATCGTTAAAGTCTTAGATTCTTACTCTTGCCTAATGGTTAAGGTCTAGACTCTTACTCTGGCCTAATGGTTAAGGTATTGACTCTTACTCTGGCCTAATGGTTAATGTCTTAGACTCTTACTCTGGCCTAATGGTTAAGGTCTTAATTCTTACACTGGCCTAACGGTTAAGGTCTTAGACTCTTACTCTGACCTAATGGTTAAGTTCTTAGACTCTTACTCTGGCCTAATGGTTAAGGTATTAGACTCTTACTCTGGGCTACTGGTTAAGGTCTTAACTCTTACTCTGGCCTACTGGTTAAGGTCTTAAATCTTACTTTGGCCTAATGGTTAAGGTCTTTGCTCTTACTCTGGCCAATTGGTTAAGGTCTTAGACTCTAACTCTGGCCTAATGGTAAAGTCTTAAACTCTTACTCTGGCCTAATTGTAAGGTCTTAACTCTTACTTTGGCCTAATGGTTAAGGTCTTAGACTGTTACTCTGGCCTACTGGTTAAGGTCTTAGATCTTACTCTGGCCTAATGGTTAAGGTTTTTACTCTTACTCTGGCCTAATGGTTAAGGTATTAACTCTTACTCTGGCCTAATGGTTAAGGTCTTAAACTCTAAGTCTGGCCTAATGGTAAGGTCTAGACTCTTACTCTGGTCTAATGGTTAAGGTCTTAACTCTTACTCTAGCCTAATGGTTAAGGTCTTAGACACTTACTCTGGCCTACTGGTTAAGGTCTTTGCTCTTACTCTGGCCTATTGGTTAAGGTCTTAGACTCTTACTCTGGCCTAATGATTAAGGTCTTAAACACTTACTCTTGCCTAATCGTTAAAGTCTTAGATTCTTACTCTGGCCTAATGGTTAAGGTCTTGACTTTTACTCTGGCCTAATGGTTAAGGTCTAGACTCTTACTCTAGCCTAATGGTTAAGGTCTTAGACTCTTACTCTAGCCTAATGGTTAAGGTCTTAGACTCTAACTCTGGCCTAATGGCTAAGGTCTTAGACTCTAACTCTGGCCTAATGGTTAAGGTCTAGACTCTTACACTGGCCTAATGGTTAAGGTCTTAACTCTTACTCTGGCCTAATGCTTAAGGTCTTAGACTCTAACTCTGGCCTAATGGTTAAGGTCTAGACTCTTACTCTGGCCTACTGGTTAAGGTCTTAGACTCTTACTCTAGCCTAATGCTTAAGATCTTGGACTCTTACTCTGGCCTAATGGTTAAGGTCTTAACTCTTACTCTTGCCTAATGGTTAAGGTCTTAGACTCTTACTCTAGCCTAATGGTTAATGTCTTAGACTCTAACTCTGGCCTAATGGCTAAGGTCTTAGACTCTAACTCTGGCCTAATGGTTAAGGTCTAGACTCTTACTCTGGCCTAATGGTTAAGGTATTGACTCTTACTCTGGCCTAATGGTTAATGTCTTAGACTCTTACTCTGGCCTAATGGTTAAGGTATTGACTCTTACTCTGGCCTAATGGTTAAGGTCTTAGACTCTTACTCTGGCCTAATGGTTAAGGTCTTAACTCTTACTCTGGCCTAATGGTAAGATCTAGACCCTTACTCCGGCCTAATGGTTAAGGTCTTAACTCTTACTCTGGCCTAATGGTTAAGGTCTTGACTCTTACTCTGGCCTAATGGTTAAGGTCTTAGACTCTTACTCTCGCCTAATCGTTAAGGTCTTGACTCTTACTCTGGCCTAATGGTTAAGGTCTTAGACTCTTACTCTGGCCTAATCTGTTAAGGTCTTAACTCTTACTCTTGCCTAATGGTTAATGTCTTAACTCTTACTCTGACCTAATGGTTAAGGTCTTAACTCTTACTCTGACCTAATGGTTAAGGTCTTAGACTCTGACTCTGGCCTAATGGGTAAGGTCTTAGACTCTTACTCTGGCCTAATGGTTAAGGTCTTAGACTCTTACTCTGGTCTAATGGTTAAGGTCTTAGACTCTTACTCTGGCCTACTGTTTAAGGTATTAACTCTTACTCTTGCCTAATGGTTAAGGTCTTAGACTCTTACTCTGGCCTAATGGTTAATGTCTTAACTCTTACTCTGGCATAATGGTTAAGGTCTTAACTCTTACTCTGACCTAATGGTTAAGGTCTTAGACTCTTACTCTGGCCTAATGGTTGAGGTCTTAACTCTTACTATGGCCTACTGATTAAGGTCTTTACTCTTACACTGGCCTAATGGTTAAGGTTTTAACTCTTACTCTGGCCTAATGCTTAAGGTCTTAGACTCTTTCTCTGGCCTAATGGTTAAGGTCTTAACTCTTACTCTGGCCTAATGGTTAAGGTCTTAGACTCTTACTCTGGCCTAATGGTTAAGGTCTTAACTCTTACTCTTGCCTAATGGTTAAGGTCTTAGACTCTTACTCTAGCCTAATGGTTAAGGTCTTAGACTCTAACTCTGGCCTAATAGCTAAGGTCTTAGACTCTAACTCTGGCCTAATGGTTAAGGTCTAGACTCTTACTCTGGCCTAATGGTTAAGGTTTTGACTCTTACTCTGGCCTAATGGTTAATGTCTTAGACTCTTACTCTGGCCTAATGGTTAAGGTCTTAGACTCTTACTCTGGCCTAATGGTTAAGGTATTGACACTTACTCTGGCCTAATGGTTAATGTCTTAGACTCTTACTCTGGCCTAATGGTTAAGATCTTAACTCTTACTCTTGCCTAATGGTTAAGGTCTTAGACTCTTACTCTAGCCTAATGGTTAAGGTCTTAGATTCTTACTCTGGCCTAATGGTTAAGGTCTAGACTCTTACTCTGGCCTAATGGTTAAGGTATTGACTCTTACTCTGGCCTAATGGTTAATGTCTTAGACTCTTACTCTGGTCTAATGGTTAAGGTCTTAGACTCTTACTCTGGCCTAATGGTTAAGGTCTTAACTCTTACTCTGGCCTAATGGTTAAGGTCTTAACTCTTACTCTGGCCTAATGGTTAAGGTCTTAGACTCTTACTCTAGCCTAATGGTTAAGGTCTTAGACTCTAACTCTGGCCTAATGGCTAAGGTCTTAGACTCTAACTCTGGCCTAATGGTTAAGGTCTAGACTCTTACTCTGGCCTAATGGTTAAGGTCTTAACTCTTACTCTGATGTAATGGTTAAGGTCTTAACTCTTACTCTTGCCTAATGGTTAAGGTCTTAGACTCTTACTCTAGCCTAATGGTTAAGGTCTTAGACTCTAACTCTGGCCTAATGGCTAAGGTCTTAGACTCTAACTCTGGCCTAATGGTTAAGGTCTAGACTCTTACTCTGGCCTAATGGTTAAGGTTTTGACTCTTACTCTGGCCTAATGGTTAATGTCTTAGACTCTTACTCTGGCCTAATGGTTAAGGTCTTAGACTCTTACTCTGGCCTAATGGTTAAGGTATTGACTCTTACTCTGGCCTAATGGTTAATGTCTTAGACTCTTACTCTGGCCTAATGGTTAAGATCTTAACTCTTACTCTTGCCTAATGGTTAAGGTCTTAGACTCTTACTCTAGCCTAATGGTTAAGGTCTTAGATTCTTAGTCCGGCCTAATGGTTAAGGTCTAGACTCTTACTCTGGCCTAATGCTTAAGGTATTGACTCTTACTCTGGCCTAATGGTTAATGTCTTAGACTCTTACGCTGGTCTAATGGTTAAGGTCTTAGACTCTTACTCCGGCCTAATGGTTAAGGTCTTAACTCTTACTGTGACCTAATGGTTAAGGTCTTAGACTCTTACTCTGGCCTAATGGTTAAGGTCTTAACTCTTACTCTGGCCTAATGGTTAAGGTCTTGACTCTTACTCTGGCCTAATGGTTAAGGTCTTAGACTCTTACTTTGACCTAATGGTTAACGTCTTAGACTCTTACTTTGACCTAATGGTTAAGGTATTGATTCTTACTCTGGCCTAATGGTTAATGTCTTAGACTCTTACTCTGGCCTAATGGTTAAGGTCTTAATTCTTACACTGGCCTAACGGTTAAGGTCTTAGACTCTTACTCTGACCTAATGGTTAAGTTCTTAGACTCTTACTCTGGCCTAATGGTTAAGGTATTAGACTCTTACTCTGGGCTACTGGTTAAGGTCTTAACTCTTACTCTGGCCTACTGGTTAAGGTCTTAAATCTTACTTTGGCCTAATGGTTAAGGTCTTTGCTCTTACTCTGGCCTATTGGTTAAGGTCTTAGACTCTTACTCTGGCCTAATGATTAAGGTCTTAAACACTTACTCTTGCCTAATCGTTAAAGTCTTAGATTCTTACTCTGGCCTAATGGTTAAGGTCTTGACTTTTACTCTGGCCTAATGGTTAAGGTCTTAGACTCTTACTCTGGCCTAATGGTTAAGGTCTAGACTCTTACTCTAGCCTAATGGTTAAGGTCTTAGACTCTAATTCTGGCCTAATGGCTAAGGTCTTAGACTCTAACTCTGGCCTAATGGTTAAGGTCTAGACTCTTACTCTGGCCTAATGGTTAAGGTATTGACTCTTACTCTGGCCTAATGGTTAATGTCTTAGACTCTTACTCTGGCCTAATGGTTAAGGTCTTAGACTCTTACTCTGGCCTATTGGTTAAGGTATTGACTCTTACTCTGGCCTAATGGTTAAGGTCTTAGACTCTTACTCTGGCCTAATGGTTAAGGTCTTAACTCTTACTCTGGCCTAATGGTAAGATCTAGACCCTTACTCCGGCCTAATGGTTAAGGTCTTAACTCTTACTCTAGCCTAATGGTTAAGGTCTTAGACTCTAACTCTGGCCTAATGGCTAAGGTCTTAGACTCTAACTCTGGCCTAATGGTTAAGGTCTAGACTCTTACACTGGCCTAATGGTTAAGGTCTTAACTCTTACTCTGGCCTAATGCTTAAGGTCTTAGACTCTAACTCTGGCCTAATGGTTAAGGTCTAGACTCTTACTCTGGCCTACTGGTTAAGGTCTTAGACTCTTACTCTAGCCTAATGTTTAAGATCTTGGACTCTTACTCTGGCCTAATGGTTAAGGTCTTAACTCTTACTCTTGCCTAATGGTTAAGGTCTTAGACTCTTACTCTAGCCTAATGGTTAAGGTCTTAGACTCTAACTCTGGCCTAATGGCTAAGGTCTTAGACTCTAACTCTGGCCTAATGGTTAAGGTCTAGACTCTTACTCTGGCCTAATGGTTAAGGTATTGACTCTTACTCTGGCCTAATCGTTAAAGTCTTAGATTCTTACTCTTGCCTAATGGTTAAGGTCTAGACTCTTACTCTGGCCTAATGGTTAAGGTATTGACTCTTACTCTGGCCTAATGGTTAATGTCTTAGACTCTTACTCTGGCCTAATGGTTAAGGTCTTAATTCTTACACTGGCCTAACGGTTAAGGTCTTAGACTCTTACTCTGACCTAATGGTTAAGTTCTTAGACTCTTACTCTGGCCTAATGGTTAAGGTATTAGACTCTTACTCTGGGCTACTGGTTAAGGTCTTAACTCTTACTCTGGCCTACTGGTTAAGGTCTTAAATCTTACTTTGGCCTAATGGTTAAGGTCTTTGCTCTTACTCTGGCCAATTGGTTAAGGTCTTAGACTCTAACTCTGGCCTAATGGTAAAGTCTTAAACTCTTACTCTGGCCTAATTGTAAGGTCTTAACTCTTACTTTGGCCTAATGGTTAAGGTCTTAGACTGTTACTCTGGCCTACTGGTTAAGGTCTTAGATCTTACTCTGGCCTAATGGTTAAGGTTTTTACTCTTACTCTGGCCTAATGGTTAAGGTATTAACTCTTACTCTGGCCTAATGGTTAAGGTCTTAAACTCTAAGTCTGGCCTAATGGTAAGGTCTAGACTCTTACTCTGGTCTAATGGTTAAGGTCTTAACTCTTACTCTAGCCTAATGGTTAAGGTCTTAGACACTTACTCTGGCCTACTGGTTAAGGTCTTTGCTCTTACTCTGGCCTATTGGTTAAGGTCTTAGACTCTTACTCTGGCCTAATGATTAAGGTCTTAAACACTTACTCTTGCCTAATCGTTAAAGTCTTAGATTCTTACTCTGGCCTAATGGTTAAGGTCTTGACTTTTACTCTGGCCTAATGGTTAAGGTCTAGACTCTTACTCTAGCCTAATGGTTAAGGTCTTAGACTCTTACTCTAGCCTAATGGTTAAGGTCTTAGACTCTAACTCTGGCCTAATGGCTAAGGTCTTAGACTCTAACTCTGGCCTAATGGTTAAGGTCTAGACTCTTACACTGGCCTAATGGTTAAGGTCTTAACTCTTACTCTGGCCTAATGCTTAAGGTCTTAGACTCTAACTCTGGCCTAATGGTTAAGGTCTAGACTCTTACTCTGGCCTACTGGTTAAGGTCTTAGACTCTTACTCTAGCCTAATGCTTAAGATCTTGGACTCTTACTCTGGCCTAATGGTTAAGGTCTTAACTCTTACTCTTGCCTAATGGTTAAGGTCTTAGACTCTTACTCTAGCCTAATGGTTAATGTCTTAGACTCTAACTCTGGCCTAATGGCTAAGGTCTTAGACTCTAACTCTGGCCTAATGGTTAAGGTCTAGACTCTTACTCTGGCCTAATGGTTAAGGTATTGACTCTTACTCTGGCCTAATGGTTAATGTCTTAGACTCTTACTCTGGCCTAATGGTTAAGGTATTGACTCTTACTCTGGCCTAATGGTTAAGGTCTTAGACTCTTACTCTGGCCTAATGGTTAAGGTCTTAACTCTTACTCTGGCCTAATGGTAAGATCTAGACCCTTACTCCGGCCTAATGGTTAAGGTCTTAACTCTTACTCTGGCCTAATGGTTAAGGTCTTGACTCTTACTCTGGCCTAATGGTTAAGGTCTTAGACTCTTACTCTCGCCTAATCGTTAAGGTCTTGACTCTTACTCTGGCCTAATGGTTAAGGTCTTAGACTCTTACTCTGGCCTAATCTGTTAAGGTCTTAACTCTTACTCTTGCCTAATGGTTAATGTCTTAACTCTTACTCTGACCTAATGGTTAAGGTCTTAACTCTTACTCTGACCTAATGGTTAAGGTCTTAGACTCTGACTCTGGCCTAATGGGTAAGGTCTTAGACTCTTACTCTGGCCTAATGGTTAAGGTCTTAGACTCTTACTCTGGTCTAATGGTTAAGGTCTTAGACTCTTACTCTGGCCTACTGTTTAAGGTATTAACTCTTACTCTTGCCTAATGGTTAAGGTCTTAGACTCTTACTCTGGCCTAATGGTTAATGTCTTAACTCTTACTCTGGCATAATGGTTAAGGTCTTAACTCTTACTCTGACCTAATGGTTAAGGTCTTAGACTCTTACTCTGGCCTAATGGTTGAGGTCTTAACTCTTACTATGGCCTACTGATTAAGGTCTTTACTCTTACACTGGCCTAATGGTTAAGGTTTTAACTCTTACTCTGGCCTAATGCTTAAGGTCTTAGACTCTTTCTCTGGCCTAATGGTTAAGGTCTTAACTCTTACTCTGGCCTAATGGTTAAGGTCTTAGACTCTTACTCTGGCCTAATGGTTAAGGTCTTAACTCTTACTCTTGCCTAATGGTTAAGGTCTTAGACTCTTACTCTAGCCTAATGGTTAAGGTCTTAGACTCTAACTCTGGCCTAATAGCTAAGGTCTTAGACTCTAACTCTGGCCTAATGGTTAAGGTCTAGACTCTTACTCTGGCCTAATGGTTAAGGTTTTGACTCTTACTCTGGCCTAATGGTTAATGTCTTAGACTCTTACTCTGGCCTAATGGTTAAGGTCTTAGACTCTTACTCTGGCCTAATGGTTAAGGTATTGACACTTACTCTGGCCTAATGGTTAATGTCTTAGACTCTTACTCTGGCCTAATGGTTAAGATCTTAACTCTTACTCTTGCCTAATGGTTAAGGTCTTAGACTCTTACTCTAGCCTAATGGTTAAGGTCTTAGATTCTTACTCTGGCCTAATGGTTAAGGTCTAGACTCTTACTCTGGCCTAATGGTTAAGGTATTGACTCTTACTCTGGCCTAATGGTTAATGTCTTAGACTCTTACTCTGGTCTAATGGTTAAGGTCTTAGACTCTTACTCTGGCCTAATGGTTAAGGTCTTAACTCTTACTCTGGCCTAATGGTTAAGGTCTTAACTCTTACTCTGGCCTAATGGTTAAGGTCTTAGACTCTTACTCTAGCCTAATGGTTAAGGTCTTAGACTCTAACTCTGGCCTAATGGCTAAGGTCTTAGACTCTAACTCTGGCCTAATGGTTAAGGTCTAGACTCTTACTCTGGCCTAATGGTTAAGGTCTTAACTCTTACTCTGATGTAATGGTTAAGGTCTTAACTCTTACTCTTGCCTAATGGTTAAGGTCTTAGACTCTTACTCTAGCCTAATGGTTAAGGTCTTAGACTCTAACTCTGGCCTAATGGCTAAGGTCTTAGACTCTAACTCTGGCCTAATGGTTAAGGTCTAGACTCTTACTCTGGCCTAATGGTTAAGGTTTTGACTCTTACTCTGGCCTAATGGTTAATGTCTTAGACTCTTACTCTGGCCTAATGGTTAAGGTCTTAGACTCTTACTCTGGCCTAATGGTTAAGGTATTGACTCTTACTCTGGCCTAATGGTTAATGTCTTAGACTCTTACTCTGGCCTAATGGTTAAGATCTTAACTCTTACTCTTGCCTAATGGTTAAGGTCTTAGACTCTTACTCTAGCCTAATGGTTAAGGTCTTAGATTCTTAGTCCGGCCTAATGGTTAAGGTCTAGACTCTTACTCTGGCCTAATGCTTAAGGTATTGACTCTTACTCTGGCCTAATGGTTAATGTCTTAGACTCTTACGCTGGTCTAATGGTTAAGGTCTTAGACTCTTACTCCGGCCTAATGGTTAAGGTCTTAACTCTTACTGTGACCTAATGGTTAAGGTCTTAGACTCTTACTCTGGCCTAATGGTTAAGGTCTTAACTCTTACTCTGGCCTAATGGTTAAGGTCTTGACTCTTACTCTGGCCTAATGGTTAAGGTCTTAGACTCTTACTTTGACCTAATGGTTAACGTCTTAGACTCTTACTTTGACCTAATGGTTAAGGTATTGATTCTTACTCTGGCCTAATGGTTAATGTCTTAGACTCTTACTCTGGCCTAATGGTTAAGGTCTTAATTCTTACACTGGCCTAACGGTTAAGGTCTTAGACTCTTACTCTGACCTAATGGTTAAGTTCTTAGACTCTTACTCTGGCCTAATGGTTAAGGTATTAGACTCTTACTCTGGGCTACTGGTTAAGGTCTTAACTCTTACTCTGGCCTACTGGTTAAGGTCTTAAATCTTACTTTGGCCTAATGGTTAAGGTCTTTGCTCTTACTCTGGCCTATTGGTTAAGGTCTTAGACTCTTACTCTGGCCTAATGATTAAGGTCTTAAACACTTACTCTTGCCTAATCGTTAAAGTCTTAGATTCTTACTCTGGCCTAATGGTTAAGGTCTTGACTTTTACTCTGGCCTAATGGTTAAGGTCTTAGACTCTTACTCTGGCCTAATGGTTAAGGTCTAGACTCTTACTCTAGCCTAATGGTTAAGGTCTTAGACTCTTACTCTAGCCTAATGGTTAAGGTCTTAGACTCTAACTCTGGCCTAATGGCTAAGGTCTTAGACTCTAACTCTGGCCTAATGGTTAAGGTCTAGACTCTTACACTGGCCTAATGGTTAAGGTCTTAACTCTTACTCTGGCCTAATGCTTAAGGTCTTAGACTCTAACTCTGGCCTAATGGTTAAGGTCTAGACTCTTACTCTGGCCTACTGGTTAAGGTCTTAGACTCTTACTCTAGCCTAATGCTTAAGATCTTGGACTCTTACTCTGGCCTAATGGTTAAGGTCTTAACTCTTACTCTTGCCTAATGGTTAAGGTCTTAGACTCTTACTCTAGCCTAATGGTTAAGGTCTTAGACTCTAACTCTGGCCTAATGGCTAAGGTCTTAGACTCTAACTCTGGCCTAATGGTTAAGGTCTAGACTCTTACTCTGGCCTAATGGTTAAGGTATTGACTCTTACTCTGGCCTAATGGTTAATGTCTTAGACTCTTACTCTGGCCTAATGGTTAAGGTCTTAGACTCTTACTCTGGCCTAATGGTTAAGGTCTTAGACTCTTACTCTGGCCTAATGGTTAAGGTATTGACTCTTACTCTGGCCTAATGGTTAAGGTCTTAGACTCTTACTCTGGCCTAATGGTTAAGGTCTTAACTCCTACTCTGGCCTAATGGTACGATCTAGACCCTTACTCCGGCCTAATGGTTAAGGTCTTAACTCTTACTCTGGCCTAATGGTTAAGGTCTTGACTCTTACTCTGGCCTAATGGTTAAGGTCTTAGACTCTTACTCTCGCCTAATGGTTAAGGTCTTGACTCTTACTCTGGCCTAATGGTTAAGGTCTTAGACTCTTACTCTGGCCTAATCTGTTAAAGTCTTAACTCTTACTCTTGCCTAATGGTTAATGTCTTAACTCTTACTCTGACCTAATGGTTAAGGTCTTAACTCTTACTCTGACCTAATGGTTAAGGTCTTAGACTCTGACTCTGGCCTAATGGGTAAGGTCTTAGACTCTTACTCTGGCCTAATGGTTAAGGTCTTAGACTCTTACTCTGGTCTAATGGTTAAGGTCTTAGACTCTTACTCTGGCCTACTGTTTAAGGTATTAACTCTTACTCTTGCCTAATGGTTAAGGTCTTAGACTCTTACTCTGGCCTAATGGTTAATGTCTTAACTCTTACTCTGGCATAATGGTTAAGGTCTTAACTCTTACTCTGAACTAATGGTTAAGGTCTTAGACTCTTACTCTGGCCTAATGGTTGAGGTCTTAACTCTTACTATGGCCTACTGATTAAGGTCTTTACTCTTACACTGGCCTAATGGTTAAGGTTTTAACTCTTACTCTGGCCTAATGCTTAAGGTCTTAGACTCTTTCTCTGGCCTAATGGTTAAGGTCTTAACTCTTACTCTGGCCTAATGGTTAAGGTCTTAGACTCTTACTCTGGCCTAATGGTTAAGGTCTTAACTCTTACTCTTGCCTAATGGTTAAGGTCTTAGACTCTTACTCTAGCCTAATGGTTAAGGTCTTAGACTCTAACTCTGGCCTAATGGCTAAGGTCTTAGACTCTAACTCTGGCCCAATGGTTAAGGTCTAGACTCTTACTCTGGCCTAATGGTTAAGGTTTTGACTCTTACTCTGGCCTAATGGTTAATGTCTTAGACTCTTACTCTGGCCTAATGGTTAAGGTCTTAGACTCTTACTCTGGCCTAATGGTTAAGGTATTGACTCTTACGCTGGCCTAATGGTTAAGGTCTTAGACTCTTACTCTGGCCTAATGGTTAAGGTCTTAACTCCTACTCTGGCCTAATGATAAGATCTAGACCATTACTCCGGCCTAATGGTAAAGGTCTTAACTCTTACTCTGGCCTAATGGTTAAGGTCTTGACTCTTACTCTGGCCTAATGGTTAAGGTCTTAGACTCTTACTCTCGCCTAATGGTTAAGGTCTTGACTCTTACTCTGGCCTAATGTTTAAGGTCTTAGACTCTTACTCTGGCCTAATCTGTTAAGGTCTTAACTCTTACTCTTGCCTAATGGTTAATGTCTTAACTATTACTCTGACCTAATGGTTAAGGTCTTAACTCTTACTTTGACCTAATGGTTAAGGTCTTAGACTCTGACTCTGGCCTAATGGGTAAGGTCTTAGACTCTTACTCTGGTCTAATGGTTAAGGTCTTAGACTCTTACTCTGGCCTACTGTTTAAGGTATTAACTCTTACTCTGACCTAATGGTTAAGGTCTTAGACTCTTACTCTGGCCTAATGGTTGAGGTCTTAACTCTTACTATGGCCTACTGATTAAGGTCTTTACTCTCACACTGGCCTAATGGTTAAGGTTTTAACTCTTACTCTGGCCTAATGCTTAAGGTCTTAGACTCTTTCTCTGGCCTAATGGTTAAGGTCTTAACTCTTACTCTGGCCTAATGGTTAAGGTCTTAGACTCTTACTCTGGCCTAATGGTTAAGGTCTTAACTCTTACTCTTGCCTAATGGTTAAGGTCTTAGACTCTTACTCTAGCCTAATGGTTAAGGTCTTAGACTCTAACTCTGGCCTAATGGCTAAGGTCTTAGACTCTAACTCTGGCCTAATGGTTAAGGTCTAGACTCTTACTCTGGCCTAATGGTTAAGGTTTTGACTCTTACTCTGGCCTAATGGTTAATGTCTTAGACTCTTACTCTGGCCTAGTAGTTAAGGTCTTAGACTCTTACTCTGGCCTAATGGTTAAGGTATTGACTCTTACTCTGGCCTAATGGTTAATGTCTTAGACGCTTACTCTGGCCTAATGGTTAAGATCTTAACTCTTACTCTTGCCTAATGGTTAAGGTCTTAGACTCTTACTCTAGCCTAATGGTTAAGGTCTTAGATTCTTACTCTGGCCTAATGGTTAAGGTCTAGACTCTTACTCTGGCCTAATGGTTAAGATATTGACTCTTACTCTGGCCTAATGATTAATGTCTTAGACTCTTACTCTGGTCTAATGGTTAAGGTCTTAGACTCTTACTCTGGCCTAATGGTTAAGGTCTTAACTCTTACTCTGGCCTAATGGTTAAGGTCTTAACTCTTACTCTGGCCTAATGGTTAAGGTCTTAGACTCTTACTCTAGCCTAATGGTTAAGGTCTTAGACTCTAACTCTGGCCTAATGGCTAAGGTCTTAGACTCTAACTCTGGCCTAATGGTTAAGGTCTAGACTCTTACTCTGGCCTAATGGTTAAGGTCTTAACTCTTATTCTGGCCTAATGGTTAAGGTCTTAACTCTTACTCTTGCCTAATGGTTAAGGTCTTAGACTCTTACTCTAGCCTAATGGTTAAGGTCTTAGACTCTAACTCTGGCCTAATGGCTAAGGTCTTAGACTCTAACTCTGGCCTAATGGTTAAGGTCTAGACTCTTACTCTGGCCTAATGGTTAAGTTTTTGACTCTTACTCTGGCCTAATGGTTAATGTCTTAGACTCTTACTCTGGCCTAATGGTTAAGGTCTTAGACTCTTACTCTGGCCTAATGGTTAAGGTATTGACTCTTACTCTGGCCTAATGGTTAATGTCTTAGACTCTTACTCTGGCCTAATGGTTAATGTCTTAGACTCTTACTCTGGCCTAATGGTTAAGATCTTAACTCTTACTCTTGCCTAATGGTTAAGGTCTTAGACTCTTACTTTAGCCTAATGGTTACGGTCTTAGATTCTTAGTCTGGCCTAATGGTTAAGGTCTAGACTCTTACTCTGGCCTAATGGTTAAGGTATTGACTCTTACTCTGGCCTAATGGTTAATGTCTTAGACTCTTACTCTGGTCTAATGGTTAAGGTCTTAGACTCTTACTCTGGCCTAATGGTTAAGGTCTTAACTCTTACTGTGACCTAATGGTTAAGGTCTTAGACTCTTACTCTGGCCTAATGGTTAAGGTCTTAACTCTTACTCTGGCCTAATGGTAAGATCTAGACCCTTACTCCGGCCTAATGGTTAAGGTCTTAACTCTTACTCTGGCCTAATGGTTAAGGTCTTGACTCTTACTCTGGCCTAATGGTTAAGGTCTTAGACTCTTACTCTGGCCTAATGGTTAAGGTCTTGACTCTTACTCTGGCCTAATGGTTAAGGTCTTAGACTCTTACTCTGGCCTAATCTGTTAAGGTCTTAACTCTTACTCTTGCCTAATGTTTAATGTCTTAACTCTTACTCTGACCTAATGGTTAAGGTCTTAACTCTTACTCTGACCTAATGGTTAAGGTCTTAGACTCTGACTCTGGCCTAATGGGTAAGGTCTTAGACTCTTACTCTGGCCTAATGGTTAAGGTCTTAGACTCTTACTCTGGTCTAATGGTTAAGGTCTTAACTCTTACTCTAGCCTAATGGTTAAGGTCTTAGACACTTACTCTGGCCTACTGGTTAAGGTCTTTGCTCTTACTCTGGCCTATTGGTTAAGGTCTTAGACTCTTACTCTGGCCTAATGATTAAGGTCTTAAACACTTACTCTTGCCTAATCGTTAAAGTCTTAGATTCTTACTCTGGCCTAATGGTTAAGGTCTTGACTTTTACTCTGGCCTAATGGTTAAGGTCTAGACTCTTACTCTAGCCTAATGGTTAAGGTCTTAGACTCTTACTCTAGCCTAATGGTTAAGGTCTTAGACTCTAACTCTGGCCTAATGGCTAAGGTCTTAGACTCTAACTCTGGCCTAATGGTTAAGGTCTAGACTCTTACACTGGCCTAATGGTTAAGGTCTTAACTCTTACTCTGGCCTAATGCTTAAGGTCTTAGACTCTAACTCTGGCCTAATGGTTAAGGTCTAGACTCTTACTCTGGCCTACTGGTTAAGGTCTTAGACTCTTACTCTAGCCTAATGCTTAAGATCTTGGACTCTTACTCTGGCCTAATGGTTAAGGTCTTAACTCTTACTCTTGCCTAATGGTTAAGGTCTTAGACTCTTACTCTAGCCTAATGGTTAAGGTCTTAGACTCTAACTCTGGCCTAATGGCTAAGGTCTTAGACTCTAACTCTGGCCTAATGGTTAAGGTCTAGACTCTTACTCTGGCCTAATGGTTAAGGTATTGACTCTTACTCTGGCCTAATGGTTAATGTCTTAGACTCTTACTCTGGCCTAATGGTTAAGGTATTGACTCTTACTCTGGCCTAATGGTTAAGGTCTTAACTCTTACTCTGGCCTAATGGTTAAGGTCTTGACTCTTACTCTGGCCTAATGGTTAAGGTCTTAGACTCTTACTCTCGCCTAATGGTTAGGGTCTTGACTCTTACTCTGGCCTAATGGTTAAGGTCTTAGACTCTTACTCTGGCCTAATCTGTTAAGGTCTTAACTCTTACTCTTGCCTAATGGTTAATGTCTTAACTCTTACTCTGACCTAATGGTTAAGGTCTTAACTCTTACTCTGACCTAATGGTTAAGGTCTTAGACTCTGACTCTGGCCTAATGGGTAAGGTCTTAGACTCTTACTCTGGCCTAATGGTTAAGGTCTTAGACTCTTACTCTGGTCTAATGGTTAAGGTCTTAGACTCTTACTCTGGCCTACTGTTTAAGGTATTAACTCTTACTCTGGCATAATGGTTAAGGTCTTAACTCTTACTCTGACCTAATGGTTAAGGTCTTAGACTCTTACTCTGGCCTAATGGTTAAGGTCTTAACTCTTACTATGGCCTACTGATTAAGGTCTTTACTCTTACACTGGCCTAATGGTTAAGGTTTTAACTCTTACTCTGGCCTAATGCTTAAGGTCTTAGACTCTTTCTCTGGCCTAATGGTTAAGGTCTTAACTCTTACTCTGGCCTAATGGTTAAGGTCTTAACTCTTACTCTTGCCTAATGGTTAAGGTCTAGACTCTTACTCTGGCCTAATGGTTAAGGTATTGACTCTTACTCTGGCCTAATGGTTAATGTCTTAGACTCTTACTCTGGCCTAATGGTTAAGGTCTTAATTCTTACACTGGCCTAACGGTTGAGTTCTTAGACTCTTACTCTGGCCTAATGGTTTAGGTGTTAACTCTTACTCTGGCCTAATGGTTAAGGTCTTAGACTCTTACTCTGGCCTAATGGTTAAGGTCTTAACTCTTACTCTTGCCTAATGGTTAAGGTCTAGACTCTTACTCTGGCCTAATGGTTAAGGTATTGACTCTTACTCTGGCCTAATGGTTAATGTCTTAGACTCTTACTCTGGCCTAATGGTTAAGGTCTTAATTCTTACACTGGCCTAACGGTTAAGGTCTTAGACTCTTACTCTGACCTAATGGTTAAGTTCTTAGACTCTTACTCTGGCCTAATGGTTAAGGTATTAGACTCTTACTCTGGGCTAATGGTTAAGGTATTAACTCTTACTCTGGCCTAATCGTTAAAGTCTTAGATTCTTACTCTTGCCTAATGTTAAGGTCTAGACTCTTACTCTGGCCTAATGGTTAAGGTATTGACTCTTACTCTGGCCTAATGGTTAATGTCTTAGACTCTTACTCTGGCCTAATGGTTAAGGTCTTAATTCTTACACTGGCCTAACAGGTAAGGTCTTAGACTCTTACTCTGACCTAATGGTTAAGTTCTTAGACTCTTATTCTGGCCTACTGTTTAAGGTATTAACTCTTACTCTGGCATAATGGTTAAGGTCTTAACTCTTACTCTGACCTAATGGTTAAGGTCTTAGACTCTTACTCTGGCCTAATGGTTAAGGTCTTAACTCTTACTATGGCCTACTGATTAAGGTCTTTACTCTTACACTGGCCTAATGGTTAAGGTTTTAACTCTTACTCTGGCCTAATGCTTAAGGTCTTAGACTCTTTCTCTGGCCTAATGGTTAAGGTCTTAACTCTTACTCTGGCCTAATGGTTAAGGTCTTAACTCTTACTCTTGCCTAATGGTTAAGGTCTAGACTCTTACTCTGGCCTAATGGTTAAGGTATTGACTCTTACTCTGGCCTAATGGTTAATGTCTTAGACTCTTACTCTGGCCTAATGGTTAAGGTCTTAATTCTTACACTGGCCTAACGGTTGAGTTCTTAGACTCTTACTCTGGCCTAATGGTTTAGGTGTTAACTCTTACTCTGGCCTAATGGTTAAGGTCTTAGACTCTTACTCTGGCCTAATGGTTAAGGTCTTAACTCTTACTCTTGCCTAATGGTTAAGGTCTAGACTCTTACTCTGGCCTAATGGTTAAGGTATTGACTCTTACTCTGGCCTAATGGTTAATGTCTTAGACTCTTACTCTGGCCTAATGGTTAAGGTCTTAATTCTTACACTGGCCTAACGGTTAAGGTCTTAGACTCTTACTCTGACCTAATGGTTAAGTTCTTAGACTCTTACTCTGGCCTAATGGTTAAGGTATTAGACTCTTACTCTGGGCTAATGGTTAAGGTATTAACTCTTACTCTGGCCTAATCGTTAAAGTCTTAGATTCTTACTCTTGCCTAATGTTAACCCCTTCCATGCTGCGCAGATTCCGCCGCTGTGCTGGCGGAATCTTGCGCGGGCGGGGTCATGACGGAATGGTTCCGTCATGAGCACAGCTCAACCGTGGGTCATGACGGAACCATTCCGTCATGAGCACCGAAGGGGTTAAGGTCTAGACTCTTACTCTGGCCTAATGGTTAAGGTATTGACTCTTACTCTGGCCTAATGGTTAATGTCTTAGACTCTTACTCTGGCCTAATGGTTAAGGTCTTAATTCTTACACTGGCCTAACAGGTAAGGTCTTAGACTCTTACTCTGACCTAATGGTTAAGTTCTTAGACTCTTATTCTGGCCTAATGGTTAAGGTATTAGACTCTTACTCTGGGCTACTGGTTAAGGTCTTAACTCTTACTCTGGCCTAATGGTTAAGGTCTTTGCTCTTACTCTGGCCAATTGGTTAAGGTCTTAGACTCTAACTCTGGCCTAATGGTAAAGTCTTAAACTCTTACTCTGGCATAATTGTAAGGTCTTAACTCTTACTTTGGCCTAATGGTTAAGGTCTTAGACTGTTACTCTGGCCTACTGGTTAAGGTCTTAGATCTTACTCTGGCCTAATGGTTAAGGTCTTGACTCTTACTCTGGCCTAATGGTTAAGGTCTTAGACTCTTACTCTGGCCAAATGGTTAAGGTCTTTACTCTTACTCTGGCCTAATGGTTAAGGTCTTAACTCTTACTCTGGCCTAATGGTTAAGGTCTTAGACTCTAAGTCTGGCCTAATGGTAAGGTCTAGACTCTTACTCTGGCCTAATGGTTAAGGTCTTAACTCTTACTCTAGCCTAATGGTTAAGGTCTTAGACACTTACTCTGGCCTACTGGTTAAGGTCTTTGCTCTTACTCTGGCCTATTGGTTAAGGTCTTAGACTCTTACTCTGGCCTAATGATTAAGGTCTTAAACACTTACTCTTGCCTAATCGTTAAAGTCTTAGATTCTTACTCTGGCCTAATGGTTAAGGTCTTGACTTTTACTCTGGCCTAATGGTTAAGGTCTAGACTCTTACTCTAGCCTAATGGTTAAGGTCTTAGACTCTTACTCTAGCCTAATGGTTAAGGTCTTAGACTCTAACTCTGGCCTAATGGCTAAGGTCTTAGACTCTAACTCTGGCCTAATGGTTAAGGTCTAGACTCTTACACTGGCCTAATGGTTAAGGTCTTAACTCTTACTCTGGCCTAATGCTTAAGGTCTTAGACTCTAACTCTGGCCTAATGGTTAAGGTCTAGACTCTTACTCTGGCCTACTGGTTAAGTTCTTAGACTCTTACTCTAGCCTAATGCTTAAGATCTTGGACTCTTACTCTGGCCTAATGGTTAAGGTCTTAACTCTTACTCTTGCCTAATGGTTAAGGTCTTAGACTCTTACTCTAGCCTAATGGTTAAGGTCTTAGACTCTAATTCTGGCCTAATGGCTAAGGTCTTAGACTCTAACTCTGGCCTAATGGTTAAGGTCTAGACTCTTACTCTGGCCTAATGGTTAAGGTATTGACTCTTACTCTGGCCTAATGGTTAATGTCTTAGACTCTTACTCTGGCCTAATGGTTAAGGTCTTAGACTCTTACTCTGGCCTATTGGTTAAGGTATTGACTCTTACTCTGGCCTAATGGTTAAGGTCTTAGACTCTTACTCTGGCCTAATGGTTAAGGTCTTAACTCTTACTCTGGCCTAATGGTAAGATCTAGACCCTTACTCCGGCCTAATGGTTAAGGTCTTAACTCTTACTCTAGCCTAATGGTTAAGGTCTTAGACTCTAACTCTGGCCTAATGGCTAAGGTCTTAGACTCTAACTCTGGCCTAATGGTTAAGGTCTAGACTCTTACACTGGCCTAATGGTTAAGGTCTTAACTCTTACTCTGGCCTAATGCTTAAGGTCTTAGACTCTAACTCTGGCCTAATGGTTAAGGTCTAGACTCTTACTCTGGCCTACTGGTTAAGGTCTTAGACTCTTACTCTAGCCTAATGTTTAAGATCTTGGACTCTTACTCTGGCCTAATGGTTAAGGTCTTAACTCTTACTCTTGCCTAATGGTTAAGGTCTTAGACTCTTACTCTAGCCTAATGGTTAAGGTCTTAGACTCTAACTCTGGCCTAATGGCTAAGGTCTTAGACTCTAACTCTGGCCTAATGGTTAAGGTCTAGACTCTTACTCTGGCCTAATGGTTAAGGTATTGACTCTTACTCTGGCCTAATCGTTAAAGTCTTAGATTCTTACTCTTGCCTAATGGTTAAGGTCTAGACTCTTACTCTGGCCTAATGGTTAAGGTATTGACTCTTACTCTGGCCTAATGGTTAATGTCTTAGACTCTTACTCTGGCCTAATGGTTAAGGTCTTAATTCTTACACTGGCCTAACGGTTAAGGTCTTAGACTCTTACTCTGACCTAATGGTTAAGTTCTTAGACTCTTACTCTGGCCTAATGGTTAAGGTATTAGACTCTTACTCTGGGCTACTGGTTAAGGTCTTAACTCTTACTCTGGCCTACTGGTTAAGGTCTTAAATCTTACTTTGGCCTAATGGTTAAGGTCTTTGCTCTTACTCTGGCCAATTGGTTAAGGTCTTAGACTCTAACTCTGGCCTAATGGTAAAGTCTTAAACTCTTACTCTGGCCTAATTGTAAGGTCTTAACTCTTACTTTGGCCTAATGGTTAAGGTCTTAGACTGTTACTCTGGCCTACTGGTTAAGGTCTTAGATCTTACTCTGGCCTAATGGTTAAGGTCTTGACTCTTACTCTGGCCTAATGGTTAAGGTCTTAGACTCTTTCTCTGACCTAATGGTTAAGGTCTTTACTCTTACTCTGGCCTAATGGTTAAGGTCTTAACTCTTACTCTGGCCTAATGGTTAAGGTCTTAGACTCTAAGTCTGGCCTAATGGTAAGGTCTAGACTCTTACTCTGGTCTAATGGTTAAGGTCTTAACTCTTACTCTAGCCTAATGGTTAAGGTCTTAGACACTTACTCTGGCCTACTGGTTAAGGTCTTTGCTCTTACTCTGGCCTATTGGTTAAGGTCTTAGACTCTTACTCTGGCCTAATGATTAAGGTCTTAAACACTTACTCTTGCCTAATCGTTAAAGTCTTAGATTCTTACTCTGGCCTAATGGTTAAGGTCTTGACTTTTACTCTGGCCTAATGGTTAAGGTCTAGACTCTTACTCTAGCCTAATGGTTAAGGTCTTAGACTCTTACTCTAGCCTAATGGTTAAGGTCTTAGACTCTAACTCTGGCCTAATGGCTAAGGTCTTAGACTCTAACTCTGGCCTAATGGTTAAGGTCTAGACTCTTACACTGGCCTAATGGTTAAGGTCTTAACTCTTACTCTGGCCTAATGCTTAAGGTCTTAGACTCTAACTCTGGCCTAATGGTTAAGGTCTAGACTCTTACTCTGGCCTACTGGTTAAGGTCTTAGACTCTTACTCTAGCCTAATGCTTAAGATCTTGGACTCTTACTCTGGCCTAATGGTTAAGGTCTTAACTCTTACTCTTGCCTAATGGTTAAGGTCTTAGACTCTTACTCTAGCCTAATGGTTAAGGTCTTAGACTCTAACTCTGGCCTAATGGCTAAGGTCTTAGACTCTAACTCTGGCCTAATGGTTAAGGTCTAGACTCTTACTCTGGCCTAATGGTTAAGGTATTGACTCTTACTCTGGCCTAATGGTTAATGTCTTAGACTCTTACTCTGGCCTAATGGTTAAGGTATTGACTCTTACTCTGGCCTAATGGTTAAGGTCTTAGACTCTTACTCTGGCCTAATGGTTAAGGTCTTAACTCTTACTCTGGCCTAATGGTAAGATCTAGACCCTTACTCCGGCCTAATGGTTAAGGTCTTAACTCTTACTCTGGCCTAATGGTTAAGGTCTTGACTCTTACTCTGGCCTAATGGTTAGGTCTTAGACTCTTACTCTCGCCTAATCGTTAAGGTCTTGACTCTTACTCTGGCCTAATGGTTAAGGTCTTAGACTCTTACTCTGGCCTAATCTGTTAAGGTCTTAACTCTTACTCTTGCCTAATGGTTAATGTCTTAACTCTTACTCTGACCTAATGGTTAAGGTCTTAACTCTTACTCTGACCTAATGGTTAAGGTCTTAGACTCTGACTCTGGCCTAATGGGTAAGGTCTTAGACTCTTACTCTGGCCTAATGGTTAAGGTCTTAGACTCTTACTCTGGTCTAATGGTTAAGGTCTTAGACTCTTACTCTGGCCTACTGTTTAAGGTATTACTATTAACTCTTACTCTTGCCTAATGGTTAAGGTCTTAGACTCTTACTCTGGCCTAATGGTTAATGTCTTAACTCTTACTCTGGCATAATGGTTAAGGTCTTAACTCTTACTCTGACCTAATGGTTAAGGTCTTAGACTCTTACTCTGGCCTAATGGTTGAGGTCTTAACTCTTACTATGGCCTACTGATTAAGGTCTTTACTCTTACACTGGCCTAATGGTTAAGGTTTTAACTCTTACTCTGGCCTAATGCTTAAGGTCTTAGACTCTTTCTCTGGCCTAATGGTTAAGGTCTTAACTCTTACTCTGGCCTAATGGTTAAGGTCTTAGACTCTTACTCTGGCCTAATGGTTAAGGTCTTAACTCTTACTCTTGCCTAATGGTTAAGGTCTTAGACTCTTACTCTAGCCTAATGGTTAAGGTCTTAGACTCTAACTCTGGCCTAATAGCTAAGGTCTTAGACTCTAACTCTGGCCTAATGGTTAAGGTCTAGACTCTTACTCTGGCCTAATGGTTAAGGTTTTGACTCTTACTCTGGCCTAATGGTTAATGTCTTAGACTCTTACTCTGGCCTAATGGTTAAGGTCTTAGACTCTTACTCTGGCCTAATGGTTAAGGTATTGACACTTACTCTGGCCTAATGGTTAATGTCTTAGACTCTTACTCTGGCCTAATGGTTAAGATCTTAACTCTTACTCTTGCCTAATGGTTAAGGTCTTAGACTCTTACTCTAGCCTAATGGTTAAGGTCTTAGATTCTTACTCTGGCCTAATGGTTAAGGTCTAGACTCTTACTCTGGCCTAATGGTTAAGGTATTGACTCTTACTCTGGCCTAATGGTTAATGTCTTAGACTCTTACTCTGGTCTAATGGTTAAGGTCTTAGACTCTTACTCTGGCCTAATGGTTAAGGTCTTAACTCTTACTCTGGCCTAATGGTTAAGGTCTTAACTCTTACTCTGGCCTAATGGTTAAGGTCTTAGACTCTTACTCTAGCCTAATGGTTAAGGTCTTAGACTCTAACTCTGGCCTAATGGCTAAGGTCTTAGACTCTAACTCTGGCCTAATGGTTAAGGTCTAGACTCTTACTCTGGCCTAATGGTTAAGGTCTTAACTCTTACTCTGATGTAATGGTTAAGGTCTTAACTCTTACTCTTGCCTAATGGTTAAGGTCTTAGACTCTTACTCTAGCCTAATGGTTAAGGTCTTAGACTCTAACTCTGGCCTAATGGCTAAGGTCTTAGACTCTAACTCTGGCCTAATGGTTAAGGTCTAGACTCTTACTCTGGCCTAATGGTTAAGGTTTTGACTCTTACTCTGGCCTAATGGTTAATGTCTTAGACTCTTACTCTGGCCTAATGGTTAAGGTCTTAGACTCTTACTCTGGCCTAATGGTTAAGGTATTGACTCTTACTCTGGCCTAATGGTTAATGTCTTAGACTCTTACTCTGGCCTAATGGTTAAGATCTTAACTCTTACTCTTGCCTAATGGTTAAGGTCTTAGACTCTTACTCTAGCCTAATGGTTAAGGTCTTAGATTCTTAGTCCGGCCTAATGGTTAAGGTCTAGACTCTTACTCTGGCCTAATGCTTAAGGTATTGACTCTTACTCTGGCCTAATGGTTAATGTCTTAGACTCTTACGCTGGTCTAATGGTTAAGGTCTTAGACTCTTACTCCGGCCTAATGGTTAAGGTCTTAACTCTTACTGTGACCTAATGGTTAAGGTCTTAGACTCTTACTCTGGCCTAATGGTTAAGGTCTTAACTCTTACTCTGGCCTAATGGTTAAGGTCTTGACTCTTACTCTGGCCTAATGGTTAAGGTCTTAGACTCTTACTTTGACCTAATGGTTAACGTCTTAGACTCTTACTTTGACCTAATGGTTAAGGTATTGATTCTTACTCTGGCCTAATGGTTAATGTCTTAGACTCTTACTCTGGCCTAATGGTTAAGGTCTTAATTCTTACACTGGCCTAACGGTTAAGGTCTTAGACTCTTACTCTGACCTAATGGTTAAGTTCTTAGACTCTTACTCTGGCCTAATGGTTAAGGTATTAGACTCTTACTCTGGGCTACTGGTTAAGGTCTTAACTCTTACTCTGGCCTACTGGTTAAGGTCTTAAATCTTACTTTGGCCTAATGGTTAAGGTATTTGCTCTTACTCTGGCCTATTGGTTAAGGTCTTAGACTCTTACTCTGGCCTAATGATTAAGGTCTTAAACACTTACTCTTGCCTAATCGTTAAAGTCTTAGATTCTTACTCTGGCCTAATGGTTAAGGTCTTGACTTTTACTCTGGCCTAATGGTTAAGGTCTTAGACTCTTACTCTGGCCTAATGGTTAAGGTCTAGACTCTTACTCTAGCCTAATGGTTAAGGTCTTAGACTCTTACTCTAGCCTAATGGTTAAGGTCTTAGACTCTAACTCTGGCCTAATGGCTAAGGTCTTAGACTCTAACTCTGGCCTAATGGTTAAGGTCTAGACTCTTACACTGGCCTAATGGTTAAGGTCTTAACTCTTACTCTGGCCTAATGCTTAAGGTCTTAGACTCTAACTCTGGCCTAATGGTTAAGGTCTAGACTCTTACTCTGGCCTACTGGTTAAGGTCTTAGACTCTTACTCTAGCCTAATGCTTAAGATCTTGGACTCTTACTCTGGCCTAATGGTTAAGGTCTTAACTCTTACTCTTGCCTAATGGTTAAGGTCTTAGACTCTTACTCTAGCCTAATGGTTAAGGTCTTAGACTCTAACTCTGGCCTAATGGCTAAGGTCTTAGACTCTAACTCTGGCCTAATGGTTAAGGTCTAGACTCTTACTCTGGCCTAATGGTTAAGGTATTGACTCTTACTCTGGCCTAATGGTTAATGTCTTAGACTCTTACTCTGGCCTAATGGTTAAGGTCTTAGACTCTTACTCTGGCCTAATGGTTAAGGTCTTAGACTCTTACTCTGGCCTAATGGTTAAGGTATTGACTCTTACTCTGGCCTAATGGTTAAGGTCTTAGACTCTTACTCTGGCCTAATGGTTAAGGTCTTAACTCCTACTCTGGCCTAATGGTACGATCTAGACCCTTACTCCGGCCTAATGGTTAAGGTCTTAACTCTTACTCTGGCCTAATGGTTAAGGTCTTGACTCTTACTCTGGCCTAATGGTTAAGGTCTTAGACTCTTACTCTCGCCTAATGGTTAAGGTCTTGACTCTTACTCTGGCCTAATGGTTAAGGTCTTAGACTCTTACTCTGGCCTAATCTGTTAAAGTCTTAACTCTTACTCTTGCCTAATGGTTAATGTCTTAACTCTTACTCTGACCTAATGGTTAAGGTCTTAACTCTTACTCTGACCTAATGGTTAAGGTCTTAGACTCTGACTCTGGCCTAATGGGTAAGGTCTTAGACTCTTACTCTGGCCTAATGGTTAAGGTCTTAGACTCTTACTCTGGTCTAATGGTTAAGGTCTTAGACTCTTACTCTGGCCTACTGTTTAAGGTATTAACTCTTACTCTTGCCTAATGGTTAAGGTCTTAGACTCTTACTCTGGCCTAATGGTTAATGTCTTAACTCTTACTCTGGCATAATGGTTAAGGTCTTAACTCTTACTCTGAACTAATGGTTAAGGTCTTAGACTCTTACTCTGGCCTAATGGTTGAGGTCTTAACTCTTACTATGGCCTACTGATTAAGGTCTTTACTCTTACACTGGCCTAATGGTTAAGGTTTTAACTCTTACTCTGGCCTAATGCTTAAGGTCTTAGACTCTTTCTCTGGCCTAATGGTTAAGGTCTTAACTCTTACTCTGGCCTAATGGTTAAGGTCTTAGACTCTTACTCTGGCCTAATGGTTAAGGTCTTAACTCTTACTCTTGCCTAATGGTTAAGGTCTTAGACTCTTACTCTAGCCTAATGGTTAAGGTCTTAGACTCTAACTCTGGCCTAATGGCTAAGGTCTTAGACTCTAACTCTGGCCCAATGGTTAAGGTCTAGACTCTTACTCTGGCCTAATGGTTAAGGTTTTGACTCTTACTCTGGCCTAATGGTTAATGTCTTAGACTCTTACTCTGGCCTAATGGTTAAGGTCTTAGACTCTTACTCTGGCCTAATGGTTAAGGTATTGACTCTTACGCTGGCCTAATGGTTAAGGTCTTAGACTCTTACTCTGGCCTAATGGTTAAGGTCTTAACTCCTACTCTGGCCTAATGATAAGATCTAGACCCTTACTCCGGCCTAATGGTTAAGGTCTTAACTCTTACTCTGGCCTAATGGTTAAGGTCTTGACTCTTACTCTGGCCTAATGGTTAAGGTCTTAGACTCTTACTCTCGCCTAATGGTTAAGGTCTTGACTCTTTCTCTGGCCTAATGTTTAAGGTCTTAGACTCTTACTCTGGCCTAATCTGTTAAGGTCTTAACTCTTACTCTTGCCTAATGGTTAATGTCTTAACTATTACTCTGACCTAATGGTTAAGGTCTTAACTCTTACTCTGACCTAATGGTTAAGGTCTTAGACTCTGACTCTGGCCTAATGGGTAAGGTCTTAGACTCTTACTCTGGTCTAATGGTTAAGGTCTTAGACTCTTACTCTGGCCTACTGTTTAAGGTATTAACTCTTACTCTGACCTAATGGTTAAGGTCTTAGACTCTTACTCTGGCCTAATGGTTGAGGTCTTAACTCTTACTATGGCCTACTGATTAAGGTCTTTACTCTCACACTGGCCTAATGGTTAAGGTTTTAACTCTTACTCTGGCCTAATGCTTAAGGTCTTAGACTCTTTCTCTGGCCTAATGGTTAAGGTCTTAACTCTTACTCTGGCCTAATGGTTAAGGTCTTAGACTCTTACTCTGGCCTAATGGTTAAGGTCTTAACTCTTACTCTTGCCTAATGGTTAAGGTCTTAGACTCTTACTCTAGCCTAATGGTTAAGGTCTTAGACTCTAACTCTGGCCTAATGGCTAAGGTCTTAGACTCTAACTCTGGCCTAATGGTTAAGGTCTAGACTCTTACTCTGGCCTAATGGTTAAGGTTTTGACTCTTACTCTGGCCTAATGGTTAATGTCTTAGACTCTTACTCTGGCCTAGTAGTTAAGGTCTTAGACTCTTACTCTGGCCTAATGGTTAAGGTATTGACTCTTACTCTGGCCTAATGGTTAATGTCTTAGACGCTTACTCTGGCCTAATGGTTAAGATCTTAACTCTTACTCTTGCCTAATGGTTAAGGTCTTAGACTCTTACTCTAGCCTAATGGTTAAGGTCTTAGATTCTTACTCTGGCCTAATGGTTAAGGTCTAGACTCTTACTCTGGCCTAATGGTTAAGATATTGACTCTTACTCTGGCCTAATGATTAATGTCTTAGACTCTTACTCTGGTCTAATGGTTAAGGTCTTAGACTCTTACTCTGGCCTAATGGTTAAGGTCTTAACTCTTACTCTGGCCTAATGGTTAAGGTCTTAACTCTTACTCTGGCCTAATGGTTAAGGTCTTAGACTCTTACTCTAGCCTAATGGTTAAGGTCTTAGACTCTAACTCTGGCCTAATGGCTAAGGTCTTAGACTCTAACTCTGGCCTAATGGTTAAGGTCTAGACTCTTACTCTGGCCTAATGGTTAAGGTCTTAACTCTTATTCTGGCCTAATGGTTAAGGTCTTAACTCTTACTCTTGCCTAATGGTTAAGGTCTTAGACTCTTACTCTAGCCTAATGGTTAAGGTCTTAGACTCTAACTCTGGCCTAATGGCTAAGGTCTTAGACTCTAACTCTGGCCTAATGGTTAAGGTCTAGACTCTTACTCTGGCCTAATGGTTAAGTTTTTGACTCTTACTCTGGCCTAATGGTTAATGTCTTAGACTCTTACTCTGGCCTAATGGTTAAGGTCTTAGACTCTTACTCTGGCCTAATGGTTAAGGTATTGACTCTTACTCTGGCCTAATGGTTAATGTCTTAGACTCTTACTCTGGCCTAATGGTTAATGTCTTAGACTCTTACTCTGGCCTAATGGTTAAGATCTTAACTCTTACTCTTGCCTAATGGTTAAGGTCTTAGACTCTTACTTTAGCCTAATGGTTACGGTCTTAGATTCTTAGTCTGGCCTAATGGTTAAGGTCTAGACTCTTACTCTGGCCTAATGGTTAAGGTATTGACTCTTACTCTGGCCTAATGGTTAATGTCTTAGACTCTTACTCTGGTCTAATGGTTAAGGTCTTAGACTCTTACTCTGGCCTAATGGTTAAGGTCTTAACTCTTACTGTGACCTAATGGTTAAGGTCTTAGACTCTTACTCTGGCCTAATGGTTAAGGTCTTAACTCTTACTCTGGCCTAATGGTAAGATCTAGACCCTTACTCCGGCCTAATGGTTAAGGTCTTAACTCTTACTCTGGCCTAATGGTTAAGGTCTTGACTCTTACTCTGGCCTAATGGTTAAGGTCTTAGACTCTTACTCTGGCCTAATGGTTAAGGTCTTGACTCTTACTCTGGCCTAATGGTTAAGGTCTTAGACTCTTACTCTGGCCTAATCTGTTAAGGTCTTAACTCTTACTCTTGCCTAATGTTTAATGTCTTAACTCTTACTCTGACCTAATGGTTAAGGTCTTAACTCTTACTCTGACCTAATGGTTAAGGTCTTAGACTCTGACTCTGGCCTAATGGGTAAGGTCTTAGACTCTTACTCTGGCCTAATGGTTAAGGTCTTAGACTCTTACTCTGGTCTAATGGTTAAGGTCTTAACTCTTACTCTAGCCTAATGGTTAAGGTCTTAGACACTTACTCTGGCCTACTGGTTAAGGTCTTTGCTCTTACTCTGGCCTATTGGTTAAGGTCTTAGACTCTTACTCTGGCCTAATGATTAAGGTCTTAAACACTTACTCTTGCCTAATCGTTAAAGTCTTAGATTCTTACTCTGGCCTAATGGTTAAGGTCTTGACTTTTACTCTGGCCTAATGGTTAAGGTCTAGACTCTTACTCTAGCCTAATGGTTAAGGTCTTAGACTCTTACTCTAGCCTAATGGTTAAGGTCTTAGACTCTAACTCTGGCCTAATGGCTAAGGTCTTAGACTCTAACTCTGGCCTAATGGTTAAGGTCTAGACTCTTACACTGGCCTAATGGTTAAGGTCTTAACTCTTACTCTGGCCTAATGCTTAAGGTCTTAGACTCTAACTCTGGCCTAATGGTTAAGGTCTAGACTCTTACTCTGGCCTACTGGTTAAGGTCTTAGACTCTTACTCTAGCCTAATGCTTAAGATCTTGGACTCTTACTCTGGCCTAATGGTTAAGGTCTTAACTCTTACTCTTGCCTAATGGTTAAGGTCTTAGACTCTTACTCTAGCCTAATGGTTAAGGTCTTAGACTCTAACTCTGGCCTAATGGCTAAGGTCTTAGACTCTAACTCTGGCCTAATGGTTAAGGTCTAGACTCTTACTCTGGCCTAATGGTTAAGGTATTGACTCTTACTCTGGCCTAATGGTTAATGTCTTAGACTCTTACTCTGGCCTAATGGTTAAGGTATTGACTCTTACTCTGGCCTAATGGTTAAGGTCTTAGACTCTTACTCTGGCCTAATGGTTAAGGTCTTAACTCTTACTCTGGCCTAATGGTAAGATCTAGACCCTTACTCCGGCCTAATGGTTAAGGTCTTAACTCTTACTCTGGCCTAATGGTTAAGGTCTTGACTCTTACTCTGGCCTAATGGTTAAGGTCTTAGACTCTTACTCTCGCCTAATCGTTAAGGTCTTGACTCTTACTCTGGCCTAATGGTTAAGGTCTTAGACTCTTACTCTGGCCTAATCTGTTAAGGTCTTAACTCTTACTCTTGCCTAATGGTTAATGTCTTAACTCTTACTCTGACCTAATGGTTAAGGTCTTAACTCTTACTCTGACCTAATGGTTAAGGTCTTAGACTCTGACTCTGGCCTAATGGGTAAGGTCTTAGACTCTTACTCTGGCCTAATGGTTAAGGTCTTAGACTCTTACTCTGGTCTAATGGTTAAGGTCTTAGACTCTTACTCTGGCCTACTGTTTAAGGTATTAACTCTTACTCTTGCCTAATGGTTAAGGTCTTAGACTCTTACTCTGGCCTAATGGTTAATGTCTTAACTCTTACTCTGGCATAATGGTTAAGGTCTTAACTCTTACTCTGACCTAATGGTTAAGGTCTTAGACTCTTACTCTGGCCTAATGGTTGAGGTCTTAACTCTTACTATGGCCTACTGATTAAGGTCTTTACTCTTACACTGGCCTAATGGTTAAGGTTTTAACTCTTACTCTGGCCTAATGCTTAAGGTCTTAGACTCTTTCTCTGGCCTAATGGTTAAGGTCTTAACTCTTACTCTGGCCTAATGGTTAAGGTCTTAGACTCTTACTCTGGCCTAATGGTTAAGGTCTTAACTCTTACTCTTGCCTAATGGTTAAGGTCTTAGACTCTTACTCTAGCCTAATGGTTAAGGTCTTAGACTCTAACTCTGGCCTAATAGCTAAGGTCTTAGACTCTAACTCTGGCCTAATGGTTAAGGTCTAGACTCTTACTCTGGCCTAATGGTTAAGGTTTTGACTCTTACTCTGGCCTAATGGTTAATGTCTTAGACTCTTACTCTGGCCTAATGGTTAAGGTCTTAGACTCTTACTCTGGCCTAATGGTTAAGGTATTGACACTTACTCTGGCCTAATGGTTAAGATCTTAACTCTTACTCTTGCCTAATGGTTAAGGTCTTAGACTCTTACTCTAGCCTAATGGTTAAGGTCTTAGATTCTTACTCTGGCCTAATGGTTAAGGTCTAGACTCTTACTCTGGCCTAATGGTTAAGGTATTGACTCTTACTCTGGCCTAATGGTTAATGTCTTAGACTCTTACTCTGGTCTAATGGTTAAGGTCTTAGACTCTTACTCTGGCCTAATGGTTAAGGTCTTAACTCTTACTCTGGCCTAATGGTTAAGGTCTTAACTCTTACTCTGGCCTAATGGTTAAGGTCTTAGACTCTTACTCTAGCCTAATGGTTAAGGTCTTAGACTCTAACTCTGGCCTAATGGCTAAGGTCTTAGACTCTAACTCTGGCCTAATGGTTAAGGTCTAGACTCTTACTCTGGCCTAATGGTTAAGGTCTTAACTCTTACTCTGACGTAATGGTTAAGGTCTTAACTCTTACTCTTGCCTAATGGTTAAGGTCTTAGACTCTTACTCTAGCCTAATGGTTAAGGTCTTAGACTCTAACTCTGGCCTAATGGCTAAGGTCTTAGACTCTAACTCTGGCCTAATGGTTAAGGTCTAGACTCTTACTCTGGCCTAATGGTTAAGGTTTTGACTCTTACTCTGGCCTAATGGTTAATGTCTTAGACTCTTACTCTGGCCTAATGGTTAAGGTCTTAGACTCTTACTCTGGCCTAATGGTTAAGGTATTGACTCTTACTCTGGCCTAATGGTTAATGTCTTAGACTCTTACTCTGGCCTAATGGTTAAGATCTTAACTCTTACTCTTGCCTAATGGTTAAGGTCTTAGACTCTTACTCTAGCCTAATGGTTAAGGTCTTAGATTCTTAGTCCGGCCTAATGGTTAAGGTCTAGACTCTTACTCTGGCCTAATGCTTAAGGTATTGACTCTTACTCTGGCCTAATGGTTAATGTCTTAGACTCTTACGCTGGTCTAATGGTTAAGGTCTTAGACTCTTACTCCGGCCTAATGGTTAAGGTCTTAACTCTTACTGTGACCTAATGGTTAAGGTCTTAGACTCTTACTCTGGCCTAATGGTTAAGGTCTTAACTCTTACTCTGGCCTAATGGTTAAGGTCTTGACTCTTACTCTGGCCTAATGGTTAAGGTCTTAGACTCTTACTTTGACCTAATGGTTAACGTCTTAGACTCTTACTTTGACCTAATGGTTAAGGTATTGATTCTTACTCTGGCCTAATGGTTAATGTCTTAGACTCTTACTCTGGCCTAATGGTTAAGGTCTTAATTCTTACACTGGCCTAACGGTTAAGGTCTTAGACTCTTACTCTGACCTAATGGTTAAGTTCTTAGACTCTTACTCTGGCCTAATGGTTAAGGTATTAGACTCTTACTCTGGGCTACTGGTTAAGGTCTTAACTCTTACTCTGGCCTACTGGTTAAGGTCTTAAATCTTACTTTGGCCTAATGGTTAAGGTCTTTGCTCTTACTCTGGCCTATTGGTTAAGGTCTTAGACTCTTACTCTGGCCTAATGATTAAGGTCTTAAACACTTACTCTTGCCTAATCGTTAAAGTCTTAGATTCTTACTCTGGCCTAATGGGTAAGGTCTTGACTTTTACTCTGGCCTAATGGTTAAGGTCTTAGACTCTTACTCTGGCCTAATGGTTAAGGTCTAGACTCTTACTCTAGCCTAATGGTTAAGGTCTTAGACTCTTACTCTAGCCTAATGGTTAAGGTCTTAGACTCTAACTCTGGCCTAATGGCTAAGGTCTTAGACTCTAACTCTGGCCTAATGGTTAAGGTCTAGACTCTTACACTGGCCTAATGGTTAAGGTCTTAACTCTTACTCTGGCCTAATGCTTAAGGTCTTAGACTCTAACTCTGGCCTAATGGTTAAGGTCTAGACTCTTACTCTGGCCTACTGGTTAAGGTCTTAGACTCTTACTCTAGCCTAATGCTTAAGATCTTGGACTCTTACTCTGGCCTAATGGTTAAGGTCTTAACTCTTACTCTTGCCTAATGGTTAAGGTCTTAGACTCTTACTCTAGCCTAATGGTTAAGGTCTTAGACTCTAACTCTGGCCTAATGGCTAAGGTCTTAGACTCTAACTCTGGCCTAATGGTTAAGGTCTAGACTCTTACTCTGGCCTAATGGTTAAGGTATTGACTCTTACTCTGGCCTAATGGTTAATGTCTTAGACTCTTACTCTGGCCTAATGGTTAAGGTCTTAGACTCTTACTCTGGCCTAATGGTTAAGGTATTGACTCTTACTCTGGCCTAATGGTTAAGGTCTTAGACTCTTACTCTGGCCTAATGGTTAAGGTCTTAACTCCTACTCTGGCCTAATGGTACGATCTAGACCCTTACTCCGGCCTAATGGTTAAGGTCTTAACTCTTACTCTGGCCTAATGGTTAAGGTCTTGACTCTTACTCTGGCCTAATGGTTAAGGTCTTAGACTCTTACTCTCGCCTAATGGTTAAGGTCTTGACTCTTACTCTGGCCTAATGGTTAAGGTCTTAGACTCTTACTCTGGCCTAATCTGTTAAAGTCTTAACTCTTACTCTTGCCTAATGGTTAATGTCTTAACTCTTACTCTGACCTAATGGTTAAGGTCTTAACTCTTACTCTGACCTAATGGTTAAGGTCTTAGACTCTGACTCTGGCCTAATGGGTAAGGTCTTAGACTCTTACTCTGGCCTAATGGTTAAGGTCTTAGACTCTTACTCTGGTCTAATGGTTAAGGTCTTAGACTCTTACTCTGGCCTACTGTTTAAGGTATTAACTCTTACTCTTGCCTAATGGTTAAGGTCTTAGACTCTTACTCTGGCCTAATGGTTAATGTCTTAACTCTTACTCTGGCATAATGGTTAAGGTCTTAACTCTTACTCTGAACTAATGGTTAAGGTCTTAGACTCTTACTCTGGCCTAATGGTTGAGGTCTTAACTCTTACTATGGCCTACTGATTAAGGTCTTTACTCTTACACTGGCCTAATGGTTAAGGTTTTAACTCTTACTCTGGCCTAATGCTTAAGGTCTTAGACTCTTTCTCTGGCCTAATGGTTAAGGTCTTAACTCTTACTCTGGCCTAATGGTTAAGGTCTTAGACTCTTACTCTGGCCTAATGGTTAAGGTCTTAACTCTTACTCTTGCCTAATGGTTAAGGTCTTAGACTCTTACTCTAGCCTAATGGTTAAGGTCTTAGACTCTAACTCTGGCCTAATGGCTAAGGTCTTAGACTCTAACTCTGGCCCAATGGTTAAGGTCTAGACTCTTACTCTGGCCTAATGGTTAAGGTTTTGACTCTTACTCTGGCCTAATGGTTAATGTCTTAGACTCTTACTCTGGCCTAATGGTTAAGGTCTTAGACTCTTACTCTGGCCTAATGGTTAAGGTATTGACTCTTACGCTGGCCTAATGGTTAAGGTCTTAGACTCTTACTCTGGCCTAATGGTTAAGGTCTTAACTCCTACTCTGGCCTAATGATAAGATCTAGACCCTTACTCCGGCCTAATGGTTAAGGTCTTAACTCTTACTCTGGCCTAATGGTTAAGGTCTTGACTCTTACTCTGGCCTAATGGTTAAGGTCTTAGACTCTTACTCTCGCCTAATGGTTAAGGTCTTGACTCTTACTCTAGCCTAATGTTTAAGGTCTTAGACTCTTACTCTGGCCTAATCTGTTAAGGTCTTAACTCTTACTCTTGCCTAATGGTTAATGTCTTAACTATTACTCTGACCTAATGGTTAAGGTCTTAACTCTTACTCTGACCTAATGGTTAAGGTCTTAGACTCTGACTCTGGCCTAATGGGTAAGGTCTTAGACTCTTACTCTGGTCTAATGGTTAAGGTCTTAGACTCTTACTCTGGCCTACTGTTTAAGGTATTAACTCTTACTCTGACCTAATGGTTAAGGTCTTAGACTCTTACTCTGGCCTAATGGTTGAGGTCTTAACTCTTACTATGGCCTACTGATTAAGGTCTTTACTCTCACACTGGCCTAATGGTTAAGGTTTTAACTCTTACTCTGGCCTAATGCTTAAGGTCTTAGACTCTTTCTCTGGCCTAATGGTTAAGGTCTTAACTCTTACTCTGGCCTAATGGTTAAGGTCTTAGACTCTTACTCTGGCCTAATGGTTAAGGTCTTAACTCTTACTCTTGCCTAATGGTTAAGGTCTTAGACTCTTACTCTAGCCTAATGGTTAAGGTCTTAGACTCTAACTCTGGCCTAATGGCTAAGGTCTTAGACTCTAACTCTGGCCTAATGGTTAAGGTCTAGACTCTTACTCTGGCCTAATGGTTAAGGTTATGACTCTTACTCTGGCCTAATGGTTAATGTCTTAGACTCTTACTCTGGCCTAATAGTTAAGGTCTTAGACTCTTACTCTGGCCTAATGGTTAAGGTATTGACTCTTACTCTGGCCTAATGGTTAATGTCTTAGACGCTTACTCTGGCCTAATGGTTAAGATCTTAACTCTTACTCTTGCCTAATGGTTAAGGTCTTAGACTCTTACTCTAGCCTAATGGTTAAGGTCTTAGATTCTTACTCTGGCCTAATGGTTAAGGTCTAGACTCTTACTCTGGCCTAATGGTTAAGATATTGACTCTTACTCTGGCCTAATAATTAATGTCTTAGACTCTTACTCTGGTCTAATGGTTAAGGTCTTAGACTCTTACTCTGGCCTAATGGTTAAGGTCTTAACTCTTACTCTGGCCTAATGGTTAAGGTCTTAACTCTTACTCTGGCCTAATGGTTAAGGTCTTAGACTCTTACTCTAGCCTAATGGTTAAGGTCTTAGACTCTAACTCTGGCCTAATGGCTAAGGTCTTAGACTCTAACTCTGGCCTAATGGTTAAGGTCTAGACTCTTACTCTGGCCTAATGGTTAAGGTCTTAACTCTTATTCTGGCCTAATGGTTAAGGTCTTAACTCTTACTCTTGCCTAATGGTTAAGGTCTTAGACTCTTACTCTAGCCTAATGGTTAAGGTCTTAGACTCTAACTCTGGCCTAATGGCTAAGGTCTTAGACTCTAACTCTGGCCTAATGGTTAAGGTCTAGACTCTTACTCTGGCCTAATGGTTAAGTTTTTGACTCTTACTCTGGCCTAATGGTTAATGTCTTAGACTCTTACTCTGGCCTAATGGTTAAGGTCTTAGACTCTTACTCTGGCCTAATGGTTAAGGTATTGACTCTTACTCTGGCCTAATGGTTAATGTCTTAGACTCTTACTCTGGCCTAATGGTTAATGTCTTAGACTCTTACTCTGGCCTAATGGTTAAGATCTTAACTCTTACTCTTGCCTAATGGTTAAGGTCTTAGACTCTTACTTTAGCCTAATGGTTACGGTCTTAGATTCTTAGTCTGGCCTAATGGTTAAGGTCTAGACTCTTACTCTGGCCTAATGGTTAAGGTATTGACTCTTACTCTGGCCTAATGGTTAATGTCTTAGACTCTTACTCTGGTCTAATGGTTAAGGTCTTAGACTCTTACTCCGGCCTAATGGTTAAGGTCTTAACTCTTACTGTGACCTAATGGTTAAGGTCTTAGACTCTTACTCTGGCCTAATGGTTAAGGTCTTAACTCTTACTCTGGCCTAATGGTAAGATCTAGACCCTTACTCCGGCCTAATGGTTAAGGTCTTAACTCTTACTCTGGCCTAATGGTTAAGGTCTTGACTCTTACTCTGGCCTAATGGTTAAGGTCTTAGACTCTTACTCTGGCCTAATGGTTAAGGTCTTGACTCTTACTCTGGCCTAATGGTTAAGGTCTTAGACTCTTACTCTGGCCTAATCTGTTAAGGTCTTAACTCTTACTCTTGCCTAATGTTTAATGTCTTAACTCTTACTCTGACCTAATGGTTAAGGTCTTAACTCTTACTCTGACCTAATGGTTAAGGTCTTAGACTCTGACTCTGGCCTAATGGGTAAGGTCTTAGACTCTTACTCTGGCCTAATGGTTAAGGTCTTAGACTCTTACTCTGGTCTAATGGTTAAGGTCTTAGACTCTTATTCTGGCCTACTGTTTAAGGTATTAACTCTTACTCTTGCCTAATGGTTAAGGTCTTAGACTCTTATTCTGGCCTAATGGTTAAGGTCTTAACTCTTACTCTGACCTAATGGTTAAGGCCTTAGACTCTTACTCTGGCCTAATGGTTAAGGTCTTAACTCTTACTATCGCCTACTGATTAAGGTCTTTACTCTTACACTGGCCTAATGGTTAAGGTTTTAACTCTTACTCTGGCCTAATGCTTAAGGTCTTAGACTCTTTCCATGGCCTAATGGTTAAGGTCTTAACTCTTACTCTTGCCTAATGGTTAAGGTCTTAGACTCTTACTCTGGCCTAATGGTTAAGGTCTTAGCTCTTACTCTGGCCTACTGGTTAAGGTCTTAGACTCTTACTCTGGCCTAATGGTTAAGGTATTAGACTCTTACTCTGGGCTACTGGTTAAGGTCTTAACTCTTACTCTGGCCTACTGGTTAAGGTCTTAAATCTTACTTTGGCCTAATGGTTAAGGTCATTGCTCTTACTCTGGCCAATTGGTTAAGGTCTTAGACTCTAACTCTGGCCTAATGGTTAAGGTCTTAGATCTTACTCTGGCCTAATGGTTAAGGTCTTGACTCTTACTCTGGCCTAATGGTTAAGGTCTTAGACTCTTACTCTGGCCTAATGGTTAAGGTCTTTACTCTTACTCTGGCCTAATGGTTAAGGTCTTAACTCTTACTCTGGCCTAATGGTTAAGGTCTTAGACTCTAAGTCTGGCCTAATGGTAAGGTCTAGACTCTTACTCTGGCCTAATGGTTAAGGTCTTAACTCTTACTCTAGCCTAATGGTTAAGGTCTTAGACACTTACTCTGGCCTACTGGTTAAGGTCTTTGCTCTTACTCTGGCCTATTGGTTAAGGTCTTAGACTCTTACTCTGGCCTAATGATTAAGGTCTTAACTCTTACTCTGGCCTAATGGTGAAGGGCTGAACTCTTCTTCTGGCCTAATGGTTAAGGTCTTAGACTCTTACTCTTGCCTAATCGTTAAAATCTTAGATTCTTACTCTGGCCTAATGGTTAAGGTCTTGACTTTTACTCTGGCCTAATGGTTAAGGTCTTAGACTCTTACTCTGGCCTAATGGTTAAGGTCTAGACTCTTACTCTAGCCTAATGGTTAAGGTCTTAGACTCTTACTCTAGCCTAATGGTTAAGGTCTTAGACTCTAACTCTGGCCTAATGGCTAAGGTCTTAGACTCTAACTCTGGCCTAATGGTTAAGGTCTAGACTCTTACTCTGGCCTAATGGTTAAGTTTTTGACTCTTACTCTGGCCTAATGGTTAATGTCTTAGACTCTTACTCTGGCCTAATGGTTAAGGTCTTAGACTCTTACTCTGGCCAAATGGTTAAGGTATTGACTCTTACTCTGGCCTAATGGTTAATGTCTTAGACTCTTACTCTGGCCTAATGGTTAAGATCTTAACTCTTACTCTTGCCTAATGGTTAAGGTCTTAGACTCTTACTTTAGCCTAATGGTTAAGGTCTTAGATTCTTAGTCTGGCCTAATGGTTAAGGTCTAGACTCTTACTCTGGCCTAATGGTTAAGGTATTGACTCTTACTCTGGCCTAATGGTTAATGTCTTAGACTCTTACTCTGGTCTAATGGTTAAGGTCTTAGACTCTTACTCCGGCCTAATGGTTAAGGTCTTAACTCTTACTGTGACCTAATGGTTAAGGTCTTAGACTCTTACTCTGGCCTAATGGTTAAGGTCTTAACTCTTACTCTGGCCTAATGGTAAGATCTAGACCCTTACTCCGGCCTAATGGTTAAGGTCTTAACTCTTACTCTGGCCTAATGGTTAAGGTCTTGACTCTTACTCTGGCCTAATGGTTAAGGTCTTAGACTCTTACTCTGGCCTAATGGTTAAGGTCTTGACTCTTACTCTGGCCTAATGGTTAAGGTCTTAGACTCTTACTCTGGCCTAATCTGTTAAGGTCTTAACTCTTACTCTTGCCTAATGGTTAATGTCTTAACTCTTACTCTGACCTAATGGTTAAGGTCTTAACTCTTACTCTGACCTAATGGTTAAGGTCTTAGACTCTGACTCTGGCCTAATGGGTAAGGTCTTAGATCTTACTCTTGCCTAATGGTTAAGGTCTTGACTCTTACTCTGGCCTAATGGTTAAGGTCTTAGACTCTTACTCTGGCCTAATGGTTAAGGTCTTTACTCTTACTCTGGCCTAATGGTTAAGGTCTTAACTCTTACTCTGGCCTAATGGTTAAGGTCTTAGACTCTAAGTCTGGCCTAATGGTAAGGTCTAGACTCTTACTCTAGCCTAATGGTTAAGGTCTTAGACACTTACTCTGGCCTACTGGTTAAGGTCTTTGCTCTTACTCTGGCCTATTGGTTAAGGTCTTAGACTCTTACTCTGGCCTAATGATTAAGGTCTTAACTCTTACTCTGGCCTAATGGTGAAGGGCTGAACTCTTCTTCTGGCCTAATGGTTAAGGTCTTAGACTCTTACTCTTGCCTAATCGTTAAAATCTTAGATTCTTACTCTGGCCTAATGGTTAAGGTCTTGACTTTTACTCTGGCCTAATGGTTAAGGTCTTAGACTCTTACTCTGGCCTAATGGTTAAGGTCTAGACTCTTACTCTAGCCTAATGGTTAAGGTCTTAGACTCTTACTCTAGCCTAATGGTTAAGGTCTTAGACTCTAACTCTGGCCTAATGGCTAAGGTCTTAGACTCTAACTCTGGCCTAATGGTTAAGGTCTAGACTCTTACTCTGGCCTAATGGTTAAGTTTTTGACTCTTACTCTGGCCTAATGGTTAATGTCTTAGACTCTTACTCTGGCCTAATGGTTAAGGTCTTAGACTCTTACTCTGGCCTAATGGTTAAGGTATTGACTCTTACTCTGGCCTAATGGTTAATGTCTTAGACTCTTACTCTGGTCTAATGGTTAAGATCTTAACTCTTACTCTTGCCTAATGGTTAAGGTCTTAGACTCTTACTTTAGCCTAATGGTTAAGGTCTTAGATTCTTAGTCTGGCCTAATGGTTAAGGTCTAGACTCTTACTCTGGCCTAATGGTTAAGGTATTGACTCTTACTCTGGCCTAATGGTTAATGTCTTAGACTCTTACTCTGGTCTAATGGTTAAGGTCTTAGACTCTTACTCCGGCCTAATGGTTAAGGTCTTAACTCTTACTGTGACCTAATGGTTAAGGTCTTAGACTCTTACTCTGGCCTAATGGTTAAGGTCTTAACTCTTACTCTGGCCTAATGGTAAGATCTAGACCCTTACTCCGGCCTAATGGTTAAGGTCTTAACTCTTACTCTGGCCTAATGGTTAAGGTCTTGACTCTTACTCTGGCCTAATGGTTAAGGTCTTAGACTCTTACTCTGGCCTAATGGTTAAGGTCTTGACTCTTACTCTGGCCTAATGGTTAAGGTCTTAGACTCTTACTCTGGCCTAATCTGTTAAGGTCTTAACTCTTACTCTTGCCTAATGGTTAATGTCTTAACTCTTACTCTGACCTAATGGTTAAGGTCTTAACTCTTACTCTGACCTAATGGTTAAGGTCTTAGACTCTGACTCTGGCCTAATGGGTAAGGTCTTAGACTCTTACTCTGGCCTAATGGTTAAGGTCTTAGACTCTTACTCTGGTCTAATGGTTAAGGTCTTAGACTCTTACTCTGGCCTACTGTTTAAGGTATTAACTCTTACTCTTGCCTAATGGTTAAGGTCTTAGACTCTTATTCTGGCCTAATGGTTAAGGTCTTAACTCTTACTATCGCCTACTGATTAAGGTCTTTACTCTTACACTGGCCTAATGGTTAAGGTTTTAACTCTTACTCTGGCCTAATGCTTAAGGTCTTAGACTCTTTCTATGGCCTAATGGTTAAGGTCTTAACTCTTACTCTGGCCTAATGGTTAAGGTCTTAGACTCTTACTCTGGCCTAATGGTTAAGGTCTTAGCTCTTACTCTGGCCTACTGGTTAAGGTCTTAGACTCTTACTCTGGCCTAATGGTTAAGGTATTAGACTCTTACTCTGGGCTACTGGTTAAGGTCTTAACTCTTACTCTGGCCTACTGGTTAAGGTCTTAAATCTTACTTTGGCCTAATGGTTAAGGTCATTGCTCTTACTCTGGCCAATTGGTTAAGGTCTTAGACTCTAACTCTGGCCTAATGGTTAAGGTCTTAGATCTTACTCTGGCCTAATGGTTAAGGTCTTGACTCTTACTCTGGCCTAATGGTTAAGGTCTTAGACTCTTACTCTGGCCTAATGGTTAAGGTCTTTACTCTTACTCTGGCCTAATGGTTAAGGTCTTAGACTCTAAGTCTGGCCTAATGGTTAAGGTCTTAACTCTTACTCTGGCCTAATGGTTAAGGTCTTAGACTCTAAGTCTGGCCTAATGGTAAGGTCTAGACTCTTACTCTGGCCTAATGGTTAAGGTCTTTACTCTTACTCTGGCCTAATGGTTAAGGTCTTAGACTCTTACTCTGGCCTAATGGTTAAGGTCTTAACTCTTACTCTGGCCTAATGGTTAAGGTCTTAGACTCTAAGTCTGGCCTAATGGTAAGGTCTAGACTCTTACTCTGGCCTAATGGTTAAGGTCTTAACTCTTACTCTAGCCTAATGGTTAAGGTCTTAGACACTTACTCTGGCCTACTGGTTAAGGTCTTTGCTCTTACTCTGGCCTATTGGTTAAGGTCTTAGACTCTTACTCTGGCCTAATGATTAAGGTCTTAACTCTTACTCTGGCCTAATGGTGAAGGGCTTAACTCTTCTTCTGGCCTAATGGTTAAGGTCTTAGACTCGTACTCTTGCCTAATCGTTAAAATCTTAGATTCTTACTCTGGCCTAATGGTTAAGGTCTTGACTTTTACTCTGGCCTAATGGTTAAGGTCTTAGACTCTTACTCTGGCCTAATGGTTAAGGTCTAGACTCTTACTCTAGCCTAATGGTTAAGGTCTTAGACTCTTACTCTAGCCTAATGGTTAAGGTCTTAGACTCTAACTCTGGCCTAATGGCTAAGGTCTTAGACTCTAACTCTGGCCTAATGGTTAAGGTCTAGACTCTTACACTGGCCTAATGGTTAAGGTCTTAACTCTTACTCTGGCCTAATGCTTAAGGTCTTAGACTCTAACTCTGGCCTAATGGTTAAGGTCTAGACTCTTACTCTGGCCTACTGGTTAAGGTCTTAGACTCTTACTCTAGCCTAATGCTTAAGATCTTGGACTCTTACTCTGGCCTAATGGTTAAGGTCTTAACTCTTACTCTTGCCTAATGGTTAAGGTCTTAGACTCTTACTCTAGCCTAATGGTTAAGGTCTTAGACTCTAACTCTGGCCTACTGTTTAAGGTATTAACTCTTACTCTTGCCTAATGGTTAAGGTCTTAGACTCTTACTCTGGCCTAATGGTTAAGGTCTTAACTCTTACTCTGGCCTAATGGTTAAGGTCTTAACTCTTACTCTGACCTAATGGTTAAGGTCTTAGACTCTTACTCTGGCCTAATGGTTAAGGTCTTAGACTCTTACTCTGGCCTAATGGTTAAGGTATTGACTCTTACTCTGGCCTAATGGTTAAGGTCTTAGACTCTTACTCTGGCCTAATGGTTAAGGTCTTAACTCTTACTCTTGCCTAATGGTAAGATCTAGACCCTTACTCCGGCCTAATGGTTAAGGTCTTAACTCTTACTCTGGCCTAATGGTTAAGGTCTTGACTCTTACTCTGGCCAATTGATTAAGGTCTTAGACTCTTACTCTGGCCTAATGGTTAAGGTCTTTACTCTTACTCTGGCCTAATGGTTAAGGTCTTAGACTCTAAGTCTGGCCTAATGGTTAAGGTCTTAACTCTTACTCTGGCCTAATGGTTAAGGTCTTAGACTCTAAGTCTGGCCTAATGGTAAGGTCTAGACTCTTACTCTGGCCTAATGGTTAAGGTCTTTACTCTTACTCTGGCCTAATGGTTAAGGTCTTAGACTCTTACTCTGGCCTAATGGTTAAGGTCTTAACTCTTACTCTGGCCTAATGGTTAAGGTCTTAGACTCTAAGTCTGGCCTAATGGTAAGGTCTAGACTCTTACTCTGGCCTAATGGTTAAGGTCTTAACTCTTACTCTAGCCTAATGGTTAAGGTCTTAGACACTTACTCTGGCCTACTGGTTAAGGTCTTTGCTCTTACTCTGGCCTATTGGTTAAGGTCTTAGACTCTTACTCTGGCCTAATGATTAAGGTCTTAACTCTTACTCTGGCCTAATGGTGAAGGGCTTAACTCTTCTTCTGGCCTAATGGTTAAGGTCTTAGACTCGTACTCTTGCCTAATCGTTAAAATCTTAGATTCTTACTCTGGCCTAATGGTTAAGGTCTTGACTTTTACTCTGGCCTAATGGTTAAGGTCTTAGACTCTTACTCTGGCCTAATGGTTAAGGTCTAGACTCTTACTCTAGCCTAATGGTTAAGGTCTTAGACTCTTACTCTAGCCTAATGGTTAAGGTCTTAGACTCTAACTCTGGCCTAATGGCTAAGGTCTTAGACTCTAACTCTGGCCTAATGGTTAAGGTCTAGACTCTTACACTGGCCTAATGGTTAAGGTCTTAACTCTTACTCTGGCCTAATGCTTAAGGTCTTAGACTCTAACTCTGGCCTAATGGTTAAGGTCTAGACTCTTACTCTGGCCTACTGGTTAAGGTCTTAGACTCTTACTCTAGCCTAATGCTTAAGATCTTGGACTCTTACTCTGGCCTAATGGTTAAGGTCTTAACTCTTACTCTTGCCTAATGGTTAAGGTCTTAGACTCTTACTCTAGCCTAATGGTTAAGGTCTTAGACTCTAACTCTGGCCTACTGTTTAAGGTATTAACTCTTACTCTTGCCTAATGGTTAAGGTCTTAGACTCTTACTCTGGCCTAATGGTTAAGGTCTTAACTCTTACTCTGGCCTAATGGTTAAGGTCTTAACTCTTACTCTGACCTAATGGTTAAGGTCTTAGACTCTTACTCTGGCCTAATGGTTAAGGTCTTAGACTCTTACTCTGGCCTAATGGTTAAGGTATTGACTCTTACTCTGGCCTAATGGTTAAGGTCTTAGACTCTTACTCTGGCCTAATGGTTAAGGTCTTAACTCTTACTCTGGCCTAATGGTAAGATCTAGACCCTTACTCCGGCCTAATGGTTAAGGTCTTAACTCTTACTCTGGCCTAATGGTTAAGGTCTTGACTCTTACTCTGGCCTAATGGTTAAGGTCTTAGACTCTTACTCTGGCCTAATGGTTAAGGTCTTGACTCTTACTCTGGCCTAATGGTTAAGGTCTTAGACTCTTACTCTAGCCTAATGGTTAAGGTCTTAGACTCTAACTCTGGCCTAATGGCTAAGGTCTTAGACTCTAACTCTGGCCTAATGGTTAAGGTCTAGACTCTTACACTGGCCTAATGGTTAAGGTCTTAACTCTTACTCTGGCCTAATGCTTAAGGTCTTAGACTCTAACTCTGGCCTAATGGTTAAGGTCTAGAACCTTACTCTGGCCTACTGGTTAAGGTCTTAGACTCTTACTCTAGCCTAATGCTTAAGATCTTGGACTCTTACTCTGGCCTAATGGTTAAGGTCTTAACTCTTACTCTTGCCTAATGGTTAAGGTCTTAGACTCTTACTCTAGCCTAATGGTTAAGGTCTTAGACTCTAACTCTGGCCTAATGGCTAAGGTCTTAGACTCTAACTCTGGCCTAATGGTGAAGGTCTAGACTCTTACTCTGGCCTAATGGTTAAGGTATTGACTCTTACTCTGGCCTAATGGTTAATGTCTTAGACTCTTACTCTGGCCTAATGGTTAAGGTCTTAGACTCTTACTCTGGCCTAATGGTTAAGGTATTGACTCTTACTCTGGCCTAATGGTTAAGGTCTTAGACTCTTACTCTGGCCTAATGGTTAAGGTCTTAACTCTTACTCTGGCCTAATGGTAAGATCTAGACCCTTACTCCGGCCTAATGGTTAAGGTCTTAACTCTTACTCTGGCCTAATGGTTAAGGTCTTGACTCTTACTCTGGCCTAATGGTTAAGGTCTTAGACTCCTACTCTCGCCTAATGGTTAAGGTCTTGACTCTTACTCTGGCCTAATGGTTAAGGTCTTAGACTCTTACTCTGGCCTAATCTGTTAAGGTCTTAACTCTTACTCTTGCCTAATGGTTAATGTCTTAACTCTTACTCTGACCTAATGGTTAAGGTCTTAACTCTTACTCTGACCTAATGGTTAAGGTCTTAGACTCTGACTCTGGCCTAATGGGTAAGGTCTTAGACTCTTACTCTGGCCTAATGGTTAAGGTCTTAGACTCTTACTCTGGTCTAATGGTTAAGGTCTTAGACTCTTACTCTGGCCTACTGTTTAAGGTATTAACTCTTACTCTTGCCTAATGGTTAAGGTCTTAGACTCTAACTCTGGCCTAATGGTTAAGGTCTTAACTCTTACTCTGGCCTAATGGTTAAGGTCTTAACTCTTACTCTGACCTAATGGTTAAGGTCTTAGACTCTTACTCTGGCCTAATGGTTAAGGTCTTAGACTCTTACTCTGGCCTAATGGTTAAGGTATTGACTCTTACTCTGGCCTAATGGTTAAGGTCTTAGACTCTTACTCTGGCCTAATGGTTAAGGTCTTAACTCTTACTCTGGCCTAATGGTAAGATCTAGACCCTTACTCCGGCCTAATGGTTAAGGTCTTAACTCTTACTCTGGCCTAATGGTTAAGGTCTTGACTCTTACTCTGGCCTAATGGTTAAGGTCTTAGACTCTTACTCTGGCCTAATGGTTAAGGTCTTGACTCTTACTCTGGCCTAATGGTTAAGGTCTTAGACTCTTACTCTGGCCTAATGGTTAAGGTATTGACTCTTACTCTAGCCTAATGGTTAAGGTCTTAGACTCTTACTCTAGCCTAATGGTTAAGGTCTTAGACTCTAACTCTGGCCTAATGGCTAAGGTCTTAGACTCTAACTCTGGCCTAATGGTTAAGGTCTAGACTCTTACACTGGCCTAATGGTTAAGGTCTTAACTCTTACTCTGGCCTAATGCTTAAGGTCCTAGACTCTAACTCTGGCCTAATGGTTAAGGTCTAGACTCTTACTCTGGCCTACTGGTTAAGGTCTTAGACTCTTACTCTAGCCTAATGCTTAAGATCTTGGACTCTTACTCTGGCCTAATGGTTAAGGTCTTAACTCTTACTCTTGCCTAATGGTTAAGGTCTTAGACTCTTACTCTAGCCTAATGGTTAAGGTCTTAGACTCTAACTCTGGCCTAATGGCTAAGGTCTTAGACTCTAACTCTGGCCTAATGGTTAAGGTCTAGACTCTTACTCTGGCCTAATGGTTAAGGTATTGACTCTTACTCTGGCCTAATGGTTAATGTCTTAGACTCTTACTCTGGCCTAATGGTTAAGGTCTTAGACTCTTACTCTGGCCTAATGGTTAAGGTATTGACTCTTACTCTGGCCTAATGGTTAAGGTCTTAGACTCTTACTCTGGCCTAATGGTTAAGGTCTTAACTCCTACTCTGGCCTAATGGTAAGATCTAGACCCTTACTCCGGCCTAATGGTTAAGGTCTTAACTCTTACTCTGGCCTAATGGTTAAGGTCTTGACTCTTACTCTGGCCTAATGGTTAAGGTCTTAGACTCTTACTCTGGCCTAATGGTTAAGGTCTTGACTCTTACTCTGGCCTAATGGTTAAGGTCTTAGACTCTTACTCTGGCCTAATCTGTTAAGGTCTTAACTCTTACTCTTGCCTAATGGTTAATGTCTTAACTCTTACTCTGACCTAATGGTTAAGGTCTTAACTCTTACTCTGACCTAATGGTTAAGGTCTTAGACTCTGACTCTGGCCTAATGGGTAAGGTCTTAGCCTCTTACTCTGGCCTAATGGTTAAGGTCTTAGACTCTTACTCTGGTCTAATGGTTAAGGTCTTAGACTCTTACTCTGGCCTACTGTTTAAGGTATTAACTCTTACTCTGACCTAATGGTTAAGGTCTTAGACTCTTACTCTGGCCTAATGGTTGAGGTCTTAACTCTTACTATGGCCTACTGATTAAGGTCTTTACTCTTACACTGGCCTAATGGTTAAGGTTTTAACTCTTACTCTGGCCTAATGCTTAAGGTCTTAGACTCTTTCTCTGGCCTAATGGTTAAGGTCTTAACTCTTACTCTGGCCTAATGGTTAAGGTCTTAGACTCTTCCTCTGGCCTAATGGTTAAGGTCTTAACTCTTACTCTTGCCTAATGGTTAAGGTCTTAGACTCTTACTCTAGCCTAATGGTTAAGGTCTTAGACTCTAACTCTGGCCTAATGGCTAAGGTCTTAGACTCTAACTCTGGCCTAATGGTTAAGGTCTAGACTCTCACTCTGGCCTAATGGTTAAGGTTTTGACTCTTACTCTGGCCTAATGGTTAATGTCTTAGACTCTTACTCTGGCCTAATAGTTAAGGTCTTAGACTCTTACTCTGGCCTAATGGTTAAGGTATTGACTCTTACTCTGGCCTAATGGTTAATGTCTTAGACGCTTACTCTGGCCTAATGGTTAAGATCTTAACTCTTACTCTTGCCTAATGGTTAAGGTCTTAGACTCTTACTCTAGCCTAATGGTTAAGGTCTTAGATTCTTACTCTGGCCTAATGGTTAAGGTCTAGGCTCTTACTCTGGCCTAATGGTTAAGGTATTGACTCTTACTCTGGCCTAATGGTTAATGTCTTAGACTCTTACTCTGGTCTAATGGTTAAGGTCTTAGACTCTTACTCTGGCCTAATGGTTAAGGTCTTAACTCTTACTCTGGCCTAATGGTTAAGGTCTTAACTCTTACTCTGGCCTAATGGTTAAGGTCTTAGACTCTTACTCTAGCCTAATGGTTAAGGTCTTAGACTCTAACTCTGGCCTAATGGCTAAGGTCTTAGACTCTAACTCTGGCCTAATGGTTAAGGTCTAGACTCTTACTCTGGCCTAATGGTTAAGGTCTTAACTCTTACTCTAGCCTAATGGTTAAGGTCTTAACTCTTACTCTTGCCTAATGGTTAAGGTCTTAGACTCTTACTCTAGCCTAATGGTTAAGGTCTTAGACTCTAACTCTGGCCTAATGGCTAAGGTCTTAGACTCTAACTCTGGCCTAATGGTTAAGGTCTAGACTCGTACTCTGGCCTAATGGTTACGTTTTTGACTCTTACTCTGGCCTAATGGTTAATGTCTTAGACTCTTACTCTGGCCTAATGGTTAAGGTTTTAGACTCTTACTCTGGCCTAATGGTTAAGGTATTGACTCTTACTCTGGCCTAATGGTTAATGTCTTAGACTCTTACTCTGGCCTAATGGTTAAGATCTTAACTCTTACTCTTGCCTAATGGTTAAGGTCTTAGACTCTTACTCTAGCCTAATGGTTAAGGTCTTAGATTCTTAGTCTGGCCTAATGGTTAAGGTCTAGACTCTTACTCTGGCCTAATGGTTAAGGTATTGACTCTTACTCTGGCCTAATGGTTAATGTCTTAGACTCTTACTCTGGTCTAATGGTTAAGGTCTTAGACTCTTACTCCGGCCTAATGGTTAAGGTCTTAACTCTTACTGTGACCTAATGGTTAAGGTCTTAGACTCTTACTCTGGCCTAATGGTTAAGGTCTTAACTCTTACTCTGGCCTAATGGTAAGATCTAGACCCTTACTCCGGCCTAATGGTTAAGGTCTTAACTCTTACTCTGGCCTAATGGTTAAGGTCTTGACTCTTACTCTGGCCTAATGCTTAAGGTCTTAGACTCTTACTCTGGCCTAATGGTTAAGGTCTTGACTCTTACTCTGGCCTAATGGTTAAGGTCTTAGACTCTTACTCTGGCCTAATCTGTTAAGGTCTTAACTCTTACTCTTGCCTAATGGTTAATGTCTTAACTCTTACTCTGACCTAATGGTTAAGGTCTTAACTCTTACTCTGACCTAATGGGTAAGGTCTTAGACTCTTACTCTGGCCTAATGGTTAAGGTCTTAGACTCTTACTCTGGTCTAATGGTTAAGGTCTTAGACTCTTACTCTGGCCTACTGTTTAAGGTATTAACTCTTACTCTTGCCTAATGGTTAAGGTCTTAGACTCTTATTCTGGCCTAATGGTTAAGGTCTTAACTCTTACTCTGACCTAATGGTTAAAGCCTTAGACTCTTACTCTGGCCTAATGGTTAAGGTCTTAACTCTTACTATCGCCTACTGATTAAGGTCTTTACTCTTACACTGGCCTAATGGTTAAGGTTTTAACTCTTACTCTGGCCTAATGCTTAAGGTCTTAGACTCTTTCTCTGGCCTAATGGTTAAGGTCTTAACTCTTACTCTGGCCTAATGGTTAAGGTCTTAGACTCTTACTCTGGCCTAATGGTTAAGGTCTTAGCTCTTACTCTGGCCTACTGGTTAAGGTCTTAGACACTTACTCTGGCCTAATGGTTAAGGTATTAGACTCTTACTCTGGGCTACTGGTTAAGGTCTTAACTCTTACTCTGGCCTACTGGTTAAGGTCTTAAATCTTACTTTGGCCTAATGGTTAAGGTCTTGACTCTTACTCTGGCCTAATGGTTAAGGTCTTAGACTCTTACTCTGGCCTAATGGTTAAGGTCTTGACTCTTACTCTGGCCTAATGGTTAAGGTCTTAGACTCTTACTCTGGCCTAATGGTTAAGGTATTGACTCTTACTCTAGCCTAATGGTTAAGGTCTTAGACTCTTACTCTAGCCTAATGGTTAAGGTCTTAGACTCTAACTCTGGCCTAATGGCTAAGGTCTTAGACTCTAACTCTGGCCTAATGGTTAAGGTCTAGACTCTTACACTGGCCTAATGGTTAAGGTCTTAACTCTTACTCTGGCCTAATGCTTAAGGTCTTAGACTCTAACTCTGGCCTAATGGTTAAGGTCTAGACTCTTACTCTGGCCTACTGGTTAAGGTCTTAGACTCTTACTCTAGCCTAATGCTTAAGATCTTGGACTCTTACTCTGGCCTAATGGTTAAGGTCTTAACTCTTACTCTGGCCTAATGGTTAAGGTCTTAACTCTTACTCTTGCCTAATGGTTAAGGTCTTAGACTCTTACTCTAGCCTAATGGTTAAGGTCTTAGACTCTAACTCTGGCCTAATGGCTAAGGTCTTAGACTCTAACTCTGGCCTAATGGTTAAGGTCTAGACTCTTACTCTGGCCTAATGGTTAAGGTATTGACTCTTACTCTGGCCTAATGGTTAATGTCTTAGACTCTTACTCTGGCCTAATGGTTAAGGTCTTAGACTCTTACTCTGGCCTAATGGTTAAGGTATTGACTCTTACTCTGGCCTAATGGTTAAGGTCTTAGACTCTTACTCTGGCCTAATGGTTAAGGTCTTAACTCCTACTCTGGCCTAATGGTAAGATCTAGACCCTTACTCCGGCCTAATGGTTAAGGTCTTAACTCTTACTCTGGCCTAATGGTTAAGGTCTTGACTCTTACTCTGGCCTAATGGTTAAGGTCTTAGACTCTTACTCTCGCCTAATGGTTAAGGTCTTAGACACTTACTCTGGCCTACTGGTTAAGGTCTTTGCTCTTACTCTGGCCTATTGGTTAAGGTCTTAGACTCTTACTCTGGCCTAATGATTAAGGTCTTAACTCTTACTCTGGCCTAATGGTGAAGGGCTGAACTCTTCTTCTGGCCTAATGGTTAAGGTCTTAGACTCTTACTCTTGCCTAATCGTTAAAATCTTAGATTCTTACTCTGGCCTAATGGTTAAGGTCTTGACTTTTACTCTGGCCTAATGGTTAAGGTCTTAGACTCTTACTCTGGCCTAATGGTTAAGGTCTAGACTCTTACTCTAGCCTAATGGTTAAGGTCTTAGACTCTTACTCTAGCCTAATGGTTAAGGTCTTAGACTCTAACTCTGGCCTAATGGCTAAGGTCTTAGACTCTAACTCTGGCCTAATGGTTAAGGTCTAGACTCTTACTCTGGCCTAATGGTTAAGTTTTTGACTCTTACTCTGGCCTAATGGTTAATGTCTTAGACTCTTACTCTGGCCTAATGGTTAAGGTCTTAGACTCTTACTCTGGCCTAATGGTTAAGGTATTGACTCTTACTCTGGCCTAATGGTTAATGTCTTAGACTCTTACTCTGGTCTAATGGTTAAGATCTTAACTCTTACTCTTGCCTAATGGTTAAGGTCTTAGACTCTTACTTTAGCCTAATGGTTAAGGTCTTAGATTCTTAGTCTGGCCTAATGGTTAAGGTCTAGACTCTTACTCTGGCCTAATGGTTAAGGTATTGACTCTTACTCTGGCCTAATGGTTAATGTCTTAGACTCTTACTCTGGTCTAATGGTTAAGGTCTTAGACTCTTACTCCGGCCTAATGGTTAAGGTCTTAACTCTTACTGTGACCTAATGGTTAAGGTCTTAGACTCTTACTCTGGCCTAATGGTTAAGGTCTTAACTCTTACTCTGGCCTAATGGTAAGATCTAGACCCTTACTCCGGCCTAATGGTTAAGGTCTTAACTCTTACTCTGGCCTAATGGTTAAGGTCTTGACTCTTACTCTGGCCTAATGGTTAAGGTCTTAGACTCTTACTCTGGCCTAATGGTTAAGGTCTTGACTCTTACTCTGGCCTAATGGTTAAGGTCTTAGACTCTTACTCTGGCCTAATCTGTTAAGGTCTTAACTCTTACTCTTGCCTAATGGTTAATGTCTTAACTCTTACTCTGACCTAATGGTTAAGGTCTTAACTCTTACTCTGACCTAATGGTTAAGGTCTTAGACTCTGACTCTGGCCTAATGGGTAAGGTCTTAGACTCTTACTCTGGCCTAATGGTTAAGGTCTTAGACTCTTACTCTGGTCTAATGGTTAAGGTCTTAGACTCTTACTCTGGCCTACTGTTTAAGGTATTAACTCTTACTCTTGCCTAATGGTTAAGGTCTTAGACTCTTATTCTGGCCTAATGGTTAAGGTCTTAACTCTTACTATCGCCTACTGATTAAGGTCTTTACTCTTACACTGGCCTAATGGTTAAGGTTTTAACTCTTACTCTGGCCTAATGCTTAAGGTCTTAGACTCTTTCTATGGCCTAATGGTTAAGGTCTTAACTCTTACTCTGGCCTAATGGTTAAGGTCTTAGACTCTTACTCTGGCCTAATGGTTAAGGTCTTAGCTCTTACTCTGGCCTACTGGTTAAGGTCTTAGACTCTTACTCTGGCCTAATGGTTAAGGTATTAGACTCTTACTCTGGGCTACTGGTTAAGGTCTTAACTCTTACTCTGGCCTACTGGTTAAGGTCTTAAATCTTACTTTGGCCTAATGGTTAAGGTCATTGCTCTTACTCTGGCCAATTGGTTAAGGTCTTAGACTCTAACTCTGGCCTAATGGTTAAGGTCTTAGATCTTACTCTGGCCTAATGGTTAAGGTCTTGACTCTTACTCTGGCCTAATGGTTAAGGTCTTAGACTCTTACTCTGGCCTAATGGTTAAGGTCTTTACTCTTACTCTGGCCTAATGGTTAAGGTCTTAGACTCTAAGTCTGGCCTAATGGTTAAGGTCTTAACTCTTACTCTGGCCTAATGGTTAAGGTCTTAGACTCTAAGTCTGGCCTAATGGTAAGGTCTAGACTCTTACTCTGGCCTAATGGTTAAGGTCTTTACTCTTACTCTGGCCTAATGGTTAAGGTCTTAGACTCTTACTCTGGCCTAATGGTTAAGGTCTTAACTCTTACTCTGGCCTAATGGTTAAGGTCTTAGACTCTAAGTCTGGCCTAATGGTAAGGTCTAGACTCTTACTCTGGCCTAATGGTTAAGGTCTTAACTCTTACTCTAGCCTAATGGTTAAGGTCTTAGACACTTACTCTGGCCTACTGGTTAAGGTCTTTGCTCTTACTCTGGCCTATTGGTTAAGGTCTTAGACTCTTACTCTGGCCTAATGATTAAGGTCTTAACTCTTACTCTGGCCTAATGGTGAAGGGCTTAACTCTTCTTCTGGCCTAATGGTTAAGGTCTTAGACTCGTACTCTTGCCTAATCGTTAAAATCTTAGATTCTTACTCTGGCCTAATGATTAAGGTCTTGACTTTTACTCTGGCCTAATGGTTAAGGTCTTAGACTCTTACTCTGGCCTAATGGTTAAGGTCTAGACTCTTACTCTAGCCTAATGGTTAAGGTCTTAGACTCTTACTCTAGCCTAATGGTTAAGGTCTTAGACTCTAACTCTGGCCTAATGGCTAAGGTCTTAGACTCTAACTCTGGCCTAATGGTTAAGGTCTAGACTCTTACACTGGCCTAATGGTTAAGGTCTTAACTCTTACTCTGGCCTAATGCTTAAGGTCTTAGACTCTAACTCTGGCCTAATGGTTAAGGTCTAGACTCTTACTCTGGCCTACTGGTTAAGGTCTTAGACTCTTACTCTAGCCTAATGCTTAAGATCTTGGACTCTTACTCTGGCCTAATGGTTAAGGTCTTAACTCTTACTCTTGCCTAATGGTTAAGGTCTTAGACTCTTACTCTAGCCTAATGGTTAAGGTCTTAGACTCTAACTCTGGCCTACTGTTTAAGGTATTAACTCTTACTCTTGCCTAATGGTTAAGGTCTTAGACTCTTACTCTGGCCTAATGGTTAAGGTCTTAACTCTTACTCTGGCCTAATGGTTAAGGTCTTAACTCTTACTCTGACCTAATGGTTAAGGTCTTAGACTCTTACTCTGGCCTAATGGTTAAGGTCTTAGACTCTTACTCTGGCCTAATGGTTAAGGTATTGACTCTTACTCTGGCCTAATGGTTAAGGTCTTAGACTCTTACTCTGGCCTAATGGTTAAGGTCTTAACTCTTACTCTGGCCTAATGGTAAGATCTAGACCCTTACTCCGGCCTAATGGTTAAGGTCTTAACTCTTACTCTGGCCTAATGGTTAAGGTCTTGACTCTTACTCTGGCCAATTGGTTAAGGTCTTAGACTCTTACTCTGGCCTAATGGTTAAGGTCTTTACTCTTACTCTGGCCTAATGGTTAAGGTCTTAGACTCTAAGTCTGGCCTAATGGTTAAGGTCTTAACTCTTACTCTGGCCTAATGGTTAAGGTCTTAGACTCTAAGTCTGGCCTAATGGTAAGGTCTAGACTCTTACTCTGGCCTAATGGTTAAGGTCTTTACTCTTACTCTGGCCTAATGGTTAAGGTCTTAGACTCTTACTCTGGCCTAATGGTTAAGGTCTTAACTCTTACTCTGGCCTAATGGTTAAGGTCTTAGACTCTAAGTCTGGCCTAATGGTAAGGTCTAGACCCTTACTCTGGCCTAATGGTTAAGGTCTTAACTCTTACTCTAGCCTAATGGTTAAGGTCTTAGACACTTACTCTGGCCTACTGGTTAAGGTCTTTGCTCTTACTCTGGCCTATTGGTTAAGGTCTTAGACTCTTACTCTGGCCTAATGATTAAGGTCTTAACTCTTACTCTGGCCTAATGGTGAAGGGCTTAACTCTTCTTCTGGCCTAATGGTTAAGGTCTTAGACTCGTACTCTTGCCTAATCGTTAAAATCTTAGATTCTTACTCTGGCCTAATGGTTAAGGTCTTGACTTTTACTCTGGCCTAATGGTTAAGGTCTTAGACTCTTACTCTGGCCTAATGGTTAAGGTCTAGACTCTTACTCTAGCCTAATGGTTAAGGTCTTAGACTCTTACTCTAGCCTAATGGTTAAGGTCTTAGACTCTAACTCTGGCCTAATGGCTAAGGTCTTAGACTCTAACTCTGGCCTAATGGTTAAGGTCTAGACTCTTACACTGGCCTAATGGTTAAGGTCTTAACTCTTACTCTGGCCTAATGCTTAAGGTCTTAGACTCTAACTCTGGCCTAATGGTTAAGGTCTAGACTCTTACTCTGGCCTACTGGTTAAGGTCTTAGACTCTTACTCTAGCCTAATGCTTAAGATCTTGGACTCTTACTCTGGCCTAATGGTTAAGGTCTTAACTCTTACTCTTGCCTAATGGTTAAGGTCTTAGACTCTTACTCTAGCCTAATGGTTAAGGTCTTAGACTCTAACTCTGGCCTACTGTTTAAGGTATTAACTCTTACTCTTGCCTAATGGTTAAGGTCTTAGACTCTTACTCTGGCCTAATGGTTAAGGTCTTAACTCTTACTCTGGCCTAATGGTTAAGGTCTTAACTCTTACTCTGACCTAATGGTTAAGGTCTTAGACTCTTACTCTGGCCTAATGGTTAAGGTATTGACTCTTACTCTGGCCTAATGGTTAAGGTCTTAGACTCTTACTCTGGCCTAATGGTTAAGGTCTTAACTCTTACTCTGGCCTAATGGTAAGATCTAGACCCTTACTCCGGCCTAATGGTTAAGGTCTTAACTCTTACTCTGGCCTAATGGTTAAGGTCTTGACTCTTACTCTGGCCTAATGGTTAAGGTCTTAGACTCTTACTCTGGCCTAATGGTTAAGGTCTTGACTCTTACTCTGGCCTAATGGTTAAGGTCTTAGACTCTTACTCTAGCCTAATGGTTAAGGTCTTAGACTCTAACTCTGGCCTAATGGCTAAGGTCTTAGACTCTAACTCTGGCCTAATGGTTAAGGTCTAGACTCTTACACTGGCCTAATGGTTAAGGTCTTAACTCTTACTCTGGCCTAATGCTTAAGGTCTTAGACTCTAACTCTGGCCTAATGGTTAAGGTCTAGAACCTTACTCTGGCCTACTGGTTAAGGTCTTAGACTCTTACTCTAGCCTAATGCTTAAGATCTTGGACTCTTACTCTGGCCTAATGGTTAAGGTCTTAACTCTTACTCTTGCCTAATGGTTAAGGTCTTAGACTCTTACTCTAGCCTAATGGTTAAGGTCTTAGACTCTAACTCTGGCCTAATGGCTAAGGTCTTAGACTCTAACTCTGGCCTAATGGTGAAGGTCTAGACTCTTACTCTGGCCTAATGGTTAAGGTATTGACTCTTACTCTGGCCTAATGGTTAATGTCTTAGACTCTTACTCTGGCCTAATGGTTAAGGTCTTAGACTCTTACTCTGGCCTAATGGTTAAGGTATTGACTCTTACTCTGGCCTAATGGTTAAGGTCTTAGACTCTTACTCTGGCCTAATGGTTAAGGTCTTAACTCTTACTCTGGCCTAATGGTAAGATCTAGACCCTTACTCCGGCCTAATGGTTAAGGTCTTAACTCTTACTCTGGCCTAATGGTTAAGGTCTTGACTCTTACTCTGGCCTAATGGTTAAGGTCTTAGACTCCTACTCTCGCCTAATGGTTAAGGTCTTGACTCTTACTCTGGCCTAATGGTTAAGGTCTTAGACTCTTACTCTGGCCTAATCTGTTAAGGTCTTAACTCTTACTCTTGCCTAATGGTTAATGTCTTAACTCTTACTCTGACCTAATGGTTAAGGTCTTAACTCTTACTCTGACCTAATGGTTAAGGTCTTAGACTCTGACTCTGGCCTAATGGGTAAGGTCTTAGACTCTTACTCTGGCCTAATGGTTAAGGTCTTAGACTCTTACTCTGGTCTAATGGTTAAGGTCTTAGACTCTTACTCTGGCCTACTGTTTAAGGTATTAACTCTTACTCTTGCCTAATGGTTAAGGTCTTAGACTCTTACTCTGGCCTAATGGTTAAGGTCTTAACTCTTACTCTGGCCTAATGGTTAAAGTCTTAACTCTTACTCTGACCTAATGGTTAAGGTCTTAGACTCTTACTCTGGCCTAATGGTTAAGGTCTTAGACTCTTACTCTGGCCTAATGGTTAAGGTATTGACTCTTACTCTGGCCTAATGGTTAAGGTCTTAGACTCTTACTCTGGCCTAATGGTTAAGGTCTTAACTCTTACTCTGGCCTAATGGTAAGATCTAGACCCTTACTCCGGCCTAATGGTTAAGGTCTTAACTCTTACTCTGGCCTAATGGTTAAGGTCTTGACTCTTACTCTGGCCTAATGGTTAAGGTCTTAGACTCTTACTCTGGCCTAATGGTTAAGGTCTTGACTCTTACTCTGGCCTAATGGTTAAGGTCTTAGACTCTTACTCTGGCCTAATGGTTAAGGTATTGACTCTTACTCTAGCCTAATGGTTAAGGTCTTAGACTCTTACTCTAGCCTAATGGTTAAGGTCTTAGACTCTAACTCTGGCCTAATGGCTAAGGTCTTAGACTCTAACTCTGGCCTAATGGTTAAGGTCTAGACTCTTACACTGGCCTAATGGTTAAGGTCTTAACTCTTACTCTGGCCTAATGCTTAAGGTCCTAGACTCTAACTCTGGCCTAATGGTTAAGGTCTAGACTCTTACTCTGGCCTACTGGTTAAGGTCTTAGACTCTTACTCTAGCCTAATGCTTAAGATCTTGGACTCTTACTCTGGCCTAATGGTTAAGGTCTTAACTCTTACTCTTGCCTAATGGTTAAGGTCTTAGACTCTTACTCTAGCCTAATGGTTAAGGTCTTAGACTCTAACTCTGGCCTAATGGCTAAGGTCTTAGACTCTAACTCTGGCCTAATGGTTAAGGTCTAGACTCTTACTCTGGCCTAATGGTTAAGGTATTGACTCTTACTCTGGCCTAATGGTTAATGTCTTAGACTCTTACTCTGGCCTAATGGTTAAGGTCTTAGACTCTTACTCTGGCCTAATGGTTAAGGTATTGACTCTTACTCTGGCCTAATGGTTAAGGTCTTAGACTCTTACTCTGGCCTAATGGTTAAGGTCTTAACTCCTACTCTGGCCTAATGGTAAGATCTAGACCCTTACTCCGGCCTAATGGTTAAGGTCTTAACTCTTACTCTGGCCTAATGGTTAAGGTCTTGACTCTTACTCTGGCCTAATGGTTAAGGTCTTAGACTCTTACTCTGGCCTAATGGTTAAGGTCTTGACTCTTACTCTGGCCTAATGGTTAAGGTCTTAGACTCTTACTCTGGCCTAATCTGTTAAGGTCTTAACTCTTACTCTTGCCTAATGGTTAATGTCTTAACTCTTACTCTGACCTAATGGTTAAGGTCTTAACTCTTACTCTGACCTAATGGTTAAGGTCTTAGACTCTGACTCTGGCCTAATGGGTAAGGTCTTAGCCTCTTACTCTGGCCTAATGGTTAAGGTCTTAGACTCTTACTCTGGTCTAATGGTTAAGGTCTTAGACTCTTACTCTGGCCTACTGTTTAAGGTATTAACTCTTACTCTGACCTAATGGTTAAGGTCTTAGACTCTTACTCTGGCCTAATGGTTGAGGTCTTAACTCTTACTATGGCCTACTGATTAAGGTCTTTACTCTTACACTGGCCTAATGGTTAAGGTTTTAACTCTTACTCTGGCCTAATGCTTAAGGTCTTAGACTCTTTCTCTGGCCTAATGGTTAAGGTCTTAACTCTTACTCTGGCCTAATGGTTAAGGTCTTAGACTCTTCCTCTGGCCTAATGGTTAAGGTCTTAACTCTTACTCTTGCCTAATGGTTAAGGTCTTAGACTCTTACTCTAGCCTAATGGTTAAGGTCTTAGACTCTAACTCTGGCCTAATGGCTAAGGTCTTAGACTCTAACTCTGGCCTAATGGTTAAGGTCTAGACTCTCACTCTGGCCTAATGGTTAAGGTTTTGACTCTTACTCTGGCCTAATGGTTAATGTCTTAGACTCTTACTCTGGCCTAATAGTTAAGGTCTTAGACTCTTACTCTGGCCTAATGGTTAAGGTATTGACTCTTACTCTGGCCTAATGGTTAATGTCTTAGACGCTTACTCTGGCCTAATGGTTAAGATCTTAACTCTTACTCTTGCCGAATGGTTAAGGTCTTAGACTCTTACTCTAGCCTAATGGTTAAGGTCTTAGATTCTTACTCTGGCCTAATGCTTAAGGTCTAGACTCTTACTCTGGCCTAATGGTTAAGGTATTGACTCTTACTCTGGCCTAATGGTTAATGTCTTAGACTCTTACTCTGGTCTAATGGTTAAGGTCTTAGACTCTTACTCTGGCCTAATGGTTAAGGTCTTAACTCTTACTCTGGCCTAATGGTTAAGGTCTTAACTCTTACTCTGGCCTAATGGTTAAGGTCTTAGACTCTTACTCTAGCCTAATGGTTAAGGTCTTAGACTCTAACTCTGGCCTAATGGCTAAGGTCTTAGACTCTAACTCTGGCCTAATGGTTAAGGTCTAGACTCTTACTCTGGCCTAATGGTTAAGGTCTTAACTCTTACTCTAGCCTAATGGTTAAGGTCTTAACTCTTACTCTTGCCTAATGGTTAAGGTCTTAGACTCTTACTCTAGCCTAATGGTTAAGGTCTTAGACTCTAACTCTGGCCTAATGGCTAAGGTCTTAGACTCTAACTCTGGCCTAATGGTTAAGGTCTAGACTCGTACTCTGGCCTAATGGTTACGTTTTTGACTCTTACTCTGGCCTAATGGTTAATGTCTTAGACTCTTACTCTGGCCTAATGGTTAAGGTTTTAGACTCTTACTCTGGCCTAATGGTTAAGGTATTGACTCTTACTCTGGCCTAATGGTTAATGTCTTAGACTCTTACTCTGGCCTAATGGTTAAGATCTTAACTCTTACTCTTGCCTAATGGTTAAGGTCTTAGACTCTTACTCTAGCCTAATGGTTAAGGTCTTAGATTCTTAGTCTGGCCTAATGGTTAAGGTCTAGACTCTTACTCTGGCCTAATGGTTAAGGTATTGACTCTTACTCTGGCCTAATGGTTAATGTCTTAGACTCTTACTCTGGTCTAATGGTTAAGGTCTTAGACTCTTACTCCGGCCTAATGGTTAAGGTCTTAACTCTTACTGTGACCTAATGGTTAAGGTCTTAGACTCTTACTCTGGCCTAATGGTTAAGGTCTTAACTCTTACTCTGGCCTAATGGTAAGATCTAGACCCTTACTCCGGCCTAATGGTTAAGGTCTTAACTCTTACTCTGGCCTAATGGTTAAGGTCTTGACTCTTACTCTGGCCTAATGCTTAAGGTCGTAGACTCTTACTCTGGCCTAATGGTTAAGGTCTTGACTCTTACTCTGGCCTAATGGTTAAGGTCTCAGACTCTTACTCTGGCCTAATCTGTTAAGGTCTTAACTCTTACTCTTGCCTAATGGTTAATGTCTTAACTCTTACTCTGACCTAATGGTTAAGGTCTTAACTCTTACTCTGACCTAATGGGTAAGGTCTTAGACTCTTACTCTGGCCTAATGGTTAAGGTCTTAGACTCTTACTCTGGTCTAATGGTTAAGGTCTTAGACTCTTACTCTGGCCTACTGTTTAAGGTATTAACTCTTACTCTTGCCTAATGGTTAAGGTCTTAGACTCTTATTCTGGCCTAATGGTTAAGGTCTTAACTCTTACTCTGACCTAATGGTTAAAGCCTTAGACTCTTACTCTGGCCTAATGGTTAAGGTCTTAACTCTTACTATCGCCTACTGATTAAGGTCTTTACTCTTACACTGGCCTAATGGTTAAGGTTTTAACTCTTACTCTGGCCTAATGCTTAAGGTCTTAGACTCTTTCTCTGGCCTAATGGTTAAGGTCTTAACTCTTACTCTGGCCTAATGGTTAAGGTCTTAGACTCTTACTCTGGCCTAATGGTTAAGGTCTTAGCTCTTACTCTGGCCTACTGGTTAAGGTCTTAGACACTTACTCTGGCCTAATGGTTAAGGTATTAGACTCTTACTCTGGGCTACTGGTTAAGGTCTTAACTCTTACTCTGGCCTACTGGTTAAGGTCTTAAATCTTACTTTGGCCTAATGGTTAAGGTCTTGACTCTTACTCTGGCCTAATGGTTAAGGTCTTAGACTCTTACTCTGGCCTAATGGTTAAGGTCTTGACTCTTACTCTGGCCTAATGGTTAAGGTCTTAGACTCTTACTCTGGCCTAATGGTTAAGGTATTGACTCCTACTCTAGCCTAATGGTTAAGGTCTTAGACTCTTACTCTAGCCTAATGGTTAAGGTCTTAGACTCTAACTCTGGCCTAATGGCTAAGGTCTTAGACTCTAACTCTGGCCTAATGGTTAAGGTCTAGACTCTTACACTGGCCTAATGGTTAAGGTCTTAACTCTTACTCTGGCCTAATGCTTAAGGTCTTAGACTCTAACTCTGGCCTAATGGTTAAGGTCTAGACTCTTACTCTGGCCTACTGGTTAAGGTCTTAGACTCTTACTCTAGCCTAATGCTTAAGATCTTGGACTCTTACTCTGGCCTAATGGTTAAGGTCTTAACTCTTACTCTGGCCTAATGGTTAAGGTCTTAACTCTTACTCTTGCCTAATGGTTAAGGTCTTAGACTCTTACTCTAGCCTAATGGTTAAGGTCTTAGACTCTAACTCTGGCCTAATGGCTAAGGTCTTAGACTCTAACTCTGGCCTAATGGTTAAGGTCTAGACTCTTACTCTGGCCTAATGGTTAAGGTATTGACTCTTACTCTGGCCTAATGGTTAATGTCTTAGACTCTTACTCTGGCCTAATGGTTAAGGTCTTAGACTCTTACTCTGGCCTAATGGTTAAGGTATTGACTCTTACTCTGGCCTAATGGTTAAGGTCTTAGACTCTTACTCTGGCCTAATGGTTAAGGTCTTAACTCCTACTCTGGCCTAATGGTAAGATCTAGACCCTTACTCCGGCCTAATGGTTAAGGTCTTAACTCTTACTCTGGCCTAATGGTTAAGGTCTTGACTCTTACTCTGGCCTAATGGTTAAGGTCTTAGACTCTTACTCTTGCCTAATGGTTAAGGTCTTGACTCTTACTCTGGCCTAATGGTTAAGGTCTTAGACTCTTACTCTGGCCTAATCTGTTAAGGTCTTAACTCTTACTCTTGCCTAATGGTTAATGTCTTAACTCTTACTCTGACCTAATGGTTAAGGTCTTAACTCTTACTCTGACCTAATGGTTAAGGTCTTAGACTCTGACTCTGGCCTAATGGGTAAGGTCTTAGCCTCTTACTCTGGCCTAATGGTTAAGGTCTTAGACTCTTACTCTGGTCTAATGGTTAAGGTCTTAGACTCTTACTCTGGCCTACTGTTTAAGGTATTAACTCTTACTCTGACCTAATGGTTAAGGTCTTAGACTCTTACTCTGGCCTAATGGTTGAGGTCTTAACTCTTACTATGGCCTACTGATTAAGGTCTTTACTCTTACACTGGCCTAATGGTTAAGGTTTTAACTCTTACTCTGGCCTAATGCTTAAGGTCTTAGACTCTTTCTCTGGCCTAATGGTTAAGGTCTTAACTCTTACTCTGGCCTAATGGTTAAGGTCTTAGACTCTTACTCTGGCCTAATGGTTAAGGTCTTAACTCTTACTCTTGCCTAATGGTTAAGGTCTTAGACTCTTACTCTAGCCTAATGGTTAAGGTCTTAGACTCTAACTCTGGCCTAATGGCTAAGGTCTTAGACTCTAACTCTGGCCTAATGGTTAAGGTCTAGACTCTTACTCTGGCCTAATGGTTAAGGTTTTGACTCTTACTCTGGCCTAATGGTTAATGTCTTAGACTCTTACTCTGGCCTAATAGTTAAGGTCTTAGACTCTTACTCTGGCCTAATGGTTAAGGTATTGACTCTTACTCTGGCCTAATGGTTAATGTCTTAGACGCTTACTCTGGCCTAATGGTTAAGATCTTAACTCTTACTCTTGCCGAATGGTTAAGGTCTTAGACTCTTACTCTAGCCTAATGGTTAAGGTCTTAGATTCTTACTCTGGCCTAATGGTTAAGGTCTAGACTCTTACTCTGGCCTAATGGTTAAGGTATTGACTCTTACTCTGGCCTAATGGTTAATGTCTTAGACTCTTACTCTGGTCTAATGGTTAAGGTCTTAGACTCTTACTCTGGCCTAATGGTTAAGGTCTTAACTCTTACTCTGGCCTAATGGTTAAGGTCTTAACTCTTACTCTGGCCTAATGGTTAAGGTCTTAGACTCTTACTCTAGCCTAATGGTTAAGGTCTTAGACTCTAACTCTGGCCTAATGGCTAAGGTCTTAGACTCTAACTCTGGCCTAATGGTTAAGGTCTAGACTCTTACTCTGGCCTAATGGTTAAGGTCTTAACTCTTACTCTAGCCTAATGGTTAAGGTCTTAACTCTTACTCTTGCCTAATGGTTAAGGTCTTAGACTCTTACTCTAGCCTAATGGTTAAGGTCTTAGACTCTAACTCTGGCCTAATGGCTAAGGTCTTAGACTCTAACTCTGGCCTAATGGTTAAGGTCTAGACTCTTACTCTGGCCTAATGGTTAAGTTTTTGACTCTTACTCTGGCCTAATGGTTAATGTCTTAGACTCTTACTCTGGCCTAATGGTTAAGGTCTTAGACTCTTACTCTGGCCTAATGGTTAAGGTATTGACTCTTACTCTGGCCTAATGGTTAATGTCTTAGACTCTTACTCTGGCCTAATGGTTAAGATCTTAACTCTTACTCTTGCCTAATGGTTAAGGTCTTAGACTCTTACTCTAGCCTAATGGTTAAGGTCTTAGATTCTTAGTCTGGCCTAATGGTTAAGGTCTAGACTCTTACTCTGGCCTAATGGTTAAGGTATTGACTCTTACTCTGGCCTAATGGTTAATGTCTTAGACTCTTACTCTGGTCTAATGGTTAAGGTCTTAGACTCTTACTCCGGCCTAATGGTTAAGGTCTTAACTCTTACTGTGACCTAATGGTTAAGGTCTTAGACTCTTACTCTGGCCTAATGGTTAAGGTCTTAACTCTTACTCTGGCCTAATGGTAAGATCTAGACCCTTACTCCGGCCTAATGGTTAAGGTCTTAACTCTTACTCTGGCCTAATGGTTAAGGTCTTGACTCTTACTCTGGCCTAATGCTTAAGGTCTTAGACTCTTACTCTGGCCTAATGGTTAAGGTCTTGACTCTTACTCTGGCCTAATGGTTAAGGTCTTAGACTCTTACTCTGGCCTAATCTGTTAAGGTCTTAACTCTTACTCTTGCCTAATGGTTAATGTCTTAACTCTTACTCTGACCTAATGGTTAAGGTCTTAACTCTTACTCTGACCTAATGGTTAAGGTCTTAGACTCTGACTCTGGCCTAATGGGTAAGGTCTTAGACTCTTACTCTGGCCTAATGGTTAAGGTCTTAGACTCTTACTCTGGTCTAATGGTTAAGGTCTTAGACTCTTACTCTGGCCTACTGTTTAAGGTATTAACTCTTACTCTTGCCTAATGGTTAAGGTCTTAGACTCCTATTCTGGCCTAATGGTTAAGGTCTTAACTCTTACTCTGACCTAATGGTTAAAGCCTTAGACTCTTACTCTGGCCTAATGGTTAAGGTCTTAACTCTTACTATCGCCTACTGATTAAGGTCTTTACTCTTACACTGGCCTAATGGTTAAGGTTTTAACTCTTACTCTGGCCTAATGCTTAAGGTCTTAGACTCTTTCTCTGGCCTAATGGTTAAGGTCTTAACTCTTACTCTGGCCTAATGGTTAAGGTCTTAGACTCTTACTCTGGCCTAATGGTTAAGGTCTTAGCTCTTACTCTGGCCTACTGGTTAAGGTCTTAGACTCTTACTCTGGCCTAATGGTTAAGGTATTAGACTCTTACTCTGGGCTACTGGTTAAGGTCTTAACTCTTACTCTGGCCTACTGGTTAAGGTCTTAAATCTTACTTTGGCCTAATGGTTAAGGTCATTGCTCTTACTCTGGCCTAATGGTTAAGGTCTTGACTCTTACTCTGGCCTAATGGTTAAGGTCTTAGACTCTTACTCTGGCCTAATGGTTAAGGTCTTTACTCTTACTCTGGCCTAATGGTTAAGGTCTTAACTCTTACTCTGGCCTAATGGTTAAGGTCTTAGACTCTAAGTCTGGCCTAATGGTAAGGTCTAGACTCTTACTCTGGCCTAATGGTTAAGGTCTTAACTCTTACTCTAGCCTAATGGTTAAGGTCTTAGACACTTACTCTGGCCTACTGGTTAAGGTCTTTGCTCTTACTCTGGCCTATTGGTTGAGGTCTTAGACTCTTACTCTGGCCTAATGATTAAGGTCTTAACTCTTACTCTGGCCTAATGGTGAAGGGCTTAACTCTTCTTCTGGCCTAATGGTTAAGGTCTTAGACTCTTACTCTTGCCTAATCGTTAAAATCTTAGATTCTTACTCTGGCCTAATGGTTAAGGTCTTGACTTTTACTCTGGCCTAATGGTTAAGGTCTTAGACTCTTACTCTGGCCTAATGGTTAAGGTCTAGACTCTTACTCTAGCCTAATGGTTAAGGTCTTAGACTCTTACTCTAGCCTAATGGTTAAGGTCTTAGACTCTAACTCTGGCCTAATGGCTAAGGTCTTAGACTCTAACTCTGGCCTAATGGTTAAGGTCTAGACTCTTACACTGGCCTAATGGTTAAGGTCTTAACTCTAACTCTGGCCTAATGCTTAAGGTCTTAGACTCTAACTCTGGCCTAATGGTTAAGGTCTAGACTCTTACTCTGGCCTACTGGTTAAGGTCTTAGACTCTTACTCTAGCCTAATGCTTAAGATCTTGGACTCTTACTCTGGCCTAATGGTTAAGGTCTTAACTCTTACTCTTGCCTAATGGTTAAGGTCTTAGACTCTTACTCTAGCCTAATGGTTAAGGTCTAGACTCTAACTCTGGCCTAATGGCTAAGGTCTTAGACTCTAACTCTGGCCTAATGGTTAAGGTCTAGACTCTTACTCTGGCCTAATGGTTAAGGTATTGACTCTCACTCTGGCCTAATGGTTAATGTCTTAGACTCTTACTCTGGCCTAATGGTTAAGGTCTTAGACTCTAACTCTAGCCTATAGGTAAAGGTATTGACTCTTACTCTGGCCTAATGGTTAAGGTCTTAGACTCTTACTCTGGCTGTAGGAGAGTGGAATCTGACTAATGGTTGCCCCCAACTTTTTGCCTGGTATTTAAGTGGTTTTTGACTAGTCTGGCTGGGATCCTGCTATTCAGGACCCCAGCCTATCTGCTTTCTCCCTAAAACTGTTGTGAGTACTCTAGGTACAAACATAATTGGATGCTGGGCATGCCCTACCAGTCCCTTGTAGATGGTACCCTAGGTACCCAGGGCATGGGTCCCCCAGTAGGCCTACCAGGGCTGCAGCACTTATTGTGCCACCCTGGGACAGCCACCCAAACTGACACCACCAGGCCACTACTGTAGCCTGGGTAAGGTGGTGCTAGCACCCCTTACAGGGATGTAGGTACCCTATGTCCCATACCATACAACACATATACTCTCATAGGTCACCCCTATGGCAGGCCCTGGTAATCCTACAGGGCTGGGTGCTGAGGTATGTGTGAGGGGGGACCCCTACATGAGTAGGACCTCTCTGCAACCTTCGTAAAATCGTTACTGGGTTGTTTGTAGTGTAGCCATACCATATACTCTTAACCGCATTATAAGTTATTGCGTCATCGCTGTAACTTAGGAATGGCTACACAGAACCATATCGTGTTTGGTGTCAAACATGAAGGAATCATACCCCCAGTCCAGCCATGGGCATGGGGGCACGATTCCCCCTTGCTAGGAGGGTGATATGGGAAAAGCGGTAGAATTTGGACACCAATTTAAAAGTGCACATGTACCACAAAATGGCTACTGTTCGCCACCTACACGACTCTGGCTGGCTGTTGCTGGGGAAAACCCCAGCCTCGCCAGCTGGACAATAGGGCTCCTGTGGCAGGGAGGTGCCAGCACCTCCCCAGACAGGATATGTGGATTGGAACAGGGTGGGTGCACCAAATGTCCTTTCAGAGTTGCACGTAGGCAGCTGCAGAGCCCCAATTCTGCATACACCGCCTGGAACCGGTTCAGGGGCATCCTGCCCCTCGCCCAGGCGGGAAACACACAAAGGGGAGTGGGTGTAGCCACCCTTTCCCGCCTCTACTCTGATTGGCAGGCTCTTTTTTGGACCATCCCCTAATCTTGGGGATATATGGGAATAACTTTGCCCTAGAGCCTTGGATTCGTACAGGACTTCACAGAACTGACCTTCGACGAGCTGCTGCCCAGCTGACTGAAGAAATCTCCCTTGGGATAAAGGAGTTATCCCCCTGCTTGGCAGGCACCTAAAAGACTACAAGATACCCGGTTGGAACTTCGTTGCTCTCATGACCTTCGACGCCTTCCAGCAACCTCGAGGTGGGTCTCCAGTGCATCCCAGCGTCCTGTGAGTGTGCCCAGCAAGTCTGAGCACCCTGGACCACGTGGGTGTCGAGATCCCTGCATACCCCGAGACACCGGCCACCTCTTGTCCAGCACATGACCCCGACCAGTGGGGAAGTTGTGCTTTGGCCCATTCTTGAGCCAACCTTTAAGCAAAATTTGTGCCGACTCTCAGCTCCCTGGCCCGCTCCGGTGGCCCGTGGGAGCCCTTTTACGCACTCCATTTTGCTGCCTTCCGCAGTCCCTTGTCTCTCAACTTGTGGGCCCTGACGGAGGACAATCTTCTTTTCTAAGAGTTCCCCTGGTTGCTCCAGGCCTGCTCTACGCTCCCTGCAAAGGAGAGCACCCTCAGACCTCGTGGGTCTGCACCAGCAGCTGCTTTGTTCATCTTGCGTGGGTTGCGGTTGTCAATGCTTAGTGGATCCAATCGGGACACTAACACCGCAGCGACCCTCAGCCGACGTGGGACAGTCGCCCTCCAGAAGCTGGCCTTCCTTGAAGCCTCCCGGAGCCCGTGACTGCAGAGCCCAGCTGTACCTTCCACACCTGAAGCACCCGACATCCACGAGCTCCTTCCTGTGAGCTCCCTGGTCACTGTGCTGTGACCCAGACTCTGTCCCCTCTGCTTTCAGGTTCATCTTTATCTTTTCTTCAACTTTAATCTTCACGACTTCAACGACACTTCCAGCTAGCAGCAGTTTGGACTCCTTTTCCATAGAAAATCAGCCCGCGACCCGACACCAGAATCGACCTATGCACCCGGCTTCCCTGGGGCAGGTAACAGTGGTACTTCGGTACTTCCGTGGTGGTGGGCTCTCCAAAGCCTTAAGTCTCAAGCCTTAACTTTGTACTGTTGTTAGAAGAGTCCTTAAACCTTAATTATTCAACCGCGACATTCTCCATAGGCTAACATTGCGATCCCGATAGCAACTTCTCGCACTGCACACGCCTCCCATGGGTCCCCTTCCTCTTAACTTTGGGTGGATTCTTAAGGGGCCAGCGATCCTGAATGCCCTAGGCATTGCCTGTAGAATTGTCGTGGTTCTTATACCACTATTTTAGTATATGGTTTGGTCCCCCCCTGGGGCCCATTGATTTCTGTGCTATTTATTGTGTTTATAAATGCTTGTTTGAAGTGTAACTTTGCCACTAGCCACATAAAGTGACTGTGGGATTCTGTCTAGAATAAATACATATATTTTATATATATACCTGTGTGGGCTACTCTTTCATTTGGTTATTCAAGTGGTTATTATGGTAAAACAATAAGCTTAACACTCCTTCAAGACTTAGCCTGAAGGCTGCTCTCCACAGCTACCACTAGGATAGCTTTCTTTAAAGGTTGTCTTAAACCTATCATCAATAGGAGTCGAATTGGACTGGTGCAAGGTGTCCCTATAACTAGGAACAGCATATGCCAGGCCAACTTCTCACATTGGTGTGCAGCGGTTGGATTCAAGCTTGCCATTGTTTTACCAGATAACAAATTGAATTTCTAAAGTGAAAGCCACAAGGTACCAAAGGTACATATAAATTCAAGCTAGAATACAATAAGTTCTACTGAACTTGGAGTTGTGTGTAGAGGGTTTAGCACACCTTGACTACAACTCAAGAGAGGGTTCAGTAGGCCACACTTAGTGTAGGTAGATACATCACTACACTAAACATGTCTTCAGGTGGCACTAAGGCTATGGAAGGACCCCAGAGGGTCCCAGTAGATAAGTATGATAATTTCACCTTTGCAGAGCTCAGGGAAATGTGCACCCTTAGAAAACTGAAGACAAACAAAGGTGCCAACACAAAACGTCTCAGGGAAATCCTGCTCATAGCAGACTTTATGGAGTCCATAGGGTCCAGAGGGACGGACAGAGTGGGTGGGCATCCTTCAGAAGAGGACACTCCCAGAGTGGACTCTGATGAGGAACAGGAAGAGGATGAAAATCCTGACCTGGAAGAAACAGACCACTCACAGCATGGAGGTGATGGCTCAAGAGGCACTCCCTCCACCCTTAAAAGGAGAGTGGTGGATCCAATAAGGAACAGATCCCCCTCAGTGGGATCCAACCATTCTAGGAGATCCAAAGGGTCCTCTGCCTCTTCTCAGAGAAGAGAATCCTCCCATGAGAGGAAATGCAGACTGATCAAATTTGAGCAGGCTAAGCTTGAGCTTAAAAGAGAACAGTTAGCATTGGACAGGGAAACCCTGGAGCTTCAGAAAGCTTCAAGAAAGTGGGGTCTAGAGATCCCTGGTGGCAGTGATGAAACCCCTAGAGTTAGAGAGAAAGTCCCTGACAATAGGAACCTCCACAAGATTGTGCCCCCCTATCAGAATGGGGATGATATCCACAAATGGATATCTGCTCTTGAAAGGGCCTGTAGAGTACAGAGGGTCCCTGTAGAGCAGTGGGCAGCAATCCTGTGGCTCTCCTTTTCAGATAAAGGAAGAGACAAGCTCCTCTCTGTAAGAGAAGAGGATGCCGATGACTATTATATCTTGAAAGATGCTTTGATAGATGGGTTTGGCTTAACCACTGATCAATACAGACTTAAGTTCAGAGATACCCAGAAAGCACAAAATCAGGATTGGGTAGACTTTGTGGATTGTGCAACCAAGGCACTGGAAGGTTGGTTAAATGGCAGTAAAGTTAATGATTATCAAGGATTGTATAATCTCATTATGAGGGAGCAGATTCTTAATAATTGTCAGAACCAACTTTTACACCAGCACCTGGTGGACTCTGATCTGACCTCTCCCCAAGAATTGGGAAAGAAGGCAGACAAATGGGTCAGAACCAGGATTAGGCCTAAGAACCAAGTTGGTGACCAGAAGAAGGATTCCACTAAGCCCAAAGAGAAAGGTGGGGATGATAAACAAGAAAAGTCCTCTGAAGGGCCCCAACAACCCAGTGCTGGGGGTGGGTCCCAAAATACTTCCTCTAATAACAAGAAACCATATTGCCATGTGTGTAAGAAACCTGGCCACTGGAAAACTGACTCCAGCTGTCCAAAGAATGGCAATAAAGAGAATGTTCCTCCAAAACCAGCTCCAACACCTCCTGTTACTACTAGTAGTAATCCCCCAGGTGGTGGGAGTGCACCCAGAAACTTAGTTGGGATTTCTTGGGGAACTCAGGGGGACTCTGGCCTATCCAGGTCCCCTACTCAAGCAACTATGGTCTGTGATGGTGGCATGGGGTTTGCCAACTTTACCATGAGCCCCAGTATTCTGGGCAGGTACAGACAAGAACCAATAATCAATGGTCAGAAGGCTGTGGCCTATAAGGACACAGGGGCCAGTGTCACCATGGTGACCAAGAGGCTAGTGCCCCTAGATCAGCTTTTACCTGGGTTTAGCTACCAGGTGACCAACATAGATGGAATCAGGACAGATCATCCCATGGCAGTGATAAATCTCAGCTGGGGAGGGGTCACTGGCCCCAAGAGAGTGGCAGTGTCCCCAAACTTGCCTGTAGATTGTCTACTGGGGAATGATCTAGAAATCTCAGCCTGGGCTGAGGTTGACCACAAGGCCCATTTGAAAATGGTAGGAATCCCTGAGAAAGTGGATGAGACCCTGAGGGCCTCACCTCCACCCCAGGAGAAAATAGAAAGTGAAGCCTGAAACTATGGATCACTCTACCCAAACAGAGAGCATAGGGGAAGAGGAACAGTCCTCCCCCCACCAGACTACAGGTAAGGGTCAAGTTTCTCAGGGAACTGATCCTGCCCCTTGTGAAGTAACTGCCCCAGGAGTGGACAGGCCTGACCTGCCCACCTCTCTGATGGCAGGGGATCCTTCCAAGGTGGTACCCAGTCTGGAGCAGGTATCCTGCCCCTCTCTACCCTGCCTCAGTCAGCCCAGGGCTGCAGAGGTCAGGGAGGTCAGTGGACCCCTATTGGGCCCCTGCCCAGAGGAACCCCCTCATCAACAGATTAGGGACACCCAGCAGAGTAGTTTCAGCCAGGTGAATATTCCTCTACAAACTGAGGGATCCCCCTTACCCCTAGGTATAGGCACCCCTCAAATGGATGTTGTTGAGCACAGGGAAACCTGGGGCCTAGCTGCCCCAAACCTTCCAGTGCCCTCCACTATTCCAGCCAAAGGGATCCAACCCCCAGCTGTAGGCAGCCAGAGGTTGACCCTTAGGGTCAGATATGACACAGTCATGGGCAGAAAGGCTTCCATAGTGGCCAGTGATCTGAGGAGGTTGAGACCAACCCAAGTAGGGTCTCACTTCCAGACTCAGACACCCCACCAGCCCACCTCTGACCCAAAAACCAATACAGGTAATTTCCCTAGACTTTGGAGAAACTCTAGAACCCCTTGGGGTAGGATTTCCCAAGTGGACCATGACACAGGGAGCAACCATGTTAGTACAGGTTCTTCCTTATATGGCCACTCAGGAAATAAAGGCTTATATGGACAAGGTTTGCCTTATCTCCTTTCGTTTGGGGGGGGGGGGTTATGTAGGAGAGTGGAATCTGACTAATGGTTGCCCCCAACATTTTGCCTGGTATTTAAGTGGTTTTTGACTAGTCTGGCTGGGATCCTGCTATTCAGGACCCCAGCCTATCTGCTTTCTCCCTAAAACTGTTGTGAGTACTCTAGGTACAAACATAATTGGATGCTGGGCATGCCCTACCAGTCCCTTGTAGATGGTACCCTAGGTACCCAGGGCATGTGTCCCCCAGTAGGCCTACCAGGGCTGCAGCACTTATTGTGCCACCCTGGGACAGCCACCCAAACTGACACCACCAGGCCACTACTGTAGCCTGGGTAAGGTGGTGCTAGCACCCCTTACAGGGATGTAGGTACCCTATGTCCCATACCATACAACACATATACTCTCATAGGTCACCCCTATGGCAGGCCCTGGTAATCCTACAGGGCTGGGTGCTGAGGTATGTGTGAGGGGGGACCCCTACGTGAGTAGGACCTCTCTGCAACCTTCGTAAAATCGTTACTGGGTTGTTTGTAGTGTAGCCATACCATATACTCTTAACCGCATTATAAGTTATTGCGTCATCGCTGTAACTTAGGAATGGCTACACAGAACCATATCGTGTTTGGTGTCAAACATGAAGGAATCATACCCCCAGTCCAGCCATGGGCATGGGGGCACGATTCCCCCTTGCTAGGAGGGTGATATGGGAAAAGCGGTAGAATTTGGACACCAATTTAAAAGTGCACATGTACCACAAAATGGCTACTGTTCGCCACCTACACGACTCTGGCTGGCTGTTGCTGGGGAAAACCCCAGCCTCGCCAGCTGGACAATAGGGCTCCTGTGGCAGGGAGGTGCCAGCACCTCCCCAGACAGGATATGTGGATTGGAACAGGGTGGGTGCACCAAATGTCCTTTCAGAGTTGCACGTAGGCAGCTGCAGAGCCCCAATTCTGCATACACCACCTGGAAACGGTTCAGGGGCGTCCTGCCCCTCGCCCAGGCGGGAAACACACAAAGGGGAGTGGGTGTAGCCACCCTTTCCCGCCTCTACTCTGATTGGTAGGCTCTCTTTTGGACCATCCCCTAATCTTGGGGATATATGGGAATAACTTTGCCCTAGAGCCTTGGATTCGTACAGGACTTCACAGAACTGACCTTCGACGAGCTGCTGCCCAGCTGACTGAAGAAATCTCCCTTGGGATAAAGGAGTTATCCCCCTGCTTGGCAGGCACCTAAAAGACTACAAGATACCTGGTTGGAACTTCGTTGCTCTCACGACCTTCGACGCCTTCTAGCAACCTCGAGGTGGGTCTCCAGTGCATCCCAGCGTCCTGTGAGTGTGCCCAGCAAGTCTGAGCACCCTGGACCACGTGGGTGTCGAGATCCCTGCATACCCTGAGACACCAGCCACCTCTTGTCCAGCACACGACCCCGACCAGTGGGGAAGTTGTGCTTTGGCCCATTCTTGAGCCAACCTTCAAGCAGCATTTGAGCCGACTCTCAGCTCCCTGGCCCGCTCCGGTGGCCCGTGGGAGCCCTTTTACGCACTCCATTTTGCTGCCTTCCACGGTCCCTTGTCTCTCGACTTGTGGGCCCTGACGGAGGACAATCTTCTTTTCTAAGAGTTCCCCTGGTTGCTCCAGGCCTGCTCTACGATCCCTGCAAAGGAGAGCACCCTCAGACCTCGTGGGTCTGCACCAGCAGCTGCTTTGTTCATCTTGCGTGGGTTGCGGTTGCCAATGCTTAGTGGATCCAATCGGGACACTAACACCGCAGCGACCCTCAGCCGACGTGGGACAGTCGTTCTCCAGAAGCTGGCCTTCCTTGAAGCCTCCCGGAGCCTGTGACTGCAGAGCCCAGCTGTACCTTCCACACCTGAAGCACCCGACATCCACAAGCTCCTTCCTGTGAGCTCCCTGGTCACTGTGCTGTGACCCAGACTCTGTCCCCTCTGCTTTCAGGTTCATCTTTATCTTTTCTTCAACTTTAATCTTCACGACTTCAACGACACTTCCAGCTAGCAGCAGTTTGGACTCCTTTTCCATAGAAAATCAACCCGCGACCCGACACCAGAATCGACCTATGCACCCGGCTTCCCTGGGGCAGGTAACAGTGGTACTTCGGTACTTCCATGGTGGTGGGCTCTCCAAAGCCTTAAGTCTCAAGCCTTAACTTTGTACTGTTGTTAGAAGCGTCCTTAAACCTTAATTATTCAACCGCGACATTCTCCATAGGCTAACATTGCGATCCCGATAGCAACTTCTCGCACTGCACACGCCTCCCGTGGGTCCCCTTCCTCTTAACTGTGGGTGGATTCTTAAGGGGCCAGCGATCCTGAATGCCCTAGGCATTGCCTGTAGAATTGTCGTGGTTCTTATACCACTATTTTAGTATATGGTTTGGTCCCCCCCTGGGGCCCATTGATTTCTGTGCTATTTATTGTGTTTATAAATGCTTGTTTGAAGTGTAACTTTGCCACTAGCCACATAAAGTGACTGTGGGATTCTGTCTAGAATAAATACATATATTTCATATATATACCTGTGTGGGCTACTCTTTCATTTGGTTATTCAAGAGGTTATTATGGTAAAACAATAAGCTTAACACTCCTTCAAGACTTAGCCTGAAGGCTGCTCTCCACAGCTACCACTAGGATAGCTTTCTTTAAAGGTTGTCTTAAACCTATCATCAATAGGAGTCAAATGGGACTGGTGCAAGGTGTCCCTATAACTAGGAACAGCATATGCCAGGCCAACTTCTCACACTGGCCTAATGGTTAAGGTCTTAACTCTTACTCTGGCCTAATGGTAAGATCTAGACCCTTACTCCGGCCTAATGGTTAAGGTCTTAACTCTTACTCTGGCCTAATGGTTAAGGTCTTGACTCTTACTCTGGCCTAATGGTTAAGGTCTTAGACTCTTACTCTCGCCTAATGGTTAAGGTCTTGACTCTTACTCTGGCCTAATGGTTAAGGTCTTAGACTCTTACTCTGGCCTAATTTGTTAAGGTCTTAACTCTTACTCTTGCCTAATGGTTAATGTCTTAACTCTTACTCTGACCTAATGATTAAGGTCTTAACTTTTACTCTGACCTAATGGTTAAGGTCTTAGACTCTGACTCTGGCCTAATGGGTAAGGTCTTAGACTCTTACTCTGGCCTCATGGTTAAGGTCTTAGACTCTTACTCTGGTCTAATGGTTAAGGTCTTAGACTCTTACTCTGGCCTACTGTTTAAGGTATTAACTCTTACTCTTGCCTAATGGTTAAGGTCTTAGACTCTTACTCTGGCCTATTGGTTAAGGTCTTAACTCTTACTCTGGCCTAATGGTTAAGGTCTTAACTCTTACTCTGACCTAATGGTTAAGGTCTTAGACTCTTACTCTGGCCTAATGGTTAAGGTCTTAGACTCTTACTCTGGCCTAATGGTTAAGGTATTGACTCTTACTCTGGCCTAATGGTTAAGGTCTTAGACTCTTACTCTGGCCTAATGGTTAAGGTCTTAACTCTTACTCTGGCCTAATGGTAAGATCTAGACCCTTACTCCGGCCTAATGGTTAAGGTATTAACTCTTACTCTGGCCTAATGGTTAAGGTCTTGACTCTTACTCTGGCCTAATGGTTAAGGTCTTAGACTCTTACTCTGGCCTAATCTGTTAAGGTGTTAACTCTTACTCTTGCCTAATGGTTAAGGTCTTAGACTCTTACTCTGGCCTAATGGTTAAGGTATTAGACTCTTACTCTAGCCTAATGCTTAAGGTCTTGGACTCTTACTCTGGCCTAATGGTTAAGGTCTTAACTCTTACTCTTGCCTAATGGTTAAGGTCTTAGACTCTTACTCTAGCCTAATGGTTAAGGTCTTAGACTCTAACTCTGGCCTAATGGCTAAGGTCTTAGACTCTAACTCTGGCCTAATGGTTAAGGTCTAGACTCTTACTCTGGCCTAATGGTTAAGGTATTGACTCTTACTCTGGCCTAATGGTTAATGTCTTAGACTCTTACTCTGGCCTAATGGTTAAGGTCTTAGACTCTTACTCTGGCCTAATGGTTAAGGTGTTGACTCTTACTCTGGCCTAATGGTTAAGGTTTTAGACTCTTACTCTGGCCTAATGGTTAAGGTCTTAACTCTTACTCTGGCCTAATGGTAAGATCTAGACCCTTACTCCGGCCTAATGGTTAAGGTCCTAACTCTTACTCTGGCCTAATGTTTATGGTCTTGACTCTTACTCTGGCCTAATGGTTAAGGTCTTAGACTCTTACTCTCGCCTAATGGTTAAGGTCTTGACTCTTACTCTGGCCTAATGGTTAAGGTCTTAGACTCTTACTCTGGCCTAATCTGTTAAGGTCTTAACTCTTACTCTTGCCTAATGGTTAATGTCTTAACTCTTACTCTGACCTAATGGTTAAGGTCTTAACTCTTACTCTGGCCTAATGGGTAAGGTCTTAGACTCTTACTCTGGCCTAATGGTTAAGGTCTTAACTCTTACACTTGCCTAATGGTTAAGGTCTTAGACTCTTACTCTGGCCTAATGGTTAAGGTCTTAACTCTTACTCTGGCCTAATGGTTAAGGTCTTAGACTCTTACTCTGGTCTAATGGTTAAGGTCTTAGACTCTTACTCTGGCCTACTGTTTAAGGTATTAACTCTTACTCTTGCCTAATGGTTAAGGTCTTAGACTCTTATTCTGGCCTAATGGTTAAGGTCTTAACTCTTACTCTGACCTAATGGTTAAGGTCTTAGACTCTTACTCTGGCCTAATGGTTAAGGTCTTAACTCTTACTATCGCCTACTGATTAAGGTCTTTACTCTTACACTGGCCTAATGGTTAAGGTTTTAACTCTTACTCTGGCCTAATGCTTAAGGTCTTAGACTCTTTCTCTGGCCTAATGGTTAAGGTCTTAACTCTTACTCTGGCCTAATGGTTAAGGTCTTAGACTCTTACTCTGGCCTAATGGTTAAGGTCTTAGACTCTTACTCTGGCCTAATGGTTAAGGTATTAGACTCTTAATCTGGGCTACTGGTTAAGGTCTTAACTCTTACTCTGGCCTACTGGTTAAGGTCTTAAATCTTACTTTGGCCTAATGGTTAAGGTCTTTGCTCTCACTCTGGCCAATTGGTTAAGGTCTTAGACTCTAACTCTGGCCTAATGGTTAAGGTCTTAAACTCTTACTCTGGCCTAATGGTAAGGTCTTAACTCTTACTTTGGCCTAATGGTTAAGGTCTTAGACTGTTACTCTGGCCTACTGGTTAAGGTCTTAGATCTTACTCTGGCCTAATGGTTAAGGTCTTGACTCTTACTCTGGCCTAATGGTTAAGGTCTTAGACTCTTACTCTGGCCTAATGGTTAAGGTCTTTACTCTTACTCTGGCCTAATGGTTAAGGTCTTAACTCTTACTCTGGCCTAATGGTTAAGGTCTTAGACTCTAAGTCTGGCCTAATGGTAAGGTCTAGACTCTTACTCTGGCCTAATGGTTAAGGTCTTAACTCTTACTCTAGCCTAATGGTTAAGGTCTTAGACACTTACTCTGGCCTACTGGTTAAGGTCTTTGCTCTTACTCTGGCCTATTGGTTAAGGTCTTAGACTCTTACTCTGGCCTAATGATTAAGGTCTTAACTCGTACTCTGGCCTAATGGTGAAGGGCTTAACTCTTATTCTGGCCTAATGGTTAAGGTCTTAGACTCTTACTCTTGCCTAATCGTTAAAATCTTAGATTCTTACTCTGGCCTAATGGTTAAGGTCTTGACTTTTACTTTGGCCTAATGGTTAAGGTCTTAGACTCTTACTCTGGCCTAATGGTTAAGGTCTAGACTCTTACTCTAGCCTAATGGTTAAGGTCTTAGACTCTTACTCTAGCCTAATGGTTAAGGTCTTAGACTCTAACTCTGGCCTAATGGCTAAGGTCTTACACTCTAACTCTGGCCTAATGGTTAAGGTCTAGACTCTTACACCGGCCTAATGGTTAAGGTCTTAACTCTTACTCTGGCCTAATGCTTAAGGTATTAGACTCTAACTCTGGCCTAATGGTTAAGGTCTAGACTCTTACTCTGGCCTACTGGTTAAGGTCTTAGACTCTTACTCTAGCCTAATGCTTAAGATCTTGGACTCTTACTCTGGCCTAATGGTGAAGGGCTTAACTCTTCTTCTGGCCTAATGGTTAAGGTCTTAGACTCTTACTCTTGCCTAATCGTTAAAATCTTAGATTCTTACTCTGGCCTAATGGTTAAGGTCTTGACTTTTACTCTGGCCTAATGGTTAAGGTCTTAGACTCTTACTCTGGCCTAATGGTTAAGGTCTAGACTCTTACTCTAGCCTAATGGTTAAGGTCTTAGACTCTTACTCTAGCCTAATGGTTAAGGTCTTAGACTCTAACTCTGGCCTAATGGCTAAGGTCTTAGACTCTAACTCTGGCCTAATGGTTAAGGTCTAGACTCTTACACTGGCCTAATGGTTAAGGTCTTAACTCTTACTCTGGCCTAATGCTTAAGGTCTTACACTCTAACTCTGGCCTAATGGTTAAGGTCTAGACTCTTACTCTGGCCTACTGGTTAAGGTCTTAGACTCTTACTCTAGCCTAATGCTTAAGATCTTGGACTCTTACTCTGGCCTAATGGTTAAGGTCTTAACTCTTACGCTTGCCTAATGGTTAAGGTCTTAGACTCTTACTCTAGCCTAATGGTTAAGGTCTTAGACTCTAACTCTGGCCTAATGGTTAAGGTCTAGACTCTTACTCTGGCCTAATGGTTAAGGTATTGACTCTTACTCTGGCCTAATGGTTAATGTCTTAGACTCTTACTCTGGCCTAATGGTTAAGGTCTTAGACTCTTACTCTGGCCTAATGGTTAAGGTATTGACTCTTACTCTGGCCTAATGGTTAAGGTCTTAGACTCTTACTCCGGCCTAATGGTTAAGGTCTTAACTCCTACTCTGGCCTAATGGTAAGATCTAGACCCTTACTCCGGCCTAATGGTTAAGGTCTTAACTCTTACTCTGGCCTAATGGTTAAGGTCTTGACTCTTACTCTGGCCTAATGGTTAAGGTCTTAGACTCTTACTCTCGCCTAATGGTTAAGGTCTTGACTCTTACTCTGGCCTAATGGTTAAGGTCTTAGACTCTTACTCTGGCCTAATCTGTTAAGGTCTTAACTCTTCCTCTTGCCTAATGATTAATGTCTTAACTCTTACTCTGACCTAATGGTTAAGGTCTTAACTCTTACTCTGACCTAATGGTTAAGGTCTTAGACTCTGACTCTGGCCTAATGGGTAAGGTCTTAGACTCTTACTCTGGCCTAATGGTTAAGGTCTTAGACTCTTACTCTGGTCTAATGGTTAAGGTCTTAGACTCTTACTCTGGCCTACTGTTTAAGGTATTAACTCTTACTCTGACCTAATGGTTAAGGTCTTAGACTCTTACTCTGGCCTAATGGTTGAGGTCTTAACTCTTACTATGGCCTACTGATTAAGGTCTTTACTCTTACACTGGCCTAATGGTTAAGGTTTTAACTCTTACTCTGGCCTAATGCTTAAGGTCTTAGACTCTTTCTCTGGCCTAATGGTTAAGGTCTTAACTCTTACTCTGGCCTAATGGTTAAGGTCTTAGACTCTTACTCTGGCCTAATGGTTAAGGTTTTGACTCTTACTCTGGCCTAATGGTTAATGTCTTAGACTCTTACTCTGGCCTAATAGTTAAGGTCTTAGACGCTTACTCTGGCCTAATGGTTAAGATCTTAACTCTTACTCTTGCCTAATGGTTAAGGTCTTAGACTCTTACTCTAGCCTAATGGTTAAGGTCTTAGATTCTTACTCTGGCCTAATGGTTAAGGTCTAGACTCTTACTCTGGCCTAATGGTTAAGGTATTGACTCTTACTCTGGCCTAATGGTTAATGTCTTAGACTCTTACTCTGGTCTAATGGTTAAGGTCTTAGACTCTTGCTCTGGCCTAATGGTTAAGGTCTTAACTCTTACTCTGGCCTAATGGTTAAGGTCTTAACTCTTACTCTGGCCTAATGGTTAAGGTCTTAGACTCTTACTCTAGCCTAATGGTTAAGGTCTTAGACTCTAACTCTGGCCTAATGGCTAAGGTCTTAGACTCTAACTCTGGCCTAATGGTTAAGGTCTAGACTCTTACTCTGGCCTAATGGTTAAGGTCTTAACTCTTACTCTGGCCTAATGGTTAAGGTCTTAACTCTTACTCTTGCCTAATGGTTAAGGTCTTAGACTCTTACTCTAGCCTAATGGTTAAGGTCTTAGACTCTAACTCTGGCCTAATGGCTAAGGTCTTAGACTCTAACGCTGGCCTAATGGTTAAGGTCTAGACTCTTACTCTGGCCTAATGGTTAAGTTTTTGACTCTTACTCTGGCCTAATGGTTAATGTCTTAGACTCTTACTCTGGCCTAATGGTTAAGGTCTTAGACTCTTACTCTGGCCTAATGGTTAAGGTATTGACTCTTACTCTGGCCTAATGGTTAATGTCTTAGACTCTTACTCTGGCCTAATGGTTAAGATCTTAACTCTTACTCTTGCCTAATGGTTAAGGTCTTAGACTCTTACTCTAGCCTAATGGTTAAGGTCTTAGATTCTTAGTCTGGCCTAATGGTTAAGGTCTAGACTCTTACTCTGGCCTAATGGTAAAGGTATTGACTCTTACTCTGGCCTAATGGTTAATGTCTTAGACTCTTACTCTGGTCTAATGGTTAAGGTCTTAGACTCTTACTCCGGCCTAATGGTTAAGGTCTTAACTCTTACTGTGACCTAATGGTTAAGGTCTTAGACTCTTACTCTGGCCTAATGGTTAAGGTCTTAACTCTTACTCTGGCCTAATGGTAAGATCTAGACCCTTACTCCGGCCTAATGGTTAAGGTCTTAACTCTTACTCTGGCCTAATGGTTAAGGTCTTGACTCTTACTCTGGCCTAATGCTTAAGGTCTTAGACTCTTACTCTGGCCTAATGGTTAAGGTCTTGACTCTTACTCTGGCCTAATGGTTAAGGTCTTAGACTCTTACTCTGGCCTAATCTGTTAAGGTCTTAACTCTTACTCTTGCCTAATGGTTAATGTCTTAACTCTTACTCTGACCTAATGGTTAAGGTCTTAACTCTTACTCTGACCTAATGGTTAAGGTCTTAGACTCTGACTCTGGCCTAATGGGTAAGGTCTTAGACTCTTACTCTGGCCTAATGGTTAAGGTCTTAGACTCTTACTCTGGTCTAATGGTTAAGGTCTTAGACTCTTACTCTGGCCTACTGTTTAAGGTATTAACTCTTACTCTTGCCTAATGGTTAAGGTCTTAGACTCTTATTCTGGCCTAATGCTTAAGGTCTTAACTCTTACTCTGACCTAATGGTTAAAGCCTTAGACTCTTACTCTGGCCTAATGGTTAAGGTCTTAACTCTTACTATCGCCTACTGATTAAGGTCTTTACTCTTACACTGGCCTAATGGTTAAGGTTTTAACTCTTACTCTGGCCTAATGCTTAAGGTCTTAGACTCTTTCTCTGGCCTAATGGTTAAGGTCTTAACTCTTACTCTGGCCTAATGGTTAAGGTCTTAGACTCTTACTCTGGCCTAATGGTTAAGGTCTTAGCTCTTACTCTGGCCTACTGGTTAAGGTCTTAGACTCTTACTCTGGCCTAATGGTTAATGTATTAGACTCTTACTCTGGGCTACTGGTTAAGGTCTTAACTCTTACTCTGGCCTACTGGTTAAGGTCTTAAATCTTACTTTGGCCTAATGGTTAAGGTCATTGCTCTTACTCTGGCCTAATGGTTAAGGTCTTGACTCTTACTCTGGCCTAATGGTTAAGGTCTTAGACTCTTACTCTGGCCTAATGGTTAAGGTCTTTACTCTTACTCTGGCCTAATGGTTAAGGTCTTAACTCTTACTCTGGCCTAATGGTTAAGGTCTTAGACTCTAAGTCTGGCCTAATGGTAAGGTCTAGACTCTTACGCTGGCCTAATGGTTAAGGTCTTAACTCTTACTCTAGCCTAATGGTTAAGGTCTTAGACACTTACTCTGGCCTACTGGTTAAGGTCTTTGCTCTTACTCTGGCCTATTGGTTAAGGTCTTAGACTCTTACTCTGGCCTAATGATTAAGGTCTTAACTCTTACTCTGGCCTAATGGTGAAGGGCTTAACTCTTCTTCTGGCCTAATGGTTAAGGTCTTAGACTCTTACTCTTGCCTAATCGTTAAAATCTTAGATTCTTACTCTGGCCTAATGGTTAAGGTCTTGACTTTTACTCTGGCCTAATGGTTAAGGTCTTAGACTCTTACTCTGGCCTAATGGTTAAGGTCTAGACTCTTACTCTAGCCTAATGGTTAAGGTCTTAGACTCTTACTCTAGCCTAATGGTTAAGGTCTTAGACTCTAACTCTGGCCTAATGGCTAAGGTCTTAGACTCTAACTCTGGCCTAATGGTTAAGGTCTAGACTCTTACACTGGCCTAATGGTTAAGGTCTTAACTCTAACTCTGGCCTAATGCTTAAGGTCTTAGACTCTAACTCTGGCCTAATGGTTAAGGTCTAGACTCTTACTCTGGCCTACTGGTTAAGGTCTTAGACTCTTACTCTGGCCTAATGGTTAAGGTCTTAACTCTTACACTTGCCTAATGGTTAAGGTCTTAGACTCTTACTCTGGCCTAATGGTTAAGGTCTTAACTCTTACTCTGGCCTAATGGTTAAGGTCTTAACTCTTACTCTTGCCTAATGGTTAAGGTCTTAGACTCTTACTCTAGCCTAATGGTTAAGGTCTAGACTCTAACTCTGGCCTAATGGCTAAGGTCTTAGACTCTAACTCTGGCCTAATGGTTAAGGTCTAGACTCTTACTCTGGCCTAATGGTTAAGGTATTGACTCTTACTCTGGCCTAATGGTTAATGTCTTAGACTCTTACTCTGGCCTAATGGTTAAGGTCTTAGACTCTTACTCTGGCCTAATGGTTAAGGTATTGACTCTTACTCTGGCCTAATGGTTAAGGTCTTAGACTCTTACTCTGGCTGTAGGAGAGTGGAATCTGACTAATGGTTGCCCCCAACTTTTTTCCTGGTATTTAAGTGGTTTTTGACTAGTCTGGCTGGGATCCTGCTATTCAGGACCCCAGCCTATCTGCTTTCTCCCTAAAACTGTTGTGAGTACTCTAGGTACAAACATAATTGGATGCTGGGCATGCCCTACCAGTCCCTTGTAGATGGTACCCTAGGTACCCAGGGCATGGGTCCCCCAGTAGGCCTACCAGGGCTGCAGCACTTATTGTGCCACCCTGGGACAGCCACCCAAACTGACACCACCAGGCCACTACTGTAGCCTGGGTAAGGTGGTGCTAGCACCCCTTACAGGGATGTAGGTACCCTATGTCCCATACCATACAACACATATACTCTCATAGGTCACCCCTATGGCAGGCCCTGGTAATCCTACAGGGCTGGGTGCTGAGGTATGTGTGAGGGGGGACCCCTACGTGAGTAGGACCTCTCTGCAACCTTCGTAAAATCGTTACTGGGTTGTTTGTAGTGTAGCCATACCATATACTCTTAACCGCATTATAAGTTATTGCGTCATCGCTGTAACTTAGGAATGGCTACACAGAACCATATCGTGTTTGGTGTCAAACATGAAGGAATCATACCCCCAGTCCAGCCATGGGCATGGGGGCACGATTCCCCCTTGCTAGGAGGGTGATATGGGAAAAGCGGTAGAATTAAGACACCAATTTAAAAGTGCACATGTACCACAAAATGGCTACTGTTCGCCACCTACACGACTCTGGCTGGCTGTTGCTGGGGAAAACCCCAGCCTCGCCAGCTGGACAATAGGGCTCCTGTGGCAGGGAGGTGCCAGCACCTCCCCAGACAGGATATGTGGATTGGAACAGGGTGGGTGCACCAAATGTCCTTTCAGAGTTGCACGTAGGCAGCTGCAGAGCCCCAATTCTGCATACACCACCTGGAACCGGTTCAGGGGCGTCCTGCCCCTCGCCCAGGCGGGAAACACACAAAGGGGAGTGGGTGTAGCCACCCTTTCCCGCCTCTACTCTGATTGGTAGGCTCTCTTTTGGACCATCCCCTAATCTTGGGGATATATGGGAATAACTTTGCCCTAGAGCCTTGGATTCGTACAGGACTTCACAGAACTGACCTTCGACGAGCTGCTGCCCAGCTGACTGAAGAAATCTCCCTTGGGATAAAGGAGTTATCCCCCTGCTTGGCAGGCACCTAAAAGACTACAAGATACCTGGTTGGAACTTCGTTGCTCTCATGACCTTCGACGCCTTCCAGCAACCTCGAGGTGGGTCTCCAGTGCATCCCAGCGTCCTGTGAGTGTGCCCAGCAAGTCTGAGCACCCTGGACCACGTGGGTGTCGAGATCCCCGCATACCCCGAGACACCAGCCACCTCTTGTCCAGCACACGACCCCGACCAGTGGGGAAGTTGTGCTTTGGCCCATTCTTGAGCCAACCTTCAAGCAGCATTTGTGCCGACTCTCAGCTCCCTGGCCCGCTCCGGTGGCCCGTGGGAGCCCTTTTACGCACTCCATTTTGCTGCCTTCCACGGTCCCTTGTCTCTCGACTTGTGGGCCCTGACGGAGGACAATCTTCTTTTCTAAGAGTTCCCCTGGTTGCTCCAGGCCTGCTCTACGATCCCTGCAAAGGAGAGCACCCTCAGACCTCGTGGGTCTTGTCAAGAATTCCTGTCATACAAGGGAAACACGCCCTTATGTAAACAGGAGAGCTGTTACATAACTCAAGGGAAACACGCCCTTATGTAAACAGGAGAGCTGTTACATAACTCAAGGGAAACACGCCCTTATGTAAACAGGAGAGCTGTTACATAACTCAAGGAAAACACGCCCTATAAAGGGAGGAACCGGGAGGTACAAGGCTGTCGGATATTGTGTTTACACCGACGTACCTGCTTCGTGAAGAGCAGTGTTCCGGAGTGGTGCTCCAGTAAGGCAAGAACGGAGGTAGGTCGAGTCGTTACTCCCTGGGCCGTGTCTTGCCCCATCGTCACCTGTGAAGGACCCGGAAGCTCTACCGGTCAACCATTGAGCTTCGCTTTTTGACTCGGCTGAGTCCAAGCGCAGTGGCACTTTTGCTGGTTGGAGTCGTAACTCCCAGCCCGACCAGAGACACAGGGACTGCCAGCTGTAACGCACACCAGGAGGTGTTTGCCGCGTTACAGACTCGGAAGTCCACAGGATCGATCGAGCGGCTGCTCTCGGTTCAGTCTTCTTGCTTGTGATTGGGGTATCGGTGACGCATCACCAGGAGGTGACTCCGCGTCCCGGTGCAGTCTGAGGAAGAGGTTGAGCGGCTGCTCCCTTCAGGTAGAGACCCCGGCTGGGTGTTTCCCTGACTCCTCGATTCTCCCCAACACTCTTCGTGCCCCTCACAGCCTACCGATTGGCATTGTCGGCCATTTCATTTCTGCCCTCTGTTGGCATACGCCGGGATCGGCGTATATGCAGAGGACGGTTAGGACCATCCGTGCTGTGGGCTGGTAACGTACTTAGCCTGGAGGATTCCAGTGACTATAACTTTTGTTTGTTCTTTGTATTTTATTTGCCTTCATTAAAAGAACTAACCCTTCACAAGTGGTTGCGTCCTCATTGTCGTGTCTGTTAAACGATCCTGAGACGTTCAGGGCGTTACAGGTCTGCACCAGCAGCTGCTTTGTTCATCTTGCGTGGGTTGCAGTTGCCAATGCTTAGTGGATCCAATCGGGACACTAACACTGCAGCGACCCTCAGCCGACGTGGGACAGTCGCCCTCCAGAAGCTGGCCTTCCTTGAAGCCTCCCAGAGCCCGTGACTGCAGAGCCCAGCTGTACCTTCCACACCTGAAGCACCCGACATCCACAAGCTCCTTCCTGTGAGCTCCCTGGTCACTGTGCTGTGACCCAGACTCTGTCCCCTCTGCTTTCAGGTTCATCTTTATCTTTTCTTCAACTTTAATCTTCACGACTTCAACGACACTTCCAGCTAGCAGCAGTTTGGACTCCTTTTCCATAGAAAATCAACCCGCGACCCGACACCAGAATCGACCTATGCACCCGGCTTCCCTGGGGCAGGTAACAGTGGTACTTCGGTACTTCCGTGGTGGTGGGCTCTCCAAAGCCTTAAGTCTCAAGCCTCAACTTTGTACTGTTGTTAGAAGCGTCCTTAAACCTTAATTATTCAACCGCGACATTCTCCATAGGCTAACATTGCGATCCCGATAGCAACTTCTCGCACTGCACACGCCTCCCGTGGGTCCCCTTCCTCTTAACTGTGGGTGGATTCTTAAGGGGCCAGCGATCCTGAATGCCCTAGGCATTGCCTGTAGAATTGTCGTGGTTCTTATACCACTATTTTAGTATATGGTTTGGTCCCCCCCTGGGGCCCATTGATTTCTGTGCTATTTATTGTGTTTATAAATGCTTGTTTGAAGTGTAACTTTGCCACTAGCCACATAAAGTGACTGTAGGATTCTGTCTAGAATAAATACATATATTTTATATATATACCTGTGTGGGCTACTCTTTCATTTGGTTATTCAAGAGGTTATTATGGTAAAACAATAAGCTTAACACTCCTTCAAGACTTAGCCTGAAGGCTGCTCTCCACAGCTACCACTAGGATAGCTTTCTTTAAAGGTTGTCTTAAACCTATCATCAATAGGAGTCGAATTGGACTGGTGCAAGGTGTCCCTATAACTAGGAACAGCATATGCCAGGCCAACTTCTCACACTGGCCTAATGGTTAAGGTCTTAACTCTTACTCTGGCCTAATGGTAAGATCTAGACCCTTACTCCGGCCTAACGGTTAAGGTCTTAACTCTTACTCTGGCCTAATGGTTAAGGTCTTGACTCTTACTCTGGCCTAATGGTTAAGGTCTTATACTCTTACTCTCGCCTAATGGTTAAGGTCTTGACTCTTACTCTGGCCTAATGGTTAAGGTCTTAGACTCTTACTCTGGCCTAATTTGTTAAGGTCTTAACTCTTACTCTTGCCTAATGGTTAATGTCTTAACTCTTACTCTGACCTAATGATTAAGGTCTTAACTTTTACTCTGACCTAATGGTTAAGGTCTTAGACTCTGACTCTGGCCTAATGGGTAAGGTCTTAGACTCTTACTCTGGCCTAATGGTTAAGGTCTTAGACTCTTACTCTGGCCTAATGGTTAAGGTCTTAACTCTTACTCTGGCCTAATGGTTAAGGTCTTAACTCTTACTCTTGCCTAATGGTTAAGGTCTTAGACTCTTACTCTAGCCTAATGGTTAAGGTCTTAGACTCTAACTCTGGCCTAATGGCTAAGGTCTTAGACTCTAACTCTGGCCTAATGGTTAAGGTCTAGACTCTTACTCTGGCCTAATGGTTAGGTTTTTGACTCTTACTCTGGCCTAATGGTTAATGTCTTAGACTCTTACTCTGGCCTAATGGTTAAGGTCTTAGACTCTTACTCTGGCCTAATGGTTAAGGTATTGACTCTTACTCTGGCCTAATGGTTAATGTCTTAGACTCTTACTCTGGCCTAATGGTTAAGATCTTAACTCTTACTCTTGCCTAATGGTTAAGGTCTTAGACTCTTACTCTAGCCTAATGGTTAAGGTCTTAGATTCTTAGTCTGGCCTAATGGTTAAGGTCTAGACTCTTACTCTGGCCTAATGGTAAAGGTATTGACTCTTACTCTGGCCTAATGGTTAATGTCTTAGACTCTTACTCTGGTCTAATGGTTAAGGTCTTAGACTCTTACTCCGGCCTAATGGTTAAGGTCTTAACTCTTACTGTGACCTAATGGTTAAGGTCTTAGACTCTTACTCTGGCCTAATGGTTAAGGTCTTAACTCTTACTCTGGCCTAATGGTAAGATCTAGACCCTTACTCCGGCCTAATGGTTAAGGTCTTAACTCTTACTCTGGCCTAATGGTTAAGGTCTTGACTCTTACTCTGGCCTAATGCTTAAGGTCTTAGACTCTTACTCTGGCCTAATGGTTAAGGTCTTGACTCTTACTCTGGCCTAATGGTTAAGGTCTTAGACTCTTACTCTGGCCTAATCTGTTAAGGTCTTAACTCTTACTCTTGCCTAATGGTTAATGTCTTAACTCTTACTCTGACCTAATGGTTAAGGTCTTAACTCTTACTCTGACCTAATGGTTAAGGTCTTAGACTCTGACTCTGGCCTAATGGGTAAGGTCTTAGACTCTTACTCTGGCCTAATGGTTAAGGTCTTAGACTCTTACTCTGGTCTAATGGTTAAGGTCTTAGACTCTTACTCTGGCCTACTGTTTAAGGTATTAACTCTTACTCTTGCCTAATGGTTAAGGTCTTAGACTCTTATTCTGGCCTAATGCTTAAGGTCTTAACTCTTACTCTGACCTAATGGTTAAAGCCTTAGACTCTTACTCTGGCCTAATGGTTAAGGTCTTAACTCTTACTATCGCCTACTGATTAAGGTCTTTACTCTTACACTGGCCTAATGGTTAAGGTTTTAACTCTTACTCTGGCCTAATGCTTAAGGTCTTAGACTCTTTCTCTGGCCTAATGGTTAAGGTCTTAACTCTTACTCTGGCCTAATGGTTAAGGTCTTAGACTCTTACTCTGGCCTAATGGTTAAGGTCTTAGCTCTTACTCTGGCCTACTGGTTAAGGTCTTAGACTCTTACTCTGGCCTAATGGTTAATGTATTAGACTCTTACTCTGGGCTACTGGTTAAGGTCTTAACTCTTACTCTGGCCTACTGGTTAAGGTCTTAAATCTTACTTTGGCCTAATGGTTAAGGTCATTGCTCTTACTCTGGCCTAATGGTTAACGTCTTGACTCTTACTCTGGCCTAATGGTTAAGGTCTTAGACTCTTACTCTGGCCTAATGGTTAAGGTCTTTACTCTTACTCTGGCCTAATGGTTAAGGTCTTAACTCTTACTCTGGCCTAATGGTTAAGGTCTTAGACTCTAAGTCTGGCCTAATGGTAAGGTCTAGACTCTTATGCTGGCCTAATGGTTAAGGTCTTAACTCTTACTCTAGCCTAATGGTTAAGGTCTTAGACACTTACTCTGGCCTACTGGTTAAGGTCTTTGCTCTTACTCTGGCCTATTGGTTAAGGTCTTAGACTCTTACTCTGGCCTAATGATTAAGGTCTTAACTCTTACTCTGGCCTAATGGTGAAGGGCTTAACTCTTCTTCTGGCCTAATGGTTAAGGTCTTAGACTCTTACTCTTGCCTAATCGTTAAAATCTTAGATTCTTACTCTGGCCTAATGGTTAAGGTCTTGACTTTTACTCTGGCCTAATGGTTAAGGTCTTAGACTCTTACTCTGGCCTAATGGTTAAGGTCTAGACTCTTACTCTAGCCTAATGGTTAAGGTCTTAGACTCTTACTCTAGCCTAATGGTTAAGGTCTTAGACTCTAACTCTGGCCTAATGGCTAAGGTCTTAGACTCTAACTCTGGCCTAATGGTTAAGGTCTAGACTCTTACACTGGCCTAATGGTTAAGGTCTTAACTCTAACTCTGGCCTAATGCTTAAGGTCTTAGACTCTAACTCTGGCCTAATGGTTAAGGTCTAGACTCTTACTCTGGCCTACTGGTTAAGGTGTTAGACTCTTACTCTGGCCTAATGGTTAAGGTCTTAACTCTTACACTTGCCTAATGGTTAAGGTCTTAGACTCTTACTCTGGCCTAATGGTTAAGGTCTTAACTCTTACTCTGGCCTAATGGTTAAGGTCTTAACTCTTACTCTTGCCTAATGGTTAAGGTCTTAGACTCTTACTCTAGCCTAATGGTTAAGGTCTAGACTCTAACTCTGGCCTAATGGCTAAGGTCTTAGACTCTAACTCTGGCCTAATGGTTAAGGTCTAGACTCTTACTCTGGCCTAATGGTTAAGGTATTGACTCTTACTCTGGCCTAATGGTTAATGTCTTAGACTCTTACTCTGGCCTAATGGTTAAGGTCTTAGACTCTTACTCTGGCCTAATGGTTAAGGTATTGACTCTTACTCTGGCCTAATGGTTAAGGTCTTAGACTCTTACTCTGGCTGTAGGAGAGTGGAATCTGACTAATGGTTGCCCCCAACTTTTTTCCTGGTATTTAAGTGGTTTTTGACTAGTCTGGCTGGGATCCTGCTATTCAGGACCCCAGCCTATCTGCTTTCTCCCTAAAACTGTTGTGAGTACTCTAGGTACAAACATAATTGGATGCTGGGCATGCCCTACCAGTCCCTTGTAGATGGTACCCTAGGTACCCAGGGCATGGGTCCCCCAGTAGGCCTACCAGGGCTGCAGCACTTATTGTGCCACCCTGGGACAGCCACCCAAACTGACACCACCAGGCCACTACTGTAGCCTGGGTAAGGTGGTGCTAGCACCCCTTACAGGGATGTAGGTACCCTATGTCCCATACCATACAACACATATACTCTCATAGGTCACCCCTATGGCAGGCCCTGGTAATCCTACAGGGCTGGGTGCTGAGGTATGTGTGAGGGGGGACCCCTACGTGAGTAGGACCTCTCTGCAACCTTCGTAAAATCGTTACTGGGTTGTTTGTAGTGTAGCCATACCATATACTCTTAACCGCATTATAAGTTATTGCGTCATCGCTGTAACTTAGGAATGGCTACACAGAACCATATCGTGTTTGGTGTCAAACATGAAGGAATCATACCCCCAGTCCAGCCATGGGCATGGGGGCACGATTCCCCCTTGCTAGGAGGGTGATATGGGAAAAGCGGTAGAATTTGGACACCAATTTAAAAGTGCACATGTACCACAAAATGGCTACTGTTCGCCACCTACACGACTCTGGCTGGCTGTTGCTGGGGAAAACCCCAGCCTCGCCAGCTGGACAATAGGGCTCCTGTGGCAGGGAGGTGCCAGCACCTCCCCAGACAGGATATGTGGATTGGAACAGGGTGGGTGCACCAAATGTCCTTTCAGAGTTGCACGTAGGCAGCTGCAGAGCCCCAATTCTGCATACACCACCTGGAACCGGTTCAGGGGCGTCCTGCCCCTCGCCCAGGCGGGAAACACACAAAGGGGAGTGGGTGTAGCCACCCTTTCCCGCCTCTACTCTGATTGGTAGGCTCTCTTTTGGACCATCCCCTAATCTTGGGGATATATGGGAATAACTTTGCCCTAGAGCCTTGGATTCGTACAGGACTTCACAGAACTGACCTTCGACGAGCTGCTGCCCAGCTGACTGAAGAAATCTCCCTTGGGATAAAGGAGTTATCCCCCTGCTTGGCAGGCACCTAAAAGACTACAAGATACCTGGTTGGAACTTCGTTGCTCTCATGACCTTCGACGCCTTCCAGCAACCTCGAGGTGGGTCTCCAGTGCATCCCAGCGTCCTGTGAGTGTGCCCAGCAAGTCTGAGCACCCTGGACCACGTGGGTGTCGAGATCCCCGCATACCCCGAGACACCAGCCACCTCTTGTCCAGCACACGACCCCGACCAGTGGGGAAGTTGTGCTTTGGCCCATTCTTGAGCCAACCTTCAAGCAGCATTTGTGCCGACTCTCAGCTCCCTGGCCCGCTCCGGTGGCCCGTGGGAGCCCTTTTACGCACTCCATTTTGCTGCCTTCCACGGTCCCTTGTCTCTCGACTTGTGGGCCCTGACGGAGGACAATCTTCTTTTCTAAGAGTTCCCCTGGTTGCTCCAGGCCTGCTCTACGATCCCTGCAAAGGAGAGCACCCTCAGACCTCGTGGGTCTTGTCAAGAATTCCTGTCATACAAGGGAAACACGCCCTTATGTAAACAGGAGAGCTGTTACATAACTCAAGGGAAACACGCCCTTATGTAAACAGGAGAGCTGTTACATAACTCAAGGGAAACACGCCCTTATGTAAACAGGAGAGCTGTTACATAACTCAAGGAAAACACGCCCTATAAAGGGAGGAACCGGGAGGTACAAGGCTGTCGGATATTGTGTTTACACCGACGTACCTGCTTCGTGAAGAGCAGTGTTCCGGAGTGGTGCTCCAGTAAGGCAAGAACGGAGGTAGGTCGAGTCGTTACTCCCTGGGCCGTGTCTTGCCCCATCGTCACCTGTGAAGGACCCGGAAGCTCTACCGGTCAACCATTGAGCTTCGCTTTTTGACTCGGCTGAGTCCAAGCGCAGTGGCACTTTTGCTGGTTGGAGTCGTAACTCCCAGCCCGACCAGAGACACAGGGACTGCCAGCTGTAACGCACACCAGGAGGTGTTTGCCGCGTTACAGACTCGGAAGTCCACAGGATCGATCGAGCGGCTGCTCTCGGTTCAGTCTTCTTGCTTGTGATTGGGGTATCGGTGACGCATCACCAGGAGGTGACTCCGCGTCCCGGTGCAGTCTGAGGAAGAGGTTGAGCGGCTGCTCCCTTCAGGTAGAGACCCCGGCTGGGTGTTTCCCTGACTCCTCGATTCTCCCCAACACTCTTCGTGCCCCTCACAGCCTACCGATTGGCATTGTCGGCCATTTCATTTCTGCCCTCTGTTGGCATACGCCGGGATCGGCGTATATGCAGAGGACGGTTAGGACCATCCGTGCTGTGGGCTGGTAACGTACTTAGCCTGGAGGACTCCAGTGACTATAACTTTTGTTTGTTCTTTGTATTTTATTTGCCTTCATTAAAAGAACTAACCCTTCACAAGTGGTTGCGTCCTCATTGTCGTGTCTGTTAAACGATCCTGAGACGTTCAGGGCGTTACAGGTCTGCACCAGCAGCTGCTTTGTTCATCTTGCGTGGGTTGCGGTTGCCAATGCTTAGTGGATCCAATCGGGACACTAACACTGCAGCGACCCTCAGCCGACGTGGGACAGTCGCCCTCCAGAAGCTGGCCTTCCTTGAAGCCTCCCAGAGCCCGTGACTGCAGAGCCCAGCTGTACCTTCCACACCTGAAGCACCCGACATCCACAAGCTCCTTCCTGTGAGCTCCCTGGTCACTGTGCTGTGACCCAGACTCTGTCCCCTCTGCTTTCAGGTTCATCTTTATCTTTTCTTCAACTTTAATCTTCACGACTTCAACGACACTTCCAGCTAGCAGCAGTTTGGACTCCTTTTCCATAGAAAATCAACCCGCGACCCGACACCAGAATCGACCTATGCACCCGGCTTCCCTGGGGCAGGTAACAGTGGTACTTCGGTACTTCCGTGGTGGTGGGCTCTCCAAAGCCTTAAGTCTCAAGCCTTAACTTTGTACTGTTGTTAGAAGCGTCCTTAAACCTTAATTATTCAACCGCGACATTCTCCATAGGCTAACATTGCGATCCCGATAGCAACTTCTCGCACTGCACACGCCTCCCGTGGGTCCCCTTCCTCTTAACTGTGGGTGGATTCTTAAGGGGCCAGCGATCCTGAATGCCCTAGGCATTGCCTGTAGAATTGTCGTGGTTCTTATACCACTATTTTAGTATATGGTTTGGTCCCCCCCTGGGGCCCATTGATTTCTGTGCTATTTATTGTGTTTATAAATGCTTGTTTGAAGTGTAACTTTGCCACTAGCCACATAAAGTGACTGTGGGATTCTGTCTAGAATAAATACATATATTTTATATATATACCTGTGTGGGCTACTCTTTCATTTGGTTATTCAAGAGGTTATTATGGTAAAACAATAAGCTTAACACTCCTTCAAGACTTAGCCTGAAGGCTGCTCTCCACAGCTACCACTAGGATAGCTTTCTTTAAAGGTTGTCTTAAACCTATCATCAATAGGAGTCGAATTGGACTGGTGCAAGGTGTCCCTATAACTAGGAACAGCATATGCCAGGCCAACTTCTCACACTGGCCTAATGGTTAAGGTCTTAACTCTTACTCTGGCCTAATGGTAAGATCTAGACCCTTACTCCGGCCTAATGGTTAAGGTCTTAACTCTTACTCTGGCCTAATGGTTAAGGTCTTGACTCTTACTCTGGCCTAATGGTTAAGGTCTTATACTCTTACTCTCGCCTAATGGTTAAGGTCTTGACTCTTACTCTGGCCTAATGGTTAAGGTCTTAGACTCTTACTCTGGCCTAATTTGTTAAGGTCTTAACTCTTACTCTTGCCTAATGGTTAATGTCTTAACTCTTACTCTGACCTAATGATTAAGGTCTTAACTTTTACTCTGACCTAATGGTTAAGGTCTTAGACTCTGACTCTGGCCTAATGGGTAAGGTCTTAGACTCTTACTCTGGCCTAATGGTTAAGGTCTTAGACTCTTACTCTGGTCTAATGGTTAAGGTCTTAGACTCTTACTCTGGCCTACTGTTTAAGGTATTAACTCTTACTCTTGCCTAATGGTTAAGGTCTTAGACTCTTACTCTGGCCTATTGGTTAAGGTCTTAACTCTTACTCTGGCCTAATGGTTAAGGTCTTAACTCTTACTCTGACCTAATGGTTAAGGTCTTAGACTCTTACTCTGGCCTAATGGTTAAGGTCTTAGACTCTTACTCTGGCCTAATGGTTAAGGTATTGACTCTTACTCTGGCCTAATGGTTAAGGTCTTAGACTCTTACTCTGGCCTAATGGTTAAGGTCTTAACTCTTACTCTGGCCTAATGGTAAGATCTAGACCCTTACTCCGGCCTAATGGTTAAGGTCTTAACTCTTACTCTGGCCTAATGGTTAAGGTCTTGACTCTTACTCTGGCCTAATGGTTAAGGTCTTAGACTCTTACTCTGGCCTAATCTGTTAAGGTCTTAACTCTTACTCTTGCCTAATGGTTAATGTCTTAACTCTTACTCTGACCTAATGGTTAAGGTCTTAACTCTTACTCTGACCTAATGGTTAAGGTCTTAGACTCTGACTCTGGCCTAATGGGTACGGTCTTAGACTCTTACTCTGGCCTAATGGTTAAGGTCTTAGACTCTTACTCTGGTCTAATGGTTAAGGTCTTAGACTCTTACTCTGGCCTACTGTTTAAGGTATTAACTCTTACTCTTGCCTAATGGTTAAGGTCTTAGACTCTTATTCTGGCCTAATGGTTAAGGTCTTAACTCTTACTATCGCCTACTGATTAAGGTCTTTACTCTTACACTGGCCTAATGGTTAAGGTTTTAACTCTTACTCTGGCCTACTGCTTAAGGTCTTAGACTCTTTCTCTGGCCTAATGGTTAAGGTCTTAACTCTTACTCTGGCCTAATGGTTAAGGTCTTAGACTCTTACTCTGGCCTAATGGTTAAGGTCTTAGCTCTTACTCTGGCCTACTGGTTAAGGTCTTAGACTCTTACTCTGGCCTAATGGTTAAGGTATTAGACTCTTACTCTAGCCTAATGCTTAAGGTCTTGGACTCTTACTCTGGCCTAATGGTTAAGGTCTTAACTCTTACTCTTGCCTAATGGTTAAGGTCTTAGACTCTTACTCTAGCCTAATGGTTAAGGTCTTAGACTCTAACTCTGGCCTAATGGCTAAGGTCTTAGACTCTAACTCTGGCCTAATGGTTAAGGTCTAGACTCTTACTCTGGCCTAATGGTTAAGGTATTGACTCTTACTCTGGCCTAATGGTTAATGTCTTAGACTCTTACTCTGGCCTAATGGTTAAGGTCTTAGACTCTTACTCTGGCCTAATGGTTAAGGTATTGACTCTTACTCTGGCCTAATGGTTAAGGTTTTAGACTCTTACTCTGGCCTAATGGTTAAGGTCTTAACTCTTACTCTGGCCTAATGGTAAGATCTAGACCCTTACTCCGGCCTAATGGTTAAGGTCCTAACTCTTACTCTGGCCTAATGGTTATGGTCTTGACTCTTACTCTGGCCTAATGGTTAAGGTCTTAGACTCTTACTCTCGCCTAATGGTTAAGGTCTTGACTCTTACTCTGGCCTAATGGTTAAGGTCTTAGACTCTTACTCTGGCCTAATCTGTTAAGGTCTTAACTCTTACTCTTGCCTAATGGTTAATGTCTTAACTCTTACTCTGACCTAATGGTTAAGGTCTTAACTCTTACTCTGGCCTAATGGGTAAGGTCTTAGACTCTTACCCTGGCCTAATGGTTAAGGTCTTAACTCTTACACTTGCCTAATGGTTAAGGTCTTAGACTCTTACTCTGGCCTAATGGTTAAGGTCTTAACTCTTACTCTGGCCTAATGGTTAAGGTCTTAACTCTTACTCTGACCTAATGGTTAAGGTCTTAGACTCTTACTCTGGCCTAATGGTTAAGGTCTTAACTCTTACTCTGACCTAATGGTTAAGGTCTTAGACTCTTACTCTGGCCTAATGGTTAAGGTCTTAGACTCTTACTCTGGTCTAATGGTTAAGGTCTTAGACTCTTACTCTGGCCTACTGTTTAAGGTATTAACTCTTACTCTTGCCTAATGGTTAAGGTCTTAGACTCTTATTCTGGCCTAATGGTTAAGGTCTTAACTCTTACTCTGACCTAATGGTTAAGGTCTTAGACTCTTACTCTGGCCTAATGGTTAAGGTCTTAACTCTTACTATCGCCTACTGATTAAGGTCTTTACTCTTACACTGGCCTAATAGTTAAGGTTTTAACTCTTACTCTGGCCTAATGCTTAAGGTCTTAGACTCTTTCTCTGGCCTAATGGTTAAGGTCTTAACTCTTACTCTGGCCTAATGGTTAAGGTCTTAGACTCTTACTCTGGCCTAATGGTTAAGGTCTTAGACTCTTACTCTGGCCTAATGGTTAAGGTATTAGACTCTTACTCTGGGCTACTGGTTAAGGTCTTAACTCTTACTCTGGCCTACTGGTTAAGGTCTTAAATCTTACTTTGGCCTAATGGTTAAGGTCTTTGCTCTCACTCTGGCCAATTGGTTAAGGTCTTAGACTCTAACTCTGGCCTAATGGTTAAGGTCTTAAACTCTTACTCTGGCCTAATGGTAAGGTCTTAACTCTTACTTTGGCCTAATGGTTAAGGTCTTAGACTGTTACTCTGGCCTACTGGTTAAGGTCTTAGATCTTACTCTGGCCTAATGGTTAAGGTCTTGACTCTTACTCTGGCCTAATGGTTAAGGTCTTAGACTCTTACTCTGGCCTAATGGTTAAGGTCTTTACTCTTACTCTGGCCTAATGGTTAAGGTCTTAACTCTTACTCTGGCCTAATGGTTAAGGTCTTAGACTCTAAGTCTGGCCTAATGGTAAGGTCTAGACTCTTACTCTGGCCTAATGGTTAAGGTCTTAACTCTTACTCTAGCCTAATGGTTAAGGTCTTAGACACTTACTCTGGCCTACTGGTTAAGGTCTTTGCTCTTACTCTGGCCTATTGGTTAAGGTCTTAGACTCTTACTCTGGCCTAATGATTAAGGTCTTAACTCTTACTCTGGCCTAATGGTGAAGGGCTTAACTCTTATTCTGGCCTAATGGTTAAGGTCTTAGACTCTTACTCTTGCCTAATCGTTAAAATCTTAGATTCTTACTCTGGCCTAATGGTTAAGGTCTTGACTTTTACTCTGGCCTAATGGTTAAGGTCTTAGACTCTTACTCTGGCCTAATGGTTAAGGTCTAGACTCTTACTCTAGCCTAATGGTTAAGGTCTTAGACTCTTACTCTAGCCTAATGGTTAAGGTCTTAGACTCTAACTCTGGCCTAATGGCTAAGGTCTTAGACTCTAACTCTGGCCTAATGGTTAAGGTCTAGACTCTTACACTGGCCTAATGGTTAAGGTCTTAACTCTTACTCTGGCCTAATGCTTAAGGTCTTACACGCTAACTCTGGCCTAATGGTTAAGGTCTAGACTCTTACTCTGGCCTACTGGTTAAGGTCTTAGACTCTTACTCTAGCCTAATGCTTAAGATCTTGGACTCTTACTCTGGCCTAATGGTTAAGGTCTTAACTCTTACGCTTGCATAATGGTTAAGGTCTTAGACTCTTACTCTAGCCTAATGGTTAAGGTCTTAGACTCTAACTCTGGCCTAATGGCTAAGGTCTTAGACTCTAACTCTGGCCTAATGGTTAAGGTCTAGACTCTTACTCTGGCCTAATGGTTAAGGTATTGACCCTTACTCTGGCCTAATGGTTAATGTCTTAGACTCTTACTCTGGCCTAATGGTTAAGGTCTTAGACTCTTACTCTGGCCTAATGGTTAAGGTATTGACTCTTACTCTGGCCTAATGGTTAACGTCTTAGACTCTTACTCTGGCCTAATGGTTAAGGTCTTAACTCCTACTCTGGCCTAATGGTAAGATCTAGACCCTTACTCCGGCCTAATGGTTAAGGTCTTAACTCTTACTCTGGCCTAATGGTTAAGGTCTTGACTCTTACTCTGGCCTAATGGTTAAGGTCTTAGACTCTTACTCTCGCCTAATGGTTAAGGTCTTGACTCTTACTCTGGCCTAATGGTTAAGGTCTTAGACTCTTACTCTGGCCTAATCTGTTAAGGTCTTAACTCTTAATCTTGCCTAATGATTAATGTCTTAACTCTTACTCTGACCTAATGGTTAAGGTCTTAACTCTTACTCTGACCTAATGGTTAAGGTCTTAGACTCTTACTCTGGCCTACTGTTTAAGGTATTAACTCTTACTCTTGCCTAATGGTTAAGGTCTTAGACTCTTACTCTGGCCTATTGGTTAAGGTCTTAACTCTTACTCTGGCCTAATGGTTAAGGTCTTAACTCTTACTCTGACCTAATGGTTAAGGTCTTAGACTCTTACTCTGGCCTAATGGTTAAGGTCTTAGACTCTTACTCTGGCCTAATGGTTAAGGTATTGACTCTTACTCTGGCCTAATGGTTAAGGTCTTAGACTCTTACTCTGGCCTAATGGTTAAGGTCTTAACTCTTACTCTGGCCTAATGGTAAGATCTAGACCCTTACTCCGGCCTAATGGTTAAGGTCTTAACTCTTACTCTGGCCTAATGGTTAAGGTCTTGACTCTTACTCTGGCCTAATGGTTAAGGTCTTAGACTCTTACTCTGGCCTAATCTGTTAAGGTCTTAACTCTTACTCTTGCCTAATGGTTAATGTCTTAACTCTTACTCTGACCTAATGGTTAAGGTCTTAACTCTTACTCTGACCTAATGGTTAAGGTCTTAGACTCTGACTCTGGCCTAATGGGTAAGGTCTTAGACTCTTACTCTGGCCTAATGGTTAAGGTCTTAGACTCTTACTCTGGTCTAATGGTTAAGGTCTTAGACTCTTACTCTGGCCTACTGTTTAAGGTATTAACTCTTACTCTTGCCTAATGGTTAAGGTCTTAGACTCTTATTCTGGCCTAATGGTTAAGGTCTTAACTCTTACTATCGCCTACTGATTAAGGTCTTTACTCTTACACTGGCCTAATGGTTAAGGTTTTAACTCTTACTCTGGCCTACTGCTTAAGGTCTTAGACTCTTTCTCTGGCCTAATGGTTAAGGTCTTAACTCTTACTCTGGCCTAATGGTTAAGGTCTTAGACTCTTACTCTGGCCTAATGGTTAAGGTCTTAGCTCTTACTCTGGCCTACTGGTTAAGGTCTTAGACTCTTACTCTGGCCTAATGGTTAAGGTATTAGACTCTTACTCTAGCCTAATGCTTAAGGTCTTGGACTCTTACTCTGGCCTAATGGTTAAGGTCTTAACTCTTACTCTTGCCTAATGGTTAAGGTCTTAGACTCTTACTCTAGCCTAATGGTTAAGGTCTTAGACTCTAACTCTGGCCTAATGGCTAAGGTCTTAGACTCTAACTCTGGCCTAATGGTTAAGGTCTAGACTCTTACTCTGGCCTAATGGTTAAGGTATTGACTCTTACTCTGGCCTAATGGTTAATGTCTTAGACTCTTACTCTGGCCTAATGGTTAAGGTCTTAGACTCTTACTCTGGCCTAATGGTTAAGGTATTGACTCTTACTCTGGCCTAATGGTTAAGGTTTTAGACTCTTACTCTGGCCTAATGGTTAAGGTCTTAACTCTTACTCTGGCCTAATGGTAAGATCTAGACCCTTACTCCGGCCTAATGGTTAAGGTCCTAACTCTTACTCTGGCCTAATGGTTATGGTCTTGACTCTTACTCTGGCCTAATGGTTAAGGTCTTAGACTCTTACTCTCGCCTAATGGTTAAGGTCTTGACTCTTACTCTGGCCTAATGGTTAAGGTCTTAGACTCTTACTCTGGCCTAATCTGTTAAGGTCTTAACTCTTACTCTTGCCTAATGGTTAATGTCTTAACTCTTACTCTGACCTAATGGTTAAGGTCTTAACTCTTACTCTGGCCTAATGGGTAAGGTCTTAGACTCTTACCCTGGCCTAATGGTTAAGGTCTTAACTCTTACACTTGCCTAATGGTTAAGGTCTTAGACTCTTACTCTGGCCTAATGGTTAAGGTCTTAACTCTTACTCTGGCCTAATGGTTAAGGTCTTAACTCTTACTCTGACCTAATGGTTAAGGTCTTAGACTCTTACTCTGGCCTAATGGTTAAGGTCTTAACTCTTACTCTGACCTAATGGTTAAGGTCTTAGACTCTTACTCTGGCCTAATGGTTAAGGTCTTAGACTCTTACTCTGGTCTAATGGTTAAGGTCTTAGACTCTTACTCTGGCCTACTGTTTAAGGTATTAACTCTTACTCTTGCCTAATGGTTAAGGTCTTAGACTCTTATTCTGGCCTAATGGTTAAGGTCTTAACTCTTACTCTGACCTAATGGTTAAGGTCTTAGACTCTTACTCTGGCCTAATGGTTAAGGTCTTAACTCTTACTATCGCCTACTGATTAAGGTCTTTACTCTTACACTGGCCTAATAGTTAAGGTTTTAACTCTTACTCTGGCCTAATGCTTAAGGTCTTAGACTCTTTCTCTGGCCTAATGGTTAAGGTCTTAACTCTTACTCTGGCCTAATGGTTAAGGTCTTAGACTCTTACTCTGGCCTAATGGTTAAGGTCTTAGACTCTTACTCTGGCCTAATGGTTAAGGTATTAGACTCTTACTCTGGGCTACTGGTTAAGGTCTTAACTCTTACTCTGGCCTACTGGTTAAGGTCTTAAATCTTACTTTGGCCTAATGGTTAAGGTCTTTGCTCTCACTCTGGCCAATTGGTTAAGGTCTTAGACTCTAACTCTGGCCTAATGGTTAAGGTCTTAAACTCTTACTCTGGCCTAATGGTAAGGTCTTAACTCTTACTTTGGCCTAATGGTTAAGGTCTTAGACTGTTACTCTGGCCTACTGGTTAAGGTCTTAGATCTTACTCTGGCCTAATGGTTAAGGTCTTGACTCTTACTCTGGCCTAATGGTTAAGGTCTTAGACTCTTACTCTGGCCTAATGGTTAAGGTCTTTACTCTTACTCTGGCCTAATGGTTAAGGTCTTAACTCTTACTCTGGCCTAATGGTTAAGGTCTTAGACTCTAAGTCTGGCCTAATGGTAAGGTCTAGACTCTTACTCTGGCCTAATGGTTAAGGTCTTAACTCTTACTCTAGCCTAATGGTTAAGGTCTTAGACACTTACTCTGGCCTACTGGTTAAGGTCTTTGCTCTTACTCTGGCCTATTGGTTAAGGTCTTAGACTCTTACTCTGGCCTAATGATTAAGGTCTTAACTCTTACTCTGGCCTAATGGTGAAGGGCTTAACTCTTATTCTGGCCTAATGGTTAAGGTCTTAGACTCTTACTCTTGCCTAATCGTTAAAATCTTAGATTCTTACTCTGGCCTAATGGTTAAGGTCTTGACTTTTACTCTGGCCTAATGGTTAAGGTCTTAGACTCTTACTCTGGCCTAATGGTTAAGGTCTAGACTCTTACTCTAGCCTAATGGTTAAGGTCTTAGACTCTTACTCTAGCCTAATGGTTAAGGTCTTAGACTCTAACTCTGGCCTAATGGCTAAGGTCTTAGACTCTAACTCTGGCCTAATGGTTAAGGTCTAGACTCTTACACTGGCCTAATGGTTAAGGTCTTAACTCTTACTCTGGCCTAATGCTTAAGGTCTTACACTCTAACTCTGGCCTAATGGTTAAGGTCTAGACTCTTACTCTGGCCTACTGGTTAAGGTCTTAGACTCTTACTCTAGCCTAATGCTTAAGATCTTGGACTCTTACTCTGGCCTAATGGTTAAGGTCTTAACTCTTACGCTTGCATAATGGTTAAGGTCTTAGACTCTTACTCTAGCCTAATGGTTAAGGTCTTAGACTCTAACTCTGGCCTAATGGCTAAGGTCTTAGACTCTAACTCTGGCCTAATGGTTAAGGTCTAGACTCTTACTCTGGCCTAATGGTTAAGGTATTGACCCTTACTCTGGCCTAATGGTTAATGTCTTAGACTCTTACTCTGGCCTAATGGTTAAGGTCTTAGACTCTTACTCTGGCCTAATGGTTAAGGTATTGACTCTTACTCTGGCCTAATGGTTAACGTCTTAGACTCTTACTCTGGCCTAATGGTTAAGGTCTTAACTCCTACTCTGGCCTAATGGTAAGATCTAGACCCTTACTCCGGCCTAATGGTTAAGGTCTTAACTCTTACTCTGGCCTAATGGTTAAGGTCTTGACTCTTACTCTGGCCTAATGGTTAAGGTCTTAGACTCTTACTCTCGCCTAATGGTTAAGGTCTTGACTCTTACTCTGGCCTAATGGTTAAGGTCTTAGACTCTTACTCTGGCCTAATCTGTTAAGGTCTTAACTCTTAATCTTGCCTAATGATTAATGTCTTAACTCTTACTCTGACCTAATGGTTAAGGTCTTAACTCTTACTCTGACCTAATGGTTAAGGTCTTAGACTCTGACTCTGGCCTAATGGGTAAGGTCTTAGACTCTTACTCTGGCCTAATGGTTACGGTCTTAGACTCTTACTCTGGTCTAATGGTTAAGGTCTTAGACTCTTACTCTGGCCTACTGTTTAAGGTATTAACTCTTACTCTGACCTAATGGTTAAGGTCTTAGACTCTTACTCTGGCCTAATGGTTGAGGTCTTAACTCTTACTATGGCCTACTGATTAAGGTCTTTACTCTTACACTGGCCTAATGGTTAAGGTTTTAACTCTTACTCTGGCCTAATGCTTAAGGTCTTAGACTCTTTCTCTGGCCTAATGGTTAAGGTCTTAACTCTTACTCTGGCCTAATGGTTAATGTCTTAGACTCTTACTCTGGCCTAATAGTTAAGGTCTTAGACTCTTACTCTGGCCTAATGGTTAAGGTATTGACTCTTACTCTGGCCTAATGGTTAATGTCTTAGACGCTTACTCTGGCCTAATGGTTAAGATCTTAACTCTTACTCTTGCCTAATGGTTAAGGTCTTAGACTCTTACTCTAGCCTAATGGTTAAGGTCTTAGATTCTTACTCTGGCCTAATGGTTAAGGTCTAGACTCTTACTCTGGCCTAATGGTTAAGGTATTGACTCTTACTCTGGCCTAATGGTTAATGTCTTAGACTCTTACTCTGGTCTAATGGTTAAGGTCTTAGACTCTTACTCTGGCCTAATGGTTAAGGTCTTAACTCTTACTCTGGCCTAATGGTTAAGGTCTTAACTCTTACTCTGGCCTAATGGTTAAGGTCTTAGACTCTTACTCTAGCCTAATGGTTAAGGTCTTAGACTCTAACTCTGGCCTAATGGCTAAGGTCTTAGACTCTAACTCTGGCCTAATGGTTAAGGTCTAGACTCTTACTCTGGCCTAATGGTTAAGGTCTTAACTCTTACTCTGGCCTAATGGTTAAGGTCTTAACTCTTACTCTTGCCTAATGGTTAAGGTCTTAGACTCTTACTCTAGCCTAATGGTTAAGGTCTTAGACTCTAACTCTGGCCTAATGGCTAAGGTCTTAGACTCTAACTCTGGCCTAATGGTTAAGGTCTAGACTCTTACTCTGGCCTAATGGTTAAGTTTTTGACTCTTACTCTGGCCTAATGGTTAATGTCTTAGACTCTTACTCTGGCCTAATGGTTAAGGTCTTAGACTCTTACTCTGGCCTAATGGTTAAGGTATTGACTCTTACTCTGGCCTAATGGTTAAGGTCTTAGACTCTTACTCTGGCCTAATGGTTAAGGTCTTAACTCCTACTCTGGCCTAATGGTAAGATCTAGACCCTTACTCCGGCCTAATGGTTAAGGTCTTAACTCTTACTCTGGCCTAATGGTTAAGGTCTTGACTCTTACTCTGGCCTAATGGTTAAGGTCTAGACTCTTACTCTGGCCTACTGGTTAAGGTCTTAGACTCTTACTCTAGCCTAATGCTTAAGATCTTGGACTCTTACTCTGGCCTAATGGTTAAGGTCTTAACTCTTACGCTTGCCTAATGGTTAAGGTCTTAGACTCTTACTCTAGCCTAATGGTTAAGGTCTTAGACTCTAACTCTGGCCTAATGGCTAAGGTCTTAGACTCTAACTCTGGCCTAATGGTTAAGGTCTAGACTCTTACTCTGGCCTAATGGTTAAGGTATTGACTCTTACTCTGGCCTAATGGTTAATGTCTTAGACTCTTACTCTGGCCTAATGGTTAAGGTCTTAGACTCTTACTCTGGCCTAATGGTTAAGGTATTGACTCTTACTCTGGCCTAATGGTTAAGGTCTTAGACTCTTACTCTGGCCTAATGGTTAAGGTCTTAACTCCTACTCTGGCCTAATGGTAAGATCTAGACCCTTACTCCGGCCTAATGGTTAAGGTCTTAACTCTTACTCTGGCCTAATGGTTAAGGTCTTGACTCTTACTCTGGCCTAATGGTTAAGGTCTTAGACTCTTACTCTCGCCTAATGGTTAAGGTCTTGACTCTTACTCTGGCCTAATGGTTAAGGTCTTAGACTCTTACTCTGGCCTAATCTGTTAAGGTCTTAACTCTTACTCTTGCCTAATGATTAATGTCTTAACTCTTACTCTGACCTAATGGTTAAGGTCTTAACTCTTACTCTGACCTAATGGTTAAGGTCTTAGACTCTGACTCTGGCCTAATGGGTAAGGTCTTAGACTCTTACTCTGGCCTAATGGTTAAGGTCTTAGACTCTTACTCTGGTCTAATGGTTAAGGTCTTAGACTCTTACTCTGGCCTACTGTTTAAGGTATTAACTCTTACTCTGACCTAATGGTTAAGGTCTTAGACTCTTACTCTGGCCTAATGGTTGAGGTCTCAACTCTTACTATGGCCTACTGATTAAGGTCTTTACTCTTACACTGGCCTAATGGTTAAGGTTTTAACTCTTACTCTGGCCTAATGCTTAAGGTCTTAGACTCTTTCTCTGGCCTAATGGTTAAGGTCTTAACTCTTACTCTGGCCTAATGGTTAAGGTCTTAGACTCTTACTCTGGCCTAATGGTTAAGGTTTTGACTCTTACTCTGGCCTAATGGTTAATGTCTTAGACTCTTACTCTGGCCTAATAGTTAAGGTCTTAGACTCTTACTCTGGCCTAATGGTTAAGGTATTGACTCTTACTCTGGCCTAATGGTTAATGTCTTAGACGCTTACTCTGGCCTAATGGTTAAGATCTTAACTCTTACTCTTGCCTAATGGTTAAGGTCTTAGACTCTTACTCTAGCCTAATGGTTAAGGTCTTAGATTCTTACTCTGGCCTAATGGTTAAGGTCTAGACTCTTACTCTGGCCTAATGGTTAAGGTATTGACTCTTACTCTGGCCTAATGGTTAATGTCTTAGACTCTTACTCTGGTCTAATGGTTAAGGTCTTAGACTCTTACTCTGGCCTAATGGTTAAGGTCTTAACTCTTACTCTGGCCTAATGGTTAAGGTCTTAACTCTTACTCTGGCCTAATGGTTAAGGTCTTAGACTCTTACTCTAGCCTAATGGTTAAGGTCTTAGACTCTAACTCTGGCCTAATGGCTAAGGTCTTAGACTCTAACTCTGGCCTAATGGTTAAGGTCTAGACTCTTACTCTGGCCTAATGGTTAAGGTCTTAACTCTTACTCTGGCCTAATGGTTAAGGTCTTAGACTCTTACTCTAGCCTAATGGTTAAGGTCTTAGACTCTAACTCTGGCCTAATGGCTAAGGTCTTAGACTCTAACTCTGGCCTAATGGTTAAGGTCTAGACTCTTACTCTGGCCTAATGGTTAAGTTTTTGACTCTTACTCTGGCCTAATGGTTAATGTCTTAGACTCTTACTCTGGCCTAATGGTTAAGGTCTTAGACTCTTACTCTGGCCTAATGGTTAAGGTATTGACTCTTACTCTGGCCTAATGGTTAATGTCTTAGACTCTTACTCTGGCCTTGTGGAAATATGGATTTTTATGGTCAGTTATGTCCCCTATCTTGGACCCCAACGGTTTCATGTATAAACCATAAGTACATGTATGTTTCCTCCAGTTCCAGTTATGAAGACGCAAACACATGTGCGTCCACCGTCAACATGTCCTCTTTCAGATCTGCCATGAATGGGCCGGATATTCTATTCCTAAGTATGAAAGGCCACCGGCTTTATATGGTTCACTTATCCCATTTTACAGTTCAGACGAGTAGGCCCTGATTCTGCCATCAAGTCTTTTCTGCCTTCTGCCTCTGAAAGCTCCAGTCTGAGCTCGCATCTGTACCCATGAACTTTGTCCTACTCCCTGCGCGGCTAACGGTGCCTGACTCCAGCCTGTTGCCTGCCAAAAACTGTATTTCACCTTCAAGATTATCTGCTTTGCTCCGCTCCCTATCCAATACATTCCTGTCTAGTAGTTTAAGTAAACATTCTCCCTGCTACCGAGCAAAGGGCCCGGCTTCTCTGTCTTCATGCAAGTAATTAATAGCCCTATTACTATGGAAGATTTCTGCCCTCGCATCTAGTGTAGACACTTAGACGCTTGTACACGCACTAACGGACAGTATAGTCAGTATAGAATAAGATTCTATCCTAAGAGACCTTTCTTTCTGGATAACACAGTTCTTTAAACATAGGATATTAGATATGATTTGGGATTAGGTTGACATAACCCCAGACTTCTGTCTCCACATGTAGAGCTAAATGTCAAGTCCCCTTCATCCCCTAATTACACGTCAATCACACGTCATGCTGCTGCGTGCGCATCTCTGCCAATTATTTCTGCTGACATTGCGAAATTCTTTCATGGAACCACCCATTTAGGACATCATACCTGATGACGTTCTTTAGTTACACCCACTTTAGTTACGCATGTATGTTCTTATCTTTGTTATCAACTGTTACGCCTCCGGCATCTGTTTCACTGTAATGCCTATTGTATATAAATGATTACTTGTCAATAAAGTGGGGTCCTTCACTTCCTGAACCTTCGTGGTGATGGAATATGGAGTCCTCAATTCGAATTGATTTTGGAATAAAGCCCGTTCCGAACCTCTAATACCACGGATTCTGCCTCTTATTTTACTGAGCTATTATTATAGATTTTCCGCATCAAATTAAGTCCCGGTAATTAAATTATTTACCACATATATGGCGCCCGAATAGGGACACTTTCTCATCTCACGCGCCGGAGGTGCGTTGCAGGCCCGGTCTCCTGTCACAGCTGGACGGACAACAACGCGTACCCACAGGATTTCCTGTATCTCCCTCCTGCCGAGCGGGGGTAACTGAGGCTGCGATCAACACCCAGACGAGGCGGTGAGAAGTGCGAAGTATCCCGACCAGAGCCTAGCTGAGAGAGCAAGATCCGAGGTATACAGAGGCCCACCAGTTCCGAAGTTCCGAAGTTCCGAAGTATCGAGTCGAGTCCAGTCCGGTCCGAGTCCAGTTCAGTTCAGTTCCGAGGCCTTCCGTTCCGAGCTACCCGGTGAGTACCATTGTCGGGGAGGCGTTCTGACGTGCACATAGGTTGTGCCGGTCAAGACGGGTTTGGGTACACAAATCCGGTCTGCACTGTTTCAGCAGTGTATCTGTACTGTTTAGCAGTATATCAAGTATGTCTAGTATATGAAGTCAGAATTATCTAGTTGGTATCGAGTATTATGCTTAGTGAACGGCAATCATTGTTGTTCATTAAATGTTAAATGTTAAATGTTTTAAATACGTTCTGCATATTGTGGTGTGAATGACTGTTCATTATTGTGTTTCGTTGTATTAAACGTGTTCAAAATTTAGGTATCAGATCAGATCAGTTCTCAAAATGCCGCTCTTTTCGAAATTAAGACAGATCAAAACTAGAAAAGGGTTACTCGAAGAAGCTGTTCCCATTCCTCCTAGGGACACTCCAGGGTACTTTATGTATCATAAACATGGCCTAGACGCCATATTATTTCTTGATTTATGGGTAGACTACACCAAGGAATTACCAGAAAGTCAGAGGTGGCCCGCAGCTGGGACCTGGGATGCAGATTGCATCGTGAAAGTAGAGGAAGAATTATGGAAAAAGAAAGCTAGACAATCACAGAAAGACGCCATTGAATTATGGCGTAAAGAATCGTATAGACGTACAGAAAAAGCACGTAGACAGGAAGAGAAGAGTAAGGAGAATTTAAATAAAGTTCGAGAAAATATATTAATTGAAGAAGGTACTCGAGTAAAATCAGAACAAGTAGACAGACAACGAAATGCCCTTATGAATGGTATGTATCCTCTCCTGGCCGAAGGATTACCTAAGGCTACTCCGGAGATACCAAAAGACTTGCCACCCCCATTGTTTCCGATAAAAGTACATCCCAAAGGGCATCCCAGAACCGCAGAAGATGTTTTTCTTTCCTCTTATTTAGACGACGCAGCTCCCGAGTATGCTAATGCTGCGCCACATAGACCGCCTGCAGAGGGGGTTCAACGCCAAGACCATCTTCCGTCTGTACCTCCGCAACAGCAAACTCCGACACAAGTTCAGGCAAGCACATCTGCTTCGACATCTGTATCCACACCTATAGTTGCTATATCACGTTCAACGAATCCTTTCACATCCAGCACCCCAGGTGGGGCTACCGGAGGTACATCAAACATTTTTTCCACGCCACCCAGAGTAAATAAACTTTCCTTTCAAGAATTAGCCCACCAACGTACGCCCAAACTAGTAACTCCCAACACGCTCAAGGAACTTCTAATAGATTGTAGATATGACCCTGTGCCCGGAAAAGGGGACGAAATGATGCTAGCATCATTACGTATCCGACGAGCTGCTATATATTTAGGGAAGCTACCAGGAATGACTACACACTTAGAAAATATATATCACTTTGTCCAGTCAGGGCGAGATTCTGAGAGTATTAACAGAGCCATGGAGTACCAAAAAGTGGAAATACAGGGGGAACTGTTACGTTTCCTCATAAATTGTGTGATCAGAAATCAAGACCAACCAGGGGTAAATCCGAAAGAAATGCAAATTCTTACCACATGGAGTCAGAATATATCAGAGGGGAGACATGATAAACGATCATGTATAGTAGCTATGTGCCGAAAGATCCGCAAAGAAATAGAACGAATACACGAAGAAAGATTAGCAGTAGACGAACCTGAACAAACCGAAGACGTGGAAGAATTAGAACTGCCCACAGGACAGTTAGAAACCATGGCCTATGTAGGTAGAGGAAGATCTTGCAATAATACTAGATGCTTCACTGATCCGATACGTCCGGTACGTCCAGATAATAGCAGAAATTTCCAAACTCCTATAATAAATATAAGGTCCCCCTAACATTCGTTCCAAGCCGCTGACAACCTACTCCGAGAACGAAGGGGTTATCATATACTCGATTCTATGGACGAACAAGAATTAGCCAGGTCAGCCGTTCATTGGGTTGATAGTCCCGGAAAATATAGTGATGATACATTAGCACACACGTTTTTGAACCTCGCCCCAGATGAACAGCGTTTAGCTGGTATCTATATGATTCAACAACTCCTTATATTATATAAAAGCCAACACTCCGATCCTGGTCCCTTACCTGATATATTGACTAAATTACTCACGAATAAATGGAGAGGTTCAGGCACTGAGCTAATTAGAGAAATACTAGAATCCAGAAAGCAGTACATTCTTTTTGTATGTCCCGAACATGTTTCACTGCCCATCAAGGAAAGAACGACGTACTATATGGATAGACAGAATCCCTTACGCGAAGTGCACCCGATAAAAGGTGAGGACAATCAGTTTAAACGTGTGTTTGTATACACACCCATATCTAAAATAGAACTATTGGAAATGAAGAAGGTGGTACCCAGTCATGACAAAGACCCAGCGGGTTTCCACCGAGAAATTAAAGACATGTTGCTCATGGGAGAGTATACCTACCCCGACATTATGACAATATTGAAGGTATTAATGCCTGCGGGCATTTATGAAAAACTCAAGGAAAAGGATTGGGAGGTGGGAGACCAAAAGATAGATTGGACAGCATTAGAAAACGAAGAAAAAGCTCGAGGTCCAGGTGCAGGGCTTGGGGAGAAGACCAAAACACTACCAGGTTTACTAGTACAGGTACTGCCACGTTTATTAACTACGAAAAAGGAAGACTGGGGGGCAATCTCAGCCTGTAAACAAAAACCAGACGAGGACACTAGTGATTTCTACGCCCGATTCGAAAAATGTTTTGGTATAAATAGTGGAATAAAAGCAAGTAGCGAGTCGTATCCACATCTGTTTGTGACAAAGTTAGTTGAAAATTCTTTGCCCCAAGTTAAGAATAGAGTATTGAAATTCGAGAGTACCTGGCAAGGTAACACTCCGTCACAAATGTTACAAATGCTACAGTACCATCACAATAGAATTAGAGAGGAACAAGAACATGAACAAAGACGCATGAAAGACACGAAAATGAAAATGCTAGTTTCTCAGACAGTTCCAGCTGACGGTCATAAAAAGGGTATGACACAGTCCAGTGTTTCAACAGGTCCTGTAAAAGGGACATGCAACTATTGTAAACAGCCAGGTCATTATGTACACGATTGTCCAGTTTTAAAACATAATATCGCCATAGGTAATACAAAAGAAAGACCACGGCCACCTAGACAGGATCAGAACCAACAAGGAGCCCCGCAGCATGCACAGTCCATGCCAGCTCCGCAACAGTCTCTGCCGGCTCCATCATCGCAGCCTATTGCTGCCACACAAACAACGACACGACAGCTGTACCAGACCGCACAGTATGACTATCCTGATTATCAACGATACTCATGAAACAGCCTAGAGAGGGAAGTTGGCTTACCCCTTATTGAGGTCCCTGTAGATCAAGAAGGACCTTATGTACACAGTGAACTATTAGGCCAAGATAGAAAATTTTTACTTGATACCGGGGCAAGCCGAACAACAATAAAACGTAGTGAAGTTCCAGGGGCACCCCTCTCAGGCTCACAGAATATTTCCCTTGGCTTTTCAGGAAAACCTATCGTTAACGAAGTATCACAGCCTCTTCCCCTTACGATTGGTCCTTTGACACGAACTACAGATTTATTGCTTACTAAATCGTGCCCAGAAAACTTGTTAGGTATAAAAACTTTGAAAGCTCTAGGAGCTATAATATGTTGTTCTCCGGAAGGAGTAAGATTGTTTTTACGTGATTTCAAAGGGCACTATGTGTCCCGAGACATGGATCACCGACTGCAGACTTTACCCACACATTTATGGGCACAAGGCCCTACAGATGTTGGTTGCATGAACATTACACCATATCGAGTCACACTAAAGGCAGGAGTGGTACTACCACGAATGCGACAATACAAGTTACCACCAGATGCTGTAGTGGCTTTACTGCAAATCATTGACGAACTTATTACCCAAGGAGTGGTTGTGGAAACAGACTCCAATGTATGTAATTCACCGATAATTCCGATTCTTAAACGAACTGATCCAAAGGCCCCGCCAGTATATCGATTGGTCATTGATCTGCGCGAATTAAATAAATGTATTGTACCACAATACCCTGTAGTTCCAGACATTTCTTCATTACTGACAACTATTGATTCCGAAGCAACATTCTTTACTGTAATTGATCTCAAGAATGCCTTTTTCAGCGTCCCAATAGATCCGGAAAGCCAATACTTGTTCGGATTTAGTTTAAATGGACGAAGCTTTAAATTCACACGCGCACCCCAAGGATTCACAGAAAGCCCCAGCATCTATAGCCAAGCACTGAAACGAGAACTTGACAGTATACACATGCCAGTCAACACTGCCCTGCTTCAATATGTCGATGATCTGCTGATCACCGCTAGAAGCGAACCTGAATGTGAAAAAGCCTCACTGACGGTTTTACATTTTTTGGCCGAAAAGGGGCACAAGGTGTCCCCTTCTAAGCTGCAATTCTGTGTCCAGCGAGTTGTTTACCTTGGTCACTCGCTGTCCAAGGAGGGAAGGCAGCTTACACCAGATCGCGTCCAGTTAATTGCTAACATGCCAATACCCAAGACACAAAAGGAGGTGCGGGCTTTTATAGGCCTCACTTCATATTGTAGGCAGTGGATCCCTCAGTATGCATTTCTAGCAAAACCACTCATTCAGTTGACAACACAGGAGGCAGCCACATCGACTGTCCTCCCTTGGACACAGGAACATACACAAGCTTTTGAAAGCCTAAAGAAAGCTTTATGTCAAGCACCCGTTTTAGCAACACCATGTTACTATAAACATTTTACACTCTTTGTTACAGAACGCGAAGGTACTGCTTTGTCAGTACTCACTCAGGAACAAGCAGGATCACACAAACCGTGTGCTTATTTTTCTAGTACATTAGATCCCGTAGCTCAGGCTCTGCCTGCGTGCCTGAAATCAGTGGCAGCAACAGTTTTAGCAATTAGACAAAGCGATGCCATAGTGTTAGGACACCAATTGACAGTACAAGTACCACATGCAGTAGAGGTTCTCTTGAACCACACACAGACACAACACTTGACTATAGCACGACTCACTGGTTACGAATTAACATTGTTTCAGCCACATATAGAAATCAGACGTTGTAGTACATTGAATCCTGCCACACTGTTACCAGTAAACGGAACAGACCCACTTGCACATGATTGTATTGAAGTTATCACTATCACGACGAAACCTAGACAAGACTTGACAGACGTCCCATTGTCAGATCCAGACCTGACGTTGTATGTAGATGGGTCATGTATGAGAACAAGTACAGGAGAGTTAGTGGCCGCGTATGCAGTCACAACAGATACTGAAGTTATTGAAACAAATCGCATAAATACCTTGTCCGCTCAAGTAGCAGAGCTCGTCGCTCTGACACAAGCCTGTATTCAAGCTACGAATAAAAAAGTCAACATATATACTGATTCACGTTATGCATTCGGAGTTGTACATGACTTCGGCGTGCTGTGGCGAGAGAGAGGTTATTTAACTTCTCACGGTACCCACATTCAGCACGGACCCCTTATTCATGCCTTACTAGATGCAATACATCTACCCACTGCAATATCAATTATGAAATGTAAAGCTCATACGAAAGTTACTGATATCATTTCCCAAGGCAATGATTTAGCTGACAGAACAGCTAAACAGACTGCTCAAACCCACACGTCTGACATGACAAAGACAATAGTTCCGACACCAACACATTGCATGACGGTTAAGGATCCCGCTCTTGACGTAATTGACATACAGACACATGCTACACCAGATGAAATAAAGAAATGGACTGAATTAGGAGGGACCCAAACGGATCAAGGATGGATGACGAAGGAAAAATCTGTGTGGTTCCTTCCTGATTCAATGGTCCAAGTTATCATTAACACTGTACATAGTCCAGCGCACCTAGGAGAAAAAGCTATGCTAGACAGCATTCAACACATTTGGTTCAACAAACATTTACGAGCAGCAGCTAAACAAAAAGTCCGTACCTGTATGATCTGTTGTCAGTTTAACCCAGGTAAAAGCATTCCCGTAGAACAGGGTGGATTTCAGCCTCCTGATCACTCTTTTGAAGTCCTCCAGATGGATTATATCCAGATGGAACGATGTTGAGGATTCAAATATGTTCTCGTAGTCGTCTGTGCTCTTTCCCGTTGGACAGAGGCATACCCGGTTTCAGATTACACTGCCCCGACTACTGCCAAACAGTTGGTTCGAGAATTCTTCCCACGATACGGTTTACCACGTGTTGTCTACTCAGATAACGGCCAGCCGTTCTCCTCCGAACTAATGAAACACGTTTCACTTTTGTTAGGCTATCAGTGGAGATTTCACTGTGTCCGACACCCCGAGGCAGCAGGTCTCGTGGAACGACATAATCAAACTCTGAAAATTAGATTGTCCAAAATATGTAGAGAGAAAGGTGTCGACTGGGTAGTAGCCTTACCAGTTGCACTCTTTTACATGAGAATGGTAGCGCACTCTCGAACAGGGCTATCCCCTTATGAGGTGGTCTTTGGTAGACCACCAAATATGTGGGGGACGCCTATACCACGAAAAATAACTGATATTGACTGTAACATGCTGACAGATTACTTGGCTTCCTTGATGTCTGCACTACAATCTTGTCGTTCACAGGTAGCTGCAGCCTTTCCCGACAACACCGAGGTGAAACCCCATGACGTAATTCCAGGGGATTTGGTGTTAGTGAGGAATTTTGACCGGAAGTCCCAGCTGGATCCTAGGTGGAGATCGCCTCAACTCGTACTGTTAACAACGAGGACAGCCGTGAAGATCGAAGGTCGAAAAGGCTGGATACATTCAAGTCATATCAAGAAATTTCATGGACTACCTTCCGATGTAAATGACACACCTTGCGTGTCTTCACCGATTGACTCAAAGCTTCCTTTGGTTGAACTGAATGACAAAGAACAATACAGACTAAAATTAAGGTCTACCAAGTCAGACAATTTGATTGTTTAAGTCCTCTCCAAGGTGAATCGGTCGAATTTGTCCCTGACATGAATCCCCTAGACCTGAATAGAGAAAGACACCGAAGGAAGCGAATGAAACAACATGCGTACTATAAATCACTGCGTAGTCATTGCACAGTGACGTTATTAATTTTGTTTTTCTTATGTCTTTTAATAATAGCTGCAAGTATATTGTTGCACATATATTATCCTATTTCTAAACATGTTCATAATGTTACTGCTGAACATTCTTTTAGTGAACTTCCCCCGCATGAGTTGTCATATAGACTTGCGCTGCGCAACAACACTTTTATTAGTATGTTACATCATTCCCATCAGGTTAGCAATGCTACAAATTGTTGGATATGTGGCCGACTCCCTCCCTATCAGAACTATAAAGGAATTCTGCCTCTCTTCCCATACCCGTTCACACACAATGGCTCCTGTGGAGCATGGTTTAGTCTAATTAATTCCCAAGACTCGAATTCCGCAGTTTATCAAGACAACTGGGTATGGGGAAACCTGCACTTAGTTTTACTTAAAGTCTGCTACCCTGACAAGAAGGGACTTCCCAAAAGAACAGGAACTGATCTAGAAAATGAAGTATATGGATTAGGTAATTTCACGCTTAATCTCATGATCCTGAATGTCGAATCCGAACCTGCACCAATTTTGCCCGCTATGTCAGTATTTCCAGTTAAAGGTGAGTTATGTATAAGAAAGAATGGCTCTATACACATGGGCCACAGTAAATGCACCACTGTAATAGAATTCAGTGATCGAGGCAAGTCTACATTTAGAGCTTCTCGCCATTCCTACTTTGTATGTGGTCAGACTGCATATATATGTTTGCCTCTAGATTGGGATGGTACCTGCTACATTGGATTCCTTTTGCCACCTGTTTTCCTGGCTCCTCCTGATTATCATAGAAATACTCATTTAGTACACAATAGAGAACGGAGAGATCTCCCAATTGTCGATTACACTGAGACGGCATGGGAAAAATACACAGATTTCAATAAAGGTCTCTTTCCCTATAAAGGTACAGTTACCAATAGTAAGCTGATACGTAGATTAACCAGAACCCTTGAAGCAGTAGTGAACGAAACTATTTCCGCCTTAGGCAATTTAACAGAAGAACAGTCTGCTATGCGGATTGTTGTGCTTCAAAATCGTCTTGTCCTTGACGTCATCCTGGCCGATAGGGGCAGAGCTTGTAGGGTCATCGGATCAAGCTGTTGCATTTTCATACCAGAAAATTCGCCATCTGTATATAAAGCCATAACTCGCCTTCATAAGATTGTAAGCCAGATACACCAGAATCCAGGCACCTGGACTTGGTCCAGTTGGTTTTGGAGTGTATTATCTACCTTTGGATGGAGGGTCCTATCCTTCCTAGGTATTGGCTTTCTCATACTATTCAGTTGTTGTTTATGCCTACAATGTGGACCAGCGATTTGTGGTCTGTGTGCCACCTCGTGTATCCCACATCCAAGTTTTCATTCAAGATTCCGGAAGAAGAAAGAAGAACAAATGATGCTATATGAACAGATCAACGGATTGATGAAGATTGATATATCTTAAGGACAAGTAGGGGACAAGGAGGGAATGTGGAAATATGGATTTTTATGGTCAGTTATGTCCCCTATCTTGGACCCCAACGGTTTCATGTATAAACCATAAGTACATGTATGTTTCCTCCAGTTCCAGTTATGAAGACGCAAACACATGTGCGTCCACCGTCAACATGTCCTCTTTCAGATCTGCCATGAATGGGCCGGATATTCTATTCCTAAGTATGAAAGGCCACCGGCTTTATATGGTTCACTTATCCCATTTTACAGTTCAGACAAGTAGGCCCTGATTCTGCCATCAAGTCTTTTCTGCCTTCTGCCTCTGAAAGCTCCAGTCTGAGCTCGCATCTTTACCCATGAACTTTGTCCTACTCCCTGCGCGGCTAACGGTGCCTGACTCCAGCCTGTTGCCTGCCAAAAACTGTATTTCACCTTCAAGATTATCTGCTTTGCTCCGCTCCCTATCCAATACATTCCTGTCTAGTAGTTTAAGTAAACATTCTCCCTGCTACCGAGCAAAGGGCCCGGCTTCTCTGTCTTCATGCAAGTAATTAATAGCCCTATTACTATGGAAGATTTCTGCCCTCGCATCTAGTGTAGACACTTAGACGCTTGTACACGCACTAACGGACAGTATAGTCAGTATAGAATAAGATTCTATCCTAAGAGACCTTTCTTTCTGGATAACACAGTTCTTTAAACATAGGATATTAGATATGATTTGGGATTAGGTTGACATAACCCCAGACTTCTGTCTCCACATGTAGAGCTAAATGTCAAGTCCCCTTCATCCCCTAATTACACGTCAATCACACGTCATGCTGCTGCGTGCGCATCTCTGCCAAGTATTTCTGCTGACATTGCGAAATTCTTTCATGGAACCACCCATTTAGGACATCATACCTGATGACGTTCTTTAGTTACACCCACTTTAGTTACGCATGTATGTTCTTATCTTTGTTATAAACTGTTACGCCTCCGGCATCTGTTTCACTGTAATGCCTATTGTATATAAATGATTACTTGTCAATAAAGTGGGGTCCTTCACTTCCTGAACCTTCGTGGTGATGGAATATGGAGTCCTCAATTCGAATTGATTTTGGAATAAAGCCCGTTCCGAACCTCTAATACCACGGATTCTGCCTCTTATTTTACTGAGCTATTATTATAGATTTTCCGCATCAAATTAAGTCCCGGTAATTAAATTATTTAGCACAGCCTAATGGTTAAGATCTTAACTCTTACTCTTGCCTAATGGTTAAGGTCTTAGATTCTTAGTCTGGCCTAATGGTTAAGGTCTAGACTCTTACTCTGGCCTAATGGTAAAGGTATTGACTCTTACTCTGGCCTAATGGTTAATGTCTTAGACTCTTACTCTGGTCTAATGGTTAAGGTCTTAGACTCTTACTCCGGCCTAATGGTTAAGGTCTTAACTCTTACTGTGACCTAATGGTTAAGGTCTTAGACTCTTACTCTGGCCTAATGGTTAAGGTCTTAACTCTTACTCTGGCCTAATGGTAAGATCTAGACCCTTACTCCGGCCTAATGGTTAAGGTCTTAACTCTTACTCTGGCCTAATGGTTAAGGTCTTGACTCTTACTCTGGCCTAATGCTTAAGGTCTTAGACTCTTACTCTGGCCTAATGGTTAAGGTCTTGACTCTTACTCTGGCCTAATGGTTAAGGTCTTAGACTCTTACTCTGGCCTAATCTGTTAAGGTCTTAACTCTTACTCTTGCCTAATGGTTAATGTCTTAACTCTTACTCTGACCTAATGGTTAAGGTCTTAACTCTTACTCTGACCTAATGGTTAAGGTCTTAGACTCTGACTCTGGCCTAATGGGTAAGGTCTTAGACTCTTACTCTGGCCTAATGGTTAAGGTCTTAGACTCTTACTCTGGTCTAATGGTTAAGGTCTTAGACTCTTACTCTGGCCTACTGTTTAAGGTATTAACTCTTACTCTTGCCTAATGGTTAAGGTCTTAGACTCTTATTCTGGCCTAATGCTTAAGGTCTTAACTCTTACTCTGACCTAATGGTTAAAGCCTTAGACTCTTACTCTGGCCTAATGGTTAAGGTCTTAACTCTTACTATCGCCTACTGATTAAGGTCTTTACTCTTACACTGGCCTAATGGTTAAGGTTTTAACTCTTACTCTGGCCTAATGCTTAAGGTCTTAGACTCTTTCTCTAGCCTAATGGTTAAGGTCTTAACTCTTACTCTGGCCTAATGGTTAAGGTCTTAGACTCTTACTCTGGCCTAATGGTTAAGGTCTTAGCTCTTACTCTGGCCTACTGGTTAAGGTCTTAGACTCTTACTCTGGCCTAATGGTTAATGTATTAGACTCTTACTCTGGGCTACTGGTTAAGGTCTTAACTCTTACTCTGGCCTACTGGTTAAGGTCTTAAATCTTACTTTGGCCTAATGGTTAAGGTCATTGCTCTTACTCTGGCCTAATGGTTAAGGTCTTGACTCTTACTCTGGCCTAATGGTTAAGGTCTTAGACTCTTACTCTGGCCTAATGGTTAAGGTCTTTACTCTTACTCTGGCCTAATGGTTAAGGTCTTAACTCTTACTCTGGCCTAATGGTTAAGGTCTTAGACTCTAAGTCTGGCCTAATGGTAAGGTCTAGACTCTTACTCTGGCCTAATGGTTAAGGTCTTAACTCTTACTCTAGCCTAATGGTTAAGGTCTTAGACACTTACTCTGGCCTACTGGTTAAGGTCTTTGCTCTTACTCTGGCCTATTGGTTAAGGTCTTAGACTCTTACTCTGGCCTAATGATTAAGGTCTTAACTCTTACTCTGGCCTAATGGTGAAGGGCTTAACTCTTCTTCTGGCCTAATGGTTAAGGTCTTAGACTCTTACTCTTGCCTAATCGTTAAAATCTTAGATTCTTACTCTGGCCTAATGGTTAAGGTCTTGACTTTTACTCTGGCCTAATGGTTAAGGTCTTAGACTCTTACTCTGGCCTAATGGTTAAGGTCTAGACTCTTACTCTAGCCTAATGGTTAAGGTCTTAGACTCTTACTCTAGCCTAATGGTTAAGGTCTTAGACTCTAACTCTGGCCTAATGGCTAAGGTCTTAGACTCTAACTCTGGCCTAATGGTTAAGGTCTAGACTCTTACACTGGCCTAATGGTTAAGGTCTTAACTCTAACTCTGGCCTAATGCTTAAGGTCTTAGACTCTAACTCTGGCCTAATGGTTAAGGTCTAGACTCTTACTCTGGCCTAATGGTTAAGGTCTTAGACTCTTACTCTAGCCTAATGGTTAAGGTCTTAGACTCTAACTCTGGCCTAATGGCTAAGGTCTTAGACTCTAACTCTGGCCTAATGGTTAAGGTCTAGACTCTTACTCTGGCCTAATGGTTAATGTCTTAGACTCTTACTCTGGCCTAATGGTTAAGATCTTAACTCTTACTCTTGCCTAATGGTTAAGGTCTTAGACTCTTACTCTAGCCTAATGGTTAAGGTCTTAGATTCTTAGTCTGGCCTAATGGTTAAGGTCTAGACTCTTACTCTGGCCTAATGGTAAAGGTATTGACTCTTACTCTGGCCTAATGGTTAATGTCTTAGACTCTTACTCTGGTCTAATGGTTAAGGTCTTAGACTCTTACTCCGGCCTAATGGTTAAGGTCTTAACTCTTACTGTGACCTAATGGTTAAGGTCTTAGACTCTTACTCTGGCCTAATGGTTAAGGTCTTAACTCTTACTCTGGCCTAATGGTAAGATCTAGACCCTTACTCCGGCCTAATGGTTAAGGTCTTAACTCTTACTCTGGCCTAATGGTTAAGGTCTTGACTCTTACTCTGGCCTAATGCTTAAGGTCTTAGACTCTTACTCTGGCCTAATGGTTAAGGTCTTGACTCTTACTCTGGCCTAATGGTTAAGGTCTTAGACTCTTAATCTGGCCTAATCTGTTAAGGTCTTAACTCTTACTCTTGCCTAATGGTTAATGTCTTAACTCTTACTCTGACCTAATGGTTAAGGTCTTAACTCTTACTCTGACCTAATGGTTAAGGTCTTAGACTCTGACTCTGGCCTAATGGGTAAGGTCTTAGACTCTTACTCTGGCCTAATGGTTAAGGTCTTAGACTCTTACTCTGGTCTAATGGTTAAGGTCTTAGACTCTTACTCTGGCCTACTGTTTAAGGTATTAACTCTTACTCTTGCCTAATGGTTAAGGTCTTAGACTCTTATTCTGGCCTAATGCTTAAGGTCTTAACTCTTACTCTGACCTAATGGTTAAAGCCTTAGACTCTTACTCTGGCCTAATGGTTAAGGTCTTAACTCTTACTATTGCCTACTGATTAAGGTCTTTACTCTTACACTGGCCTAATGGTTAAGGTTTTAACTCTTACTCTGGCCTAATGCTTAAGGTCTTAGACTCTTTCTCTGGCCTAATGGTTAAGGTCTTAACTCTTACTCTGGCCTAATGGTTAAGGTCTTAGACTCTTACTCTGGCCTAATGGTTAAGGTCTTAGCTCTTACTCTGGCCTACTGGTTAAGGTCTTAGACTCTTACTCTGGCCTAATGGTTAATGTATTAGACTCTTACTCTGGGCTACTGGTTAAGGTCTTAACTCTTACTCTGGCCTACTGGTTAAAGTCTTAAATCTTACTTTGGCCTAATGGTTAAGGTCATTGCTCTTACTCTGGCCTAATGGTTAAGGTCTTGACTCTTACTCTGGCCTAATGGTTAAGGTCTTAGACTCTTACTCTGGCCTAATGGTTAAGGTCTTTACTCTTACTCTGGCCTAATGGTTAAGGTCTTAACTCTTACTCTGGCCTAATGGTTAAGGTCTTAGACTCTAAGTCTGGCCTAATGGTAAGGTCTAGACTCTTACTCTGGCCTAATGGTTAAGGTCTTAACTCTTACTCTAGCCTAATGGTTAAGGTCTTAGACACTTACTCTGGCCTACTGGTTAAGGTCTTTGCTCTTACTCTGGCCTATTGGTTAAGGTCTTAGACTCTTACTCTGGCCTAATGATTAAGGTCTTAACTCTTACTCTGGCCTAATGGTGAAGGGCTTAACTCTTCTTCTGGCCTAATGGTTAAGGTCTTAGACTCTTACTCTTGCCTAATCGTTAAAATCTTAGATTCTTACTCTGGCCTAATGGTTAAGGTCTTGACTTTTACTCTGGCCTAATGGTTAAGGTCTTAGACTCTTACTCTGGCCTAATGGTTAAGGTCTAGACTCTTACTCTAGCCTAATGGTTAAGGTCTTAGACTCTTACTCTAGCCTAATGGTTAAGGTCTTAGACTCTAACTCTGGCCTAATGGCTAAGGTCTTAGACTCTAACTCTGGCCTAATGGTTAAGGTCTAGACTCTTACACTGGCCTAATGGTTAAGGTCTTAACTCTAACTCTGGCCTAATGCTTAAGGTCTTAGACTCTAACTCTGGCCTAATGGTTAAGGTCTAGACTCTTACTCTGGCCTACTGGTTAAGGTCTTAGACTCTTACTCTAGCCTAATGCTTAAGATCTTGGACTCTTACTCTGGCCTAATGGTTAAGGTCTTAACTCTTACTCTTGCCTAATGGTTAAGGTCTTAGACTCTTACTCTAGCCTAATGGTTAAGGTCTAGACTCTAACTCTGGCCTAATGGCTAAGGTCTTAGACTCTAACTCTGGCCTAATGGTTAAGGTCTAGACTCTTACTCTGGCCTAATGGTTAAGGTATTGACTCTTACTCTGGCCTAATGGTTAATGTCTTAGACTCTTACTCTGGCCTAATGGTTAAGGTCTTAGACTCTTACTCTGGCCTAATGGTTAAGGTATTGACTCTTACTCTGGCCTAATGGTTAAGGTCTTAGACTCTTACTCTGGCTGTAGGAGAGTGGAATCTGACTAATGGTTGCCCCCAACTTTTTTCCTGGTATTTAAGTGGTTTTTGACTAGTCTGGCTGGGATCCTGCTATTCAGGACCCCAGCCTATCTGCTTTCTCCCTAAAACTGTTGTGAGTACTCTAGGTACAAACATAATTGGATGCTGGGCATGCCCTACCAGTCCCTTGTAGATGGTACCCTAGGTACCCAGGGCATGGGTCCCCCAGTAGGCCTACCAGGGCTGCAGCACTTATTGTGCCACCCTGGGACAGTCACCCAAACTGACACCACCAGGCCACTACTGTAGCCTGGGTAAGGTGGTGCTAGCACCCCTTACAGGGATGTAGGTACCCTATGTCCCATACCATACAACACATATACTCTCATAGGTCACCCCTATGGCAGGCCCTGGTAATCCTACAGGGCTGGGTGCTGAGGTATGTGTGAGGGGGGACCCCTACGTGAGTAGGACCTCTCTGCAACCTTCGTAAAATCGTTACTGGGTTGTTTGTAGTGTAGCCATACCATATACTCTTAACCGCATTATAAGTTATTGCGTCATCGCTGTAACTTAGGAATGGCTACACAGAACCATATCGTGTTTGGTGTCAAACATGAAGGAATCATACCCCCAGTCCAGCCATGGGCATGGCGGCATGATTCCCCCTTGCTAGGAGGGTGATATGGGAAAAGCGGTAGAATTTGGACACCAATTTAAAAGTGCACATGTACCACAAAATGGCTACTGTTCGCCACCTACACGACTCTGGCTGGCTGTTGCTGGGGAAAACCCCAGCCTCGCCAGCTGGACAATAGGGCTCCTGTGGCAGGGAGGTGCCAGCACCTCCCCAGACAGGATATGTGGATTGGAACAGGGTGGGTGCACCAAATGTCCTTTCAGAGTTGCACGTAGGCAGCTGCAGAGCCCCAATTCTGCATACACCGCCTGGAACCGGTTCAGGGGCATCCTGCCCCTCGCCCAGGCGGGAAACACACAAAGGGGAGTGGGTGTAGCCACCCTTTCCCGCCTCTACTCTGATTGGTAGGCTCTCTTTTGGACCATCCCCTAATCTTGGGGATATATGGGAAAAACTTTGCCCTAGAGCCTTGGATTCGTACAGGACTTCACAGAACTGACCTTCGACGAGCTGCTGCCCAGCTGACTGAAGAAATCTCCCTTGGGATAAAGGAGTTATCCCCCTGCTTGGCAGGCACCTAAAAGACTACAAGATACCCGGTTGGAACTTCGTTGCTCTCACGACCTTCGACGCCTTCCAGCAACCTCGAGGTGGGTCTCCAGTGCATCCCAGCGTCCTGTGAGTGTGCCCAGCAAGTCTGAGCACCCTGGACCACGTGGGTGTCGAGATCCCCGCATACCCCGAGACACCGGCCACCTCTTGTCCAGCACACGACCCCGACCAGTGGGGAAGTTGTGCTTTGGCCCATTCTTGAGCCAACCTTCAAGCAGCATTTGTGCCGACTCTCAGCTCCCTGGCCCGCTCCGGTGGCCCGTGGGAGCCCTTTTACGCACTCCATTTTGCTGCCTTCCGCGGTCCCTTGTCTCTCGACTTGTGGGCCCTGACGGAGGACAATCTTCTTTTCTAAGAGTTCCCCTGGTTGCTCCAGGCCGGCTCTACGCTCCCTGCAAAGGAGAGCACCCTCAGACCTCGTGGGTCTGCACCAGCAGCTGCTTTGTTCATCTTGCATGGGTTGCGGTTGCCAATGCTTAGTGGATCCAATCGGGACACTAACACCGCAGCGACCCTCAGCCGACGTGGGACAGTCGCCCTCCAGAAGCTGGCCTTCCTTGAAGCCTCCCGGAGCCCGTGACTGCAGAGCCCAGCTGTACCTTCCACACCTGAAGCACCCGACATCCACAAGCTCCTTCCTGTGAGCTCCCTGGTCACTGTGCTGTGACCCAGACTCTGTCCCCTCTGCTTTCAGGTTCATCTTTATCTTTTCTTCAACTTTAATCTTCACGACTTCAACGACACTTCCAGCTAGCAGCAGTTTGGACTCCTTTTCCATAGAAAATCAGCCCGCGACCCGACACCAGAATCGACCTATGCACCCGGCTTCCCTGGGGCAGGTAACAGTGGTACTTCGGTACTTCCGTGGTGGTGGGCTCTCCAAAGCCTTAAGTCTCAAGCCTTAACTTTGTACTGTTGTTAGAAGCGTCCTTAAACCTTAATTATTCAACCGCGACATTCTCCATAGGCTAACATTGCGATCCCGATAGCAACTTCTCGCACTGCACACGCCTCCCGTGGGTCCCCTTCCTCTTAACTGTGGGTGGATTCTTAAGGGGCCAGCGATCCTGAATGCCCTAGGCATTGCCTGTAGAATTGTCGTGGTTCTTATACCACTATTTTAGTATATGGTTTGGTCCCCCCCTGGGGCCCATTGATTTCTGTGCTATTTATTGTGTTTATAAATGCTTGTTTGAAGTGTAACTTTGCCACTAGCCACATAAAGTGACTGTGGGATTCTGTCTAGAATAAATACATATATTTTATATATATACCTGTGTGGGCTACTCTTTCATTTGGTTATTCAAGAGGTTATTATGGTAAAACAATAAGCTTAACACTCCTTCAAGACTTAGCCTGAAGGCTGCTCTCCACAGCTACCACTAGGATAGCTTTCTTTAAAGGTTGTCTTAAACCTATCATCAATAGGAGTCGAATTGGACTGGTGCAAGGTGTCCCTATAACTAGGAACAGCATATGCCAGGCCAACTTCTCACATTGGTGTGCAGCGGTTGGATTCAAGCTTGCCATTGTTTTACCAGATAAAAAATTGAATTTCTAAAGTGAAAGCCACAAGGTACCAAAGGTACATATAAATTCAAGCTAGAATACAATAAGTTCTACTGAACTTGGAGTTGTGTGTAGAGGGTTTAGCACACCTTGACTACAACTCAAGAGAGGGTTCAGTAGGCCACACTTAGTGTAGGTAGATACATCACTACACTAAACATGTCTTCAGGTGGCACTAAGGCTATGGAAGGACCCCAGAGGGTCCCAGTAGATAAGTATGATAATTTCACCTTTGCAGAGCTCAGGGAAATGTGCACCCTTAGAAAACTGAAGACAAACAAAGGTGCCAACACAAAACGTCTCAGGGAAATCCTGCTCATAGCAGACTTTATGGAGTCCATAGGGTCCAGAGGGACGGACAGAGTGGGTGGGCATCCTTCAGAAGAGGACACTCCCAGAGTGGACTCTGATGAGGAACAGGAAGAGGATGAAAATCCTGACCTGGAAGAAACAGACCACTCACAGCATGGAGGTGATGGCTCAAGAGGCACTCCCTCCACCCTGAAAAGGAGAGTGGTGGATCCAAGAAGGAACAGATCCCCCTCAGTGGGATCCAACCATTCTAGGAGATCCAAAGGGTCCTCTGCCTCTTCTCAGAGAAGAGAATCCTCCCATGAGAGGAAATGCAGACTGATCAAATTTGAGCAGGCTAAGCTTGAGCTTAAAAGAGAACAGTTAGCATTGGACAGGGAAACCCTGGAGCTTCAGAAAGCTTCAAGAAAGTGGGGTCTAGAGATCCCTGGTGGCAGTGATGAAACCCCTAGAGTTAGAGAGAAAGTCCCTGACAATAGGAACCTCCACAAGATTGTGCCCCCCTATCAGAATGGGGATGATATCCACAAATGGATATCTGCTCTTGAAAGGGCCTGTAGAGTACAGAGGGTCCCTGTAGAGCAGTGGGCAGCAATCCTGTGGCTCTCCTTTTCAGATAAAGGAAGAGACAAGCTCCTCTCTGTAAGAGAAGAGGATGCTGATGACTATTATATCTTGAAAGATGCTTTGATAGATGGGTTTGGCTTAACCACTGATCAATACAGACTTAAGTTCAGAGATACCCAGAAAGCACAAAATCAGGATTGGGTAGACTTTGTGGATTGTGCAACCAAGGCACTGGAAGGTTGGTTAAATGGCAGTAAAGTTAATGATTATCAAGGATTGTATAATCTCATTATGAGGGAGCAGATTCTTAATAATTGTCAGAACCAACTTTTACACCAGCACCTGGTGGACTCTGATCTGACCTCTCCCCAAGAATTGGGAAAGAAGGCAGACAAATGGGTCAGAACCAGGATTAGGCCTAAGAACCAAGTTGGTGACCAGAAGAAGGATTCCACTAAGCCCAAAGAGAAAGGTGGGGATGATAAACAAGAAAAGTCCTCTGAAGGGCCCCAACAACCCAGTGCTGGGGGTGGGTCCCAAAATACTTCCTCTAATAACAAGAAACCATATTGCCATGTGTGTAAGAAACCTGGCCACTGGAAAACTGACTCCAGCTGTCCAAAGAATGGCAATAAAGAGAATGTTCCTCCAAAACCAGCTCCAACACCTCCTGTTACTACTAGTAGTAATCCCCCAGGTGGTGGGAGTGCACCCAGAAACTTAGTTGGGATTTCTTGGGGAACTCAGGGGGACTCTGGCCTATCCAGGTCCCCTACTCAAGCAACTATGGTCTGTGATGGTGGCATGGGGTTTGCCAACTTTACCATGAGCCCCAGTATTCTGGGCAGGTACAGACAAGAACCAATAATCAATGGTCAGAAGGCTGTGGCCTATAAGGACACAGGGGCCAGTGTCACCATGGTGACCAAGAGGCTAGTGCCCCTAGATCAGCTTTTACCTGGGTTTAGCTACCAGGTGACCAACATAGATGGAATCAGGACAGATCATCCCATGGCAGTGATAAATCTCAGCTGGGGAGGGGTCACTGGCCCCAAGAGAGTGGCAGTGTCCCCAAACTTGCCTGTAGATTGTCTACTGGGGAATGATCTAGAAATCTCAGCCTGGGCTGAGGTTGACCACAAGGCCCATTTGAAAATGGTAGGAATCCCTGAGAAAGTGGATGAGACCCTGAGGGCCTCACCTCCACCCCAGAAGAAAATAGAAAGAGTGAAGCCTGAAACTATGGATCACTCTACCCAAACAGAGAGCATAGGGGAAGAGGAACAGTCCTCCCCCCACCAGACTACAGGTAAGGGTCAAGTTTCTCAGGGAACTGATCCTGCCCCTTGTGAAGTAACTGCCCCAAGAGTGGACAGGCCTGACCTGCCCACCTCTCTGATGGCAGGGGATCCTTCCAAGGTGGTACCCAGTCTGGAGCAGGTATCCTGCCCCTCTCTACCCTGCCTCAGTCAGCCCAGGGCTGCAGAGGTCAGGGAGGTCAGTGGACCCCTATTGGGCCCCTGCCCAGAGGAACCCCCTCATCAACAGATTAGGGACACCCAGCAGAGTAGTTTCAGCCAGGTGAATATTCCTCTACAAATTGAGGGATCCCCCTTACCCCTAGGTATAGGCACCCCTCAAATGGATGTTGTTGAGCACAGGGAAACCTGGGGCCTAGCTGCCCCAAACCTTCCAGTGCCCTCCACTATTCCAGCCAAAGGGATCCAACCCCCAGCTGTAGGCAGCCAGAGGTTGACCCTTAGGGCCAGATATGACACAGTCATGGGCAGAAAGGCTTCCATAGTGGCCAGTGATCTGAGGAGGTTGAGACCAACCCAAGTAGGGTCTCACTTCCAGACTCAGACACCCCACCAGCCCACCTCTGACCCAAAAACCAATACAGGTAATTTCCCTAGACTTTGGAGAAACTCTAGAACCCCTTGGGGTAGGATTTCCCAAGTGGACCATGACACAGGGAGCAACCATGTTAGTACAGGTTCTTCCTTATATGGCCACTCAGGAAATAAAGGCTTATCTGGACAAGGTTTGCCTTATCTCCTTTCCTTTGGGGGGGGGGGGGTTATGTAGGAGAGTGGAATCTGACTAATGGTTGCCCCCAACTTTTTGCCTGGTATTTAAGTGGTTTTTGACTAGTCTGGCTGGGATCCTGCTATTCAGGACCCCAGCCTATCTGCTTTCTCCCTAAAACTGTTGTGAGTACTCTAGGTACAAACATAATTGGATGCTGGGCATGCCCTACCAGTCCCTTGTAGATGGTACCCTAGGTACCCAGGGCATGGGTCCCCCAGTAAGCCTACCAGGGCTGCAGCACTTATTGTGCCACCCTGGGACAGCCACCCAAACTGACACCACCAGGCCACTACTGTAGCCTGGGTAAGGTGGTGCTAGCACCCCTTACAGGGATGTAGGTACCCTATGTCCCATACCATACAACTCATATACTCTCATAGGTCACCCCTATGGCAGGCCCTGGTAATCCTACAGGGCTGGGTGCTGAGGTATGTGTGAGGGGGGACCCCTACATGAGTAGGACCTCTCTGCAACCTTCGTAAAATCGTTACTGGGTTGTTTGTAGTGTAGCCATACCATATACTCTTAACCGCATTATAAGTTATTGCGTCATCGCTGTAACTTAGGAATGGATACACAGAACCATATCGTGTTTGGTGTCAAACATGAAGGAATCATACCCCCAGTCCAGCCATGGGCATGGGGGCACGATTCCCCCTTGCTAGGAGGGTGATATGGGAAAAGCGGTAGAATTTGGACACCAATTTAAAAGTGCACATGTACCACAAAATGGCTACTGTTCGCCACCTACACGACTCTGGCTGGCTGTTGCTGGGGAAAACCCCAGCCTCGCCAGCTGGACAATAGGGCTCCTGTGGCAGGGAGGTGCCAGCACCTCCCCAGACAGGATATGTGGATTGGAACAGGGTGGGTGCACCAAATGTCCTTTCAGAGTTGCACGTAGGCAGCTGCAGAGCCCCAATTCTGCATACACCGCCTGGAACTGGTTCAGGGGCGTCCTGCCCCTCGCCCAGGTGGGAAACACACAAAGGGGAGTGGGTGTAGCCACCCTTTCCCGCCTCTACTCTGATTGGTAGGCTCTCTTTTGGACCATCCCCTAATCTTGGGGATATGTGGGAATAACTTTGCCCTAGAGCCTTGGATTCGTACAGGACTTCACAGAACTGACCTTCGACGAGCTGCTGCCCAGCTGGCTAAAGAAAGAAACCCTTGGGATAAAGGAGTTATCCCCCTGCTTGGCAGGCACCTAAAAGACTACAAGATACCCGGTTGGAACTTCGTTGCTCTCACGACCTTCGACGCCTTCCAGCAACCTCGAGGTGGGTCTCCAGTGCATCCCAGCGTCCTGTGAGTGTGCCCAGCAAGTCTGAGCACCCTGGACCACGTGGGTGTCGAGATCCCCGCATACCCCGAGACACCGGCCACCTCTTGTCCAGCACACGACCCCGACCAGTGGGGAAGTTGTGCTTTGGCCCATTTTTGAGCCAACCTTCAAGCAGCATTTGTGCCGACTCTCAGCTCCCTGGCCCACTCCGGTGGCCCGTGGGAGCCCTTTTACGCACTCCATTTTGCTGCCTTCCGCGGTCCCTTGTCTCGCGACTTGTGGGCCCTGACGGAGGACAATCTTCTTTTCTAAGAGTTCCCCTGGTTGCTCCAGGCCTGCTCTACGCTTCCTGCAAAGGAGAGCACCCTCAGACCTCGTGGGTCTGCACCAGCAGCTGCTTTGTTCATCTTGCATGGGTTGCGGTTGCCAATGCTTAGTGGATCCAATCGGGACACTAACACCGCAGCGACCCTCAGCCGACGTGGGACAGTCGCCCTCCAGAAGCTGGCCTTCCTTGAAGCCTCCCGGAGCCCGTGACTGCAGAGCCCAGCTGTACCTTCCACACCTGAAGCACCCGACATCCACAAGCTCCTTCCTGTGAGCTCCCTGGTCACTGTGCTGTGACCCAGACTCTGTCCCCTCTGCTTTCAGGTTCATCTTTATCTTTTCTTCAACTTTAATCTTCACGACTTCAACGACACTTCCAGCTAGCAGCAGTTTGGACTCCTTTTCCATAGAAAATCAACCCGCGACCCGACACCAGAATCGACCTATGCACCCGGCTTCCCTGGGGCAGGTAACAGTGGTACTTCGGTACTTCCGTGGTGGTGGGCTCTCCAAAGCCTTAAGTCTCAAGCCTTAACTTTGTACTGTTGTTAGAAGCGTCCTTAAACCTTAATTATTCAACCGCGACATTCTCCATAGGCTAACATTGCGATCCCGATAGCAACTTCTCCCACTGCACACGCCTCCCGTGGGTCCCCTTCCTCTTAACTGTGGGTGGATTCTTAAGGGGCCAGCGATCCTGAATGCCCTAGGCATTGCCTGTAGAATTGTCGTGGTTCTTATACCACTATTTTAGTATATGGTTTGGTCCCCCCCTGGGGCCCATTGATTTCTGTGCTATTTATTGTGTTTATAAATGCTTGTTTGAAGTGTAACTTTGCCACTAGCCACATAAAGTGACTGTGGGATTCTGTCTAGAATAAATACATATATTTTATATATATACCTGTGTGGGCTACTCTTTCATTTGGTTATTCAAGAGGTTATTATGGTAAAACAATAAGCTTAACACTCCTTCAAGACTTAGCCTGAAGGCTGCTCTCCACAGCTACCACTAGGATAGCTTTCTTTAAAGGTTGTCCTAAACCTATCATCAATAGGAGTCGAATTGGACTGGTGCAAGGTGTCCCTATAACTAGGAACAGCATATGCCAGGCCAACTTCTCACACTGGCCTAATGGTTAAGGTCTTAACTCTTACTCTGGCCTAATGGTAAGATCTAGACCCTTACTCCGGCCTCATGGTTAAGGTCTTAACTCTTACTCTGGCCTAATGGTTAAGGTCTTGACTCTTACTCTGGCCTAATGGTTAAGGTCTTAGACTCTTACTCTCGCCTAATGGTTAAGGTCTTGACTCTTACTCTGGCCTAATGGTTAAGGTCTTAGACTCTTACTCTGGCCTAATTTGTTAAGGTCTTAACTCTTACTCTTGCCTAATGGTTAATGTCTTAACTCTTACTCTGACCTAATGGTTAAGGTCTTAACTCTTACTCTGACCTAATGGTTAAGGTCTTAGACTCTGACTCTGGCCTAATGGGTAAGGTCTTAGACTCTTACTCTGGCCTAATGGTTAAGGTCTTAGACTCTTACTCTGGTCTAATGGTTAAGGTCTTAGACTCTTACTCTGGCCTACTGTTTAAGGTATTAACTCTTACTCTTGCCTAATGGTTAAGGTCTTAGACTCTTACTCTGGCCTAATGGTTAAGGTCTTAACTCTTACTCTGGCCTAATGGTTAAGGTCTTAACTCTTACTCTGACCTAATGGTTAAGGTCTTAGACTCTTACTCTGGCCTAATGGTTAAGGTCTTAGACTCTTACTCTGGCCTAATGGTTAAGGTATTGACTCTTACTCTGGCCTAATGGTTAAGGTCTTAGACTCTTACTCTGGCCTAATGGTTAAGGTCTTAACTCTTACTCTGGCCTAATGGTAAGATCTAGACCCTTACTCCGGCCTAATGGTTAAGGTCTTAACTCTTACTCTGGCCTAATGGTTAAGGTCTTGACTCTTACTCTGGCCTAATGGTTAAGGTCTTAGACTCTTACTCTGGCCTAATGGTTAAGGTCTTGACTCTTACTCTGGCCTAATGGTTAAGGTCTTAGACTCTTACTCTGGCCTAATCTGTTAAGGTCTTAACTCTTACTCTTGCCTAATGTTAATGTCTTAACTCTTACTCTGACCTAATGGTTAAGGTCTTAACTCTTACTCTGACCTAATGGTTAAGGTCTTAGACTCTGACTCTGGCCTAATGGGTAAGGTCTTAGACTCTTACTCTGGCCTAATGGTTAAGGTCTTAGACTCTTACTCTGGTCTAATGGTTAAGGTCTTAGACTCTTACTCTGGCCTACTGTTTAAGGTATTAACTCTTACTCTTGCCTAATGGTTAAGGTCTTAGACTCTTATTCTGGCCTAATGGTTAAGGTCTTAACTCTTACTCTGACCTAATGGTTAAGGTCTTAGACTCTTACTCTGGCCTAATGGTTAAGGTCTTAACTCTTACTATCGCCTACTGATTAAGGTCTTTACTCTTACACTGGCCTAATGGTTAAGGTTTTAACTCTTACTCTGGCCTACTGCTTAAGGTCTTAGACTCTTTCTCTGGCCTAATGGTTAAGGTCTTAACTCTTACTCTGGCCTAATGGTTAAGGTCTTAGACTCTTACTCTGGCCTAATGGTTAAGGTCTTAGCTCTTACTCTGGCCTACTGGTTAAGGTCTTAGACTCTTACTCTGGCCTAATGGTTAAGGTATTAGACTCTTACTCTAGCCTAATGCTTAAGATCTTGGACTCTTACTCTGGCCTAATGGTTAAGGTCTTAACTCTTACTCTTGCCTAATGGTTAAGGTCTTAGACTCTTACTCTAGCCTAATGGTTAAGGTCTTAGACTCTAACTCTGGCCTAATGGCTAAGGTCTTAGACTCTAACTCTGGCCTAATGGTTAAGGTCTAGACTCTTACTCTGGCCTAATGGTTAAGGTATTGACTCTTACTCTGGCCTAATGGTTAATGTCTTAGACTCTTACTCTGGCCTAATGGTTAAGGTCTTAGACTCTTACTCTGGCCTAATGGTTAAGGTATTGACTCTTACTCTGGCCTAATGGTTAGGGTTTTAGACTCTTACTCTGGCCTAATGGTTAAGATCTTAACTCTTACTCTTGCCTAATGGTTAAGGTCTTAGACTCTTACTCTAGCCTAATGGTTAAGGTCTTAGATTCTTACTCTGGCCTAATGGTTAAGGTCTAGACTCTTACTCTGGCCTAATGGTTAAGGTATTGACTCTTACTCTGGCCTAATGGTTAATGTCTTAGACTCTTACTCTGGCCTAATGGTTAAGGTCTTAGACTCTTACTCTAGCCTAATGGTTAAGGTCTTAGACTCGAACTCTGGCCTAATGGCTAAGGTCTTAGACTCTAACTCTGGCCTAATGGTTAAGGTCTAGACTCTTACTCTGGCCTAATGGTTAAGGTCTTAACTCTTACTCTGGCCTAATGGTTAAGGTCTTAACTCTTACTCTTGCCTAATGGTTAAGGTCTTAGACTCTTACTCTAGCCTAATGGTTAAGGTCTTAGACTCTAACTCTGGCCTAATGGCTAAGGTCTTAGACTCTAACTCTGGCCTAATGGTTAAGGTCTAGACTCTTACTCTGGCCTAATGGTTAAGTTTTTGACTCTTACTCTGGCCTAATGGTTAATGTCTTAGACTCTTACTCTGGCTTAATGGTTAAGGTCTTAGACTCTTACTCTGGCCTAATGGTTAAGGTATGAGGAAATATGAATTTTCATGATCGATTGTGTCCCCTATCTTAGACCCCAACGGCTCCATGTACAGGCTACAAGTACATGTATGTTCCCTCCACTTCCAGCTATGAAGACGCAAATACATATGCGTCCAACGTTAACATGTCCTCTTTCAGATCCACCATGAATGGGTCGGATATTCCGTTCCTAAGTATGCCTTGCCACCGTCTTTATATGGTGTACTTTTCACGTTTTTCAGCTCTGGCAAGTTAGGCCCTGAATTCTGCCATCGAGCCTTTTCCTGCCTTCTGCCTCTGAAATGCTCCAGCCTGGACCTGTATCTGCATCCATGACCTTTGTCTTACTTTCTGCGCGGCTAACGGTGCCAGGCCCGGCCTGTTGCCTGCCAAGACTGTATTCAGCCTTCAAGTTATCTGCTCGGCTCCTCGAGAAATGCATTCCTGTCTAGTAGTTTAGATAAACATCCTTCCAGCTACAGAGCAAAGGGTCCGGCCTTACTGTCTCCGTGCAAGTAATTCATGGCTTTTGTTGCCATGGTAGGCCCATGCCCCCTCGCATCTCATTTAGACACATAGACGCTTATACACGCACTAGTAGTTAGTATAGGACAGCCTCTGCCTGAGAGACCTTTCCTTCCAGATAATACAGTTCCTAAAACACAAGATATTAGATACGATTTGGGATTAGGTTGTTCTGACATCCCAGACTTCTGTCTCCTCATGTAGGGCTAAATGTCAAGTCCCCTTCACCCTCCAGTTACACGTCAATCACACGTCATGCTGTCGTGCGCGCACCTCTGCCATGTATTTCTGCTGACTTTGCAGGATTCTCTTATGGATCCACCCACCTGTGACATCCTCAGAATGACGTTTCTAGTACACGCCCTTATGCACGCCTATTGTAACGTCTTTTTTTCATTACGTATGTGTATTCTTATCTCTCTTCTCAACTGTTACGCCTCCTGCATATGTCTTCACTGTAATGCATTTACTATATATATGATGACCTGTCAATAAAGTATTGCCTCTATCCCTTCCCGAACCTTTGTGGTGACGGAATCCGATTGCCTGGTTCGAACCAATTCCTTTGTAAGGAATAAACCCATTTTTAAAAACCTCAAATACCACGGATTCTGCCTCTTATTTTTACTGAGTTATTCTTATTGAATTTTACCGCATAAATTAAGTCTAGGTAATTAAAATTTACCACATAATTGGCGCCCGAACAGGGACACCTCTCACACCCCACGCGCCGGAGGTGCGTTGCAGACCCGGTCTCCTGCCACAGCCGGACGGACAACTACGCGTACCTGCAGGATTTCCTGTATCTCCCTCAGGCCAACGGGGGTGACTGAGGCTGCGATCAACACCCAGACGAGGCGGTGAGGAGTGCGGAGGATCCCGACCAGAGCCTAGCTGAGAGAGCAAGATCCGAGGTATACAGAGGCCCACCAGATTCCGAAGTTCCGAAGTAACTAAGTCACGAGTCGAGTCCAGTCCAGTCTGGTCTAGTCCAGTCCAGACTTTCCGAGGCCTTCTGTTCCGTTCCGTGCTTCCCGGTGAGTACCGTTGCTGGGGACGCATCTAGACGTGCGCATTGGTTTGTGCCGGTCAAGACGGGTTTGGGTACACAGATCCGGTCTGCACTGTTTTAGCAGTGTATCTGTACTGTTTAGCAGTATATCTAGTATTATGCAGTTAGCTAGTTTTATTCTAATTATTATTGTTCGTTTTAAAATGTTTTAATATGTTTTAAATGTCGTGGTATGAGTGATTGTTCGATCTTCATTACTGTGTTTATTGTATTAATTGTGTTCAAGTCCGAGTAAGAATCAAGTAGCAAGGTTTAAAGATGCCGTTATTCTCAAAATTAAGACAGATTAGAACTAGAAAAGGGATACTCGAGGAAGCCGTTCCCATTCCACCTAGGGACACTCCAGGGTACTTTATGTACCATAAACATGGCCTAGATGCCGTATTATATCTCGATTTGTGGGTGGACTACACCAAGGATTTAGCAGAGAATCAGAGATGGCCCGCCGCTGGGACATGGGATGCAGATTGCATCATGAGAGTAGAAGAAGCATTATGGAAAAAGAAAGCCAGACAGTCACAGAAAGATGCCATTGAATTATGGCGTAAAGAATCGCATAGACGCACAGAGAAAGCGCTCAGAAAAGAAGAGAAAAGTAGGGAGGATTCAGACAAAGCCCGAGAAAACGTATTAATTGAGGAAGGTATCCGAGCAAAAGCAGAACAAGTAGACAGACAACGAAATACTCTTATGAATGGTATGTATCCTCTTCTGGCCGAGGGTTTACCTAAGGCCACCCTGGAAGTACCGAAAGATCTGCCACCTCCATTGCTTCCGACTAAATTGCACCCCAAGACCGCAAAGGACATTTTCCTTTCTTCCTATTTAGACGATGTAGCCCCCGAATATGTTAATGCTCCGCCGCCACGCACACCACCTGCTAACGGCGCTCGACCCCAAGATAATCTGCCCCCACTTCCGCAGCAACATACTCCTCCTTCCGTTTCAAACCTTCCGCCCGTTCCTTCACTCCTTCCTGCATCTATTCTTCCTACCTTACACCCAACGAATCCTTTTGGACCTAGCACCTCAGGAGGTGCGACAGGAAGTTTTCATACGCCGCCATCAGCGCGTCGATTGACTTATAGGGATTTAGCACACCAACGTACACCTCAAACAGCGAATTATGACATATATAAAGAGCCTCTCACAGACTGTAGATATGATCCAGTACCCGGTAAAGACGACAGAATGATGCTATCATCAGTACGTCTACGACGAGTTGCGAATTATTTAATGATATTACCAGGAATGATTGATCATCTAGACAAAATATATCACTTTGTCCAAACAGGGCAAGGTCCTGAAAGTATTGGCGAGGCCATGGCATACCAGAAAGTGGACACGCAAAAATTGTTGTTACGTTTCTTCATAAACTGCCTGATAAGACACAGAGATAGGCCAGGTGTAGACCCGGAAGAAATGAAGGCACTTAACAAATGGGGTCAGAATATAGCGGACGGAAAACATGATAAACAGAGTAGTATAGAAAGTATGTACCGAAGGATCCGAAAAACAGTAGAACAAATATGTGAAAGAGAACAACCTGAACGAGAAACAGATGCAGATAAGACTGAGTCCTCGGGGGAGGAGGAACAACTAGAAATGACAACAGGACAATTACAATTACCAGCTAGAGAAATGATAGCTTATGTAGGTAAAGGAAGATCCTTTAATAATTCAATACGTCCGATACGTCCAGAAAGTAAGAGAAGTTTTCAAGCAGCCATGTCAAACCCAAAGACCCCCGAACACTTATTTCAGGCTACTGATAAAATACTTCAAGAACGAATGGGGTACCATGTACTCGATTCTATGGATGAACAAGAATTAGCCAGGTCAGCAGTACAATGGGCTGACAGTTCTGATAAATATAGTGATGATGCGCTAGTACATACGTTTTTGAATCTTTCACCAGACGAACAGCGATTAGCTGGTATATACATGATACAACATCTCCTTATATTATATAAAGGCCAACACTCCGATCCTGGTCCCCTACCTGATATACTGATAGAACTACTCATGAATAAATGGAGAGGTCTAGGTACCGATCTAATTAAAGTAATTCTAGAATATCGACACAGATATAGTGCCTTTTTGTGTCCAGAGCTTGATCCAGCTCCCTCCATGGAAAGAAAAATGTATTACATAGACAGACAGAATCCCTTACGCGAAGTACACCCAGTTAGAAATGATGATAATACTTTTAGACGCGTGTACGTGTACACGCCTATAACTAAAATAGAACTATTGGAAATGAAAAAATTAGTGCCCAGCCATGACAGAGATCCAGCAGGTTTTCACCGTGAAATAAAAGACATGTTACTCATGGGTGATTATACCTATCCTGACATTATGAAAATATTAAAAGTATTATTGCCTGCCGGTATTTACGAGAAACTTAAAGAAAAAGAATGGGAGGTGGGAGAGCAAAAGATTGATTGGACAGCATTAGAAAACGAAGAAAATGCCCGAACTGCAGGCCTAGGGCTTGGGGACAAAACTAAAGCATTACCAGGATTATTAGTGCAAGTATTGCCACGTTTATTAACTACGAAAAAGGAAGACTGGGGAGCAATCTCAGCCTGCAAACAGAAACCCGATGAAGACACTAGTGATTTTTATTCCCGATTTGAAAAATGTTTTGGTATTAATAGCGGCCTGAAAGCAAGTAGCGATTCATATCCACATCATTTTGTAAAAAAAATAGTCGAGAATTCCTTGCCCCAGGTTAAGAACAGAGTATTGAAAGTAGAGAGCTCTTGGCAAGCTAACACCCCGTCACAAATGTTACAAATGTTACAGTACCATCAGAATAGAATTAGAGAAGAACATGAACACGAACAAAGACGTATGAAAGACACGAAAATGAAAATGCTCGTCGCTCAGTCAGTTCCAGCTGACAGTCATAAAAAGGGTGCGACACAGTCCAGTAATTCAGCGGTTCCTGTTAAAGGGACATGTAACTATTGTAAACAGCCAGGTCGTTATATAAACGATTGTGCAGTTCTGAAACATAATATCTCTACGGGTAAAACCAAGGAGAGACCACGTCCACCCAGACAGGATCAGATCCAACAACAAGTACCTCAGAATGTACAGCCTATGCAAGCTGCACAACAGACCGTAGCGGTCCCACAGTCACAGCCTATTGCCGCAACACAGAACACGGCACAACAGATGTACCAGTATGCACAAAATGACTATCCAGATTATCAGCGATACACATGAAACAGCCTAGAGAGGGAAGTTGGCTTACCCCTTATTGAGGTCCCTGTAGATCAAGAGGGTCCTTATGTACATAGTCAAGTATTAGGGAAAGACAGAAAGTTTTTAATTGATACAGGGGCAAGCAGAACAACTATAAGTCACGACGAGGTTCCAGGGGCACCCCTCTCAGGCTCACAGAATGTTTCCCTTGGATTTTCAGGAAAACCTATTGTTAATGAAGTATCGCAACCTCTACCTCTTGCAGTTGGTCCATTGACACGGACTACAGATTTATTGCTTACTAAATCATGCCCAGAAAACTTGTTAGGTATAAAGACATTGAAAGCTCTAGGAGCTGTAATATGTTGTTCCCCGGAGGGGGTACGACTATTTTTGCGTGACTTTAAAGGTCACTATGTATTTAGAGACATGGATCACCGGTTACAGAATGTCCCTGCACATTTATGGGCACAAGGCCCCACTGATGATGGTTGTATGCACATTACACCATATCGAGTCACACTCAAAGCAGGAGTGGTATTACCACGAATTCGACAATACAAGTTACCTCCAGATGCTGTAGTGGCTTTGCTGCAAATCATTGACGAGCTCATTGCACAAGGAGTGGTTGTGGAAACCGACTCCAATGTATGTAATTCTCCTATTATTCCAATTCTTAAACGAACTGATCCAAATGCACCCCCAGTTTATCGATTAATTATTGATCTGCGCGAATTGAATAAATGCATTGTACCACAGTATCCCGTGGTTCCAGATATCTCTTCATTATTGACAGCTATTGATTCAGAAGCAACGTTCTTTACTGTAATTGACCTCAAGAACGCCTTCTTTAGCGTCCCAATTGATCCGGAAAGCCAATATTTGTTCGGATTCTGTTTAAATGGACGAAGCTTCAAATTTGCACGCGCACCTCAAGGATTCACAGAAAGCCCCAGCATCTATAGCCAAGCACTGAAAAGACAACTTGACAGTATCCACATGCCTGTTAACACTGCCCTGCTTCAGTATGTCGATGATCTGCTGATCACCGCCCGAAGCGAACCCGAATGTGAAAAAGCATCACTGACGGTTTTACATTTTCTGGCCGACAAGGGGCACAAGGTGTCCCCTTCGAAGCTGCAATTTTGTGTTCAGCAAGTTGTGTACCTTGGGCACTTGCTGTCCAAAGGGGAAAGACAGCTCACACCTGATCGCATCCAGTTAATTGTAAACATGCCACCACCCAAGACACAAAAGGAGGTGCGGGCCTTCATTGGTCTCACTTCGTACTGTAGACAATGGATTCCCCAATATGCATTTCTAGTAAAACCACTCATTCAGTTGACAACCCAGGAGGCAGCGACTTCGACTGTCCTCCCTTGGACTCAGGCACATACACAAGCTTTTGAAGACTTAAAGAAAGCCTTATGTCAAGCACCTGTTTTAGCGACACCATGTTACAGTAAGCCTTTTTCACTTTTTGTTACAGAACGCGAAGGTACTGCCTTGTCAGTACTCACTCAGGAACAAGCAGGTTCACACAAGCCGTGTGCTTACTTTTCTAGCACATTAGATCCAGTAGCCCAGGCTCTGCCTACGTGCCTGAAATCAGTCGCAGCGACAGCTTTAGCGATCAGACAAAGCGATTCCATAGTATTAGGACATCAATTGACAGTGCAAGTTCCACATTCCGTGGAAGTTCTTTTAAACCGAACTCAGACTCAGCACTTGACTATAGCACGACTGACAGGTTATGAATTAACATTGTTCCAGCCACACATAGAAATCAGACGCTGTAGTACATTAAATCCTGCCACACTTTTGCCATTAAGTGGAACAGACCCATTGGCACATGATTGTATTGAAGTCCTTACTATTACGACGAAACCCAGACAAGACTTGACAGACATTCCATTACCAGATCCAGACCTGACACTTTATGTGGATGGTTCATGCATGAGAACAAGTACAGGAGAATTAGTGGCCGCTTACGCAGTCACGACAGACACCGAAGTTATTGAAACAAATTGTATTGACACATTGTCAGCTCAAGCAGCAGAGCTCATCGCTCTGACACAAGCCTGTATTCAAGCCAGAAATAAAAGAGTCAACATATACACAGATTCACGTTATGCATTCGGAGTTGTACACGACTTCGGAGTCCTTTGGCGAGAGAGAGGCTATTTAACTTCTCACGGTGCCAACATTCAACACGGTCCCCTCATTCAAGCTCTGTTAGATGCAATACATCTGCCTACTTCGATATCTATCATGAAGTGCAAGGCCCATACAAAAGTTACCGATATCATTTCCCAGGGTAACGACCTAGCAGACCGAACAGCTAAGCAAACAGCACAGAATCGGACTCATGCAACTGACTTGACAAAGACAATAGTTCCGACATCGACACACTGCATGACAGTTAAGGATCCCGCCCTTGATGTAATCGACATACAGACACATGCTACACCAGAGGAAATCAAGAAATGGACTGAACTAGGAGGGATCCAAACAGATCAGGGATGGATGACGAAGGGAAAATCTACATGGTTTCTCCCCGACTCCATGGTTCAAGTTATCATTAACACAATACATAGTCCAGCGCATCTAGGAGAGAAAGCTATGTTAGACAGTATTCAAAACATTTGGTTTAATAAACACTTACGAGCTGCAGCCAAACAGAAAGTCCGTACTTGCATGATTTGTTGTCAGTTCAACCCAGGTAAAGGCGTTCCTGTAGAACAAGGTGGATTTCAACCTCCTGATCACCCTTTTGAAGTCCTCCAGATGGATTATATCCAGATGGAACGTTGTCGAGGATTCAAATATGTCCTCGTAGTTGGATGCGCACTTTCTCGTTGGACAGAAGCATATCCAGTCTCAGATTACACTGCCCCGACCACTGCCAAACAGCTGGTTTGTGAATTCTTCCCACGGTATGGTTTGCCCCGTATCGTGTACTCAGATAATGGCCAACCATTCTCATCCGAGCTAATGAAACACATTTCACTCCTGTTAGGCTATCAATGGAAATTCCACTGTGTCCGGCATCCCGAGGCAGCAGGTCTCGTGGAGCGTCATAATCAGACCCTGAAAATTCGACTTTCTAAAATCTGTAGAGAGAAAGGCGTCGACTGGATAGTAGCCTTACCAGTTGCACTCTTTTACATGAGAATGATAGCACATTCTCGAACAGGGCTATCCCCGTACGAGGTGGTCTTCGGTAGGCCACCAAATATGTGGGGGACGCCTATACCTCGTAAAATCACTGATGTTGATTGTAATATGCTGACAGATTACCTTGCTTCCTTGATGTCTGCACTACAATCTTGCCGTTCACAGGTAGCTGCAGCCTTTCCCGACAACACCGAGGTGAAGCCCCATGAAGTGGTTCCCGGAGATTTTGTTTTCATAAGAAACTTCGACAGGAGGAGCCCGCTGGAGCCTCGCTGGCAAACGCCGAAATTAGTACTTCTGACCACGAGGACAGCAGTGAAGGTCGAGGGTCGCAAGGGTTGGCTACACTCGAGACATATCAAGAAATTTCATGGACTACCTTCTGATTTGAACTCTCAGCCCTGCCCCCCTCCACAGACTGACTCAAAACTCCCCCTGGTCGAGAAAACTGCGGCCCAAGACTATAAACTGAAACTAAGGTCTAGCAAGTCAGACAATTTGATTGTTTAAGTCCTCTCCTAGGTGAATCGGTTAAATTAGTCTCTGACATGTATCCTCTAGACCGAAATCGAGAGAGAGATAGACAGAAACAGCTCAAGAAACGTGCATATTGTAAATCACTACATAGTCACTGTATAGTGACATTATTGATTATGTTTTTTCTAAATCTTCTGATTATTGCTACAAGTATACTGTTGCACATATACTATCCTATTTTCAAGCGTGCACATTCTGCTTCCGATGTTACTGCCGAACACTCTTTTAGCGAATTACCTCCACATGAGTTGCCCTACAGACTTGCGCTGCGCAACAACACTTTCATTAGTATGTTACATCACTCCCATCAGGCCAACAACGCTACAAATTGTTGGATATGTGGCCGACTCCCTCCCTATCAGAAATACAAGGGAGTTCTGCCTCTCTTTCCATATCCATTCACACACAATGGTTCCTGTGGCGCATGGTTTAGTTTGATTAATTCTTTAGATTCAAATACCGTAGTTTACCAGAGCAACTGGGTATGGGGAAACCTGAACTTAGTGTTGCTTAAAGCCTGCTACCCTAACAAGGAGGGACTTCCCAAAAGGACAGGAACTGATCTAGAGAATGAAGTATATGGATTAGGTAATTTTACACTTAACCTCATGATTCTGAATGTTGAATCCGAAGCCGCACCAGTCTTGCCTGCTATGTCCGTATTACCAGTCAAAGGTGAATTATGTGTAAGAAAGAATGGTACAGTACACTTGGGTCATAGTAAATGTACTACTGTGATCGAATTCAGAGATCAAGGCAAGTCTACATTTAGAGCTTCCCGTCATTCCTACTTCATTTGTGGTCATACCGCATATATACGTTTACCTCTAGATTGGGATGGTACCTGTTACATTGCATTCCTTCTGCCACCTGTTTTCCTAGCCCCTCCTGATTATCATAGAAACACCCATCTAGTACACAATAGACCTCAGAGAGATCTCCCGATTGTCGACTACACTGAAACGGCATGGGAACAATATACAGACTTCAATAAAGGTCTCTTTCCCTACATAGGTGTTGTCTCTAATAGTAAACTGATACGCAGATTAACCAGAACCCTTGAAGCAGTAGTGAATGAAACTACCTCTGCCCTAGGCAACTTAACAGAGGAGCAGTCTGCGATGCGGATTGTTGTTCTCCAAAATCGTCTTGTCCTTGACGTCATCCTGGCCGATAGGGGCGGAGCCTGTAGAGTCATCGGATCAAGTTGCTGTGTTTTCATTCCAGAAAACGCGCCATCAGTATATAAAGCCATAACACGTCTTCATAAGATTGCAAGTCAGATACACCAGAATCCAGGCACCTGGACGTGGTCCGGTTGGTTCTGGAGCGTGTTGTCAGCCTGGGGATGGAAAGTCCTATCCTTCCTAGGTATTGGCCTTCTCATAGTATTCAGTTGCTGCCTGTGTCTACAATGTGGACCAGCGATTTGCGGCCTGTGTGCCACGTCATGTATTCCACGTTCAAGTTCTCATTCAAAATCCCAGAAGAAGAAAGAAGAGCAAATGATGTTACATGAACAGATTGATGGATTCCTGAGGATCGATATCTCATGAAGGGTCCGTAGGGGACAAGGAGGGAATGAGGAAATATGAATTTTCATGATCGATTGTGTCCCCTATCTTAGACCCCAACGGCTCCATGTACAGGCTACAAGTACATGTATGTTCCCTCCACTTCCAGCTATGAAGACGCAAATACATATGCGTCCAACGTTAACATGTCCTCTTTCAGATCCACCATGAATGGGTCGGATATTCCGTTCCTAAGTATGCCTTGCCACCGTCTTTATATGGTGTACTTTTCACGTTTTTCAGCTCTGGCAAGTTAGGCCCTGAATTCTGCCATCGAGCCTTTTCCTGCCTTCTGCCTCTGAAATGCTCCAGCCTGGACCTGTATCTGCATCCATGACCTTTGTCTTACTTTCTGCGCGGCTAACGGTGCCAGGCCCGGCCTGTTGCCTGCCAAGACTGTATTCAGCCTTCAAGTTATCTGCTCCGCTCCTCGAGAAATGCATTCCTGTCTAGTAGTTTAGATAAACATCCTTCCAGCTACAGAGCAAAGGGTCCGGCCTTACTGTCTCCGTGCAAGTAATTCATGGCTTTTGTTGCCATGGTAGGCCCATGCCCCCTCGCATCTCATTTAGACACATAGACGCTTATACACGCACTAGTAGTTAGTATAGGACAGCCTCTGCCTGAGAGACCTTTCCTTCCAGATAATACAGTTCCTAAAACACAAGATATTAGATACGATTTGGGATTAGGTTGTTCTGACATCCCAGACTTCTGTCTCCTCATGTAGGGCTAAATGTCAAGTCCCCTTCACCCTCCAGTTACACGTCAATCACACGTCATGCTGCCGTGCGCGCACCTCTGCCATGTATTTCTGCTGACTTTGCAGGATTCTCTTATGGATCCACCCACCTGTGACATCCTCAGAATGACGTTTCTAGTACACGCCCTTATGCACGCCTATTGTAACGTCTTTTTTCATTACGTATGTGTATTCTTATCTCTCTTCTCAACTGTTACGCCTCCTGCATATGTCTTCACTGTAATGCATTTACTATATATATGATGACCTGTCAATAAAGTATTGCCTCTATCCCTTCCCGAACCTTTGTGGTGACGGAATCCGATTGCCTGGTTCGAACCAATTCCTTTGTAAGGAATAAACCCATTTTTAAAAACCTCAAATACCACGGATTCTGCCTCTTATTTTTACTGAGTTATTCTTATTGAATTTTACCGCATAAATTAAGTCTAGGTAATTAAAATTTACCACAGGTATTGACTCTTACTCTGGCCTAATGGTTAATGTCTTAGACTCTTACTCTGGTCTAATGGTTAAGGTCTTAGACTCTTACTCCGGCCTAATGGTTAAGGTCTTAACTCTTACTGTGACCTAATAGTTAAGGTCTTAGACTCTTACTCTGGCCTAATGGTTAAGGTCTTAACTCTTACTCTGGCCTAATGGTAAGATCTAGACCCTTACTCCGGCCTTATGGTTAAGGTCTTAACTCTTACTCTGGTCTAATGGTTAAGGTCTTGACTCTTACTCTGGCCTAATGGTTAAGGTCTTAGACTCTTACTCTGGCCTAATGGTTAAGGTCTTGACTCTTACTCTGGCCTAATGGTTAAGGTCTTAGACTCTTACTCTGGCCTAATCTGTTAAGGTCTTAACTCTTACTCTTGCCTAATGGTTAATGTCTTAACTCTTACTCTGACCTAATGGTTAAGGTCTTAACTCTTACTCTGACCTAATGGTTAAGGTCTTAGACTCTGACTCTGGCCTAATGGGTAAGGTCTTAGACTCTTACTCTGGCCTAATGGTTAAGGTCTTAGACTCTTACTCTGGTATAATGGTTAAGGTCTTAGACTCTTACTCTGGCCTACTGTTTAAGGAATTAACTCTTACTCTTGCCTAATGGTTAAGGTCTTAGACTCTTATTCTGGCCTAATGGTTAAGGTCTTAACTCTTACTCTGACCTAATGGTTAAGGCCTTAGACTCTTACTCTGGCCTAATGGTTAAGGTCTTAACTCTTACTATCGCCTACTGATTAAGGTCTTTACTCTTACACTGGCCTAATGGTTAAGGTTTTAACTCTTACTCTGGCCTAATGCTTAAGGTCTTAGACTCTTTCTCTGGCCTAATGGTTAAGGTCTTAACTCTTACTCTGGCCTAATGGTTAAGGTCTTAGACTCTTACTCTGGCCTAATGGTTAAGGTCTTAGCTCTTACGCTGGCCTACTGGTTAAGGTCTTAGACTCTTACTCTGGCCTAATGGTTAAGGTATTGACTCTTACTCTGGCCTAATGGTTAATGTCTTAGACTCTTACTCTGGCCTAATGGTTAAGATCTTAACTCTTACTCTTGCCTAATGGTTAAGGTCTTAGACTCTTACTCTAGCCTAATGGTTAAGGTCTTAGATTCTTAGTCTGGCCTAATGGTTAAGGTCTAGACTCTTACTCTGGCCTAATGGTTAAGGTATTGACTCTTACTCTAGCCTAATGGTTAAGGTCTTAGACTCTTACTCTAGCCTAATGGTTAAGGTCTTAGACTCTAACTCTGGCCTAATGGCTAAGGTCTTAGACTCTAACTCTGGCATAATGGTTAAGGTCTAGACTCTTACACTGGCCTAATGGTTAAGGTCTTAACTCTTACTCTGGCCTAATGCTTAAGGTCTTAGACTCTAACTCTGGCCTAATGGTTAAGGTCTAGACTCTTACTCTGGCCTACTGGTTAAGGTCTTAGACTCTTACTCTAGCCTAATGCTTAAGATCTTGGACTCTTACTCTGGCCTAATGGTTAAGGTCTTAACTCTTACTCTTGCCTAATGGTTAAGGTCTTAGACTCTTACTCTAGCCTAATGGTTAAGGTCTTAGACTCTAACTCTGGCCTAATGGCTAAGGTCTTAGACTCTAACTCTGGCCTAATGGTTAAGGTCTAGACTCTTACTCTGGCCTAATGGTTAAGGTATTGACTCTTACTCTGGCCTAATGGTTAATGTCTTAGACTCTTACTCTGGCCTAATGGTTAAGGTCTTAGACTCTTACTCTGGCCTAATGGTTAAGGTATTGACTCTTACTCTGGCCTAATGGTTAAGGTCTTAGACTCTTACTCTGGCCTAATGGTTAAGGTCTTAACTCCTACTCTGGCCTAATGGTAAGATCTAGACCCTTAATCCGGCCTAATGGTTAAGGTCTTAACTCTTACTCTGGCCTAATGGTTAAGGTCTTGACTCTTACTCTGGCCTAATGGTTAAGGTCTTAGACTCTTACTCTCGCCTAATGGTTAAGGTCTTGACTCTTACTCTGGCCTAATGGTTAAGGTCTTAGACTCTTACTCTGGCCTAATCTGTTAAGGTCTTAACTCTTACTCTTGCCTAATGGTTAATGTCTTAACTCTTACTCTGACCTAATGGTTAAGATCTTAACTCTTACTCTGACCTAATGGTTAAGGTCTTAGACTCTGACTCTGGCCTAATGGGTAAGGTCTTAGACTCTTACTCTGGCCTAATGGTTAAGGTCTTAGACTCTTACTCTGGTCTAATGGTTAAGGTCTTAGACTCTTACTCTGGCCTACTGTTTAAGGTATTAACTCTTACTCTGACCTAATGGTTAAGGTCTTAGACTCTTACTCTGGCCTAATGGTTGAGGTCTTAACTCTTACTATGGCCTACTGATTAAGGTCTTTACTCTTACACTGGCCTAATGGTTAAGGTTTTAACTCTTACTCTGGCCTAATGCTTAAGGTCTTAGACTCTTTCTCTGGCCTAATGGTTAAGGTCTTAACTCTTACTCTGGCCTAATGGTTAAGGTCTTAGACTCTTACTCTGGCCTAATGGTTAAGGTCTTAACTCTTACTCTTGCCTAATGGTTAAGGTCTTAGACTCTTACTCTAGCCTAATGGTTAAGGTCTTAGACTCTAACTCTGGACTAATGGCTAAGGTCTTAGACTCTAACTCTGGCCTAATGGTTAAGGTCTAGACTCTTACTCTGGCCTAATGGTTAAGGTTTTGACTCTTACTCTGGCCTAATGGTTAATGTCTTAGACTCTTACTCTGGCCTAATAGTTAAGGTCTTAGACTCTTACTCTGGCCTAATGGTTAAGGTCTTAACTCTTACTGTGACCTAATAGTTAAGGTCTTAGACTCTTACTCTGGCCTAATGGTTAAGGTCTTAACTCTTACTCTGGTCTAATGGTTAAGGTCTTGACTCTTACTCTGGCCTAATGGTTAAGGTCTTAGACTCTTACTCTGGCCTAATTGTTAAGGTCTTGACTCTTACTCTGGCCTAATGGTTAAGGTCTTAGACTCTTACTCTGGCCTATTGGTTAAGGTCTTAGACTCTTACTCTGGTCTAATGGTTAAGGTCTTAGACTCTTACTCTGGCCTACTGTTTAAGGTATTAACTCTTACTCTTGCCTAATGGTTAAGGTCTTAGACTCTTATTCTGGCCTAATGGTTAAGGTCTTAACTCTTACTCTGACCTAATGGTTAAGGCCTTAGACTCTTACTCTGGCCTAATGGTTAAGGTCTTAACTCTTACTATCGCCTACTGATTAAGGTCTTTACTCTTACACTGGCCTAATGGTTAAGGTTTTAACTCTTACTCTGGCCTAATGCTTAAGGTCTTAGACTCTTTCTCTGGCCTAATGGTTAAGGTCTTAACTCTTACTCTGGCCTAATGGTTAAGGTCTTAGACTCTTACTCTGGCCTAATGGTTAAGGTCTTAGCTCTTACTCTGGCCTACTGGTTAAGGTCTTAGACTCTTACTCTGGCCTAATGGTTAAGGTATTGACTCTTACTCTGGCCTAATGGTTAATGTCTTAGACTCTTACTCTGGCCTAATGGTTAAGATCTTAACTCTTACTCTTGCCTAATGGTTAAGGTCTTAGACTCTTACTCTAGCCTAATGGTTAAGGTCTTAGATTCTTAGTCTGGCCTAATGGTTAAGGTCTAGACTCTTACTCTGGCCTAATGGCTAAGGTCTTAGACTCTAACTCTGGCCTAATGGTTAAGGTCTAGACTCTTACACTGGCCTAATGGTTAAGATCTTAACTCTTACTCTTGCCTAATGGTTAAGGTATTGACTCTTACTCTAGCCTAATGGTTAAGGTCTTAGACTCTTACTCTAGCCTAATGGTTAAGGTCTTAGACTCTAACGCTGGCCTAATTGCTAAGGTCTTAGACTCTAACTCTGGCCTAATGGTTAAGGTCTAGACTCTTACTCTGGCCTACTGGTTAAGGTCTTAGACTCTTACTCTAGCCTAATGCTTAAGATCTTGGACTCTTACTCTGGCCTAATGGTTAAGGTCTTAACTCTTACTCTTGCCTAATGGTTAAGGTCTTAGACTCTTACTCTAGCCTAATGGTTAAGGTCTTAGACTCTAACTCTGGCCTAATGGCTAAGGTCTTAGACTCTAACTCTGGCCTAATGGTTAAGGTCTAGACTCTTACTCTGGCCTAATGGTTAAGGTATTGACTCTTACTCTGGCCTAATGGTTAATGTCTTAGACTCTTACTCTGGCCTAATGGTTAAGGTCTTAGACTCTTACTCTGGCCTAATGGTTAAGGTATTGACTCTTACTCTGGCCTAATGGTTAAGGTCTTAGACTCTTACTCTGGCCTAATGGTTAAGGTCTTAACTCCTACTCTGGCCTAATGGTAAGATCTAGACCCTTAATCCGGCCTAATGGTTAAGGTCTTAACTCTTACTCTGGCCTAATGGTTAAGGTCTTGACTCTTACTCTGGCCTAATGGTTAAGGTCTTAGACTCTTACTCTCGCCTAATGGTTAAGGTCTTGACTCTTACTCTGGTCTAATGGTTAAGGTCTTAGACTCTTACTCTGGCCTACTGTTTAAGGTATTAACTCTTACTCTTGCCTAATGGTTAAGGTCTTAGACTCTTATTCTGGCCTAATGGTTAAGGTCTTAACTCTTACTCTGACCTAATGGTTAGGGCCTTAGACTCTTACTCTGGCCTAATGGTTAAAGGTCTTAACTCTTACTATCGCCTACTGATTAAGGTCTTGACTCTTACACTGGCCTAATGGTTAAGGTTTTAACTCTTACTCTGGCCTAATGCTTAAGGTCTTAGACTCTTTCTCTGGCCTAATGGTTAAGGTCTTAACTCTTACTCTGGCCTAATGGTTAAGGTCTTAGACTCTTACTCTGGCCTAATGGTTAAGGTCTTAGCTCTTACTCTGGCCTACTGGTTAAGGTCTTAGACTCTTACTCTGGCCTAATGGTTAAGGTATTGACTCTTACTCTGGCTTAATGGTTAATGTCTTAGACTCTTACTCTGGCCTAATGGTTAGGATCTTAACTCTTACTCTTGCCTAATGGTTAAGGTCTTAGACTCTTACTCTAGCCTAATGGTTAAGGTCTTAGATTCTTAGTCTGGCCTAATGGTTAAGGTCTAGACTCTTACTCTGGCCTAATGGCTAAGGTCTTAGACTCTAACTCTGGCCTAATGGTTAAGGTCTAGACTCTTACACTGGCCTAATGGTTAAGATCTTAACTCTTACTCTTGCCTAATGGTTAAGGTATTGACTCTTACTCTAGCCTAATGGTTAAGGTCTTAGACTCTTACTCTAGCCTAATGGTTAAGGTCTTAGACTCTAACTCTGGCCTAATGGCTAAGGTCTTAGACTCTAACTCTGGCCTAATGGTTAAGGTCTAGACTCTTACTCTGGCCTACTGGTTAAGGTCTTAGACTCTTACTCTAGCCTAATGCTTAAGATCTTGGACTCTTACTCTGGCCTAATGGTTAAGGTCTTAACTCTTACTCTTGCCTAATGGTTAAGGTCTTAGACTCTTACTCTAGCCTAATGGTTAAGGTCTTAGACTCTAACTCTGGCCTAATGGCTAAGGTCTTAGACTCTAACTCTGGCCTAATGGTTAAGGTCTAGACTCTTACTCTGGCCTAATGGTTAAGGTATTGACTCTTACTCTGGCCTAATGGTTAATGTCTTAGACTCTTACTCTGGCCTAATGGTTAAGGTATTGACTCTTACTCTGGCCTAATGGTTAAGGTCTTAGACTCTTACTCTGGCCTAATGGTTAAGGTCTTAACTCCTACTCTGGCCTAATGGTAAGATCTAGACCCTTAATCCGGCCTAATGGTTAAGGTCTTAACTCTTACTCTGGCCTAATGGTTAAGGTCTTGACTCTTACTCTGGCCTAATGGTTAAGGTCTTAGACTCTTACTCTCGCCTAATGGTTAAGGTCTTGACTCTTACTCTGGCCTAATGGTTAAGGTCTTGACTCTTACTCTGGCCTAATCTGTTAAGGTCTTAACTCTTACTCTTGCCTAATGGTTAATGTCTTAACTCTTACTCTGACCTAATGGTTAAGGTCTTAACTCTTACTCTGACCTAATGGTTAAGGTCTTAGACTCTGACTCTGGCCTAATGGGTAAGGTCTTAGACTCTTACTCTGGCCTAATGGTTAAGGTCTTAGACTCTTACTCTAGTCTAATGGTTAAGGTCTTAGACTCTTACTCTGGCCTACTGTTTAAGGTATTAACTCTTACTCTGACCTAATGGTTAAGGTCTTAGACTCTTACTCTGGCCTAATGGTTGAGGTCTTAACTCTTACTATGGCCTACTGATTAAGGTCTTTACTCTTACACTGGCCTAATGGTTAAGGTTTTAACTCTTACTCTGGCCTAATGCTTAAGGTCTTAGACTCTTTCTCTGGCCTAATGGTTAAGGTCTTAACTCTTACTCTGGCCTAATGGTTAAGGTCTTAGACTCTTACTCTGGCCTAATGGTTAAGGTCTTAACTCTTACTCTTGCCTAATGGTTAAGGTCTTAGACTCTTACTCTAGCCTAATGGTTAAGGTCTTAGACTCTAACTCTGGACTAATGGCTAAGGTCTTAGACTCTAACTCTGGCCTAATGGTTAAGGTCTAGACTCTTACTCTGGCCTAATGGTTAAGGTTTTGACTCTTACTCTGGCCTAATGGTTAATGTCTTAGACTCTTACTCTGGCCTAATAGTTAAGGTCTTAGACTCTTACTCTGGCCTAATGGTTAAGGTCTTAACTCTTACTGTGACCTAATAGTTAAGGTCTTAGACTCTTACTCTGGCCTAATGGTTAAGGTCTTAACTCTTACTCTGGTCTAATGGTTAAGGTCTTGACTCTTACTCTGGCCTAATGGTTAAGGTCTTAGACTCTTACTCTGGCCTAATTGTTAAGGTCTTGACTCTTACTCTGGCCTAATGGTTAAGGTCTTAGACTCTTACTCTGGCCTATTGGTTAAGGTCTTAGACTCTTACTCTGGTCTAATGGTTAAGGTCTTAGACTCTTACTCTGGCCTACTGTTTAAGGTATTAACTCTTACTCTTGCCTAATGGTTAAGGTCTTAGACTCTTATTCTGGCCTAATGGTTAAGGTCTTAACTCTTACTCTGACCTAATGGTTAAGGCCTTAGACTCTTACTCTGGCCTAATGGTTAAGGTCTTAACTCTTACTATCGCCTACTGATTAAGGTCTTTACTCTTATACTGGCCTAATGGTTAAGGTTTTAACTCTTACTCTGGCCTAATGCTTAAGGTCTTAGACTCTTTCTCTGGCCTAATGGTTAAGGTCTTAACTCTTACTCTGGCCTAATGGTTAAGGTCTTAGACTCTTACTCTGGCCTAATGGTTAAGGTCTTAGCTCTTACTCTGGCCTACTGGTTAAGGTCTTAGACTCTTACTCTGGCCTAATGGTTAAGGTATTGACTCTTACTCTGGCCTAATGGTTAATGTCTTAGACTCTTACTCTGGCCTAATGGTTAAGATCTTAACTCTTACTCTTGCCTAATGGTTAAGGTCTTAGACTCTTACTCTAGCCTAATGGTTAAGGTCTTAGATTCTTAGTCTGGCCTAATGGTTAAGGTCTAGACTCTTACTCTGGCCTAATGGCTAAGGTCTTAGACTCTAACTCTGGCCTAATGGTTAAGGTCTAGACTCTTACACTGGCCTAATGGTTAAGATCTTAACTCTTACTCTTGCCTAATGGTTAAGGTATTGACTCTTACTCTAGCCTAATGGTTAAGGTCTTAGACTCTTACTCTAGCCTAATGGTTAAGGTCTTAGACTCTAACGCTGGCCTAATGGCTAAGGTCTTAGACTCTAACTCTGGCCTAATGGTTAAGGTCTAGACTCTTACTCTGGCCTACTGGTTAAGGTCTTAGACTCTTACTCTAGCCTAATGCTTAAGATCTTGGACTCTTACTCTGGCCTAATGGTTAAGGTCTTAACTCTTACTCTTGCCTAATGGTTAAGGTCTTAGACTCTTACTCTAGCCTAATGGTTAAGGTTTTAGACTCTAACTCTGGCCTAATGGCTAAGGTCTTAGACTCTAACTCTGGCCTAATGGTTAAGGTCTAGACTCTTACTCTGGCCTAATGGTTAAGGTATTGACTCTTACTCTGGCCTAATGGTTAATGTCTTAGACTCTTACTCTGGCCTAATGGTTAAGGTCTTAGACTCTTACTCTGGCCTAATGGTTAAGGTATTGACTCTTACTCTGGCCTAATGGTTAAGGTCTTAGACTCTTACTCTGGCCTAATGGTTAAGGTCTTAACTCCTACTCTGGCCTAATGGTAAGATCTAGACCCTTAATCCGGCCTAATGGTTAAGGTCTTAACTCTTACTCTGGCCTAATGGTTAAGGTCTTGACTCTTACTCTGGCCTAATGGTTAAGGTCTTAGACTCTTACGCTCGCCTAATGGTTAAGGTCTTGACTCTTACTCTGGTCTAATGGTTAAGGTCTTAGACTCTTACTCTGGCCTACTGTTTAAGGTATTAACTCTTACTCTTGCCTAATGGTTAAGGTCTTAGACTCTTATTCTGGCCTAATGGTTAAGGTCTTAACTCTTACTCTGACCTAATGGTTAAGGCCTTAGACTCTTACTCTGGCCTAATGGTTAAAGGTCTTAACTCTTACTATCGCCTACTGATTAAGGTCTTTACTCTTACACTGGCCTAATGGTTAAGGTTTTAACTCTTACTCTGGCCTAATGCTTAAGGTCTTAGACTCTTTCTCTGGCCTAATGGTTAAGGTCTTAACTCTTACTCTGGCCTAATGGTTAAGGTCTTAGACTCTTACTCTGGCCTAATGGTTAAGGTCTTAGCTCTTACTCTGGCCTACTGGTTAAGGTCTTAGACTCTTACTCTGGCCTAATGGTTAAGGTATTGACTCTTACTCTGGCCTAATGGTTAATGTCTTAGACTCTTACTCTGGCCTAATGGTTAGGATCTTAACTCTTACTCTTGCCTAATGGTTAAGGTCTTAGACTCTTACTCTAGCCTAATGGTTAAGGTCTTAGATTCTTAGTCTGGCCTAATGGTTAAGGTCTAGACTCTTACTCTGGCCTAATGGCTAAGGTCTTAGACTCTAACTCTGGCCTAATGGTTAAGGTCTAGACTCTTACACTGGCCTAATGGTTAAGATCTTAACTCTTACTCTTGCCTAATGGTTAAGGTATTGACTCTTACTCTAGCCTAATGGTTAAGGTCTTAGACTCTTACTCTAGCCTAATGGTTAAGGTCTTAGACTCTAACTCTGGCCTAATGGCTAAGGTCTTAGACTCTAACTCTGGCCTAATGGTTAAGGTCTAGACTCTTACTCTGGCCTACTGGTTAAGGTCTTAGACTCTTACTCTAGCCTAATGCTTAAGATCTTGGACTCTTACTCTGGCCTAATGGTTAAGGTCTTAACTCTTACTCTTGCCTAATGGTTAAGGTCTTAGACTCTTACTCTAGCCTAATGGTTAAGGTCTTAGACTCTAACTCTGGCCTAATGGCTAAGGTCTTAGACTCTAACTCTGGCCTAATGGTTAAGGTCTAGACTCTTACTCTGGCCTAATGGTTAAGGTATTGACTCTTACTCTGGCCTAATGGTTAATGTCTTAGACTCTTACTCTGGCCTAATGGTTAAGGTATTGACTCTTACTCTGGCCTAATGGTTAAGGTCTTAGACTCTTACTCTGGCCTAATGGTTAAGGTCTTAACTCCTACTCTGGCCTAATGGTAAGATCTAGACCCTTAATCCGGCCTAATGGTTAAGGTCTTAACTCTTACTCTGGCCTAATGGTTAAGGTCTTGACTCTTACTCTGGCCTAATGGTTAAGGTCTTAGACTCTTACTCTCGCCTAATGGTTAAGGTCTTGACTCTTACTCTGGCCTAATGGTTAAGGTCTTAGACTCTTACTCTGGCCTAATCTGTTAAGGTCTTAACTCTTACTCTTGCCTAATGGTTAATGTCTTAACTCTTACTCTGACCTAATGGTTAAGGTCTTAACTCTTACTCTGACCTAATGGTTAAGGTCTTAGACTCTGACTCTGGCCTAATGGGTAAGGTCTTAGACTCTTACTCTGGCCTAATGGTTAAGGTCTTAGACTCTTACTCTGGTCTAATGGTTAAGGTCTTAGACTCTTACTCTGGCCTACTGTTTAAGGTATTAACTCTTACTCTGACCTAATGGTTAAGGTCTTAGACTCTTACTCTGGCCTAATGGTTGAGGTCTTAACTCTTACTATGGCCTACTGATTAAGGTCTTTACTCTTACACTGGCCTAATGGTTAAGGTTTTAACTCTTACTCTGGCCTAATGCTTAAGGTCTTAGACTCTTTCTCTGGCCTAATGGTTAAGGTCTTAACTCTTACTCTGGCCTAATGGTTAAGGTCTTAGACTCTTACTCTGGCCTAATGGTTAAGGTCTTAACTCTTACTCTTGCCTAATGGTTAAGGTCTTAGACTCTTACTCTAGCCTAATGGTTAAGGTCTTAGACTCTAACTCTGGCCTAATGGCTAAGGTCTTAGACTCTAACTCTGGCCTAATGGTTAAGGTCTAGACTCTTACTCTGGCCTAATGGTTAAGGTTTTGACTCTTACTCTGGCCTAATGGTTAATGTCTTAGACTCTTACTCTGGCCTAATAGTTAAGGTCTTAGACTCTTACTCTGGCCTAATGGTTAAGGTATTGACTCTTACTCTGACCTAATGGTTAATGTCTTAGACGCTTACTCTGGCCTAATGGTTAAGATCTTAACTCTTACTCTTGCCTAATGGTTAAGGTCTTAGACTCTTACTCTAGCCTAATGGTTAAGGTCTTAGATTCTTACTCTGGCCTAATGGTTAAGGTCTAGACTCTTACTCTGGCCTAATGGTTAACGTATTGACTCTTACTCTGGCCTAATGGTTAATGTCTTAGACTCTTACTCTGGTCTAATGGTTAAGGTCTTAGACTCTTACTCTGGCCTAATGGTTAAGGTCTTAACTCTTACTCTGGCCTAATGGTTAAGGTCTTAGACTCTTACTCTAGCCTAATGGTTAAGGTCTTAGACTCTAACTCTGGCCTAATGGCTAAGGTCTTAGACTCTAACTCTGGCCTAATGGTTAAGGTCTAGACTCTTACTCTGGCCTAATGGTTAAGGTCTTAACTCTTACTCTGGCCTAATGGTTAAGGTCTTAACTCTTACTCTTGCCTAATGGTTAAGGTCTTAGACTCTTACTCTAGCCTAATGCTTAAGGTCTTAGACTCTAACTCTGGCCTAATGGCTAAGGTCTTAGACTCTAACTCTGGCCTAATGGTTAAGGTCTAGACTCTTACTCTGGCCTAATGGTTAAGTTTTTGACTCTTACTCTGGCCTAATGGTTAATGTCTTAGACTCTTACTCTGGCCTAATGGTTAAGGTCTTAGACTCTTACTCTGGCCTAATGGTTAAGGTATTGACTCCTACTCTGGCCTAATGGTTAATATCTTAGACTCTTACTCTGGTCTAATGGTTAAGGTCTTAGACTCTTACTCCGGCCTAATGGTTAAGGTCTTAACTCTTACTGTGACCTAATAGTTAAGGTCTTAGACTCTTACTCTGGCCTAATGGTTAAGGTCTTAACTCTTACTCTGGCCTAATGGTAAGATCTAGACCCTTACTCCGGCCTAATGGTTAAGGTCTTAACTCTTACTCTGGCCTAATGGTTAAGGTCTTGACTCTTACTCTGGCCTAATGGTTAAGGTCTTAGACTCTTACTCTGGCCTAATGGTTAAGGTCTTGACTCTTACTCTGGCCTAATGGTTAAGGTCTTAGACTCTTACTCTGGCCTAATCTGTTAAGGTCTTAACTCTTACTCTTGCCTAATGGTTAATGTCTTAACTCTTACTCTGACCTAATGGTTAAGGTCTTAACTCTTACTCTGACCTAATGGTTAAGGTCTTAGACTCTGACTCTGGCCTAATGGGTAAGGTCTTAGACTCTTACTCTGGCCTAATGGTTAAGGTCTTAGACTCTTACTCTGGTATAATGGTTAAGGTCTTAGACTCTTACTCTGGCCTACTGTTTAAGGTATTAACTCTTACTCTTGCCTAATGGTTAAGGTCTTAGACTCTTATTCTGGCCTAATGGTTAAGGTCTTAACTCTTACTCTGACCTAATGGTTAAGGCCTTAGACTCTTATTCTGGCCTAATGGTTAAGGTCTTAACTCTTACAATCGCCTACTGATTAAGGTCTTTACTCTTACACTGGCCTAATGGTTAAGGTTTTAACTCTTACTCTGGCCTAATGCTTAAGGTCTTAGACTCTTTCTCTGGCCTAATGGTTAAGGTCTTAACTCTTACTCTGGCCTAATGGTTAAGGTCTTAGACTCTTACTCTGGCCTAATGGTTAAGGTCTTAGCTCTTACTCTGGCCTACTGGTTAAGGTCTTAGACTCTTACTCTGGCCTAATGGTTAAGGTATTGACTCTTACTCTGGCCTAATGGTTAATGTCTTAGACTCTTACTCTGGCCTAATGGTTAAGATCTTAACTCTTACTCTTGCCTAATGGTTAAGGTCCTAGACTCTTACTCTAGCCTAATGGTTAAGGTCTTAGATTCTTAGTCTGGCCTAATGGTTAAGGTCTAGACTCTTACTCTGGCCTAATGGTTAAGGTATTGACTCTTACTCTAGCCTAATGGTTAAGGTCTTAGACTCTTACTCTAGCCTAATGGTTAAGGTCTTAGACTCTAACTCTGGCCTAATGGCTAAGGTCTTAGACTCTAACTCTGGCCTAATGGTTAAGGTCTAGACTCTTACACTGGCCTAATGGTTAAGGTCTTAACTCTTACTCTGGCCTAATGCTTAAGGTCTTAGACTCTAACTCTGGCCTAATGGTTAAGGTCTAGACTCTTACTCTGGCCTACTGGTTAAGGTCTTAGACTCTTACTCTAGCCTAATGCTTAAGATCTTGGACTCTTACTCTGGCCTAATGGTTAAGGTCTTAACTCTTACTCTTGCCTAATGGTTAAGGTCTTAGACTCTTACTCTAGCCTAATGGTTAAGGTCTTAGACTCTAACTCTGGCCTAATGGCTAAGGTCTTAGACTCTAACTCTGGCCTAATGGTTAAGGTCTAGACTCTTACTCTGGCCTAATGGTTAAGGTATTGACTCTTACTCTGGCCTAATGGTTAATGTCTTAGACTCTTACTCTGGCCTAATGGTTAAGGTCTTAGACTCTTACTCTGGCCTAATGGTTAAGGTATTGACTCTTACTCTGGCCTAATGGTTAAGGTCTTAGACTCTTACTCTGGCCTAATGGTTAAGGTCTTAACTCCTACTCTGGCCTAATGGTAAGATCTAGACCCTTAATCCGGCCTAATGGTTAAGGTCTTAACTCTTACTCTGGCCTAATGGTTAAGGTCTTGACTCTTACTCTGGCCTAATGGTTAAGGTCTTAGACTCTTACTCTCGCCTAATGGTTAAGGTCTTGACTCTAACTCTGGCCTAATGGCTAAGGTCTTAGACTCTAACTCTGGCCTAATGGTTAAGGTCTAGACTCTTACTCTGGCCTAATGGTTAAGGTATTGACTCTTACTCTGGCCTAATGGTTAATGTCTTAGACTCTTACTCTGGCCTAATGGTTAAGGTCTTAGACTCTTACTCTGGCCTAATGGTTAAGGTATTGACTCTTACTCTGGCCTAATGGTTAAGGTCTTAGACTCTTACTCTGGCCTAATGGTTAAGGTCTTAACTCCTACTCTGGCCTAATGGTAAGATCTAGACCCGTAATCCGGCCTAATGGTTAAGGTCTTAACTCTTACTCTGGTCTAATGGTTAAGGTCTTGACTCTTACTCTGGCCTAATGGTTAAGGTCTTAGACTCTTACTCTGGCCTAATTGTTAAGGTCTTGACTCTTACTCTGGCCTAATGGTTAAGGTCTTAGACTCTTACTCTGGCCTATTGGTTAAGGTCTTAGACTCTTACTCTGGTCTAATGGTTAAGGTCTTAGACTCTTACTCTGGCCTACTGTTTAAGGTATTAACTCTTACTCTTGCCTAATGGTTAAGGTCTTAGACTCTTATTCTGGCCTAATGGTTAAGGTCTTAACTCTTACTCTGACCTAATGGTTAAGGCCTTAGACTCTTACTCTGGCCTAATGGTTAAGGTCTTAACTCTTACTATCGCCTACTGATTAAGGTCTTTACTCTTATACTGGCCTAATGGTTAAGGTTTTAACTCTTACTCTGGCCTAATGCTTAAGGTCTTAGACTCTTTCTCTGGCCTAATGGTTAAGGTCTTAACTCTTACTCTGGCCTAATGGTTAAGGTCTTAGACTCTTACTCTGGCCTAATGGTTAAGGTCTTAGCTCTTACTCTGGCCTACTGGTTAAGGTCTTAGACTCTTACTCTGGCCTAATGGTTAAGGTATTGACTCTTACTCTGGCCTAATGGTTAATGTCTTAGACTCTTACTCTGGCCTAATGGTTAAGATCTTAACTCTTACTCTTGCCTAATGGTTAAGGTCTTAGACTCTTACTCTAGCCTAATGGTTAAGGTCTTAGATTCTTAGTCTGGCCTAATGGTTAAGGTCTAGACTCTTACTCTGGCCTAATGGCTAAGGTCTTAGACTCTAACTCTGGCCTAATGGTTAAGGTCTAGACTCTTACACTGGCCTAATGGTTAAGATCTTAACTCTTACTCTTGCCTAATGGTTAAGGTATTGACTCTTACTCTAGCCTAATGGTTAAGGTCTTAGACTCTTACTCTAGCCTAATGGTTAAGGTCTTAGACTCTAACGCTGGCCTAATGGCTAAGGTCTTAGACTCTAACTCTGGCCTAATGGTTAAGGTCTAGACTCTTACTCTGGCCTACTGGTTAAGGTCTTAGACTCTTACTCTAGCCTAATGCTTAAGATCTTGGACTCTTACTCTGGCCTAATGGTTAAGGTCTTAACTCTTACTCTTGCCTAATGGTTAAGGTCTTAGACTCTTACTCTAGCCTAATGGTTAAGGTTTTAGACTCTAACTCTGGCCTAATGGCTAAGGTCTTAGACTCTAACTCTGGCCTAATGGTTAAGGTCTAGACTCTTACTCTGGCCTAATGGTTAAGGTATTGACTCTTACTCTGGCCTAATGGTTAATGTCTTAGACTCTTACTCTGGCCTAATGGTTAAGGTCTTAGACTCTTACTCTGGCCTAATGGTTAAGGTATTGACTCTTACTCTGGCCTAATGGTTAAGGTCTTAGACTCTTACTCTGGCCTAATGGTTAAGGTCTTAACTCCTACTCTGGCCTAATGGTAAGATCTAGACCCTTAATCCGGCCTAATGGTTAAGGTCTTAACTCTTACTCTGGCCTAATGGTTAAGGTCTTGACTCTTACTCTGGCCTAATGGTTAAGGTCTTAGACTCTTACTCTCGCCTAATGGTTAAGGTCTTGACTCTTACTCTGGTCTAATGGTTAAGGTCTTAGACTCTTACTCTGGCCTACTGTTTAAGGTATTAACTCTTACTCTTGCCTAATGGTTAAGGTCTTAGACTCTTATTCTGGCCTAATGGTTAAGGTCTTAACTCTTACTCTGACCTAATGGTTAAGGCCTTAGACTCTTACTCTGGCCTAATGGTTAAAGGTCTTAACTCTTACTATCGCCTACTGATTAAGGTCTTTACTCTTACACTGGCCTAATGGTTAAGGTTTTAACTCTTACTCTGGCCTAATGCTTAAGGTCTTAGACTCTTTCTCTGGCCTAATGGTTAAGGTCTTAACTCTTACTCTGGCCTAATGGTTAAGGTCTTAGACTGTTACTCTGGCCTAATGGTTAAGGTCTTAGCTCTTACTCTGGCCTACTGGTTAAGGTCTTAGACTCTTACTCTGGCCTAATGGTTAAGGTATTGACTCTTACTCTGGCCTAATGGTTAAGGTCTAGACTCTTACTCTGGCCTACTGGTTAAGGTCTTAGACTCTTACTCTAGCCTAATGCTTAAGATCTTGGACTCTTACTCTGGCCTAATGGTTAAGGTCTTAACTCTTACTCTTGCCTAATGGTTAAGGTCTTAGACTCTTACTCTAGCCTAATGGTTAAGGTCTTAGACTCTAACTCTGGCCTAATGGCTAAGGTCTTAGACTCTAACTCTGGCCTAATGGTTAAGGTCTAGACTCTTACTCTGGCCTAATGGTTAAGGTATTGACTCTTACTCTGGCCTAATGGTTAATGTCTTAGACTCTTACTCTGGCCTAATGGTTAAGGTATTGACTCTTACTCTGGCCTAATGGTTAAGGTCTTAGACTCTTACTCTGGCCTAATGGTTAAGGTCTTAACTCCTACTCTGGCCTAATGGTAAGATCTAGACCCTTAATCCGGCCTAATGGTTAAGGTCTTAACTCTTACTCTGGCCTAATGGTTAAGGTCTTGACTCTTACTCTGGCCTAATGGTTAAGGTCTTAGACTCTTACTCTCGCCTAATGGTTAAGGTCTTGACTCTTACTCTGGCCTAATGGTTAAGGTCTTAGACTCTTACTCTGGCCTAATCTGTTAAGGTCTTAACTCTTACTCTTGCCTAATGGTTAATGTCTTAACTCTTACTCTGACCTAATGGTTAAGGTCTTAACTCTTACTCTGACCTAATGGTTAAGGTCTTAGACTCTGACTCTGGCCTAATGGGTAAGGTCTTAGACTCTTACTCTGGCCTAATGGTTAAGGTCTTAGACTCTTACTCTGGTCTAATGGTTAAGGTCTTAGACTCTTACTCTGGCCTACTGTTTAAGGTATTAACTCTTACTCTGACCTAATGGTTAAGGTCTTAGACTCTTACTCTGGCCTAATGGTTGAGGTCTTAACTCTTACTATGGCCTACTGATTAAGGTCTTTACTCTTACACTGGCCTAATGGTTAAGGTTTTAACTCTTACTCTGGCCTAATGCTTAAGGTCTTAGACTCTTTCTCTGGCCTAATGGTTAAGGTCTTAACTCTTACTCTGGCCTAATGGTTAAGGTCTTAGACTCTTACTCTGGCCTAATGGTTAAGGTCTTAACTCTTACTCTTGCCTAATGGTTAAGGTCTTAGACTCTTACTCTAGCCTAATGGTTAAGGTCTTAGACTCTAACTCTGGCCTAATGGCTAAGGTCTTAGACTCTAACTCTGGCCTAATGGTTAAGGTCTAGACTCTTACTCTGGCCTAATGGTTAAGGTTTTGACTCTTACTCTGGCCTAATGGTTAATGTCTTAGACTCTTACTCTGGCCTAATAGTTAAGGTCTTAGACTCTTACTCTGGCCTAATGGTTAAGGTATTGACTCTTACTCTGACCTAATGGTTAATGTCTTAGACGCTTACTCTGGCCTAATGGTTAAGATCTTAACTCTTACTCTTGCCTAATGGTTAAGGTCTTAGACTCTTACTCTAGCCTAATGGTTAAGGTCTTAGATTCTTACTCTGGCCTAATGGTTAAGGTCTAGACTCTTACTCTGGCCTAATGGTTAACGTATTGACTCTTACTCTGGCCTAATGGTTAATGTCTTAGACTCTTACTCTGGTCTAATGGTTAAGGTCTTAGACTCTTACTCTGGCCTAATGGTTAAGGTCTTAACTCTTACTCTGGCCTAATGGTTAAGGTCTTAGACTCTTACTCTAGCCTAATGGTTAAGGTCTTAGACTCTAACTCTGGCCTAATGGCTAAGGTCTTAGACTCTAACTCTGGCCTAATGGTTAAGGTCTAGACTCTTACTCTGGCCTAATGGTTAAGGTCTTAACTCTTACTCTGGCCTAATGGTTAAGGTCTTAACTCTTACTCTTGCCTAATGGTTAAGGTCTTAGACTCTTACTCTAGCCTAATGCTTAAGGTCTTAGACTCTAACTCTGGCCTAATGGCTAAGGTCTTAGACTCTAACTCTGGCCTAATGGTTAAGGTCTAGACTCTTACTCTGGCCTAATGGTTAAGTTTTTGACTCTTACTCTGGCCTAATGGTTAATGTCTTAGACTCTTACTCTGGCCTAATGGTTAAGGTCTTAGACTCTTACTCTGGCCTAATGGTTAAGGTATTGACTCCTACTCTGGCCTAATGGTTAATATCTTAGACTCTTACTCTGGTCTAATGGTTAAGGTCTTAGACTCTTACTCCGGCCTAATGGTTAAGGTCTTAACTCTTACTGTGACCTAATAGTTAAGGTCTTAGACTCTTACTCTGGCCTAATGGTTAAGGTCTTAACTCTTACTCTGGCCTAATGGTAAGATCTAGACCCTTACTCCGGCCTAATGGTTAAGGTCTTAACTCTTACTCTGGCCTAATGGTTAAGGTCTTGACTCTTACTCTGGCCTAATGGTTAAGGTCTTAGACTCTTACTCTGGCCTAATGGTTAAGGTCTTGACTCTTACTCTGGCCTAATGGTTAAGGTCTTAGACTCTTACTCTGGCCTAATCTGTTAAGGTCTTAACTCTTACTCTTGCCTAATGGTTAATGTCTTAACTCTTACTCTGACCTAATGGTTAAGGTCTTAACTCTTACTCTGACCTAATGGTTAAGGTCTTAGACTCTGACTCTGGCCTAATGGGTAAGGTCTTAGACTCTTACTCTGGCCTAATGGTTAAGGTCTTAGACTCTTACTCTGGTATAATGGTTAAGGTCTTAGACTCTTACTCTGGCCTACTGTTTAAGGTATTAACTCTTACTCTTGCCTAATGGTTAAGGTCTTAGACTCTTATTCTGGCCTAATGGTTAAGGTCTTAACTCTTACTCTGACCTAATGGTTAAGGCCTTAGACTCTTATTCTGGCCTAATGGTTAAGGTCTTAACTCTTACAATCGCCTACTGATTAAGGTCTTTACTCTTACACTGGCCTAATGGTTAAGGTTTTAACTCTTACTCTGGCCTAATGCTTAAGGTCTTAGACTCTTTCTCTGGCCTAATGGTTAAGGTCTTAACTCTTACTCTGGCCTAATGGTTAAGGTCTTAGACTCTTACTCTGGCCTAATGGTTAAGGTCTTAGCTCTTACTCTGGCCTACTGGTTAAGGTCTTAGACTCTTACTCTGGCCTAATGGTTAAGGTATTGACTCTTACTCTGGCCTAATGGTTAATGTCTTAGACTCTTACTCTGGCCTAATGGTTAAGATCTTAACTCTTACTCTTGCCTAATGGTTAAGGTCCTAGACTCTTACTCTAGCCTAATGGTTAAGGTCTTAGATTCTTAGTCTGGCCTAATGGTTAAGGTCTAGACTCTTACTCTGGCCTAATGGTTAAGGTATTGACTCTTACTCTAGCCTAATGGTTAAGGTCTTAGACTCTTACTCTAGCCTAATGGTTAAGGTCTTAGACTCTAACTCTGGCCTAATGGCTAAGGTCTTAGACTCTAACTCTGGCCTAATGGTTAAGGTCTAGACTCTTACACTGGCCTAATGGTTAAGGTCTTAACTCTTACTCTGGCCTAATGCTTAAGGTCTTAGACTCTAACTCTGGCCTAATGGTTAAGGTCTAGACTCTTACTCTGGCCTACTGGTTAAGGTCTTAGACTCTTACTCTAGCCTAATGCTTAAGATCTTGGACTCTTACTCTGGCCTAATGGTTAAGGTCTTAACTCTTACTCTTGCCTAATGGTTAAGGTCTTAGACTCTTACTCTAGCCTAATGGTTAAGGTCTTAGACTCTAACTCTGGCCTAATGGCTAAGGTCTTAGACTCTAACTCTGGCCTAATGGTTAAGGTCTAGACTCTTACTCTGGCCTAATGGTTAAGGTATTGACTCTTACTCTGGCCTAATGGTTAATGTCTTAGACTCTTACTCTGGCCTAATGGTTAAGGTCTTAGACTCTTACTCTGGCCTAATGGTTAAGGTATTGACTCTTACTCTGGCCTAATGGTTAAGGTCTTAGACTCTTACTCTGGCCTAATGGTTAAGGTCTTAACTCCTACTCTGGCCTAATGGTAAGATCTAGACCCTTAATCCGGCCTAATGGTTAAGGTCTTAACTCTTACTCTGGCCTAATGGTTAAGGTCTTGACTCTTACTCTGGCCTAATGGTTAAGGTCTTAGACTCTTACTCTCGCCTAATGGTTAAGGTCTTGACTCTAACTCTGGCCTAATGGCTAAGGTCTTAGACTCTAACTCTGGCCTAATGGTTAAGGTCTAGACTCTTACTCTGGCCTAATGGTTAAGGTATTGACTCTTACTGTGGCCTAATGGTTAATGTCTTAGACTCTTACTCTGGCCTAATGGTTAAGGTCTTAGACTCTTACTCTGGCCTAATGGTTAAGGTATTGACTCTTACTCTGGCCTAATGGTTAAGGTCTTAGACTCTTACTCTGGCCTAATGGTTAAGGTCTTAACTCCTACTCTGGCCTAATGGTAAGATCTAGACCCGTAATCCGGCCTAATGGTTAAGGTCTTAACTCTTACTCTGGCCTAATGGTTAAGGTCTTGACTCTTACTCTGGCCTAATGGTTAAGGTCTTAGACTCTTACTCTCGCCTAATGGTTAAGGTCTTGACTCTTACTCTGGCCTAATGGTTAAGGTCTTAGACTCTTACTCTGGCCTAATCTGTTAAGGTCTTAACTCTTACTCTTGCCTAATGGTTAATGTCTTAACTCTTACTCTGACCTAATGGTTAAGGTCTTAACTCTTACTCTGACCTAATGGTTAAGGTCTTAGACTCTGACTCTGGCCTAATGGGTAAGGTCTTAGACTCTTACTCTGGCCTAATGGTTAAGGTCTTAGACTCTTACTCTTGTCTAATGGTTAAGGTCTTAGACTCTTACTCTGGCCTACTGTTTAAGGTATTAACTCTTACTCTGACCTAATGGTTAAGGTCTTAGACTCTTACTCTGGCCTAATGGTTGAGGTCTTAACTCTTACTATGGCCTACTGATTAAGGTCTTTACTCTTACACTGGCCTAATGGTTAAGGTTTTAACTCTTACTCTGGCCTAATGCTTAAGGTCTTAGACTCTTTCTCTGGCCTAATGGTTAAGGTCTTAACTCTTACTCTGGCCTAATGGTTAAGGTCTTAGACTCTTACTCTGGCCTAATGGTTAAGGTCTTAACTCTTACTCTTGCCTAATGGTTAAGGTCTTAGACTCTTACTCTAGCCTAATGGTTAAGGTCTTAGACTCTAACTCTGGCCTAATGGCTAAGGTCTTAGACTCTAACTCTGGCCTAATGGTTAAGGTCTAGACTCTTACTCTGGAGTAATGGTTAAGGTTTTGACTCTTACTCTGGCCTAATGGTTAATGTCTTAGACTCTTACTCTGGCCTAATAGTTAAGGTCTTAGACTCTTACTCTGGCCTAATGGTTAAGGTATTGACTCTTACTCTGACCTAATGGTTAATGTCTTAGACGCTTACTCTGGCCTAATGGTTAAGATCTTAACTCTTACTCTTGCCTAATGGTTAAGGTCTTAGACTCTTACTCTAGCCTAATGGTTAAGGTCTTAGATTCTTACTCTGGCCTAATGGTTAAGGTCTAGACTCTTACTCTGGCCTAATGGTTAAGGTATTGACTCTTACTCTGGCCTAATGGTTAATGTCTTAGACTCTTACTCTGGTCTAATGGTTAAGGTCTTAGACTCTTACTCTGGCCTAATGGTTAAGGTCTTAACTCTTACTCTGGCCTAATGGTTAAGGTCTTAACTCTTACTCTGGCCTAATGGTTAAGGTCTTAGACTCTTACTCTAGCCTAATGGTTAAGGTCTTAGACTCTAACTCTGGCCTAATGGCTAAGGTCTTAGACTCTAACTCTGGCCTAATGGTTAAGGTCTAGACTCTTACTCTGGCCTAATGGTTAAGGTCTTAACTCTTACTCTGGCCTAATGGTTAAGGTCTTAACTCTTACTCTTGCCTAATGGTTAAGGTCTTAGACTCTTACTCTAGCCTAATGCTTAAGGTCTTAGACTCTAACTCTGGCCTAATGGCTAAGGTCTTAGACTCTAACTCTGGCCTAATGGTTAAGGTCTAGACTCTTACTCTGGCCTAATGGTTAAGTTTTTGACTCTTACTCTGGCCTAATGGTTAATGTCTTAGACTCTTACTCTGGCCTAATGGTTAAGGTCTTAGACTCTTACTCTGGCCTAATGGTTAAGGTATTGACTCCTACTCTGGCCTAATGGTTAATATCTTAGACTCTTACTCTGGTCTAATGGTTAAGGTCTTAGACTCTTACTCCGGCCTAATGGTTAAGGTCTTAACTCTTACTGTGACCTAATAGTTAAGGTCTTAGACTCTTACTCTGGCCTAATGGTTAAGGTCTTAACTCTTACTCTGGCCTAATGGTAAGATCTAGACCCTTACTCCGGCCTAATGGTTAAGGTCTTAACTCTTACTCTGGCCTAATGGTTAAGGTCTTGACTCTTACTCTGGCCTAATGGTTAAGGTCTTAGACTCTTACTCTGGCCTAATGGTTAAGGTCTTGACTCTTACTCTGGCCTAATGGTTAAGGTCTTAGACTCTTACTCTGGCCTAATCTGTTAAGGTCTTAACTCTTACTCTTGCCTAATGGTTAATGTCTTAACTCTTACTCTGACCTAATGGTTAAGGTCTTAACTCATACTCTGACCTAATGGTTAAGGTCTTAGACTCTGACTCTGGCCTAATGGGTAAGGTCTTAGACTCTTACTCTGGCCTAATGGTTAAGGTCTTAGACTCTTACTCTGGTATAATGGTTAAGGTCTTAGACTCTTACTCTGGCCTACTGTTTAAGGTATTAACTCTTACTCTTGCCTAATGGTTAAGGTCTTAGACTCTTATTCTGGCCTAATGGTTAAGGTCTTAACTCTTACTCTGACCTAATGGTTAAGGCCTTAGACTCTTATTCTGGCCTAATGGTTAAGGTCTTAACTCTTACTATCGCCTACTGATTAAGGTCTTTACTCTTACACTGGCCTAATGGTTAAGGTTTTAACTCTTACTCTGGCCTAATGCTTAAGGTCTTAGACTCTTTCTCTGGCCTAATGGTTAAGGTCTTAACTCTTACTCTGGTCTAATGGTTAAGGTCTTAGACTCTTACTCTGGCCTAATGGTTAAGGTCTTAGCTCTTACTCTGGCCTACTGGTTAAGGTCTTAGACTCTTACTCTGGCCTAATGGTTAAGGTATTGACTCTTACTCTGGCCTAATGGTTAATGTCTTAGACTCTTACTCTGGCCTAATGGTTAAGATCTTAACTCTTACTCTTGCCTAATGGTTAAGGTCCTAGACTCTTACTCTAGCCTAATGGTTAAGGTCTTAGATTCTTAGTCTGGCCTAATGGTTAAGGTCTAGACTCTTACTCTGGCCTAATGGTTAAGGTATTGACTCTTACTCTAGCCTAATGGTTAAGGTCTTAGACTCTTACTCTAGCCTAATGGTTAAGGTCTTAGACTCTAACTCTGGCCTAATGGCTAAGGTCTTAGACTCTAACTCTGGCCTAATGGTTAAGGTCTAGACTCTTACACTGGCCTAATGGTTAAGGTCTTAACTCTTACTCTGGCCTAATGCTTAAGGTCTTAGACTCTAACTCTGGCCTAACGGTTAAGGTCTAGACTCTTACTCTGGCCTACTGGTTAAGGTCTTAGACTCTTACTCTAGCCTAATGCTTAAGATCTTGGACTCTTACTCTGGCCTAATGGTTAAGGTCTTAACTCTTACTCTGGCCTAATGGTTAAGGTCTTGACTCTTACTCTGGCCTAATGGTTAAGGTCTTAGACTCTTACTCTCGCCTAATGGTTAAGGTCTTGACTCTAACTCTGGCCTAATGGCTAAGGTCTTAGACTCTAACTCTGGCCTAATGGTTAAGGTCTAGACTCTTACTCTGGCCTAATGGTTAAGGTATTGACTCTTACTCTGGCCTAATGGTTAATGTCTTAGACTCTTACTCTGGCCTAATGGTTAAGGTCTTAGACTCTTACTCTGGCCTAATGGTTAAGGTATTGACTCTTACTCTGGCCTAATGGTTAAGGTCTTAGACTCTTACTCTGGCCTAATGGTTAAGGTCTTAACTCCTACTCTGGCCTAATGGTAAGATCTAGACCCTTAATCCGGCCTAATGGTTAAGGTCTTAACTCTTACTCTGGCCTAATGGTTAAGGTCTTGACTCTTACTCTGGCCTAATGGTTAAGGTCTTAGACTCTTACTCTCGCCTAATGGTTAAGGTCTTGACTCTTACTCTGGCCTAATGGTTAAGGTCTTAGACTCTTACTCTGGCCTAATCTGTTAAGGTCTTAACTCTTACTCTTGCCTAATGGTTAATGTCTTAACTCTTACTCTGACCTAATGGTTAAGATCTTAACTCTTACTCTGACCTAATGGTTAAGGTCTTAGACTCTGACTCTGGCCTAATGGGTAAAGTCTTATACTCTTACTCTGGCCTAATGGTTAAGGTCTTAGACTCTTACTCTGGTCTAATGGTTAAGGTCTTAGACTCTTACTCTGGCCTACTGTTTAAGGTATTAACTCTTACTCTGACCTAATGGTTAAGGTCTTAGACTCTTACTCTGGCCTAATGGTTGAGGTCTTATCTCTTACTATGGCCTACTGATTAAGGTCTTTACTCTTACACTGGCCTAATGGTTAAGGTTTTAACTCTTACTCTGGCCTAATGCTTAAGGTCTTAGACTCTTTCTCTGGCCTAATGGTTAAGGTCTTAACTCTGACTCTGGCCTAATGGTTAAGGTCTTAGACTCTTACTCTGGCCTAATGGTTAAGGTCTTAACTCTTACTCTTGCCTAATGGTTAAGGTCTTAGACTCTTACTCTAGCCTAATGGTTAAGGTCTTAGACTCTAACTCTGGACTAATGGCTAAGGTCTTAGACTCTAACTCTGGCCTAATGGTTAAGGTCTAGACTCTTACTCTGGCCTAATGGTTAAGGTTTTGACTCTTACTCTGGCCTAATGGTTAATGTCTTAGACTCTTACTCTGGCCTAATAGTTAAGGTCTTAGACTCTTACTCTGGCCTAATGGTTAAGGTCTTAACTCTTACTGTGACCTAATAGTTAAGGTCTTAGACTCTTACTCTGGCCTAATGGTTAAGGTCTTAACTCTTACTCTGGTCTAATGGTTAAGGTCTTGACTCTTACTCTGGCCTAATGGTTAAGGTCTTGACTCTTACTCTGGCCTAATTGTTAAGGTCTTGACTCTTACTCTGGCCTAATGGTTAAGGTCTTAGACTCTTACTCTGGCCTAATGGTTAAGGTCTTAGACTCTTACTCTCGCCTAATGGTTAAGGTCTTGACTCTAACTCTGGCCTAATGGCTAAGGTCTTAGACTCTAACTCTGGCCTAATGGTTAAGGTCTAGACTCTTACTCTGGCCTAATGGTTAAGGTATTGACTCTTACTGTGGCCTAATGGTTAATGTCTTAGACTCTTACTCTGGCCTAATGGTTAAGGTCTTAGACTCTTACTCTGGCCTAATGGTTAAGGTATTGACTCTTACTCTGGCCTAATGGTTAAGGTCTTAGACTCTTACTCTGGCCTAATGGTTAAGGTCTTAACTCCTACTCTGGCCTAATGGTAAGATCTAGACCCGTAATCCGGCCTAATGGTTAAGGTCTTAACTCTTACTCTGGCCTAATGGTTAAGGTCTTGACTCTTACTCTGGCCTAATGGTTAAGGTCTTAGACTCTTACTCTCGCCTAATGGTTAAGGTCTTGACTCTTACTCTGGCCTAATGGTTAAGGTCTTAGACTCTTACTCTGGCCTAATCTGTTAAGGTCTTAACTCTTACTCTTGCCTAATGGTTAATGTCTTAACTCTTACTCTGACCTAATGGTTAAGGTCTTAACTCTTACTCTGACCTAATGGTTAAGGTCTTAGACTCTGACTCTGGCCTAATGGGTAAGGTCTTAGACTCTTACTCTGGCCTAATGGTTAAGGTCTTAGACTCTTACTCTTGTCTAATGGTTAAGGTCTTAGACTCTTACTCTGGCCTACTGTTTAAGGTATTAACTCTTACTCTGACCTAATGGTTAAGGTCTTAGACTCTTACTCTGGCCTAATGGTTGAGGTCTTAACTCTTACTATGGCCTACTGATTAAGGTCTTTACTCTTACACTGGCCTAATGGTTAAGGTTTTAACTCTTACTCTGGCCTAATGCTTAAGGTCTTAGACTCTTTCTCTGGCCTAATGGTTAAGGTCTTAACTCTTACTCTGGCCTAATGGTTAAGGTCTTAGACTCTTACTCTGGCCTAATGGTTAAGGTCTTAACTCTTACTCTTGCCTAATGGTTAAGGTCTTAGACTCTTACTCTAGCCTAATGGTTAAGGTCTTAGACTCTAACTCTGGCCTAATGGCTAAGGTCTTAGACTCTAACTCTGGCCTAATGGTTAAGGTCTAGACTCTTACTCTGGAGTAATGGTTAAGGTTTTGACTCTTACTCTGGCCTAATGGTTAATGTCTTAGACTCTTACTCTGGCCTAATAGTTAAGGTCTTAGACTCTTACTCTGGCCTAATGGTTAAGGTATTGACTCTTACTCTGACCTAATGGTTAATGTCTTAGACGCTTACTCTGGCCTAATGGTTAAGATCTTAACTCTTACTCTTGCCTAATGGTTAAGGTCTTAGACTCTTACTCTAGCCTAATGGTTAAGGTCTTAGATTCTTACTCTGGCCTAATGGTTAAGGTCTAGACTCTTACTCTGGCCTAATGGTTAAGGTATTGACTCTTACTCTGGCCTAATGGTTAATGTCTTAGACTCTTACTCTGGTCTAATGGTTAAGGTCTTAGACTCTTACTCTGGCCTAATGGTTAAGGTCTTAACTCTTACTCTGGCCTAATGGTTAAGGTCTTAACTCTTACTCTGGCCTAATGGTTAAGGTCTTAGACTCTTACTCTAGCCTAATGGTTAAGGTCTTAGACTCTAACTCTGGCCTAATGGCTAAGGTCTTAGACTCTAACTCTGGCCTAATGGTTAAGGTCTAGACTCTTACTCTGGCCTAATGGTTAAGGTCTTAACTCTTACTCTGGCCTAATGGTTAAGGTCTTAACTCTTACTCTTGCCTAATGGTTAAGGTCTTAGACTCTTACTCTAGCCTAATGCTTAAGGTCTTAGACTCTAACTCTGGCCTAATGGCTAAGGTCTTAGACTCTAACTCTGGCCTAATGGTTAAGGTCTAGACTCTTACTCTGGCCTAATGGTTAAGTTTTTGACTCTTACTCTGGCCTAATGGTTAATGTCTTAGACTCTTACTCTGGCCTAATGGTTAAGGTCTTAGACTCTTACTCTGGCCTAATGGTTAAGGTATTGACTCCTACTCTGGCCTAATGGTTAATATCTTAGACTCTTACTCTGGTCTAATGGTTAAGGTCTTAGACTCTTACTCCGGCCTAATGGTTAAGGTCTTAACTCTTACTGTGACCTAATAGTTAAGGTCTTAGACTCTTACTCTGGCCTAATGGTTAAGGTCTTAACTCTTACTCTGGCCTAATGGTAAGATCTAGACCCTTACTCCGGCCTAATGGTTAAGGTCTTAACTCTTACTCTGGCCTAATGGTTAAGGTCTTGACTCTTACTCTGGCCTAATGGTTAAGGTCTTAGACTCTTACTCTGGCCTAATGGTTAAGGTCTTGACTCTTACTCTGGCCTAATGGTTAAGGTCTTAGACTCTTACTCTGGCCTAATCTGTTAAGGTCTTAACTCTTACTCTTGCCTAATGGTTAATGTCTTAACTCTTACTCTGACCTAATGGTTAAGGTCTTAACTCATACTCTGACCTAATGGTTAAGGTCTTAGACTCTGACTCTGGCCTAATGGGTAAGGTCTTAGACTCTTACTCTGGCCTAATGGTTAAGGTCTTAGACTCTTACTCTGGTATAATGGTTAAGGTCTTAGACTCTTACTCTGGCCTACTGTTTAAGGTATTAACTCTTACTCTTGCCTAATGGTTAAGGTCTTAGACTCTTATTCTGGCCTAATGGTTAAGGTCTTAACTCTTACTCTGACCTAATGGTTAAGGCCTTAGACTCTTATTCTGGCCTAATGGTTAAGGTCTTAACTCTTACTATCGCCTACTGATTAAGGTCTTTACTCTTACACTGGCCTAATGGTTAAGGTTTTAACTCTTACTCTGGCCTAATGCTTAAGGTCTTAGACTCTTTCTCTGGCCTAATGGTTAAGGTCTTAACTCTTACTCTGGCCTAATGGTTAAGGTCTTAGACTCTTACTCTGGCCTAATGGTTAAGGTCTTAGCTCTTACTCTGGCCTACTGGTTAAGGTCTTAGACTCTTACTCTGGCCTAATGGTTAAGGTATTGACTCTTACTCTGGCCTAATGGTTAATGTCTTAGACTCTTACTCTGGCCTAATGGTTAAGATCTTAACTCTTACTCTTGCCTAATGGTTAAGGTCCTAGACTCTTACTCTAGCCTAATGGTTAAGGTCTTAGATTCTTAGTCTGGCCTAATGGTTAAGGTCTAGACTCTTACTCTGGCCTAATGGTTAAGGTATTGACTCTTACTCTAGCCTAATGGTTAAGGTCTTAGACTCTTACTCTAGCCTAATGGTTAAGGTCTTAGACTCTAACTCTGGCCTAATGGCTAAGGTCTTAGACTCTAACTCTGGCCTAATGGTTAAGGTCTAGACTCTTACACTGGCCTAATGGTTAAGGTCTTAACTCTTACTCTGGCCTAATGCTTAAGGTCTTAGACTCTAACTCTGGCCTAACGGTTAAGGTCTAGACTCTTACTCTGGCCTACTGGTTAAGGTCTTAGACTCTTACTCTAGCCTAATGCTTAAGATCTTGGACTCTTACTCTGGCCTAATGGTTAAGGTCTTAACTCTTACTCTGGCCTAATGGTTAAGGTCTTGACTCTTACTCTGGCCTAATGGTTAAGGTCTTAGACTCTTACTCTCGCCTAATGGTTAAGGTCTTGACTCTAACTCTGGCCTAATGGCTAAGGTCTTAGACTCTAACTCTGGCCTAATGGTTAAGGTCTAGACTCTTACTCTGGCCTAATGGTTAAGGTATTGACTCTTACTCTGGCCTAATGGTTAATGTCTTAGACTCTTACTCTGGCCTAATGGTTAAGGTCTTAGACTCTTACTCTGGCCTAATGGTTAAGGTATTGACTCTTACTCTGGCCTAATGGTTAAGGTCTTAGACTCTTACTCTGGCCTAATGGTTAAGGTCTTAACTCCTACTCTGGCCTAATGGTAAGATCTAGACCCTTAATCCGGCCTAATGGTTAAGGTCTTAACTCTTACTCTGGCCTAATGGTTAAGGTCTTGACTCTTACTCTGGCCTAATGGTTAAGGTCTTAGACTCTTACTCTCGCCTAATGGTTAAGGTCTTGACTCTTACTCTGGCCTAATGGTTAAGGTCTTAGACTCTTACTCTGGCCTAATCTGTTAAGGTCTTAACTCTTACTCTTGCCTAATGGTTAATGTCTTAACTCTTACTCTGACCTAATGGTTAAGATCTTAACTCTTACTCTGACCTAATGGTTAAGGTCTTAGACTCTGACTCTGGCCTAATGGGTAAAGTCTTATACTCTTACTCTGGCCTAATGGTTAAGGTCTTAGACTCTTACTCTGGTCTAATGGTTAAGGTCTTAGACTCTTACTCTGGCCTACTGTTTAAGGTATTAACTCTTACTCTGACCTAATGGTTAAGGTCTTAGACTCTTACTCTGGCCTAATGGTTGAGGTCTTATCTCTTACTATGGCCTACTGATTAAGGTCTTTACTCTTACACTGGCCTAATGGTTAAGGTTTTAACTCTTACTCTGGCCTAATGCTTAAGGTCTTAGACTCTTTCTCTGGCCTAATGGTTAAGGTCTTAACTCTGACTCTGGCCTAATGGTTAAGGTCTTAGACTCTTACTCTGGCCTAATGGTTAAGGTCTTAACTCTTACTCTTGCCTAATGGTTAAGGTCTTAGACTCTTACTCTAGCCTAATGGTTAAGGTCTTAGACTCTAACTCTGGACTAATGGCTAAGGTCTTAGACTCTAACTCTGGCCTAATGGTTAAGGTCTAGACTCTTACTCTGGCCTAATGGTTAAGGTTTTGACTCTTACTCTGGCCTAATGGTTAATGTCTTAGACTCTTACTCTGGCCTAATAGTTAAGGTCTTAGACTCTTACTCTGGCCTAATGGTTAAGGTCTTAACTCTTACTGTGACCTAATAGTTAAGGTCTTAGACTCTTACTCTGGCCTAATGGTTAAGGTCTTAACTCTTACTCTGGTCTAATGGTTAAGGTCTTGACTCTTACTCTGGCCTAATGGTTAAGGTCTTGACTCTTACTCTGGCCTAATTGTTAAGGTCTTGACTCTTACTCTGGCCTAATGGTTAAGGTCTTAGACTCTTACTCTGGCCTAATGGTTAAGGTCTTAGACTCTTACTCTGGTCTAATGGTTAAGGTCTTAGACTCTTACTCTGGCCTACTGTTTAAGGTATTAACTCTTACTCTTGCCTAATGGTTAAGGTCTTAGACTCTTATTCTGGCCTAATGGTTAAGGTCTTAACTCTTACTCTGACCTAATGGTTAAGGCCTTAGACTCTTACTCTGGCCTAATGGTTAAGGTCTTAACTCTTACTATCGCCTACTGATTAAGGTCTTTACTCTTACACTGGCCTAATGGTTAAGGTTTTAACTCTTACTCTGGCCTAATGCTTAAGGTCTTAGACTCTTTCTCTGGCCTAATGGTTAAGGTCTTAACTCTTACTCTGGCCTAATGGTTAAGGTCTTAGACTCTTACTCTGGCCTAATGGTTAAGGTCTTAGCTCTTACTCTGGCCTACTGGTTAAGGTCTTAGACTCTTACTCTGGCCTAATGGTTAAGGTATTGACTCTTACTCTGGCCTAATGGTTAATGTCTTAGACTCTTACTCTGGCCTAATGGTTAAGATCTTAACTCTTACTCTTGCCTAATGGTTAAGGTCTTAGACTCTTACTCTAGCCTAATGGTTAAGGTCTTAGATTCTTACTCTGGCCTAATGGTTAAGGTCTTCACTCTTACTCTGGTCTAATGGTTAAGGTCTTAGACTCTTACTCTGGCCTACTGTTTAAGGTATTAACTCTTACTCTTGCCTAATGGTTAAGGTCTTAGACTCTTATTCTGGCCTAATGGTTAAGGTCTTAACTCTTACTCTGACCTAATGGTTAAGGCCTTAGACTCTTACTCTGGCCTAATGGTTAAGGTCTTAACTCTTACTATCGCCTACTGATTAAGGTCTTTACTCTTACACTGGCCTAATGGTTAAGGTTTTAACTCTTACTCTGGCCTAATGCTTAAGGTCTTAGACTCTTTCTCTGGCCTAATGGTTAAGGTCTTAACTCTTACTCTGGCCTAATGGTTAAGGTCTTAGACTCTTACTCTGGCCTAATGGTTAAGGTCTTAGCTCTTACTCTGGCCTACTGGTTAAGGTCTTAGACTCTTACTCTGGCCTAATGGTTAAGGTATTGACTCTTACTCTGGCCTAATGGTTAATGTCTTAGACTCTTACTCTGGCCTAATGGTTAAGATCTTAACTCTTACTCTTGCCTAATGGTTAAGGTCTTAGACTCTTACTCTAGCCTAATGGTTAAGGTCTTAGATTCTTAGTCTGGCCTAATGGTTAAGGTCTAGACTCTTACTCTGGCCTAATGGCTAAGGTCTTAGACTCTAACTCTGGCCTAATGGTTAAGGTCTAGACTCTTACACTGGCCTAATGGTTAAGATCTTAACTCTTACTCTTGCCTAATGGTTAAGGTATTGACTCTTACTCTAGCCTAATGGTTAAGGTCTTAGACTCTTACTCTAGCCTAATGGTTAAGGTCTTAGACTCTAACTCTGGCCTAATGGCTAAGGTCTTAGACTCTAACTCTGGCCTAATGGTTAAGGTCTAGACTCTTACACTGGCCTAATGGTTAAGATCTTAACTCTTACTCTTGCCTAATGGTTAAGGTATTGACTCTTACTCTAGCCTAATGGTTAAGGTCTTAGACTCTTACTCTAGCCTAATGGTTAAGGTCTTAGACTCTAACTCTGGCCTAATGGCTAAGGTCTTAGACTCTAACTCTGGCCTAATGGTTAAGGTCTAGACTCTTACTCTGGCCTACTGGTTAAGGTCTTAGACTCTTACTCTAGCCTAATGCTTAAGATCTTAGACTCTTACTCTGGCCTAATGGTTAAGGTCTTAACTCTTACTCTTGCCTAATGGTTAAGGTCTTAGACTCTTACTCTAGCCTAATGGTTAAGGTCTTAGACTCTAACTCTGGCCTAATGGCTAAGGTCTTAGACTCTAACTCTGGCCTAATGGTTAAGGTCTAGACTCTTACTCTGGCCTAATGGTTAAGGTATTGACTCTTACTCTGGCCTAATGGTTAATGTCTTAGACTCTTACTCTGGCCTAATGGTTAAGGTCTTAGACTCTTACTCTGGCCTAATGGTTAAGGTATTGACTCTTACTCTGGCCTAATGGTTAAGGTCTTAGACTCTTACTCTGGCCTAATGGTTAAGGTCTTAACTCCTACTCTGGCCTAATGGTAAGATCTAGACCCTTAATCCGGCCTAATGGTTAAGGTCTTAACTCTTACTCTGGCCTAATGGTTAAGGTCTTGACTCTTACTCTGGCCTAATGGTTAAGGTCTTAGACTCTTACTCTCGCCTAATGGTTAAGGTCTTGACTCTTACTCTGGTCTAATGGTTAAGGTCTTAGACTCTTACTCTGGCCTACTGTTTAAGGTATTAACTCTTACTCTTGCCTAATGGTTAAGGTCTTAGACTCTTATTCTGGCCTAATGGTTAAGGTCTTAACTCTTACTCTGACCTAATGGTTAAGGCCTTAGACTCTTACTCTGGCCTAATGGTTAAGGTCTTAACTCTTACTATCGCCTACTGATTAAGGTCTTTACTCTTACACTGGCCTAATGGTTAAGGTTTTAACTCTTACTCTGGCCTAATGCTTAAGGTCTTAGACTCTTTCTCTGGCCTAATGGTTAAGGTCTTAACTCTTACTCTGGCCTAATGGTTAAGGTCTTAGACTCTTACTCTGGCCTAATGGTTAAGGTCTTAGACTCTTACTCTGGCCTAATGGTTAAGGTCTTAGACTCTTACTCTGGTCTAATGGTTAAGGTCTTAGACTCTTACTCTGGCCTACTGTTTAAGGTATTAACTCTTACTATGGCCTACTGATTAAGGTCTTTACTCTTACACTGGCCTAATGGTTAAGGTTTTAACTCTTACTCTGGCCTAATGCTTAAGGTCTTAGACTCTTTCTCTGGCCTAATGGTTAAGGTCTTAACTCTGACTCTGGCCTAATGGTTAAGGTCTTAGACTCTTACTCTGGCCTAATGGTTAAGGTCTTAACTCTTACTCTTGCCTAATGGTTAAGGTCTTAGACTCTTACTCTAGCCTAATGGTTAAGGTCTTAGACTCTAACTCTGGACTAATGGCTAAGGTCTTAGACTCTAACTCTGGCCTAATGGTTAAGGTCTAGACTCTTACTCTGGCCTAATGGTTAAGGTTTTGACTCTTACTCTGGCCTAATGGTTAATGTCTTAGACTCTTACTCTGGCCTAATAGTTAAGGTCTTAGACTCTTACTCTGGCCTAATGGTTAAGGTCTTAACTCTTACTGTGACCTAATAGTTAAGGTCTTAGACTCTTACTCTGGCCTAATGGTTAAGGTCTTAACTCTTACTCTGGTCTAATGGTTAAGGTCTTGACTCTTACTCTGGCCTAATGGTTAAGGTCTTGACTCTTACTCTGGCCTAATTGTTAAGGTCTTGACTCTTACTCTGGCCTAATGGTTAAGGTCTTAGACTCTTACTCTGGCCTAATGGTTAAGGTCTTAGACTCTTACTCTGGTCTAATGGTTAAGGTCTTAGACTCTTACTCTGGCCTACTGTTTAAGGTATTAACTCTTACTCTTGCCTAATGGTTAAGGTCTTAGACTCTTATTCTGGCCTAATGGTTAAGGTCTTAACTCTCACTCTGACCTAATGGTTAAGGCCTTAGACTCTTACTCTGGCCTAATGGTTAAGGTCTTAACTCTTACTATCGCCTACTGATTAAGGTCTTTACTCTTACACTGGCCTAATGGTTAAGGTTTTAACTCTTACTCTGGCCTAATGCTTAAGGTCTTAGACTCTTTCTCTGGCCTAATGGTTAAGGTCTTAACTCTTACTCTGGCCTAATGGTTAAGGTCTTAGACTCTTACTCTGGCCTAATGGTTAAGGTCTTAGCTCTTACTCTGGCCTACTGGTTAAGGTCTTAGACTCTTACTCTGGCCTAATGGTTAAGGTATTGACTCTTACTCTGGCCTAATGGTTAATGTCTTAGACTCTTACTCTGGCCTAATGGTTAAGATCTTAACTCTTACTCTTGCCTAATGGTTAAGGTCTTAGACTCTTACTCTAGCCTAATGGTTAAGGTCTTAGATTCTTAGTCTGGCCTAATGGTTAAGGTCTAGACTCTTACTCTGGCCTAATGGCTAAGGTCTTAGACTCTAACTCTGGCCTAATGGTTAAGGTCTAGACTCTTACACTGGCCTAATGGTTAAGATCTTAACTCTTACTCTTGCCTAATGGTTAAGGTATTGACTCTTACTCTAGCCTAATGGTTAAGGTCTTAGACTCTTACTCTAGCCTAATGGTTAAGGTCTTAGACTCTAACTCTGGCCTAATGGCTAAGGTCTTAGACTCTAACTCTGGCCTAATGGTTAAGGTCTAGACTCTTACTCTGGCCTACTGGTTAAGGTCTTAGACTCTTACTCTAGCCTAATGCTTAAGATCTTGGACTCTTACTCTGGCCTAATGGTTAAGGTCGTAACTCTTACTCTTGCCTAATGGTTAAGGTCTTAGACTCTTACTCTAGCCTAATGGTTAAGGTCTTAGACTCTAACTCTGGCCTAATGGCTAAGGTCTTAGACTCTAACTCTGGCCTAATGGTTAAGGTCTAGACTCTTACTCTGGCCTAATGGTTAAGGTATTGACTCTTACTCTGGCCTAATGGTTAATGTCTTAGACTCTTACTCTGGCCTAATGGTTAAGGTCTTAGACTCTTACTCTGGCCTAATGGTTAAGGTATTGACTCTTACTCTGGCCTAATGGTTAAGGTCTTAGACTCTTACTCTGGCCTAATGGTTAAGGTCTTAACTCCTACTCTGGCCTAATGGTAAGATCTAGACCCTTAATCCGGCCTAATGGTTAAGGTCTTAACTCTTACTCTGGCCTAATGGTTAAGGTCTTGACTCTTACTCTGGCCTAATGGTTAAGGTCTTAGACTCTTACTCTCGCCTAATGGTTAAGGTCTTGACTCTTACTCTGGTCTAATGGTTAAGGTCTTAGACTCTTACTCTGGCCTACTGTTTAAGGTATTAACTCTTACTCTTGCCTAATGGTTAAGGTCTTAGACTCTTATTCTGGCCTAATGGTTAAGGTCTTAACTCTTACTCTGACCTAATGGTTAAGGCCTTAGACTCTTACTCTGGCCTAATGGTTAAGGTCTTAACTCTTACTATCGCCTACTGATTAAGGTCTTTACTCTTACACTGGCCTAATGGTTAAGGTTTTAACTCTTACTCTGGCCTAATGCTTAAGGTCTTAGACTCTTTCTCTGGCCTAATGGTTAAGGTCTTAACTCTTACTCTGGCCTAATGGTTAAGGTCTTAGACTCTTACTCTGGCCTAAGGGTTAAGGTCTTAGCTCTTACTCTGGCCTACTGGTTAAGGTCTTAGACTCTTACTCTGGCCTAATGGTTAAGGTATTGACTCTTACTCTGGCCTAATGGTTAATGTCTTAGACTCTTACTCTGGCCTAATGGTTAAGATCTTAACTCTTACTCTTGCCTAATGGTTAAGGTCTTAGACTCTTACTCTAGCCTAATGGTTAAGGTCTTAGATTCTTAGTCTGGCCTAATGGTTAAGGTCTAGACTCTTACTCTGGCCTAATGGCTAAGGTCTTAGACTCTAACTCTGGCCTAATGGTTAAGGTCTAGACTCTTACACTGGCCTAATGGTTAAGATCTTAACTCTTACTCTTGCCTAATGGTTAAGGTATTGACTCTTACTCTAGCCTAATGGTTAAGGTCTTAGACTCTTACTCTAGCCTAATGGTTAAGGTCTTAGACTCTAACTCTGGCCTAATGGCTAAGGTCTTAGACTCTAACTCTGGCCTAATGGTTAAGGTCTAGACTCTTACTCTGGCCTACTGGTTAAGGTCTTAGACTCTTACTCTAGCCTAATGCTTAAGATCTTGGACTCTTACTCTGGCCTAATGGTTAAGGTCTTAACTCTTACTCTTGCCTAATGGTTAAGGTCTTAGACTCTTACTCTAGCCTAATGGTTAAGGTCTTAGACTCTAACTCTGGCCTAATGGCTAAGGTCTTAGACTCTAACTCTGGCCTAATGGTTAAGGTCTAGACTCTTACTCTGGCCTAATGGTTAAGGTTTTGACTCTTACTCTGGCCTAATGGTTAATGTCTTAGACTCTTACTCTGGCCTAATGGTTAAGGTCTTAGACTCTTACTCTGGCCTAATGGTTAAGGTATTGACTCTTACTCTGGCCTAATGGTTAAGGTCTTAGACTCTTACTCTGGCCTAATGGTTAAGGTCTTAACTCCTACTCTGGCCTAATGGTAAGATCTAGACCCTTAATCCGGCCTAATGGTTAAGGTCTTAACTCTTACTCTGGCCTAATGGTTAAGGTCTTGACTCTTACTCTGGCCTAATGGTTAAGGTCTTAGACTCTTACTCTCGCCTAATGGTTAAGGTCTTGACTCTTACTCTGGCCTAATGGTTAAGGCCTTAGACTCTTACTCTGGCCTAATCTGTTAAGGTCATAACTCTTACTCTTGCCTAATGGTTAATGTCTTAACTCTTACTCTGACCTAATGGTTAAGGTCTTAACTCTTACTCTGACCTAATGGTTAAGGTCTTAGACTCTGACTCTGGCCTAATGGGTAAGGTCTTAGACTCTTACTCTGGCCTAATGGTTAAGGTCTTAGACTCTTACTCTGGTCTAATGGTTAAGGTCTTAGACTCTTACTCTGGCCTACTGTTTAAGGTATTAACTCTTACTCTGACCTAATGGTTAAGGTCTTAGACTCTTACTCTGGCCTAATGGTTGAGGTCTTAACTCTTACTATGGCCTACTGATTAAGGTCTTTACTCTTACACTGGCCTAATGGTTAAGGTTTTAACTCTTACTCTGGCCTAATGCTTAAGGTCTTAGACTCTTTCTCTGGCCTAATGGTTAAGGTCTTAACTCTTACTCTGGCCTAATGGTTAAGGTCTTAGACTCTTACTCTGGCCTAATGGTTAAGGTCTTAACTCTTACTCTTGCCTAATGGTTAAGGTCTTAGACTCTTACTCTAGCCTAATGGTTAAGGTCTTAGACTCTAACTCTGGCCTAATGGCTAAGGTCTTAGACTCTAACTCTGCCCTAATGGTTAAGGTCTAGACTCTTACTCTGGCCTAATGGTTAAGGTTTTGACTCTTACTCTGGCCTAATGGTTAATGTCTTAGACTCTTACTCTGGCCTAATAGTTAAGGTCTTAGACTCTTACTCTGGCCTAATGGTTAAGGTATTGACTCTTACTCTGACCTAATGGTTAATGTCTTAGACGCTTACTCTGGCCTAATGGTTAAGATCTTAACTCTTACTCTTGCCTAATGGTTAAGGTCTTAGACTCTTACTCTAGCCTAATGGTTAAGGTCTTAGATTCTTACTCTGGCCTAATGGTTAAGGTCTAGACTCTTACTCTGGCCTAATGGTTAAGGTATTGACTCTTACTCTGGCCTAATGGTTAATGTCTTAGACTCTTACTCTGGTCTAATGGTTAAGGTCTTAGACTCTTACTCTGGCCTAATGGTTAAGGTCTTAACTCTTACTCTGGCCTAATGGTTAAGGTCTTAACTCTTACTCTGGCCTAATGGTTAAGGTCTTAGACTCTTACTCTAGCCTAATGGTTAAGGTCTTAGACTCTAACTCTGGCCTAATGGCTAAGGTCTTAGACTCTAACTCTGGCCTAATGGTTAAGGTCTAGACTCTTACTCTGGCCTAATGGTTAAGGGCTTAACTCTTACTCTGGCCTAATGGTTAAGGTCTTAACTCTTACTCTTGCCTAATGGTTAAGGTCTTAGACTCTTACTCTAGCCTAATGCTTAAGGTCTTAGACTCTAACTCTGGCCTAATGGCTAAGGTCTTAGACTCTAACTCTGGCCTAATGGTTAAGGTCTAGACTCTTACTCTGGCCTAATGGTTAAGTTTTTGACTCTTACTCTGGCCTAATGGTTAATGTCTTAGACTCTTACTCTGGCCTAATGGTTAAGGTCTTAGACTCTTACTCTGGCCTAATGGTTAAGGTATTGACTCCTACTCTGGCCTAATGGTTAATATCTTAGACTCTTACTCTGGTCTAATGGTTAAGGTCTTAGACTCTTACTCCGGCCTAATGGTTAAGGTCTTAACTCTTACTGTGACCTAATAGTTAAGGTCTTAGACTCTTACTCTGGCCTAATGGTTAAGGTCTTAACTCTTACTCTGGCCTAATGGTAAGATCTAGACCCTTACTCCGGCCTAATGGTTAAGGTCTTAACTCTTACTCTGGCCTAATGGTTAAGGTCTTGACTCTTACTCTGGCCTAATGGTTAAGGTCTTAGACTCTTACTCTGGCCTAATGGTTAAGGTCTTGACTCTTACTCTGGCCCAATGGTTAATGTCTTAGACTCTTACTCTGGTCTAATGGTTAAGGTCTTAGACTCTTACTCTGGCCTAATGGTTAAGGTCTTAACTCTTACTCTGGCCTAATGGTTAAGGTCTTAACTCTTACTCTGGCCTAATGGTTAAGGTCTTAGACTCTTACTCTAGCCTAATGGTTAAGGTCTTAGACTCTAACTCTGGCCTAATGGCTAAGGTCTTAGACTCTAACTCTGGCCTAATGGTTAAGGTCTAGACTCTTACTCTGGCCTAATGGTTAAGGGCTTAACTCTTACTCTGGCCTAATGGTTAAGGTCTTAACTCTTACTCTTGCCTAATGGTTAAGGTCTTAGACTCTTACTCTAGCCTAATGCTTAAGGTCTTAGACTCTAACTCTGGCCTAATGGCTAAGGTCTTAGACTCTAACTCTGGCCTAATGGTTAAGGTCTAGACTCTTACTCTGGCCTAATGGTTAAGTTTTTGACTCTTACTCTGGCCTAATGGTTAATGTCTTAGACTCTTACTCTGGCCTAATGGTTAAGGTCTTAGACTCTTACTCTGGCCTAATGGTTAAGGTATTGACTCCTACTCTGGCCTAATGGTTAATATCTTAGACTCTTACTCTGGTCTAATGGTTAAGGTCTTAGACTCTTACTCCGGCCTAATGGTTAAGGTCTTAACTCTTACTGTGACCTAATAGTTAAGGTCTTAGACTCTTACTCTGGCCTAATGGTTAAGGTCTTAACTCTTACTCTGGCCTAATGGTAAGATCTAGACCCTTACTCCGGCCTAATGGTTAAGGTCTTAACTCTTACTCTGGCCTAATGGTTAAGGTCTTGACTCTTACTCTGGCCTAATGGTTAAGGTCTTAGACTCTTACTCTGGCCTAATGGTTAAGGTCTTGACTCTTACTCTGGCCCAATGGTTAAGGTCTTAGACTCTTACTCTGGCCTAATCTGTTAAGGTCTTAACTCTTACTCTTGCCTAATGGTTAATGTCTTAACTCTTACTCTGACCTAATGGTTAAGGTCTTAACTCTTACTCTGACCTAATGGTTAAGGTCTTAGACTCTGACTCTGGCCTAATGGGTAAGGTCTTAGACTCTTACTCTGGCCTAATGGTTAAGGTCTTAGACTCTTACTCTGGTATAATGGTTAAGGTCTTAGACTCTTACTCTGGCCTACTGTTTAAGGTATTAACTCTTACTCTTGCCTAATGGTTAAGGTCTTAGACTCTTATTCTGGCCTAATGGTTAAGGTCTTAACTCTTACTCTGACCTAATGGTTAAGGCCTTAGACTCTTATTCTGGCCTAATGGTTAAGGTCTTAACTCTTACTATCGCCTACTGATTAAGGTCTTTACTCTTACACTGGCCTAATGGTTAAGGTTTTAACTCTTACTCTGGCCTAATGCTTAAGGTCTTAGACTCTTTCTCTGGCCTAATGGTTAAGGTCTTAACTCTTACTCTGGCCTAATGGTTAAGGTCTTAGACTCTTACTCTGGCCTAATGGTTAAGGTCTTAGCTCTTACTCTGGCCTACTGGTTAAGGTCTTAGACTCTTACTCTGGCCTAATGGTTAAGGTATTGACTCTTACTCTGGCCTAATGGTTAATGTCTTAGACTCTTACTCTGGCCTAATGGTTAAGATCTTAACTCTTACTCTTGCCTAATGGTTAAGGTCTAAGACTCTTACTCTAGCCTAATGGTTAAGGTCTTAGATTCTTAGTCTGGCCTAATTGTTAAGGTCTAGACTCTTACTCTGGCCTAATGGTTAAGGTATTGACTCTTACTCTAGCCTAATGGTTAAGGTCTTAGACTCTTACTCTAGCCTAATGGTTAAGGTCTTAGACTCTAACTCTGGCCTAATGGCTAAGGTCTTAGAATCTAACTCTGGCCTAATGGTTAAGGTCTAGACTCTTACACTGGCCTAATGGTTAAGGTCTTAACTCTTACTCTGGCCTAATGCTTAAGGTCTTAGACTCTAACTCTGGCCTAATGGTTAAGGTCTAGACTCTTACTCTGGCCTACTGGTTAAGGTCTTAGACTCTTACTCTAGCCTAATGCTTAAGATCTTGGACTCTTACTCTGGCCTAATGGTTAAGGTCTTAACTCTTACTCTTGCCTAATGGTTAAGGTCTTAGACTCTTACTCTAGCCTAATGGTTAAGGTCTTAGACTCTAACTCTGGCCTAATGGCTAAGGTCTTAGACTCTTACTCTGGCCTAATGGTTAAGGTATTGACTCTTACTCTGGCCTAATGGTTAATGTCTTAGACTCTTACTCTGGCCTAATGGTTAAGGTCTTAGACTCTTACTCTGGCCTAATGGTTAAGGTATTGACTCTTACTCTGGCCTAATGGTTAAGGTCTTAGACTCTTACTCTGGCCTAATGGTTAAGGTCTTAACTCCTACTCTGGCCTAATGGTAAGATCTAGACCCTTAATCCGGCCTAATGGTTAAGGTCTTAACTCTTACTCTGGCCTAATGGTTAAGGTCTTGACTCTTACTCTGGCCTAATGGTTAAGGTCTTAGACTCTTACTCTCGCCTAATGGTTAAGGTCTTGACTCTTACTCTGGCCTAATGGTTAAGGTCTTAGACTCTTACTCTGGCCTAATCTGTTAAGGTCTTAACTCTTACTCTTGCCTAATGGTTAATGTCTTAACTCTTACTCTGACCTAATGGTTAAGATCTTAACTCTTACTCTGACCTAATGGTTAAGGTCTTAGACTCTGACTCTGGCCTAATGGGTAAGGTCTTAGACTCTTACTCTGGCCTAATGGTTAAGGTCTTAGACTCTTACTCTGGTCTAATGGTTAAGGTCTTAGACTCTTACTCTGGCCTACTGTTTAAGGTATTAACTCTTACTCTGACCTAATGGTTAAGGTCTTAGACTCTTACTCTGGCCTAATGGTTGAGGTCTTAGACTCTTACTCTGGCCTAATGGTTGAGGTCTTAACTCTTACTATGGCCTACTGATTAAGGTCTTTACTCTTACACTGGCCTAATGGTTAAGGTTTTAACTCTTACTCTGGCCTAATGCTTAAGGTCTTAGACTCTTTCTCTGGCCTAATGGTTAAGGTCTTAACTCTTACTCTGGCCTAATGGTTAAGGTCTTAGACTCTTACTCTGGCCTAATGGTTAAGGTCTTAACTCTTACTCTTGCCTAATGGTTAAGGTCTTAGACTCTTACTCTAGCCTAATGGTTAAGGTCTTAGACTCTAACTCTGGACTAATGGCTAAGGTCTTAGACTCTAACTCTGGCCTAATGGTTAAGGTCTAGACTCTTACTCTGGCCTAATGGTTAAGGTTTTGACTCTTACTCTGGCCTAATGGTTAATGTCTTAGACTCTTACTCTGGCCTAATAGTTAAGGTCTTAGACTCTTACTCTGGCCTAATGGTTAAGGTCTTAACTCTTACTGTGACCTAATAGTTAAGGTCTTAGACTCTTACTCTGGCCTAATGGTTAAGGTCTTAACTCTTACTCTGGTCTAATGGTTAAGGTCTTGACTCTTACTCTGGCCTAATGGTTAAGGTCTTAGACTCTTACTCTGGCCTAATTGTTAAGGTCTTGACTCTTACTCTGGCCTAATGGTTAAGGTCTTAGACTCTTACTCTGGCCTAATGGTTAAGGTCTTAGACTCTTACTCTGGTCTAATGGTTAAGGTCTTAGACTCTTACTCTGGCCTACTGTTTAAGGTATTAACTCTTACTCTTGCCTAATGGTTAAGGTCTTAGACTCTTATTCTGGCCTAATGGTTAAGGTCTTAACTCTTACTCTGACCTAATGGTTAAGGCCTTAGACTCTTACTCTGGCCTAATGGTTAAGGTCTTAACTCTTACTATCGCCTACTGATTAAGGTCTTTACTCTTACACTGGCCTAATGGTTAAGGTTTTAACTCTTACTCTGGCCTAATGCTTAAGGTCTTAGACTCTTTCTCTGGCCTAATGGTTAAGGTCTTAACTCTTACTCTGGCCTAATGGTTAAGGTCTTAGACTCTTACTCTGGCCTAATGGTTAAGGTCTTAGCTCTTACTCTGGCCTACTGGTTAAGGTCTTAGACTCTTACTCTGGCCTAATGGTTAAGGTATTGACTCTTACTCTGGCCTAATGGTTAATGTCTTAGACTCTTACTCTGGCCTAATGGTTAAGAGCTTAACTCTTACTCTTGCCTAATGGTTAAGGTCTTAGACTCTTACTCTAGCCTAATGGTTAAGGTCTTAGATTCTTAGTCTGGCCTAATGGTTAAGGTCTAGACTCTTACTCTGGCCTAATGGCTAAGGTCTTAGACTCTAACTCTGGCCTAATGGTTAAGGTCTAGACTCTTACACTGGCCTAATGGTTAAGATCTTAACTCTTACTCTTGCCTAATGGTTAAGATCTTAACTCTTACTCTTGCCTAATGGTTAAGGTCTTAGACTCTTACTCTAGCCTAATGGTTAAGGTCTTAGACTCTAACTCTGGCCTAATGGCTAAGGTCTTAGACTCTAACTCTGGCCTAATGGTTAAGGTCTAGACTCTTACACTGGCCTAATGGTTAAGATCTTAACTCTTACTCTTGCCTAATGGTTAAGGTATTGACTCTTACTCTAGCCTAATGGTTAAGGTCTTAGACTCTTACTCTAGCCTAATGGTTAAGGTCTTAGACTCTAACTCTGGCCTAATGGCTAAGGTCTTAGACTCTAACTCTGGCCTAATGGTTAAGGTCTAGACTCTTACTCTGGCCTAATGGTTAAGGTATTGACTCTTACTCTGGCCTAATGGTTAATGTCTTAGACTCTTACTCTGGCCTAATGGTTAAGGTCTTAGACTCTTACTCTGGCCTAATGGTTAAGGTATTGACTCTTACTCTGGCCTAATGGTTAAGGTCTTAGACTCTTACTCTGGCCTAATGGTTAAGGTCTTAACTCCTACTCTGGCCTAATGGTAAGATCTAGACCCTTAATCCGGCCTAATGGTTAAGGTCTTAACTCTTACTCTGGCCTAATGGTTAAGGTCTTGACTCTTACTCTGGCCTAATGGTTAAGGTCTTAGACTCTTACTCTCGCCTAATGGTTAAGGTCTTGACTCTTACTCTGGTCTAATGGTTAAGGTCTTAGACTCTTACTCTGGCCTACTGTTTAAGGTATTAACTCTTACTCTTGCCTAATGGTTAAGGTCTTAGACTCTTATTCTGGCCTAATGGTTAAGGTCTTAACTCTTACTCTGACCTAATGGTTAAGGCCTTAGACTCTTACTCTGGCCTAATGGTTAAGGTCTTAACTCTTACTATCGCCTACTGATTAAGGTCTTTACTCTTACACTGGCCTAATGGTTAAGGTTTTAACTCTTACTCTGGCCTAATGCTTAAGGTCTTAGACTCTTTCTCTGGCCTAATGGTTAAGGTCTTAGACTCTTACTCTGGCCTACTGGTTAAGGTCTTAGACTCTTACTCTGGCCTAATGGTTAAGGTATTGACTCTTACTCTGGCCTAATGGTTAATGTCTTAGACTCTTACTCTGGCCTAATGGTTAAGATCTTAACTCTTACTCTTGCCTAATGGTTAAGGTCTTAGACTCTTACTCTAGCCTAATGGTTAAGGTCTTAGATTCTTAGTCTGGCCTAATGGTTAAGGTCTAGACTCTTACTCTGGCCTAATGGCTAAGGTCTTAGACTCTAACTCTGGCCTAATGGTTAAGGTCTAGACTCTTACACTGGCCTAATGGTTAAGATCTTAACTCTTACTCTTGCCTAATGGTTAAGGTATTGACTCTTACTCTAGCCTAATGGTTAAGGTCTTAGACTCTTACTCTAGCCTAATGGTTAAGGTCTTAGACTCTAACTCTGGCCTAATGGCTAAGGTCTTAGACTCTAACTCTGGCCTAATGGTTAAGGTCTAGACTCTTACTCTGGCCTACTGGTTAAGGTCTTAGACTCTTACTCTAGCCTAATGCTTAAGATCTTGGACTCTTACTCTGGCCTAATGGTTAAGGTCTTAACTCTTGCTCTTGCCTAATGGTTAAGGTCTTAGACTCTTACTCTAGCCTAATGGTTAAGGTCTTAGACTCTAACTCTGGCCTAATGGCTAAGGTCTTAGACTCTAACTCTGGCCTAATGGTTAAGGTCTAGACTCTTACTCTGGCCTAATGGTTAAGGTATTGACTCTTACTCTGGCCTAATGGTTAATGTCTTAGACTCTTACTCTGGCCTAATGGTTAAGGTATTGACTCTTACTCTGGCCTAATGGTTAATGTCTTAGACTCTTACTCTGGTCTAATGGTTAAGGTCTTAGACTCTTACTCTGGCCTAATGGTTAAGGTCTTAACTCTTACTCTGGCCTAATGGTTAAGGTCTTAACTCTTACTCTGGCCTAATGGTTAAGGTCTTAGACTCTTACTCTAGCCTAATGGTTAAGGTCTTAGACTCTAACTCTGGCCTAATGGCTAAGGTCTTAGACTCTAACTCTGGCCTAATGGTTAAGGTCTAGACTCTTACACTGGCCTAATGGTTAAGATCTTAACTCTTACTCTTGCCTAATGGTTAAGGTATTGACTCTTACTCTAGCCTAATGGTTAAGGTCTTAGACTCTTACTCTAGCCTAATGGTTAAGGTCTTAGACTCTAACTCTGGCCTAATGGCTAAGGTCTTAGACTCTAACTCTGGCCTAATGGTTAAGGTCTAGACTCTTACTCTGGCCTAATGGTTAAGGTATTGACTCTTACTCTGGCCTAATGGTTAATGTCTTAGACTCTTACTCTGGCCTAATGGTTAAGGTCTTAGACTCTTACTCTGGCCTAATGGTTAAGGTATTGACTCTTACTCTGGCCTAATGGTTAAGGTCTTAGACTCTTACTCTGGCCTAATGGTTAAGGTCTTAACTCCTACTCTGGCCTAATGGTAAGATCTAGACCCTTAATCCGGCCTAATGGTTAAGGTCTTAACTCTTACTCTGGCCTAATGGTTAAGGTCTTGACTCTTACTCTGGCCTAATGGTTAAGGTCTTAGACTCTTACTCTCGCCTAATGGTTAAGGTCTTGACTCTTACTCTGGTCTAATGGTTAAGGTCTTAGACTCTTACTCTGGCCTACTGTTTAAGGTATTAACTCTTACTCTTGCCTAATGGTTAAGGTCTTAGACTCTTATTCTGGCCTAATGGTTAAGGTCTTAACTCTTACTCTGACCTAATGGTTAAGGCCTTAGACTCTTACTCTGGCCTAATGGTTAAGGTCTTAACTCTTACTATCGCCTACTGATTAAGGTCTTTACTCTTACACTGGCCTAATGGTTAAGGTTTTAACTCTTACTCTGGCCTAATGCTTAAGGTCTTAACTCTTACTCTGGCCTAATGGTTAGGGTCTTAGACTCTTACTCTGGCCTACTGGTTAAGGTCTTAGACTCTTACTCTGGCCTAATGGTTAAGGTATTGACTCTTACTCTGGCCTAATGGTTAATGTCTTAGACTCTTACTCTGGCCTAATGGTTAAGATCTTAACTCTTACTCTTGCCTAATGGTTAAGGTCTTAGACTCTTACTCTAGCCTAATGGTTAAGGTCTTAGATTCTTAGTCTGGCCTAATGGTTAAGGTCTAGACTCTTACTCTGGCCTAATGGCTAAGGTCTTAGACTCTAACTCTGGCCTAATGGTTAAGGTCTAGACTCTTACACTGGCCTAATGGTTAAGATCTTAACTCTTACTCTTGCCTAATGGTTAAGGTATTGACTCTTACTCTAGCCTAATGGTTAAGGTCTTAGACTCTTACTCTAGCCTAATGGTTAAGGTCTTAGACTCTAACTCTGGCCTAATGGCTAAGGTCTTAGACTCTAACTCTGGCCTAATGGTTAAGGTCTAGACTCTTACTCTGGCCTACTGGTTAAGGTCTTAGACTCTTACTCTAGCCTAATGCTTAAGATCTTGGACTCTTACTCTGGCCTAATGGTTAAGGTCTTAACTCTTGCTCTTGCCTAATGGTTAAGGTCTTAGACTCTTACTCTAGCCTAATGGTTAAGGTCTTAGACTCTAACTCTGGCCTAATGGCTAAGGTCTTAGACTCTAACTCTGGCCTAATGGTTAAGGTCTAGACTCTTACTCTGGCCTAATGGTTAAGGTATTGACTCTTACTCTGGCCTAATGGTTAATGTCTTAGACTCTTACTCTGGCCTAATGGTTAAGGTCTTAGACTCTTACTCTGGCCTAATGGTTAAGGTATTGACTCTTACTCTGGCCTAATGGTTAAGGTCTTAGACTCTTACTCTGGCCTAATGGTTAAGGTCTTAACTCCTACTCTGGCCTAATGGTAAGATCTAGACCCTTAATCCGGCCTAATGGTTAAGGTCTTAACTCTTACTCTGGCCTAATGGTTAAGGTCTTGACTCTTACTCTGGCCTAATGGTTAAGGTCTTAGACTCTTACTCTCGCCTAATGGTTAAGGTCTTGACTCTTACTCTGGCGTAATGGTTAAGGTCTTAGACTCTTACTCTGGCCTAATCTGTTAAGGTCTTAACTCTTACTCTTGCCTAATGGTTAATGTCTTAACTCTTACTCTGACCTAATGGTTAAGGTCTTAACTCTTACTCTGACCTAATGGTTAAGGTCTTAGACTCTGACTCTGGCCTAATGGGTAAGGTCTTAGACTCTTACTCTGGCCTAATGGTTAAGGTCTTAGACTCTTACTCTGGTCTAATGGTTAAGGTCTTAGACTCTTACTCTGGCCTACTGTTTAAGGTATTAACTCTTACTCTGACCTAATGGTTAAGGTCTTAGACTCTTACTCTGGCCTAATGGTTGAGGTCTTAACTCTTACTATGGCCTACTGATTAAGGTCTTTACTCTTACACTGGCCTAATGGATAAGGTTTTAACTCTTACTCTGGCCTAATGCTTAAGGTCTTAGACTCTTTCTCTGGCCTAATGGTTAAGGTCTTAACTCTTACTCTGGCCTAATGGTTAAGGTCTTAGACTCTTACTCTGGCCTAATGGTTAAGGTCTTAACTCTTACTCTTGCCTAATGGTTAAGGTCTTAGACTCTTACTCTAGCCTAATGGTTAAGGTCTTAGACTCTAACTCTGGCCTAATGGCTAAGGTCTTAGACTCTAACTCTGGCCTAATGGTTAAGGTCTAGACTCTTACTCTGGCCTAATGGTTAAGGTTTTGACTCTTACTCTGGCCTAATGGTTAATGTCTTAGACTCTTACTCTGGCCTAATAGTTAAGGTCTTAGACTCTTACTCTGGCCTAATGGTTAAGGTATTGACTCTTACTCTGACCTAATGGTTAATGTCTTAGACGCTTACTCTGGCCTAATGGTTAAGATCTTAACTCTTACTCTTGCCTAATGGTTAAGGTCTTAGACTCTTACTCTAGCCTAATGGTTAAGGTCTTAGATTCTTACTCTGGCCTAATGGTTAAGGTCTAGACTCTTACTCTGGCCTAATGGTTAAGGTATTGACTCTTACTCTGGCCTAATGGTTAATGTCTTAGACTCTTACTCTGGTCTAATGGTTAAGGTCTTAGACTCTTACTCTGGCCTAATGGTTAAGGTCTTAACTCTTACTCTGGCCTAATGGTTAAGGTCTTAACTCTTACTCTGGCCTAATGGTTAAGGTCTTAGACTCTTACTCTAGCCTAATGGTTAAGGTCTTAGACTCTAACTCTGGCCTAATGGCTAAGGTCTTAGACTCTAACTCTGGCCTAATGGTTAAGGTCTAGACTCTTACTCTGGCCTAATGGTTAAGGTCTTAACTCTTACTCTGGCCTAATGGTTAAGGTCTTAACTCTTACTCTTGCCTAATGGTTAAGGTCTTAGACTCTTACTCTAGCCTAATGCTTAAGGTCTTAGACTCTAACTCTGGCCTAATGGCTAAGGTCTTAGACTCTAACTCTGGCCTAATGGTTAAGGTCTAGACTCTTACTCTGGCCTAATGGTTAAGTTTTTGACTCTTACTCTGGCCTAATGGTTAATGTCTTAGACTCTTACTCTGGCCTAATGGTTAAGGTCTTAGACTCTTACTCTGGCCTAATGGTTAAGGTATTGACTCCTACTCTGGCCTAATGGTTAATATCTTAGACTCTTACTCTGGTCTAATGGTTAAGGTCTTAGACTCTTACTCCGGCCTAATGGTTAAGGTCTTAACTCTTACTGTGACCTAATAGTTAAGGTCTTAGACTCTTACTCTGGCCTAATGGTTAATGTCTTAACTCTTACTCTGGCCTAATGGTAAGATCTAGACCCTTACTCCGGCCTAATGGTTAAGGTCTTAACTCTTACTCTGGCCTAATGGTTAAGGTCTTGACTCTTACTCTGGCCTAATGGTTAAGGTCTTAGACTCTTACTCTGGCCTAATGGTTAAGGTCTTGACTCTTACTCTGGCCTAATGGTTAAGGTCTTAGACTCTTACTCTGGCCTAATCTGTTAAGGTCTTAACTCTTACTCTTGCCTAATGGTTAATGTCTTAACTCTTACTCTGACCTAATGGTTAAGGTCTTAACTCTTACTCTGACCTAATGGTTAAGGTCTTAGACTCTGACTCTGGCCTAATGGGTAAGGTCTTAGACTCTTACTCTGGCCTAATGGTTAAGGTCTTAGACTCTTACTCTGGTCTAATGGTTAAGGTCTTAGACTCATACTCTGGCCTACTGTTTAAGGTATTAACTCTTACTCTTGCCTAATGGTTAAGGTCTTAGACTCTTACTCTGGCCTAATGGTTAAGGTCTTAACTCTTACTATCGCCTACTGATTAAGGTCTTTACTCTTACGCTGGCCTAATGGTTAAGGTTTTAACTCTTACTCTGGCCTAATGCTTAAGGTCTTAGACTCTTTCTCTGGCCTAATGGTTAAGGTCTTAACTCTTACTCTGGCCTAATGGTTAAGGTCTTAGACTCTTACTCTGGCCTAATGGTTAAGGTCTTAGCTCTTACTCTGGCCTACTGGTTAAGGTCTTAGACTCTTACTCTGGCCTAATGGTTAAGGTATTAGACTCTTACTCTGGGCTACTGGTTAAGGTCTTAACTCTTACTCTGGCCTACTGGTTAAGGTCTTAGACTCTTACTCTAGCCTAATGGTTAAGGTCTTAGATTCTTACTCTGGCCTAATGGTTAAGGTCTAGACTCTTACTCTGGCCTAATGGTTAAGGTATTGACTCTTACTCTGGCCTAATGGTTAATGTCTTAGACTCTTACTCTGGTCTAATGGTTAAGGTCTTAGACTCTTACTCTGGCCTAATGGTTAAGGTCTTAACTCTTACTCTGGCCTAATGGTTAAGGTCTTAACTCTTACTCTGGCCTAATGGTTAAGGTCTTAGACTCTTACTCTAGCCTAATGGTTAAGGTCTTAGACTCTAACTCTGGCCTAATGGCTAAGGTCTTAGACTCTAACTCTGGCCTAATGGTTAAGGTCTAGACTCTTACTCTGGCCTAATGGTTAAGGTCTTAACTCTTACTCTGGCCTAATGGTTAAGGTCTTAACTCTTACTCTTGCCTAATGGTTAAGGTCTTAGACTCTTACTCTAGCCTAATGCTTAAGGTCTTAGACTCTAACTCTGGCCTAATGGCTAAGGTCTTAGACTCTAACTCTGGCCTAATGGTTAAGGTCTAGACTCTTACTCTGGCCTAATGGTTAAGTTTTTGACTCTTACTCTGGCCTAATGGTTAATGTCTTAGACTCTTACTTGGCCTAATGGTTAAGGTCTTAGACTCTTACTCTGGCCTAATGGTTAAGGTATTGACTCCTACTCTGGCCTAATGGTTAATATCTTAGACTCTTACTCTGGTCTAATGGTTAAGGTCTTAGACTCTTACTCCGGCCTAATGGTTAAGGTCTTAACTCTTACTGTGACCTAATAGTTAAGGTCTTAGACTCTTACTCTGGCCTAATGGTTAAGGTCTTAACTCTTACTCTGGCCTAATGGTAAGATCTAGACCCTTACTCCGGCCTAATGGTTAAGGTCTTAACTCTTACTCTGGCCTAATGGTTAAGGTCTTGACTCTTACTCTGGCCTAATGGTTAAGGTCTTAGACTCTTACTCTGGCCTAATGGTTAAGGTCTTAACTCTTACTCTGACCTAATGGTTAAGGTCTTAGACTCTGACTCTGGCCTAATGGGTACGGTCTTAGACTCTTACTCTGGCCTAATGGTTAAGGTCTTAGACTCTTACTCTGGTCTAATGGTTAAGGTCTTAGACTCATACTCTGGCCTACTGTTTAAGGTATTAACTCTTACTCTTGCCTAATGGTTAAGGTCTTAGACTCTTACTCTGGCCTAATGGTTAAGGTCTTAACTCTTACTATCGCCTACTGATTAAGGTCTTTACTCTTACGCTGGCCTAATGGTTAAGGTTTTAACTCTTACTCTGGCCTAATGCTTAAGGTCTTAGACTCTTTCTCTGGCCTAATGGTTAAGGTCTTAACTCTTACTCTGGCCTAATGGTTAAGGTCTTAGACTCTTACTCTGGCCTAATGGTTAAGGTCTTAGCTCTTACTCTGGCCTACTGGTTAAGGTCTTAGACTCTTACTCTGGCCTAATGGTTAAGGTATTAGACTCTTACTCTGGGCTACTGGTTAAGGTCTTAACTCTTACTCTGGCCTACTGGTTAAGGTCTTAAATCTTACTTTGGCCTAATGGTTAGGGTCATTGCTCTTACTCTGGCCAAATGGTTAAGGTCTTAGACTCTAACTCTGGCCTAATGGTTAAGGTCTTAGATCTTACTCTGGCCTAAAGGTTAAGGTCTTGACTCTTACTCTGGCCTACTGGTTAAGGTCTTAGACTCTTACTCTGGCCTAATGGTTAAGGTCTTTACTCTTACTCTGGCCTAATGGTTAAGGTCTTAACTCTTACTCTGGCCTAATGGTTAAGGTCTTAGACTCTAAGTCTGGCCTAATGGTAAGGTCTAGACTCTTACTCTGGCCTACTGGTTAAGGTCTTTGCTCTTACTCTGGCCTATTGGTTAAGGTCTTAGACTCTTACTCTGGCCTAATGGTGAAGGGCGTAACTCTTCTTCTGGCCTAATGGTTCAGGTCTTAGACTCTTACTCTTGCCTAATCGTTAAAATCTTAGATTCTTACTCTGGCCTAATGGTTAAGGTCTTGACTTTTACTCTGGCATAATGGTTAAGGTCTTAGACTCTTACTCTGGCCTAATAGTTAAGGTCTAGACTCTTACTCTAGCCTAATGGTTAAGGTCTTACACTCTTACTCTAGCCTAATGGTTAAGGTCTTAGACTCTAACTCTGGCCTAATGGCTAAGGTCTTAGACTCTAACTCTGGCCTAATGGTTAAGGTCTAGACTCTTACACTGGCCTAATGGTTAAGGTCTTAACTCTTACTCTGGCCTAATGCTTAAGGTCTTAGACTCTAACTCTGGCCTAATGGTTAAGGTCTAGACTCTTTATCTGGCCTACTGGTTAAGGTCTTAGACTCTTACTCTAGCCTAATGCTTAAGATCTTGGACTCTTACTCTGGCCTAATGGTTAAGGTCTTAACTCTTACTCTTGCCTAATGGTTAAGGTCTTAGACTCTTACTCTAGCCTAATGGTTAAGGTCTTAGACTCTAACTCTGGCCTAATGGCTAAGGTCTTAGACTCTAACTCTGGCCTAATGGTTAAGGTCTAGACTCTTACTCTTGCCTAATGGTTAAGGTATTGACTCTTACTCTGGCCTAATGGTTAATGTCTTAGACTCTTACTCTGGCCTAATGGTTAAGGTCTTAGACTCTTACTCTGGCCTAATGGTTAAGGTATTGACTCTTACTCTGGCCTAATGGTTAAGGTCTTAGACTCTTACTCTGGCCTAATGGTTAAGGTCTTAACTCTTACTCTGGCCTAATGGTAAGATCTAGACCCTTACTCCGGCCTAATGGTTAAGGTCTTAACTCTTACTCTGGCCTAATGGTTAAGGTCTTGACTCTTACTCTGGCCTAATGGTTAAGGTCTTAGACTCTTACTCTCGCCTAATGGTTAAGGTCTTGACTCTTACTCTGGCCTAATGGTTAAGGTCTTAGACTCTTACTCTGGCCTAATCTGTTAAGGTCTTAACTCTTACTCTTGCCTAATGGTTAATGTCTTAACTCTTACTCTGACCTAATGGTTAAGGTCTTAGACTCTTACTCTGGCCTAATGGTTAAGGTCTCAAACTCTTACTCTGGCCTACTGGATAAGGTCTTAAGTCTTACTTTGACCTAATGGTTAAGGTCTTAGACTCTTACTCTGGCCTAATGGTTAAGTTTTTGACTCTTACTCTGGCCTAATGGTTAATGTCTTAGACTCTTACTCTGGCCTAATGGTTAAGGTCTTAGACTCTTACTCTGGCCTAATGGTTAAGGTATTGACTCCTACTCTGGCCTAATGGTTAATATCTTAGACTCTTACTCTGGTCTAATGGTTAAGGTCTTAGACTCTTACTCCGGCCTAATGGTTAAGGTCTTAACTCTTACTGTGACCTAATAGTTAAGGTCTTAGACTCTTACTCTGGCCTAATGGTTAAGGTCTTGACTCTTACTCTGGCCTAATGGTTAAGGTCTTAGACTCTTACTCTGGCCTAATCTGTTAAGGTCTTAACTCTTACTCTTGCCTAATGGTTAATGTCTTAACTCTTACTCTGACCTAATGGTTAAGGTCTTAACTCTTACTCTGACCTAATGGTTAAGGTCTTAGACTCTGACTCTGGCCTAATGGGTAAGGTCTTAGACTCTTACTCTGGCCTAATGGTTAAGGTCTTAGACTCTTACTCTGGACTAATGGTTAAGGTCTTAGACTCATACTCTGGCCTACTGTTTAAGGTATTAACTCTTACTCTTGCCTAATGGTTAAGGTCTTAGACTCTTACTCTGGCCTAATGGTTAAGGTCTTAACTCTTACTATCGCCTACTGATTAAGGTCTTTACTCTTACGCTGGCCTAATGGTTAAGGTTTTAACTCTTACTCTGGCCTAATGCTTAAGGTCTTAGACTCTTTCTCTGGCCTAATGGTTAAGGTCTTAACTCTTACTCTGGCCTAATGGTTAAGGTCTTAGACTCTTACTCTGGCCTAATGGTTAAGGTCTTAGCTCTTACTCTGGCCTACTGGTTAAGGTCTTAGACTCTTACTCTGGCCTAATGGTTAAGGTATTAGACTCTTACTCTGGGCTACTGGTTAAGGTCTTAACTCTTACTCTGGCCTACTGGTTAAGGTCTTAGACTCTTACTCTAGCCTAATGGTTAAGGTCTTAGATTCTTACTCTGGCCTAATGGTTAAGGTCTAGACTCTTACTCTGGCCTAATGGTTAAGGTATTGACTCTTACTCTGGCCTAATGGTTAATGTCTTAGACTCTTACTCTGGTCTAATGGTTAAGGTCTTAGACTCTTACTCTGGCCTAATGGTTAAGGTCTTAACTCTTACTCTGGCCTAATGGTTAAGGTCTTAACTCTTACTCTGGCCTAATGGTTAAGGTCTTAGACTCTTACTCTAGCCTAATGGTTAAGGTCTTAGACTCTAACTCTGGCCTAATGGCTAAGGTCTTAGACTCTAACTCTGGCCTAATGGTTAAGGTCTAGACTCTTACTCTGGCCTAATGGTTAAGGTCTTAACTCTTACTCTGGCCTAATGGTTAAGGTCTTAACTCTTACTCTTGCCTAATGGTTAAGGTCTTAGACTCTTACTCTAGCCTAATGCTTAAGGTCTTAGACTCTAACTCTGGCCTAATGGCTAAGGTCTTAGACTCTAACTCTGGCCTAATGGTTAAGGTCTAGACTCTTACTCTGGCCTAATGGTTAAGTTTTTGACTCTTACTCTGGCCTAATGGTTAATGTCTTAGACTCTTACTCTGGCCTAATGGTTAAGGTCTTAGACTCTTACTCTGGCCTAATGGTTAAGGTATTGACTCCTACTCTGGCCTAATGGTTAATATCTTAGACTCTTACTCTGGTCTAATGGTTAAGGTCTTAGACTCTTACTCCGGCCTAATGGTTAAGGTCTTAACTCTTACTGTGACCTAATAGTTAAGGTCTTAGACTCTTACTCTGGCCTAATGGTTAAGGTCTTAACTCTTACTCTGGCCTAATGGTAAGATCTAGACCCTTACTCCGGCCTAATGGTTAAGGTCTTAACTCTTACTCTGGCCTAATGGTTAAGGTCTTGACTCTTACTCTGGCCTAATGGTTAAGGTCTTAGACTCTTACTCTGGCCTACTGGTTAAGGTCTTAGACTCTTACTCTGGCCTAATGGTTAAGGTCTTAACTCTTACTCTGACCTAATGGTTAAGGTCTTAGACTCTGACTCTGGCCTAATGGGTACGGTCTTAGACTCTTACTCTGGCCTAATGGTTAAGGTCTTAGACTCTTACTCTGGTCTAATGGTTAAGGTCTTAGACTCATACTCTGGCCTACTGTTTAAGGTATTAACTCTTACTCTTGCCTAATGGTTAAGGTCTTAGACTCTTACTCTGGCCTAATGGTTAAGGTCTTAACTCTTACTATCGCCTACTGATTAAGGTCTTTACTCTTACGCTGGCCTAATGGTTAAGGTTTTAACTCTTACTCTGGCCTAATGCTTAAGGTCTTAGACTCTTTCTCTGGCCTAATGGTTAAGGTCTTAACTCTTACTCTGGCCTAATGGTTAAGGTCTTAGACTCTTACTCTGGCCTAATGGTTAAGGTCTTAGCTCTTACTCTGGCCTACTGGTTAAGGTCTTAGACTCTTACTCTGGCCTAATGGTTAAGGTATTAGACTCTTACTCTGGGCTACTGGTTAAGGTCTTAACTCTTACTCTGGCCTACTGGTTAAGGTCTTAAATCTTACTTTGGCCTAATGGTTAGGGTCATTGCTCTTACTCTGGCCAAATGGTTAAGGTCTTAGACTCTAACTCTGGCCTAATGGTTAAGGTCTTAGATCTTACTCTGGCCTAAAGGTTAAGGTCTTGACTCTTACTCTGGCCTACTGGTTAAGGTCTTAGACTCTTACTCTGGCCTAATGGTTAAGGTCTTTACTCTTACTCTGGCCTAATGGTTAAGGTCTTAACTCTTACTCTGGCCTAATGGTTAAGGTCTTAGACTCTAAGTCTGGCCTAATGGTAAGGTCTAGACTCTTACTCTGGCCTACTGGTTAAGGTCTTTGCTCTTACTCTGGCCTATTGGTTAAGGTCTTAGACTCTTACTCTGGCCTAATGGTGAAGGGCGTAACTCTTCTTCTGGCCTAATGGTTCAGGTCTTAGACTCTTACTCTTGCCTAATCGTTAAAATCTTAGATTCTTACTCTGGCCTAATGGTTAAGGTCTTGACTTTTACTCTGGCATAATGGTTAAGGTCTTAGACTCTTACTCTGGCCTAATAGTTAAGGTCTAGACTCTTACTCTAGCCTAATGGTTAAGGTCTTAGACTCTTACTCTAGCCTAATGGTTAAGGTCTTAGACTCTAACTCTGGCCTAATGGCTAAGGTCTTAGACTCTAACTCTGGCCTAATGGTTAAGGTCTAGACTCTTACACTGGCCTAATGGTTAAGGTCTTAACTCTTACTCTGGCCTAATGCTTAAGGTCTTAGACTCTAACTCTGGCCTAATGGTTAAGGTCTAGACTCTTTATCTGGCCTACTGGTTAAGGTCTTAGACTCTTACTCTAGCCTAATGCTTAAGATCTTGGACTCTTACTCTGGCCTAATGGTTAAGGTCTTAACTCTTACTCTTGCCTAATGGTTAAGGTCTTAGACTCTTACTCTAGCCTAATGGTTAAGGTCTTAGACTCTAACTCTGGCCTAATGGCTAAGGTCTTAGACTCTAACTCTGGCCTAATGGTTAAGGTCTAGACTCTTACTCTTGCCTAATGGTTAAGGTATTGACTCTTACTCTGGCCTAATGGTTAATGTCTTAGACTCTTACTCTGGCCTAATGGTTAAGGTCTTAGACTCTTACTCTGGCCTAATGGTTAAGGTATTGACTCTTACTCTGGCCTAATGGTTAAGGTCTTAGACTCTTACTCTGGCCTAATGGTTAAGGTCTTAACTCTTACTCTGGCCTAATGGTAAGATCTAGACCCTTACTCCGGCCTAATGGTTAAGGTCTTAACTCTTACTCTGGCCTAATGGTTAAGGTCTTGACTCTTACTCTGGCCTAATGGTTAAGGTCTTAGACTCTTACTCTCGCCTAATGGTTAAGGTCTTGACTCTTACTCTGGCCTAATGGTTAAGGTCTTAGACTCTTACTCTGGCCTAATCTGTTAAGGTCTTAACTCTTACTCTTGCCTAATGGTTAATGTCTTAACTCTTACTCTGACCTAATGGTTAAGGTCTTAACTCTTACTCTGACCTAATGGTTAAGGTCTTAGACTCTGACTCTGGCCTAATGGGTAAGGTCTTAGACTCTTACTCTGGCCTAATGGTTAAGGTCTTAGACTCTTACTCTGGTCTAATGGTTAAGGTCTTAGACTCTTACTCTGGCCTACTGTTTAAGGTATTAACTCTTACTCTTGCCTAATGGTTAAGGTCTTAGACTCTTACTCTGGCCTAATGGTTAAGGTCTTAACTCTTACTCTGGCCTAATGATAAAGGTCTTAACTCTTACTCTGACCTAATGGTTAAGGTCTTAGACTCTTACTCTGGCCTAATGGTTAAGGTCTTAGACTCTTACTCTGGCCTAATGGTTAAGGTATTGACTCTTACTCTGGCCTAATGGTTAAGGTCTTAGACTCTTACTCTGGCCTAATGGTTAAGGTCTTAACTCTTACTCTGGCCTAATGGTAAGATCTAGACCCTTACTCCGGCCTAATGGTTAAGGTCTTAACTCTTACTCTGGCCTAATGGTTAAGGTCTTGACTCTTACTCTGGCCTAATGGTTAAGGTCTTGACTCTTACTCTGGCCTAAAGGTTAAGGTCTTAGACTCTTACTCTGGCCTAATCTGTTAAGGTCTTAACTCTTACTCTTGCCTAATGGTTAATGTCTTAACTCTTACTCTGACCTAATGGTTAAGGTCTTGACTCTTACTCTGGCCCAATGGTTAAGGTCTTAGACTCTTACTCTGGCCTAATCTGTTAAGGTCTTAACTCTTACTCTTGCCTAATGGTTAATGTCTTAACTCTTACTCTGACCTAATGGTTAAGGTCTTAACTCTTACTCTGACCTAATGGTTAAGGTCTTAGACTCTGACTCTGGCCTAATGGGTAAGGTCTTAGACTCTTACTCTGGCCTAATGGTTAAGGTCTTAGACTCTTATTCTGGCCTAATGGTTAAGGTCTTAACTCTTACTCTGACCTAATGGTTAAGGTCTTAGACTCTTACTCTGGCCTAATGGTTATGGTCTTAACTCTTACTATCACCTACTGATTAAGGTCTTTACTCTTACACTGGTCTAATGGTTAAGGTTTTAACTCTTACTCTGGCCTACTGCTTAAGGTCTTAGACTCTTTCTCTGGCCTAATGGTTAAGGTCTTAACTCTTACTCTGGCCTAATGGTTAAGGTCTTAGACTCTTACTCTGGCCTAATGGTTAAGGTCTTAGCTCTTACTCTGGCCTACTGGTTAAGGTCTTAGACTCTTACTCTGGCCTAATGGTTAAGGTATTAGACTCTTACTCTAGCCTAATGCTTAAGATCTTGGACTCTTACTCTGGCCTAATGGTTAAGGTCTTAACTCTTACTCTTGCCTAATGGTTAAGGTCTTAGACTCTTACTCTAGCCTAATGGTTAAGGTCTTAGACTCTAACTCTGGCCTAATGGCTAAGGTCTTAGACTCTAACTCTGGCCTAATGGTTAAGGTCTAGACTCTTACTCTGGCCTAATGGTTAAGGTATTGACTCTTACTCTGGCCTAATGGTTAATGTCTTAGACTCTCACTCTGGCCTAATGGTTAAGGTCTTAGACTCTTACTCTGGCCTAATGGTTAAGGTATTGACTCTTACTCTGGCCTAATGGTTAAGGTTTTAGACTCTTACTCTGGCCTAATGGTTAAGGTCTTAACTCTTACTCTGGCCTAATGGTAAGATCTAGACCCTTACTCCGGCCTAATGGTTAAGGTCTTAACTCTTACTCTGGCCTAATGGTTATGGTCTTGACTCTTACTCTGACCTAATGGTTAAGGTCTTAACTCTTACTCTGACCTAATGGTTAAGGTCTTAGACTCTGACTCTGGCCTAATGGGTAAGGTCTTAGACTCTTACTCTGGCCTAATGGTTAAGGTCTTAACTCTTACACTTGCCTAATGGTTAAGGTCTTAGACTCTTACTCTGGCCTAATGGTTAAGGTCTTAACTCTTACTCTGGCCTAATGGTTAAGGTCTTAACTCTTACTCTGACCTAATGGTTAAGGTCTTAGACTCTTTCTCTGGCCTAATGGTTAAGGTCTTAACTCTTACTCTGGCCTAATGGTTAAGGTCTTAGACTCTTACTCTGGCCTAATGGTTAAGGTCTTAACTCTTACTCTGGCCTAATGGTAAGATCTAGACCCTTACTCCGGCCTAATGGTTAAGGTCTTAACTCTTACTCTGGCCTAATGGTTAAGGTCTTGACTCTTACTCTGGCCTAATGGTTAAGGTCTTAGACTCTTACTCTGGCCTAATGGTTAAGGTCTTGACTCTTACTCTGGCCTAATGGTTAAGGTCTTAGACTCTTACTCTGGCCTAATCTGTTAAGGTCTTAACTCTTACTCTTGCCTAATGGTTAATGTCTTAAATCTTACTCTGACCTAATGGTTAAGGTCTTAACTCTTACTCTGACCTAATGGTTAAGGTCTTAGACTCTGACTCTGGCCTAATGGGTAAGGTCTTAGACTCTTACTCTGGCCTAATGGTTAAGGTCTTAGACTCTTACTCTGGTCTAATGGTTAAGGTCTTAGACTCTTACTCTGGCCTACTGTTTAAGGTATTAACTCTTACTCTTGCCTAATGGTTAAGGTCTTAGACTCTTATTCTGGCCTAATGGTTAAGGTCTTAACTCTTACTCTGACCTAATGGTTAAGGTCTTAGACTCTTACTCTGGCCTAATGGTTAAGGTCTTAACTCTTACTATCGCCTACTGATTAAGGTCTTTACTCTTACACTGGCCTAATGGTTAAGGTTGTAACTCTTACTCTGGCCTAATGCTTAAGGTATTAGACTCTTTCTCTGGCCTAATGGTTAAGGTCTTAACTGTTACTCTGGCCTAATGGTTAAGGTCTTAGACTCTTACTCTGGCCTAATGGTTAAGGTCTTAGACTCTTACTCTGGCCTAATGGTTAAGGTATTAGACTCTTACTCTGGGCTACTGGTTAAGGTCTTAACTCTTACTCTGGCCTACTGGTTAAGGTCTTAAATCTTACTTTGGCCTAATGGTTAAGGTCTTTGCTCTCACTCTGGCCAATTGGTTAAGGTCTTAGACTCTAACTCTGGCCTAATGGTTAAGGTCTTAAACTCTTACTCTGGCCTAATGGTAAGGTCTTAACTCTTACTTTGGCCTAATGGTTAAGGTCTTAGACTGTTACTCTGGCCTACTGGTTAAGGTCTTAGATCTTACTCTGGCCTAATGGTTAAGGTCTTGACTCTTACTCTGGCCTAATGGTTAAGGTCTTAGACTCTTACTCTGGCCTACTGTTTAAGGTATTAACTCTTACTCTTGCCTAATGGTTAAGGTCTTAGACTCTTACTCTGGCCTAATGGTTAAGGTCTTAACTCTTACTATCGCCTACTGATTAAGGTCTTTACTCTTACACTGGCCTAATGGTTAAGGTTTTAACTCTTACTCTGGCCTAATGCTTAAGGTCTTAGACTCTTTCTCTGGCCTAATGGTTAAGGTCTTAACTCTTACTCTGGCCTAATGGTTAAGGTCTTAGACTCTTACTCTGGCCTAATGGTTAAGGTCTTAGCTCTTACTCTGGCCTACTGGTTAAGGTCTTAGACTCTTACTCTGGCCTAATGGTTAAGGTATTAGACTCTTACTCTCGGCTACTGGTTAAGGTCTTAACTCTTACTCTGGCCTACTGGTTAAGGTCTTAAATCTTACTTTGGCCTAATGGTTAGGGTCATTGCTCTTACTCTGGCCAATTGGTTAAGGTCTTAGACTCTAACTCTGGCCTAATGGTTAAGGTCTTAGATCTTACTCTGGCCTAAAGGTTAAGGTCTTGACTCTTACTCTGGCCTAATGGTTAAGGTCTTAGACTCTTACTCTGGCCTAATGGTTAAGGTCTTTACTCTTACTCTGGCCTAATGGTTAAGGTCTTAACTCTTACTCTGGCCTAATGGTTAAGGTCTTAGACTCTAAGTCTGGCCTAATGGTAAGGTCTAGACTCTTCTTCTGGCCTACTGGTTAAGGTCTTTGCTCTTACTCTGGCCTATTGGTTAAGGTCTTAGACTCTTACTCTGGCCTAATGGTGAAGGGCTTAACTCTTCTTCTGGCCTAATGGTTAAGGTCTTAGACTCTTACTCTTGCCTAATCGTTAAAATCTTAGATTCTTACTCTGGCCTAATGGTTAAGGTCTTGACTTTTACTCTGGCCTAATGGTTAAGGTCTTAGACTCTTACTCTGGCCTAATAGTTAAGGTCTAGACTCTTACTCTAGCCTAATGGTTAAGGTCTTAGACTCTTACTCTAGCCTAATGCTTAAGGTCTTAGACTCTAACTCTGGCCTAATGGTTAAGGTCTAGACTCTTTATCTGGCCTACTGGTTAAGTTTAGACTCTTACTCTAGCCTAATGCTTAAGATCTTGGACTCTTACTCTGGCCTAATGGTTAAGGTCTTAACTCTTACTCTTGCCTAATGGTTAAGGTCTTAGACTCTTACTCTAGCCTAATGGTTAAGGTCTTAGACTCTAACTCTGGCCTAATGGCTAAGGTCTTAGACTCTAACTCTGGCCTAATGGTTAAGGTCTAGACTCTTACTCTTGCCTAATGGTTAAGGTATTGACTCTTACTCTGGCCTAATGGTTAATGTCTTAGACTCTTACTCTGGCCTAATGGTTAAGGTCTTAGACTCTTACTCTAGCATAATGGTTAAGGTATTGACTCTTACTCTGGCCTAATGGTTAAGGTCTTAGACTCTTACTCTGGCCTAATGGTTAAGGTCTTAACTCTTACTCTGGCCTAATGGTAAGATCTAGACCCTTACTCCGGCCTAATGGTTAAGGTCTTAACTCTTACTCTGGCCTAATGGTTAAGGTCTTGACTCTTACTCTGGCCTAATGGTTAAGGTCTTAGACTCTTACTCTCGCCTAATGGTTAAGGTCTTGACTCTTACTCTGGCCTAATGGTTAAGGTCTTAGACTCTTACTCTGGCCTAATCTGTTAAGGTCTTAACTCTTACTCTTGCCTAATGGATAATGTCTTAACTCTTACTCTGACCTAATGGTTAAGGTCTTAACTCTTACTCTGACCTAATGGTTAAGGTCTTAGACTCTGACTCTGGCCTAATGGGTAAGGTCTTAGACTCTTACTCTGGCCTAATGGTTAAGGTCTTAGACTCTTACTCTGGTCTAATGGTTAAGGTCTTAGACTCTTACTCTGGCCGACTGTTTAAGGTATTAACTCTTACTCTTGCCTAATGGTTAAGGTCTTAGACTCTTACTCTGGCCTAATGGTTAAGGTCTTAACTCTTACTCTGGCCTAATGGTTAAGGTCTTAACTCTTACTCTGACCTAATGGTTAAGGTCTTAGACTCTTACTCTGGCCTAATGGTTAAGGTCTTAGACTCTTACTCTGGCCTAATGGTTAAGGTATTGACTCTTACTCTGGCCTAATGGTTAAGGTCTTAGACTCTTACTCTGGCCTAATGGTTAAGGTCTTAACTCTTACTCTGGCCTAATGGTAAGATCTAGACCCTTACTCCGGCCTAATGGTTAAGGTCTTAACTCTTACTCTGGCCTAATGGTTAAGGTCTTGACTCTTACTCTGGCCTAATGGTTAAGGTCTTGACTCTTACTCTGGCCTAATGGTTAAGGTCTTAGACTCTTACTCTGGCCTAATCTGTTAAGGTCTTAACTCTTACTCTTGCCTAATGGTTAATGTCATAACTCTTACTCTGACCTAATGGTTAAGGTCTTAACTCTTACTCTGACCTAATGGTTAAGGTCTTAGACTCTGACTCTGGCCTAATGGGTAAGGTCTTAGACTCTTACTCTGGCCTAATGGTTAAGGTCTTAGGCTCTTACTCTGGTCTAATGGTTAAGATCTTAGACTCTTACTCTGGCCTACTGTTTAAGGTATTAACTCTTACTCTTGCCTAATGGTTAAGGTCTTAGACTCTTATTCTGGCCTAATGGTTAAGGTCTTAACTCTTACTCTGACCTAATGGTTAAGGTCTTAGACTCTTACTCTGGCCTAATGGTTAAGGTCTTAACTCTTGCTCTTGCCTAATGGTTAAGGTCTTAGACTCTTACTCTAGCCTAATGGTTAAGGTCTTAGACTCTAACTCTGGCCTAATGGCTAAGGTCTTAGACTCTAACTCTGGCCTAATGGTTAAGGTCTAGACTCTTACTCTGGCCTAATGGTTAAGGTATTGACTCTTACTCTGGCCTAATGGTTAATGTCTTAGACTCTTACTCTGGCCTAATGGTTAAGGTCTTAGACTCTTACTCTGGCCTAATGGTTAAGGTATTGACTCTTACTCTGGCCTAATGGTTAAGGTCTTAGACTCTTACTCTGGCCTAATGGTTAAGGTCTTAACTCCTACTCTGGCCTAATGGTAAGATCTAGACCCTTAATCCGGCCTAATGGTTAAGGTCTTAACTCTTACTCTGGCCTAATGGTTAAGGTCTTGACTCTTACTCTGGCCTAATGGTTAAGGTCTTAGACTCTTACTCTCGCCTAATGGTTAAGGTCTTGACTCTTACTCTGGCGTAATGGTTAAGGTCTTAGACTCTTACTCTGGCCTAATCTGTTAAGGTCTTAACTCTTACTCTTGCCTAATGGTTAATGTCTTAACTCTTACTCTGACCTAATGGTTAAGGTCTTAACTCTTACTCTGACCTAATGGTTAAGGTCTTAGACTCTGACTCTGGCCTAATGGGTAAGGTCTTAGACTCTTACTCTGGCCTAATGGTTAAGGTCTTAGACTCTTACTCTGGTCTAATGGTTAAGGTCTTAGACTCTTACTCTGGCCTACTGTTTAAGGTATTAACTCTTACTCTGACCTAATGGTTAAGGTCTTAGACTCTTACTCTGGCCTAATGGTTGAGGTCTTAACTCTTACTATGGCCTACTGATTAAGGTCTTTACTCTTACACTGGCCTAATGGATAAGGTTTTAACTCTTACTCTGGCCTAATGCTTAAGGTCTTAGACTCTTTCTCTGGCCTAATGGTTAAGGTCTTAACTCTTACTCTGGCCTAATGGTTAAGGTCTTAGACTCTTACTCTGGCCTAATGGTTAAGGTCTTAACTCTTACTCTTGCCTAATGGTTAAGGTCTTAGACTCTTACTCTAGCCTAATGGTTAAGGTCTTAGACTCTAACTCTGGCCTAATGGCTAAGGTCTTAGACTCTAACTCTGGCCTAATGGTTAAGGTCTAGACTCTTACTCTGGCCTAATGGTTAAGGTTTTGACTCTTACTCTGGCCTAATGGTTAATGTCTTAGACTCTTACTCTGGCCTAATAGTTAAGGTCTTAGACTCTTACTCTGGCCTAATGGTTAAGGTATTGACTCTTACTCTGACCTAATGGTTAATGTCTTAGACGCTTACTCTGGCCTAATGGTTAAGATCTTAACTCTTACTCTTGCCTAATGGTTAAGGTCTTAGACTCTTACTCTAGCCTAATGGTTAAGGTCTTAGATTCTTACTCTGGCCTAATGGTTAAGGTCTAGACTCTTACTCTGGCCTAATGGTTAAGGTATTGACTCTTACTCTGGCCTAATGGTTAATGTCTTAGACTCTTACTCTGGTCTAATGGTTAAGGTCTTAGACTCTTACTCTGGCCTAATGGTTAAGGTCTTAACTCTTACTCTGGCCTAATGGTTAAGGTCTTAACTCTTACTCTGGCCTAATGGTTAAGGTCTTAGACTCTTACTCTAGCCTAATGGTTAAGGTCTTAGACTCTAACTCTGGCCTAATGGCTAAGGTCTTAGACTCTAACTCTGGCCTAATGGTTAAGGTCTAGACTCTTACTCTGGCCTAATGGTTAAGGTCTTAACTCTTACTCTGGCCTAATGGTTAAGGTCTTAACTCTTACTCTTGCCTAATGGTTAAGGTCTTAGACTCTTACTCTAGCCTAATGCTTAAGGTCTTAGACTCTAACTCTGGCCTAATGGCTAAGGTCTTAGACTCTAACTCTGGCCTAATGGTTAAGGTCTAGACTCTTACTCTGGCCTAATGGTTAAGTTTTTGACTCTTACTCTGGCCTAATGGTTAATGTCTTAGACTCTTACTCTGGCCTAATGGTTAAGGTCTTAGACTCTTACTCTGGCCTAATGGTTAAGGTATTGACTCCTACTCTGGCCTAATGGTTAATATCTTAGACTCTTACTCTGGTCTAATGGTTAAGGTCTTAGACTCTTACTCCGGCCTAATGGTTAAGGTCTTAACTCTTACTGTGACCTAATAGTTAAGGTCTTAGACTCTTACTCTGGCCTAATGGTTAATGTCTTAACTCTTACTCTGGCCTAATGGTAAGATCTAGACCCTTACTCCGGCCTAATGGTTAAGGTCTTAACTCTTACTCTGGCCTAATGGTTAAGGTCTTGACTCTTACTCTGGCCTAATGGTTAAGGTCTTAGACTCTTACTCTGGCCTAATGGTTAAGGTCTTGACTCTTACTCTGGCCTAATGGTTAAGGTCTTAGACTCTTACTCTGGCCTAATCTGTTAAGGTCTTAACTCTTACTCTTGCCTAATGGTTAATGTCTTAACTCTTACTCTGACCTAATGGTTAAGGTCTTAACTCTTACTCTGACCTAATGGTTAAGGTCTTAGACTCTGACTCTGGCCTAATGGGTAAGGTCTTAGACTCTTACTCTGGCCTAATGGTTAAGGTCTTAGACTCTTACTCTGGTCTAATGGTTAAGGTCTTAGACTCATACTCTGGCCTACTGTTTAAGGTATTAACTCTTACTCTTGCCTAATGGTTAAGGTCTTAGACTCTTACTCTGGCCTAATGGTTAAGGTCTTAACTCTTACTATCGCCTACTGATTAAGGTCTTTACTCTTACGCTGGCCTAATGGTTAAGGTTTTAACTCTTACTCTGGCCTAATGCTTAAGGTCTTAGACTCTTTCTCTGGCCTAATGGTTAAGGTCTTAACTCTTACTCTGGCCTAATGGTTAAGGTCTTAGACTCTTACTCTGGCCTAATGGTTAAGGTCTTAGCTCTTACTCTGGCCTACTGGTTAAGGTCTTAGACTCTTACTCTGGCCTAATGGTTAAGGTATTAGACTCTTACTCTGGGCTACTGGTTAAGGTCTTAACTCTTACTCTGGCCTACTGGTTAAGGTCTTAGACTCTTACTCTAGCCTAATGGTTAAGGTCTTAGATTCTTACTCTGGCCTAATGGTTAAGGTCTAGACTCTTACTCTGGCCTAATGGTTAAGGTATTGACTCTTACTCTGGCCTAATGGTTAATGTCTTAGACTCTTACTCTGGTCTAATGGTTAAGGTCTTAGACTCTTACTCTGGCCTAATGGTTAAGGTCTTAACTCTTACTCTGGCCTAATGGTTAAGGTCTTAACTCTTACTCTGGCCTAATGGTTAAGGTCTTAGACTCTTACTCTAGCCTAATGGTTAAGGTCTTAGACTCTAACTCTGGCCTAATGGCTAAGGTCTTAGACTCTAACTCTGGCCTAATGGTTAAGGTCTAGACTCTTACTCTGGCCTAATGGTTAAGGTCTTAACTCTTACTCTGGCCTAATGGTTAAGGTCTTAACTCTTACTCTTGCCTAATGGTTAAGGTCTTAGACTCTTACTCTAGCCTAATGCTTAAGGTCTTAGACTCTAACTCTGGCCTAATGGCTAAGGTCTTAGACTCTAACTCTGGCCTAATGGTTAAGGTCTAGACTCTTACTCTGGCCTAATGGTTACGTTTTTGACTCTTACTCTGGCCTAATGGTTAATGTCTTAGACTCTTACTCTGGCCTAATGGTTAAGGTCTTAGACTCTTACTCTGGCCTAATGGTTAAGGTATTGACTCCTACTCTGGCCTAATGGTTAATATCTTAGACTCTTACTCTGGTCTAATGGTTAAGGTCTTAGACTCTTACTCCGGCCTAATGGTTAAGGTCTTAACTCTTACTGTGACCTAATAGTTAAGGTCTTAGACTCTTACTCTGGCCTAATGGTTAAGGTCTTAACTCTTACTCTGGCCTAATGGTAAGATCTAGACCCTTACTCCGGCTTAATGGTTAAGGTCTTAACTCTTACTCTGGCCTAATGGTTAAGGTCTTGACTCTTACTCTGGCCTAATGGTTAAGGTCTTAGACTCTTACTCTGGCCTAATGGTTAAGGTCTTGACTCTTACTCTGGCCTAATGGTTAAGGTCTTAGACTCTTACTCTGGCCTAATCTGTTAAGGTCTTAACTCTTACTCTTGCCTAATGGTTAATGTCTTAACTCTTACTCTGACCTAATGGTTAAGGTCTTAACTCTTACTCTGACCTAATGGTTAAGGTCTTAGACTCTGACTCTGGCCTAATGGGTACGGTCTTAGACTCTTACTCTGGCCTAATGGTTAAGGTCTTAGACTCTTACTCTGGTCTAATGGTTAAGGTCTTAGACTCATACTCTGGCCTACTGTTTAAGGTATTAACTCTTACTCTTTCCTAATGGTTAAGGTCTTAGACTCTTACTCTGGCCTAATGGTTAAGGTCTTAACTCTTACTATCGCCTACTGATTAAGGTCTTTACTCTTACGCTGGCCTAATGGTTAAGGTTTTAACTCTTACTCTGGCCTAATGCTTAAGGTCTTAGACTCTTTCTCTGGCCTAATGGTTAAGGTCTTAACTCTTACTCTGGCCTAATGGTTAAGGTCTTAGACTCTTACTCTGGCCTAATGGTTAAGGTCTTAGCTCTTACTCTGGCCTACTGGTTAAGGTCTTAGACTCTTACTCTGGCCTAATGGTTAAGGTATTAGACTCTTACTCTGGGCTACTGGTTAAGGTCTTAACTCTTACTCTGGCCTACTGGTTAAGGTCTTAAATCTTACTTTGGCCTAATGGTTAGGGTCATTGCTCTTACTCTGGCCAAATGGTTAAGGTCTTAGACTCTAACTCTGGCCTAATGGTTAAGGTCTTAGATCTTACTCTGGCCTAAAGGTTAAGGTCTTGACTCTTACTCTGGCCTACTGGTTAAGGTCTTAGACTCTTACTCTGGCCTAATGGTTAAGGTCTTTACTCTTACTCTGGCCTAATGGTTAAGGTCTTAACTCTTACTCTGGCCTAATGGTTAAGGTCTTAGACTCTAAGTCTGGCCTAATGGTAAGGTCTAGACTCTTACTCTGGCCTACTGGTTAAGGTCTTTGCTCTTACTCTGGCCTATTGGTTAAGGTCTTAGACTCTTACTCTGGCCTAATGGTGAAGGGCGTAACTCTTCTTCTGGCCTAATGGTTCAGGTCTTAGACTCTTACTCTTGCCTAATCGTTAAAATCTTAGATTCTTACTCTGGCCTAATGGTTAAGGTCTTGACTTTTACTCTGGCATAATGGTTAAGGTCTTAGACTCTTACTCTGGCCTAATAGTTAAGGTCTAGACTCTTACTCTAGCCTAATGGTTAAGGTCTTAGACTCTTACTCTAGCCTAATGGTTAAGGTCTTAGACTCTAACTCTGGCCTAATGGCTAAGGTCTTAGACTCTAACTCTGGCCTAATGGTTAAGGTCTAGACTCTTACACTGGCCTAATGGTTAAGGTCTTAACTCTTACTCTGGCCTAATGCTTAAGGTCTTAGACTCTAACTCTGGCCTAATGGTTAAGGTCTAGACTCTTTATCTGGCCTACTGGTTAAGGTCTTAGACTCTTACTCTAGCCTAATGCTTAAGATCTTGGACTCTTACTCTGGCCTAATGGTTAAGGTCTTAACTCTTACTCTTGCCTAATGGTTAAGGTCTTAGACTCTTACTCTAGCCTAATGGTTAAGGTCTTAGACTCTAACTCTGGCCTAATGGCTAAGGTCTTAGACTCTAACTCTGGCCTAATGGTTAAGGTCTAGACTCTTACTCTTGCCTAATGGTTAAGGTATTGACTCTTACTCTGGCCTAATGGTTAATGTCTTAGACTCTTACTCTGGCCTAATGGTTAAGGTCTTAGACTCTTACTCTGGCCTAATGGTTAAGGTATTGACTCTTACTCTGGCCTAATGGTTAAGGTCTTAGACTCTTACTCTGGCCTAATGGTTAAGGTCTTAACTCTTACTCTGGCCTAATGGTAAGATCTAGACCCTTACTCCGGCCTAATGGTTAAGGTCTTAACTCTTACTCTGGCCTAATGGTTAAGGTCTTGACTCTTACTCTGGCCTAATGCTTAAGGTCTTAGACTCTTACTCTCGCCTAATGGTTAAGGTCTTGACTCTTACTCTGGCCTAATGGTTAAGGTCTTAGACTCTTACTCTGGCCTAATCTGTTAAGGTCTTAACTCTTACTCTTGCCTAATGGTTAATGTCTTAACTCTTACTCTGACCTAATGGTTAAGGTCTTAGACTCTTACTCTGGCCTAATGGTTAAGGTCTCAAACTCTTACTCTGGCCTACTGGATAAGGTCTTAAGTCTTACTTTGACCTAATGGTTAAGGTCTTAGACTCTTACTCTGGCCTAATGGTTAAGTTTTTGACTCTTACTCTGGCCTAATGGTTAATGTCTTAGACTCTTACTCTGGCCTAATGGTTAAGGTCTTAGACTCTTACTCTGGCCTAATGGTTAAGGTATTGACTCCTACTCTGGCCTAATGGTTAATATCTTAGACTCTTACTCTGGTCTAATGGTTAAGGTCTTAGACTCTTACTCCGGCCTAATGGTTAAGGTCTTAACTCTTACTGTGACCTAATAGTTAAGGTCTTAGACTCTTACTCTGGCCTAATGGTTAAGGTCTTGACTCTTACTCTGGCCTAATGGTTAAGGTCTTAGACTCTTACTCTGGCCTAATCTGTTAAGGTCTTAACTCTTACTCTTGCCTAATGGTTAATGTCTTAACTCTTACTCTGACCTAATGGTTAAGGTCTTAACTCTTACTCTGACCTAATGGTTAAGGTCTTAGACTCTGACTCTGGCCTAATGGGTAAGGTCTTAGACTCTTACTCTGGCCTAATGGTTAAGGTCTTAGACTCTTACTCTGGACTAATGGTTAAGGTCTTAGACTCATACTCTGGCCTACTGTTTAAGGTATTAACTCTTACTCTTGCCTAATGGTTAAGGTCTTAGACTCTTACTCTGGCCTAATGGTTAAGGTCTTAACTCTTACTATCGCCTACTGATTAAGGTCTTTACTCTTACGCTGGCCTAATGGTTAAGGTTTTAACTCTTACTCTGGCCTAATGCTTAAGGTCTTAGACTCTTTCTCTGGCCTAATGGTTAAGGTCTTAACTCTTACTCTGGCCTAATGGTTAAGGTCTTAGACTCTTACTCTGGCCTAATGGTTAAGGTCTTAGCTCTTACTCTGGCCTACTGGTTAAGGTCTTAGACTCTTACTCTGGCCTAATGGTTAAGGTATTAGACTCTTACTCTGGGCTACTGGTTAAGGTCTTAACTCTTACTCTGGCCTACTGGTTAAGGTCTTAGACTCTTACTCTAGCCTAATGGTTAAGGTCTTAGATTCTTACTCTGGCCTAATGGTTAAGGTCTAGACTCTTACTCTGGCCTAATGGTTAAGGTATTGACTCTTACTCTGGCCTAATGGTTAATGTCTTAGACTCTTACTCTGGTCTAATGGTTAAGGTCTTAGACTCTTACTCTGGCCTAATGGTTAAGGTCTTAACTCTTACTCTGGCCTAATGGTTAAGGTCTTAACTCTTACTCTGGCCTAATGGTTAAGGTCTTAGACTCTTACTCTAGCCTAATGGTTAAGGTCTTAGACTCTAACTCTGGCCTAATGGCTAAGGTCTTAGACTCTAACTCTGGCCTAATGGTTAAGGTCTAGACTCTTACTCTGGCCTAATGGTTAAGGTCTTAACTCTTACTCTGGCCTAATGGTTAAGGTCTTAACTCTTACTCTTGCCTAATGGTTAAGGTCTTAGACTCTTACTCTAGCCTAATGCTTAAGGTCTTAGACTCTAACTCTGGCCTAATGGCTAAGGTCTTAGACTCTAACTCTGGCCTAATGGTTAAGGTCTAGACTCTTACTCTGGCCTAATGGTTAAGTTTTTGACTCTTACTCTGGCCTAATGGTTAATGTCTTAGACTCTTACTCTGGCCTAATGGTTAAGGTCTTAGACTCTTACTCTGGCCTAATGGTTAAGGTATTGACTCCTACTCTGGCCTAATGGTTAATATCTTAGACTCTTACTCTGGTCTAATGGTTAAGGTCTTAGACTCTTACTCCGGCCTAATGGTTAAGGTCTTAACTCTTACTGTGACCTAATAGTTAAGGTCTTAGACTCTTACTCTGGCCTAATGGTTAAGGTCTTAACTCTTACTCTGGCCTAATGGTAAGATCTAGACCCTTACTCCGGCCTAATGGTTAAGGTCTTAACTCTTACTCTGGCCTAATGGTTAAGGTCTTGACTCTTACTCTGGCCTAATGGTTAAGGTCTTAGACTCTTACTCTGGCCTAATGGTTAAGGTCTTGACTCTTACTCTGGCCTAATGGTTAAGGTCTTAGACTCTTACTCTGGCCTAATCTGTTAAGGTCTTAACTCTTACTCTTGCCTAATGGTTAATGTCTTAACTCTTACTCTGACCTAATGGTTAAGGTCTTAACTCTTACTCTGACCTAATGGTTAAGGTCTTAGACTCTGACTCTGGCCTAATGGGTACGGTCTTAGACTCTTACTCTGGCCTAATGGTTAAGGTCTTAGACTCTTACTCTGGTCTAATGGTTAAGGTCTTAGACTCATACTCTGGCCTACTGTTTAAGGTATTAACTCTTACTCTTGCCTAATGGTTAAGGTCTTAGACTCTTACTCTGGCCTAATGGTTAAGGTCTTAACTCTTACTATCGCCTACTGATTAAGGTCTTTACTCTTACGCTGGCCTAATGGTTAAGGTTTTAACTCTTACTCTGGCCTAATGCTTAAGGTCTTAGACTCTTTCTCTGGCCTAATGGTTAAGGTCTTAACTCTTACTCTGGCCTAATGGTTAAGGTCTTAGACTCTTACTCTGGCCTAATGGTTAAGGTCTTAGCTCTTACTCTGGCCTACTGGTTAAGGTCTTAGACTCTTACTCTGGCCTAATGGTTAAGGTATTAGACTCTTACTCTGGGCTACTGGTTAAGGTCTTAACTCTTACTCTGGCCTACTGGTTAAGGTCTTAAATCTTACTTTGGCCTAATGGTTAGGGTCATTGCTCTTACTCTGGCCAAATGGTTAAGGTCTTAGACTCTAACTCTGGCCTAATGGTTAAGGTCTTAGATCTTACTCTGGCCTAAAGGTTAAGGTCTTGACTCTTACTCTGGCCTACTGGTTAAGGTCTTAGACTCTTACTCTGGCCTAATGGTTAAGGTATTTACTCTTACTCTGGCCTAATGGTTAAGGTCTTAACTCTTACTCTGGCCTAATGGTTAAGGTCTTAGACTCTAAGTCTGGCCTAATGGTAAGGTCTAGACTCTTACTCTGGCCTACTGGTTAAGGTCTTTGCTCTTACTCTGGCCTATTGGTTAAGGTCTTAGACTCTTACTCTGGCCTAATGGTGAAGGGCGTAACTCTTCTTCTGGCCTAATGGTTCAGGTCTTAGACTCTTACTCTTGCCTAATCGTTAAAATCTTAGATTCTTACTCTGGCCTAATGGTTAAGGTCTTGACTTTTACTCTGGCATAATGGTTAAGGTCTTAGACTCTTACTCTGGCCTAATAGTTAAGGTCTAGACTCTTACTCTAGCCTAATGGTTAAGGTCTTAGACTCTTACTCTAGCCTAATGGTTAAGGTCTTAGACTCTAACTCTGGCCTAATGGCTAAGGTCTTAGACTCTAACTCTGGCCTAATGGTTAAGGTCTAGACTCTTACACTGGCCTAATGGTTAAGGTCTTAACTCTTACTCTGGCCTAATGCTTAAGGTCTTAGACTCTAACTCTGGCCTAATGGTTAAGGTCTAGACTCTTTATCTGGCCTACTGGTTAAGGTCTTAGACTCTTACTCTAGCCTAATGCTTAAGATCTTGGACTCTTACTCTGGCCTAATGGTTAAGGTCTTAACTCTTACTCTTGCCTAATGGTTAAGGTCTTAGACTCTTACTCTAGCCTAATGGTTAAGGTCTTAGACTCTAACTCTGGCCTAATGGCTAAGGTCTTAGACTCTAACTCTGGCCTAATGGTTAAGGTCTAGACTCTTACTCTTGCCTAATGGTTAAGGTATTGACTCTTACTCTGGCCTAATGGTTAATGTCTTAGACTCTTACTCTGGCCTAATGGTTAAGGTCTTAGACTCTTACTCTGGCCTAATGGTTAAGGTATTGACTCTTACTCTGGCCTAATGGTTAAGGTCTTAGACTCTTACTCTGGCCTAATGGTTAAGGTCTTAACTCTTACTCTGGCCTAATGGTAAGATCTAGACCCTTACTCCGGCCTAATGGTTAAGGTCTTAACTCTTACTCTGGCCTAATGGTTAAGGTCTTGACTCTTACTCTGGCCTAATGGTTAAGGTCTTAGACTCTTACTCTCGCCTAATGGTTAAGGTCTTGACTCTTACTCTGGCCTAATGGTTAAGGTCTTAGACTCTTACTCTGGCCTAATCTGTTAAGGTCTTAACTCTTACTCTTGCCTAATGGTTAATGTCTTAACTCTTACTCTGACCTAATGGTTAAGGTCTTAACTCTTACTCTGACCTAATGGTTAAGGTCTTAGACTCTGACTCTGGCCTAATGGGTAAGGTCTTAGACTCTTACTCTGGCCTAATGGTTAAGGTCTTAGACTCTTACTCTGGTCTAATGGTTAAGGTCTTAGACTCTTACTCTGGCCTACTGTTTAAGGTATTAACTCTTACTCTTGCCTAATGGTTAAGGTCTTAGACTCTTACTCTGGCCTAATGGTTAAGGTCTTAACTCTTACTCTGGCCTAATGATAAAGGTCTTAACTCTTACTCTGACCTAATGGTTAAGGTCTTAGACTCTTACTCTGGCCTAATGGTTAAGGTCTTAGACTCTTACTCTGGCCTAATGGTTAAGGTATTGACTCTTACTCTGGCCTAATGGTTAAGGTCTTAGACTCTTACTCTGGCCTAATGGTTAAGGTCTTAACTCTTACTCTGGCCTAATGGTAAGATCTAGACCCTTACTCCGGCCTAATGGTTAAGGTCTTAACTCTTACTCTGGCCTAATGGTTAAGGTCTTGACTCTTACTCTGGCCTAATGGTTAAGGTCTTGACTCTTACTCTGGCCTAAAGGTTAAGGTCTTAGACTCTTACTCTGGCCTAATCTGTTAAGGTCTTAACTCTTACTCTTGCCTAATGGTTAATGTCTTAACTCTTACTCTGACCTAATGGTTAAGGTCTTGACTCTTACTCTGGCCCAATGGTTAAGGTCTTAGACTCTTACTCTGGCCTAATCTGTTAAGGTCTTAACTCTTACTCTTGCCTAATGGTTAATGTCTTAACTCTTACTCTGACCTAATGGTTAAGGTCTTAACTCTTACTCTGACCTAATGGTTAAGGTCTTAGACTCTGACTCTGGCCTAATGGGTAAGGTCTTAGACTCTTACTCTGGCCTAATGGTTAAGGTCTTAGACTCTTATTCTGGCCTAATGGTTAAGGTCTTAACTCTTACTCTGACCTAATGGTTAAGGTCTTAGACTCTTACTCTGGCCTAATGGTTATGGTCTTAACTCTTACTATCACCTACTGATTAAGGTCTTTACTCTTACACTGGTCTAATGGTTAAGGTTTTAACTCTTACTCTGGCCTACTGCTTAAGGTCTTAGACTCTTTCTCTGGCCTAATGGTTAAGGTCTTAACTCTTACTCTGGCCTAATGGTTAAGGTCTTAGACTCTTACTCTGGCCTAATGGTTAAGGTCTTAGCTCTTACTCTGGCCTACTGGTTAAGGTCTTAGACTCTTACTCTGGCCTAATGGTTAAGGTATTAGACTCTTACTCTAGCCTAATGCTTAAGATCTTGGACTCTTACTCTGGCCTAATGGTTAAGGTCTTAACTCTTACTCTTGCCTAATGGTTAAGGTCTTAGACTCTTACTCTAGCCTAATGGTTAAGGTCTTAGACTCTAACTCTGGCCTAATGGCTAAGGTCTTAGACTCTAACTCTGGCCTAATGGTTAAGGTCTAGACTCTTACTCTGGCCTAATGGTTAAGGTATTGACTCTTACTCTGGCCTAATGGTTAATGTCTTAGACTCTCACTCTGGCCTAATGGTTAAGGTCTTAGACTCTTACTCTGGCCTAATGGTTAAGGTATTGACTCTTACTCTGGCCTAATGGTTAAGGTTTTAGACTCTTACTCTGGCCTAATGGTTAAGGTCTTAACTCTTACTCTGGCCTAATGGTAAGATCTAGACCCTTACTCCGGCCTAATGGTTAAGGTCTTAACTCTTACTCTGGCCTAATGGTTATGGTCTTGACTCTTACTCTGACCTAATGGTTAAGGTCTTAACTCTTACTCTGACCTAATGGTTAAGGTCTTAGACTCTGACTCTGGCCTAATGGGTAAGGTCTTAGACTCTTACTCTGGCCTAATGGTTAAGGTCTTAACTCTTACACTTGCCTAATGGTTAAGGTCTTAGACTCTTACTCTGGCCTAATGGTTAAGGTCTTAACTCTTACTCTGGCCTAATGGTTAAGGTCTTAACTCTTACTCTGACCTAATGGTTAAGGTCTTAGACTCTTTCTCTGGCCTAATGGTTAAGGTCTTAACTCTTACTCTGGCCTAATGGTTAAGGTCTTAGACTCTTACTCTGGCCTAATGGTTAAGGTCTTAACTCTTACTCTGGCCTAATGGTAAGATCTAGACCCTTACTCCGGCCTAATGGTTAAGGTCTTAACTCTTACTCTGGCCTAATGGTTAAGGTCTTGACTCTTACTCTGGCCTAATGGTTAAGGTCTTAGACTCTTACTCTGGCCTAATGGTTAAGGTCTTGACTCTTACTCTGGCCTAATGGTTAAGGTCTTAGACTCTTACTCTGGCCTAATCTGTTAAGGTCTTAACTCTTACTCTTGCCTAATGGTTAATGTCTTAAATCTTACTCTGACCTAATGGTTAAGGTCTTAACTCTTACTCTGACCTAATGGTTAAGGTCTTAGACTCTGACTCTGGCCTAATGGGTAAGGTCTTAGACTCTTACTCTGGCCTAATGGTTAAGGTCTTAGACTCTTACTCTGGTCTAATGGTTAAGGTCTTAGACTCTTACTCTGGCCTACTGTTTAAGGTATTAACTCTTACTCTTGCCTAATGGTTAAGGTCTTAGACTCTTATTCTGGCCTAATGGTTAAGGTCTTAACTCTTACTCTGACCTAATGGTTAAGGTCTTAGACTCTTACTCTGGCCTAATGGTTAAGGTCTTAACTCTTACTATCGCCTACTGATTAAGGTCTTTACTCTTACACTGGCCTAATGGTTAAGGTTGTAACTCTTACTCTGGCCTAATGCTTAAGGTATTAGACTCTTTCTCTGGCCTAATGGTTAAGGTCTTAACTGTTACTCTGGCCTAATGGTTAAGGTCTTAGACTCTTACTCTGGCCTAATGGTTAAGGTCTTAGACTCTTACTCTGGCCTAATGGTTAAGGTATTAGACTCTTACTCTGGGCTACTGGTTAAGGTCTTAACTCTTACTCTGGCCTACTGGTTAAGGTCTTAAATCTTACTTTGGCCTAATGGTTAAGGTCTTTGCTCTCACTCTGGCCAATTGGTTAAGGTCTTAGACTCTAACTCTGGCCTAATGGTTAAGGTCTTAAACTCTTACTCTGGCCTAATGGTAAGGTCTTAACTCTTACTTTGGCCTAATGGTTAAGGTCTTAGACTGTTACTCTGGCCTACTGGTTAAGGTCTTAGATCTTACTCTGGCCTAATGGTTAAGGTCTTGACTCTTACTCTGGCCTAATGGTTAAGGTCTTAGACTCTTACTCTGGCCTACTGTTTAAGGTATTAACTCTTACTCTTGCCTAATGGTTAAGGTCTTAGACTCTTACTCTGGCCTAATGGTTAAGGTCTTAACTCTTACTATCGCCTACTGATTAAGGTCTTTACTCTTACACTGGCCTAATGGTTAAGGTTTTAACTCTTACTCTGGCCTAATGCTTAAGGTCTTAGACTCTTTCTCTGGCCTAATGGTTAAGGTCTTAACTCTTACTCTGGCCTAATGGTTAAGGTCTTAGACTCTTACTCTGGCCTAATGGTTAAGGTCTTAGCTCTTACTCTGGCCTACTGGTTAAGGTCTTAGACTCTTACTCTGGCCTAATGGTTAAGGTATTAGACTCTTACTCTCGGCTACTGGTTAAGGTCTTAACTCTTACTCTGGCCTACTGGTTAAGGTCTTAAATCTTACTTTGGCCTAATGGTTAGGGTCATTGCTCTTACTCTGGCCAATTGGTTAAGGTCTTAGACTCTAACTCTGGCCTAATGGTTAAGGTCTTAGATCTTACTCTGGCCTAAAGGTTAAGGTCTTGACTCTTACTCTGGCCTAATGGTTAAGGTCTTAGACTCTTACTCTGGCCTAATGGTTAAGGTCTTTACTCTTACTCTGGCCTAATGGTTAAGGTCTTAACTCTTACTCTGGCCTAATGGTTAAGGTCTTAGACTCTAAGTCTGGCCTAATGGTAAGGTCTAGACTCTTCTTCTGGCCTACTGGTTAAGGTCTTTGCTCTTACTCTGGCCTATTGGTTAAGGTCTTAGACTCTTACTCTGGCCTAATGGTGAAGGGCTTAACTCTTCTTCTGGCCTAATGGTTAAGGTCTTAGACTCTTACTCTTGCCTAATCGTTAAAATCTTAGATTCTTACTCTGGCCTAATGGTTAAGGTCTTGACTTTTACTCTGGCCTAATGGTTAAGGTCTTAGACTCTTACTCTGGCCTAATAGTTAAGGTCTAGACTCTTACTCTAGCCTAATGGTTAAGGTCTTAGACTCTTACTCTAGCCTAATGCTTAAGGTCTTAGACTCTAACTCTGGCCTAATGGTTAAGGTCTAGACTCTTTATCTGGCCTACTGGTTAAGTTTAGACTCTTACTCTAGCCTAATGCTTAAGATCTTGGACTCTTACTCTGGCCTAATGGTTAAGGTCTTAACTCTTACTCTTGCCTAATGGTTAAGGTCTTAGACTCTTACTCTAGCCTAATGGTTAAGGTCTTAGACTCTAACTCTGGCCTAATGGCTAAGGTCTTAGACTCTAACTCTGGCCTAATGGTTAAGGTCTAGACTCTTACTCTTGCCTAATGGTTAAGGTATTGACTCTTACTCTGGCCTAATGGTTAATGTCTTAGACTCTTACTCTGGCCTAATGGTTAAGGTCTTAGACTCTTACTCTGGCATAATGGTTAAGGTATTGACTCTTACTCTGGCCTAATGGTTAAGGTCTTAGACTCTTACTCTGGCCTAATGGTTAAGGTCTTAACTCTTACTCTGGCCTAATGGTAAGATCTAGACCCTTACTCCGGCCTAATGGTTAAGGTCTTAACTCTTACTCTGGCCTAATGGTTAAGGTCTTGACTCTTACTCTGGCCTAATGGTTAAGGTCTTAGACTCTTACTCTCGCCTAATGGTTAAGGTCTTGACTCTTACTCTGGCCTAATGGTTAAGGTCTTAGACTCTTACTCTGGCCTAATCTGTTAAGGTCTTAACTCTTACTCTTGCCTAATGGATAATGTCTTAACTCTTACTCTGACCTAATGGTTAAGGTCTTAACTCTTACTCTGACCTAATGGTTAAGGTCTTAGACTCTGACTCTGGCCTAATGGGTAAGGTCTTAGACTCTTACTCTGGCCTAATGGTTAAGGTCTTAGACTCTTACTCTGGTCTAATGGTTAAGGTCTTAGACTCTTACTCTGGCCGACTGTTTAAGGTATTAACTCTTACTCTTGCCTAATGGTTAAGGTCTTAGACTCTTACTCTGGCCTAATGGTTAAGGTCTTAACTCTTACTCTGGCCTAATGGTTAAGGTCTTAACTCTTACTCTGACCTAATGGTTAAGGTCTTAGACTCTTACTCTGGCCTAATGGTTAAGGTCTTAGACTCTTACTCTGGCCTAATGGTTAAGGTATTGACTCTTACTCTGGCCTAATGGTTAAGGTCTTAGACTCTTACTCTGGCCTAATGGTTAAGGTCTTAACTCTTACTCTGGCCTAATGGTAAGATCTAGACCCTTACTCCGGCCTAATGGTTAAGGTCTTAACTCTTACTCTGGCCTAATGGTTAAGGTCTTGACTCTTACTCTGGCCTAATGGTTAAGGTCTTGACTCTTACTCTGGCCTAATGGTTAAGGTCTTAGACTCTTACTCTGGCCTAATCTGTTAAGGTCTTAACTCTTACTCTTGCCTAATGGTTAATGTCATAACTCTTACTCTGACCTAATGGTTAAGGTCTTAACTCTTACTCTGACCTAATGGTTAAGGTCTTAGACTCTGACTCTGGCCTAATGGGTAAGGTCTTAGACTCTTACTCTGGCCTAATGGTTAAGGTCTTAGGCTCTTACTCTGGTCTAATGGTTAAGATCTTAGACTCTTACTCTGGCCTACTGTTTAAGGTATTAACTCTTACTCTTGCCTAATGGTTAAGGTCTTAGACTCTTATTCTGGCCTAATGGTTAAGGTCTTAACTCTTACTCTGACCTAATGGTTAAGGTCTTAGACTCTTACTCTGGCCTAATGGTTAAGGTCTTAACTCTTACTATCACCTACTGATTAAGGTCTTTACTCTTACACTGGTCTAATGGTTAAGGTTTTAACTCTTACTCTGGCCTACTGCTTAAGGTCTTAGACTCTTTCTCTGGCCTAATGGTTAAGGTCTTAACTCTTACTCTGGCCTAATGGTTAAGGTCTTAGACTCTTACTCTGGCCTAATGGTTAAGGTCTTAGCTCTTACTCTGGCCTACTGGTTAAGGTCTTAGACTCTTACTCTGGCCTAATGGTTAAGGTATTAGACTCTTACTCTAGCCTAATGCTTAAGATCTTGGACTCTTACTCTGGCCTAATGGTTAAGGTCTTAACTCTTACTCTTGCCTAATGGTTAAGGTCTTAGACTCTTACTCTAGCCTAATGGTTAAGGTCTTAGACTCTAACTCTGGCCTAATGGCTAAGGTCTTAGACTCTAACTCTGGCCTAATGGTTAAGGTCTAGACTCTTACTCTGGCCTAATGGTTAAGGTATTGACTCTTACTCTGGCCTAATGGCTAATGTCTTAGACTCTTACTCTGGCCTAATGGTTAAGGTCTTAGACACTTACTCTGGCCTAATGGTTAAGGTATTGACTCTTACTCTGGCCTAATGGTTAAGGTTTTAGACTCTTACTCTGGCCTAATGGTTAAGGTCTTAACTCTTACTCTGGCCTAATGGTAAGATCTAGACCCTTACTCCGGCCTAATGGTTAAGGTCTTAACTCTTACTCTGGCCTAATGGTTATGGTCTTGACTCTTACTCTGACCTAATGGTTAAGGTCTTAACTCTTACTCTGACCTAATGGTTAAGGTCTTAGACTCTGACTCTGGCCTAATGGGTAAGGTCTTAGACTCTTACTCTGGCCTAATGGTTAAGGTCTTAACTCTTACACTTGCCTAATGGTTAAGGTCTTAGACTCTTACTCTGGCCTAATGGTTAAGGTCTTAACTCTTACTCTGGCCTAATGGTTAAGGTCTTAACTCTTACTCTGACCTAATGGTTAATGTCTTAGACTCTTTCTCTGGCCTAATGGTTAAGGTCTTAACTCTTACTCTGACCTAATGGTTAAGGTCTTAGACTCTTACTCTGGCCTAATGGTTAAGGTCTTAGACTCTTACTCTGGCCTAATGGTTAAGGTCTTAACTCTTACTCTGGCCTAATGGTAAGATCTAGACCCTTACTCCGGCCTAATGGTTAAGGTATTAACTCTTACTCTGGCCTAATGGTTAAGGTCTTGACTCTTACTCTGGCCTAATGGTTAAGGTCTTAGACTCTTACTCTGGCCTAATGGTTAAGGTCTTGACTCTTACTCTGGCCTAATGGTTAAGGTCTTAGACTCTTACTCTGGCCTAATCTGTTAAGGTCTTAACTCTTACTCTTGCCTAATGGTTAATGTCTTAAATCTTACTCTGACCTAATGGTTAAGGTCTTAACTCTTACTCTGACCTAATGGTTAAGGTCTTAGACTCTGACTCTGGCCTAATGGGTAAGGTCTTAGACGCTTACTCTGGCCTAATGGTTAAGGTCTTAGACTCTTACTCTGGTCTAATGGTTAAGGTCTTAGACTCTTACTCTGGCCTACTGTTTAAGGTATTAACTCTTACTCTTGCCTAATGGTTAAGGTCTTAGACTCTTATTCTGGCCTAATGGTTAAGGTCTTAACTCTTACTCTGACCTAATGGTTAAGGTCTTAGACTCTTACTCTGGCCTAATGGTTAAGGTCTTAACTCTTACTATCGCCTACTGATTAAGGTCTTTACTCTTACACTGGCCTAATGGTTAAGGTTTTAACTCTTACTCTGGCCTAATGCTTAAGGTCTTAGACTCTTTCTCTGGCCTAATGGTTAAGGTCTTAACAGTTACTCTGGCCTAATGGTTAAGGTCTTAGACTCTTACTCTGGCCTAATGGTTAAGGTCTTAGACTCTTACTCTGGCCTAATGGTTAAGGTATTAGACTCTTACTCTGGGCTACTGGTTAAGGTCTTAACTCTTACTCTGGCCTACTGGTTAAGGTCTTAAATCTTACTTTGGCCTAATGGTTAAGGTCTTTGCTCTCACTCTGGCCAATTGGTTAAGGTCTTAGACTCTAACTCTGGCCTAATGGTTAAGGTCTTAAACTCTTACTCTGGCCTAATGGTAAGGTCTTAACTCTTACTTTGGCCTAATGGTTAAGGTCTTAGACTGTTACTCTGGCCTACTGGTTAAGGTCTTAGATCTTACTCTGGCCTAATGGTTAAGGTCTTGACTCTTACTCTGGCCTAATGGTTAAGGTCTTAGACTCTTACTCTGGCCTAATGGTTAAGGTCTTTACTCTTACTCTGGCCTAATGGTTAAGGTCTTAACTCTTACTCTGGCCTAATGGTTAAGGTCTTAGACTCTAAGTCTGGCCTAATGGCAAGGTCTAGACTCTTACTCTGGCCTAATGGTTAAGGTCTTAACTCTTACTCTAGCCTAATGGTTAAGGTCTTAGACACTTACTCTGGCCTACTGGTTAAGGTCTTTGCTCTTACTCTGGCCTATTGGTTAAGGTCTTAGACTCTTACTCTGGCCTAATGATTAAGGTCTTAACTCTTACTCTGGCCTAATGGTGAAGGGCTTAACTCTTATTCTGGCCTAATGGTTAAGGTCTTAGACTCTTACTCTTGCCTAATCGTTAAAATCTTAGATTCTTACTCTGGCCTAATGGTTAAGGTCTTGACTTTTACTCTGGCCTAATGGTTAAGGTCTTAGACTCTTACTCTGGCCTAATGGTTAAGGTCTAGACTCTTACTCTAGCCTAATGGTTAAGGTCTTAGACTCTTACTCTAGCCTAATGGTTAAGGTCTTAGACTCTAACTCTGGCCTAATGGCTAAGGTCTTACACTCTAACTCTGGCCTAATGGTTAAGGTCTAGACTCTTACACTGGCCTAATGGTTAAGGTCTTAACTCTTACTCTGGCCTAATGGTTAAGGTCTTAACTCTTACTCTTGCCTAATGGTTAAGGTCTTAGACTCTTACTCTAGCCTAATGGTTAAGGTCTTAGACTCTAACTCTGGCCTAATGGCTAAGGTCTTAGACTCTAACTCTGGCCTAATGGTAAAGGTCTAGACTCTTACTCTGGCCTAATGGTTAAGGTATTGACTCTTACTCTGGCCTAATGGTTAATGTCTTAGACTCTTACTCTGGCCTAATGGTTAAGGTCTTAGACTCTTACTCTGGCCTAATGGTTAAGGTATTGACTCTTACTCTGGCCTAATGGTTAAGGCCTTAGACTCTTACTCTCGCCTAATGGTTAAGGTCTTGACTCTTACTCTGGCCTAATGGTTAAGATCTTAGACTCTTACTCTGGCCTAATCTGTTAAGGTCTTAACTCTTACTCTTGCCTAATGGTTAATGTCTTAACTCTTACTCTGACCTAATGGTTAAGGTCTTAACTCTTACTCTGACCTAATGGTTAAGGTCTTAGACTCTGACTCTGGCCTAATGGGTAAGGTCTTAGACTCTTACTCTGGCCTAATGGTTAAGGTCTTAGACTCTTACTCTGGTCTAATGGTTTAGGTCTTAGACTCTTACTCTGGCCTACTGTTTAAGGTATTAACTCTTACTCTTGCCTAATTGTTAAGGTCTTAGACTCTTACTCTGGCCTAATGGTTAAGGTCTTAACTCTTACTCTGGCCTAATGGTTAGGGTCTTAACTCTTACTCTGACCTAATGGTTAAGGTCTTAGACTTTTACTCTGGCCTAATGGTTAAGGTCTTAACTCTTACTATGGCCTACTGATTAAGGTCTTTACTCTTACACTGGACTAATGGTTAAGGTTTTAACTCTTACTCTGGCCTAATGCTTAAGGTCTTAGACTCTTTCTCTGGCCTCATGGTTAAGGTCTTAACTCTTACTCTGGCCTAATGGTTAAGGTCTTAGACTCTTACTCTGGCCTAATGGTTAAGGTCTTAACTCTTACTCTTGCCTAATGGTTAAGGTCTTAGGCTCTTACTCTAGCCTAATGGTTAAGGTCTTAGACTCTAACTCTGGCCTAATGGCTAAGGTCTTAGACTCTAACTCTGGCCTAATGGTTAAGGTCTAGAGTCTTACTCTGGCCTAATGGTTAAGGTCTTAACTCTTACTCTTGCCTAATGGTTAAGGTCTTAGACTCTTTCTCAGGCCTAATGGTTAAGGTCTTAACTCTTACTCTGACCTAATGGTTAAGGTCTTAGACTTTTACTCTGGCCTAATGGTTAAGGTCTTAGACTCTTACTCTGGCCTAATGGTTAAGGTATTGACTCTTACTCTGGCCTAATGGTTAAGGTCTTAGACTCTTACTCTGGCCTAATGGTTAAGGTCTTAACTCTTACTCTGGCCTAATGGTAAGATCTAGACCCTTACTCCGGCCTAATGGTTAAGGTCTTAACTCTTACTCTGGCCTAATGGTTAAGGTCTTGACTCTTACTCTGGCCTAATGGTTAAGGTCTTAGACTCTTACTCTGGCCTAATGGTTAAGGTCTTGACTCTTACTCTGGCCTAATGGTTAAGGTCTTAGACTCTTACTCTGGCCTAATCTGTTAAGGTCTTAACTCTTACTCTTGCCTAATGGTTAATGTCTTAAATCTTACTCTGACCTAATGGTTAAGGTCTTAACTCTTACTCTGACCTAATGGTTAAGGTCTTAGACTCTGACTCTGGCCTAATGGGTAAGGTCTTAGACTCTTACTCTGGCCTAATGGTTAAGGTCTTAGACTCTTACTCTGGTCTAATGGTTAAGGTCTTAGACTCTTACTCTGGCCTACTGTTTAAGATATTAACTCTTACTCTTGCCTAATGGTTAAGGTCTTAGACTCTTATTCTGGCCTAATGGTTAAGGTCTTAACTCTTACTCTGACCTAATGGTTAAGGTCTTAGACTCTTACTCTGGCCTAATGGTTAAGGTCTTAACTCTTACTATCGCCTACTGATTAAGGTCTTTACTCTTACACTGGCCTAATGGTTAAGGTTTTAACTCTTACTCTGGCCTAATGCTTAAGGTCTTAGACTCTTTCTCTGGCCTAATGGTTAAGGTCTTAACTCTTACTCTGGCTTAATGGTTAAGGTCTTAGACTCTTACTCTGGCCTAATGGTTAAGGTCTTAGACTCTTACTCTGGCCTAATGGTTAAGGTATTAGACTCTTACTCTGGGCTACTGGTTAAGGTCTTAACTCTTACTCTGGCCTACTGGTTAAGGTCTTAAATCTTACTTTGGCCTAATGGTTAAGGTCTTTGCTCTCACTCTGGCCAATTGGTTAAGGTCTTAGACTCTAACTCTGGCCTAATGGTTAAGGTCTTAAACTCTTACTCTGGCCTAATGGTAAGGTCTTAACTCTTACTTTGGCCTAATGGTTAAGGTCTTAGACTGTTACTCTGGCCTACTGGTTAAGGTCTTAGATCTTACTCTGGCCTAATGGTTAAGGTCTTGACTCTTACTCTGGCCTAATGGTTAAGGTCTTAGACTCTTACTCTGGCCTAATGATTAAGGTCTTAACTCTTACTCTGGCCTAATGGTGAAGGGCTTAACTCTTATTCTGGCCTAATGGTTAAGGTCTTAGACTCTTACTCTTGCCTAATCGTTAAAATTTTAGATTCTTACTCTGGCCTAATGGTTAAGGTCTTGACTTTTACTCTGGCCTAATGGTTAAGGTCTTAGACTCTTACTCTGGCCTAATGGTTAAGGTCTAGACTCTTACTCTAGCCTAATGGTTAAGGTCCTAGACTCTTACTCTAGCCTAATGGTTAAGGTCTTAGACTCTAACTCTGGCCTAATGGCTAAGGTCTTACACTCTAACTCTGGCCTAATGGTTAAGGTCTAGACTCTTACACTGGCCTAATGGTTAAGGTCTTAACTCTTACTCTGGCCTAATGCTTAAGGTCTTAGACTCTAACTCTGGCCTAATGGTTAAGGTCTAGACTCTTACTCTGGCCTACTGGTTAAGGTCTTAGACTCTTACTCTAGCCTAATGCTTAAGATCTTGGACTCTTACTCTGGCCTAATGGTTAAGGTCTTGACTCTTACTCTGGCCTAATGGTTAAGGTCTTAGACTCTTACTCTGGCCTAATCTGTTAAGGTCTTAACTCTTACTCTTGCCTAATGGTTAATGTCTTAACTCTTACTCTGACCTAATGGTTAAGGTCTTAACTCTTACTCTGACCTAATGGTTAAGGTCTTAGACTCTGACTCTGGCCTAATGGTTAAGGTATTAACTCTTACTCTTGCCTAATGGTTAAGGTCTTAGACTCTTACTCTGGCCTAATGGTTAAGGTCTTAACTCTTACTCTGGCCTAATGGTTAGGGTCTTAACTCTTACTCTGACCTAATGGTTAAGGTCTTAGACTTTTACTCTGGCCTAATGGTTAAGGTCTTAACTCTTACTATGGCCTACTGATTAAGGTCTTTACTCTTACACTGGCCTAATGGTTAAGGTTTTAACTCTTACTCTGGCCTAATGCTTAAGGTCTTAGACTCTTACTCTGGCCTAATGCTTAAGGTCTTAACTCTTACTCTGGCCTAATGGTTAAGGTCTTAGACTCTTACTCTGGCCTAATGGTTAAGGTCTTAACTCTTACTCTTGCCTAATGGTTAAGGTCTTAGACTCTTACTCTAGCCTAATGGTTAAGGTCTTAGACTCTAACTCTGGCCTAATGGCTAAGGTCTTAGACTCTAACAATGGCCTAATGGTTAAGGTCTAGACTCTTACTCTGGCCTAATGGTTAAGGTCTTAACTCTTACTCTTGCCTAATGGTTAAGGTCTTAGACTCTTACTCTGGCCTAATGGTTAAGGTCTTAACTCTTACTCTGGCCTAATGGTTAAGGTATTGACTCTTACTCTGGCCTAATGGTTAATGTCTTAGACTCTTACTCTGGCCTAATGGTTAAGGTATTGACTCTTACTCTAGCCTAATGGTTAAGGTCTTAGATTCTTACTCTGCCCTAATGGTTAAGGTCTAGACTCTTACTCTGGCCTAATGGTTAAGGTATTGACTCTTACTCTGGCCGAATGGTTAATGTCTTAGACTCTTACTCTGGTCTAATGGTTAAGGTCTTAGACTCTTACTCTGGCCTAATGGTTAAGGTCTTAACTCTTACTCTGACCTAATGGTTAAGGTCTTAGACTCTTACTCTGGCCTAATGGTTAAGGTCTTAACTCTTACTCTGGCCTAATGGTTAAGGTCTTAGACTCTTACTCTGGCCTAATGGTGAAGGGCTTAACTCTTCTTCTGGCCTAATGGTTAAGGTCTTAGACTCTTACTCTTGCCTAATCGTTAAAATCTTAGATTCTTACTCTGGCCTAATGGTTAAGGTCTTGACTTTTACTCTGGCCTAATGGTTAAGGTCTTAGACTCTTACTCTGGCCTAATAGTTAAGGTCTAGACTCTTACTCTAGCCTAATGGTTAAGGTCTTAGACTCTTACTCTAGCCTAATGGTTAAGGTCTTAGACTCTAACTCTGGCCTAATGGCTAAGGTCTTAGACTCTAACTCTGGCCTAATGGTTAAGGTCTAGACTCTTACACTGGCCTAATGGTTAAGGTCTTAACTCTTACTCTGGCCTAATGCTTAAGGTCTTAGACTCTAACTCTGGCCTAATGGTTAAGGTCTAGACTCTTTATCTGGCCTACTGGTTAAGGTCTTAGACTCTTACTCTAGCCTAATGCTTAAGATCTTGGACTCTTACTCTGGCCTAATGGTTAAGGTCTTAACTCTTACTCTTGCCTAATGGTTAAGATCTTAGACTCTTACTCTAGCCTAATGGTTAAGGTCTTAGACTCTAACTCTGGCCTAATGGCTAAGGTCTTAGACTCTAACTCTGGCCTAATGGTTAAGGTCTAGACTCTTACTCTTGCCTAATGGTTAAGGTATTGACTCTTACTCTGGCCTAATGGTTAATGTCTTAGACTCTTACTCTGGCCTAATGGTTAAGGTCTTAGACTCTTACTCTGGCATAATGGTTAAGGTATTGACTCTTACTCTGGCCTAATGGTTAAGGTCTTAGACTCTTACTCTGGCCTAATGGTTAAGGTCTTAACTCTTACTCTGGCCTAATGGTAAGATCTAGACCCTTACTCCGGCCTAATGGTTAAGGTCTTAACTCTTACTCTGGCCTAATGGTTAAGGTCTTGACTCTTACTCTGGCCTAATGGTTAAGGTCTTAGACTCTTACTCTCGCCTAATGGTTAAGGTCTTGACTCTTACTCTGGCCTAATGGTTAAGGTCTTAGACTCTTACTCTGGCCTAATCTGTTAAGGTCTTAACTCTTACTCTTGCCTAATGGTTAATGTCTTAACTCTTACTCTGACCTAATGGTTAAGGTCTTAACTCTTACTCTGACCTAATGGTTAAGGTCTTAGACTCTGACTCTGGCCTAATGGGTAAGGTCTTAGACTCTTACTCTGGCCTAATGGTTAAGGTCTTAGACTCTTACTCTGGTCTAATGGTTAAGGTCTTAGACTCTTACTCTGGCCTACTGTTTAAGGTATTAACTCTTACTCTTGCCTAATGGTTAAGGTCTTAGACTCTTACTCTGGCCTAATGGTTAAGGTCTTAACTCTTACTCTGGCCTAATGGTTAAGGTCTTAACTCTTACTCTGACCTAATGGTTAAGGTCTTAGACTCTTACTCTGGCCTAATGGTTAAGGTCTTAGACTCTTACTCTGGCCTAATGGTTAAGGTATTGACTCTTACTCTGGCCTAATGGTTAAGGTCTTAGACTCTTACTCTGGCCTAATGGTTAAGGTCTTAACTCTTACTCTGGCCTAATGGTAAGATCTAGACCCTTACTCCGGCCTAATGGTTAAGGTCTTAACTCTTACTCTGGCCTAATGGTTAAGGTCTTGACTCTTACTCTGGCCTAATGGTTAAGGTCTTGACTCTTACTCTGGCCTAATCTGTTAAGGTCTTAACTCTTACTCTTGCCTAATCGTTAAAATCTTAGATTCTTACTCTGGCCTAATGGTTAAGGTCTTGACTTTTACTCTGGCCTAATGGTTAAGGTCTTAGACTCTTACTCTGGCCTAATCTGTTAAGGTCTTAACTCTTACTCTTGCCTAATGGTTAATGTCATAACTCTTACTCTGACCTAATGGTTAAGGTCTTAACTCTTACTCTGACCTAATGGTTAAGGTCTTAGACTCTGACTCTGGCCTAATGGGTAAGGTCTTAGACTCTTACTCTGGCCTAATGGTTAAGGTCTTAGACTCTTACTCTGGTCTAATGGTTAAGGTCTTAGACTCTTACTCTGGCCTACTGTTTAAGGTATTAACTCTTACTCTTGCCTAATGGTTAAGGTCTTAGACTCTTATTCTGGCCTAATGGTTAAGGTCTTAACTCTTACTCTGACCTAATGGTTAAGGTCTTAGACTCTTACTCTGGCCTAATGGTTAAGGTCTTAACTCTTACTATCACCTACTGATTAAGGTCTTTACTCTTACACTGGTCTAATGGTTAAGGTTTTAACTCTTACTCTGGCCTACTGCTTAAGGTCTTAGACTCTTTCTCTGGCCTAATGGTTAAGGTCTTAACTCTTACTCTGGCCTAATGGTTAAGGTCTTAGACTCTTACTCTGGCCTAATGGTTAAGGTCTTAGCTCTTACTCTGGCCTACTGGTTAAGGTCTTAGACTCTTACTCTGGCCTAATGGTTAAGGTATTAGACTCTTACTCTAGCCTAATGCTTAAGATCTTGGACTCTTACTCTGGCCTAATGGTTAAGGTCTTAACTCTTACTCTTGCCTAATGGTTAAGGTCTTAGACTCTTACTCTAGCCTAATGGTTAAGGTCTTAGACTCTAACTCTGGCCTAATGGCTAAGGTCTTAGACTCTAACTCTGGCCTAATGGTTAAGGTCTAGACTCTTACTCTGGCCTAATGGTTAAGGTATTGACTCTTACTCTGGCCTAATGGTTAATGTCTTAGACTCTTACTCTGGCCTAATGGTTAAGGTCTTAGACTCTTACTCTGGCCTAATGGTTAAGGTCTTAGACTCTTACTCTGGCCTAATGGTTAAGGTATTAACTCTTACTCTTGCCTAATGGTTAAGGTCTTAGACTCTTACTCTAGCCTAATGGTTAAGGTCTTAGATTCTTACTCTGGCCTAATGGTTAATGTCTAGACTCTTACTCTGGCCTAATGGTTAAGGTATTGACTCTTACTCTGGCCTAATGGTTAATGTCTTAGACTCTTACTCTGGCCTAATGCTTAAGGTCTTAGACTCTAACTCTGGCCTAATGGTTAAGGTCTAGACTCTTTATCTGGCCTACTGGTTAAGGTCTTAGACTCTTACTCTAGCCTAATGCTTAAGATCTTGGACTCTTACTCTGGCCTAATGGTTAAGGTCTTAACTCTTACTCTTGCCTAATGGTTAAGATCTTAGACTCTTACTCTAGCCTAATGGTTAAGGTCTTAGACTCTAACTCTGGCCTAATGGCTAAGGTCTTAGACTCTAACTCTGGCCTAATGGTTAAGGTCTAGACTCTTACTCTTGCCTAATGGTTAAGGTATTGACTCTTACTCTGGCCTAATGGTTAATGTCTTAGACTCTTACTCTGGCCTAATGGTTAAGGTCTTAGACTCTTACTCTGGCATAATGGTTAAGGTATTGACTCTTACTCTGGCCTAATGGTTAAGGTCTTAGACTCTTACTCTGGCCTAATGGTTAAGGTCTTAACTCTTACTCTGGCCTAATGGTAAGATCTAGACCCTTACTCCGGCCTAATGGTTAAGGTCTTAACTCTTACTCTGGCCTAATGGTTAAGGTCTTGACTCTTACTCTGGCCTAATGGTTAAGGTCTTAGACTCTTACTCTCGCCTAATGGTTAAGGTCTTGACTCTTACTCTGGCCTAATGGTTAAGGTCTTAGACTCTTACTCTGGCCTAATCTGTTAAGGTCTTAACTCTTACTCTTGCCTAATGGTTAATGTCTTAACTCTTACTCTGACCTAATGGTTAAGGTCTTAACTCTTACTCTGACCTAATGGTTAAGGTCTTAGACTCTGACTCTGGCCTAATGGGTAAGATCTTAGACTCTTACTCTGGCCTAATGGTTAAGGTCTTAGACTCTTACTCTGGTCTAATGGTTAAGGTCTTAGACTCTTACTCTGGCCTACTGTTTAAGGTATTAACTCTTACTCTTGCCTAATGGTTAAGGTCTTAGACTCTTACTCTGGCCTAATGGTTAAGGTCTTAACTCTTACTCTGGCCTAATGGTTAAGGTCTTAACTCTTACTCTGACCTAATGGTTAAGGTCTTAGACTCTTACTCTGGCCTAATGGTTAAGGTCTTAGACTCTTACTCTGGCCTAATGGTTAAGGTATTGACTCTTACTCTGGCCTAATGGTTAAGGTCTTAGACTCTTACTCTGGCCTAATGGTTAAGGTCTTAACTCTTACTCTGGCCTAATGGTAAGATCTAGACCCTTACTCCGGCCTAATGGTTAAGGTCTTAACTCTTACTCTGGCCTAATGGTTAAGGTCTTGACTCTTACTCTGGCCTAATGGTTAAGGTCTTGACTCTTACTCTGGCCTAATCTGTTAAGGTCTTAACTCTTACTCTTGCCTAATCGTTAAAATCTTAGATTCTTACTCTGGCCTAATGGTTAAGGTCTTGACTTTTACTCTGGCCTAATGGTTAAGGTCTTAGACTCTTACTCTGGCCTAATCTGTTAAGGTCTTAACTCTTACTCTTGCCTAATGGTTAATGTCATAACTCTTACTCTGACCTAATGGTTAAGGTCTTAACTCTTACTCTGACCTAATGGTTAAGGTCTTAGACTCTGACTCTGGCCTAATGGGTAAGGTCTTAGACTCTTACTCTGGCCTAATGGTTAAGGTCTTAGACTCTTACTCTGGTCTAATGGTTAAGGTCTTAGACTCTTACTCTGGCCTACTGTTTAAGGTATTAACTCTTACTCTTGCCTAATGGTTAAGGTCTTAGACTCTTATTCTGGCCTAATGGTTAAGGTCTTAACTCTTACTCTGACCTAATGGTTAAGGTCTTAGACTCTTACTCTGGCCTAATGGTTAAGGTCTTAACTCTTACTATCACCTACTGATTAAGGTCTTTACTCTTACACTGGTCTAATGGTTAAGGTTTTAACTCTTACTCTGGCCTACTGCTTAAGGTCTTAGACTCTTTCTCTGGCCTAATGGTTAAGGTCTTAACTCTTACTCTGGCCTAATGGTTAAGGTCTTAGACTCTTACTCTGGCCTAATGGTTAAGGTCTTAGCTCTTACTCTGGCCTACTGGTTAAGGTCTTAGACTCTTACTCTGGCCTAATGGTTAAGGTATTAGACTCTTACTCTAGCCTAATGCTTAAGATCTTGGACTCTTACTCTGGCCTAATGGTTAAGGTCTTAACTCTTACTCTTGCCTAATGGTTAAGGTCTTAGACTCTTACTCTAGCCTAATGGTTAAGGTCTTAGACTCTAACTCTGGCCTAATGGCTAAGGTCTTAGACTCTAACTCTGGCCTAATGGTTAAGGTCTAGACTCTTACTCTGGCCTAATGGTTAAGGTATTGACTCTTACTCTGGCCTAATGGTTAATGTCTTAGACTCTTACTCTGGCCTAATGGTTAAGGTCTTAGACTCTTACTCTGGCCTAATGGTTAAGGTCTTAGACTCTTACTCTGGCCTAATGGTTAAGGTCTTAGACTCTTACTCTGGCCTAATGGTTAAGGTATTAACTCTTACTCTTGCCTAATGGTTAAGGTCTTAGACTCTTACTCTAGCCTAATGGTTAAGGTCTTAGATTCTTACTCTGGCCTAATGGTTAATGTCTAGACTCTTACTCTGGCCTAATGGTTAAGGTATTGACTCTTACTCTGGCCTAATGGTTAATGTCTTAGACTCTTACTCTGGCCTAATGGTCAAGGTCTTAGAATCTTACTCTGGCCTAATGGTTAAGGTCTTAACTCTTACTCTGACCTAATGGTTAAGGTCTTAGACTCTTACTCTGGCCTAATGGTTAAAGTCTTAAATCTTACTCTGGCCTAATGGTAAGATCTAGACCCTTACTCTGGCCTAATGGTTAAGGTCTTAACTCTTACTCTTGCCTAATGGTTAAGGTCTTAGACTCTTACTCTAGCCTAATGGTTAAGGTCTTAGACTCTTATTCTGGCCTAATGGTTAAGGTCTTAACTCTTACTCTGACCTAATGGTTAAGGTCTTAGACTCTTACTCTGGCCTAATGGTTAAGGTCTTAACTCTTACTATGGCCTACTGATTAAGGTATTTACTCTTACACTGGCCTAATGGTTAAGGTTTTAACTCTTACTCTGGCCTAATGCTTAAGGTCTTAGACTCTTTCTCTGGCCTAATGGTTACGGTCTTAACTCTTACTCTGGCCTAATGCTTAAGGTCTTAGACTCTAACTCTGGCCTAATGGTTAAGGTCTAGACTCTTACTCTGGCCTAATGGTTAAGGTCTTAGACTCTTACTCTAGCCTAATGCTTAAGGTCTTAGACTCTTACTCTGGCCTAATGGTTAAGGTCTTAACTCTTACTCTTGCCTAATGGTTAAGGTCTTAGACTCTTACTCTAGCCTAATGGTTAAGGTCTTAGACTCTAACTCTGGCCTAATGGCTAAGGTCTAAGACTCTAACTCTGGCCTAATGGTTAAGGTCTAGACTCTTACTTTGGCCTAATGGTTAAGGTATTGACTCTTACTCTGGCCTAATGGTTAATGTCTTAGACTCTTACTCTGGCCTAATGGTTAAGGTCTTAATTCTTACACTGGCCTAATGGTTAAGGTCTAAGACTCTTACTCTAGCCTAATGTTTAAGGTCTTAGATTCTTACTCTGGCCTAATGGTTAAGGTCTAGACTCTTACTCTGGCCTAATGTTTAAGGTATTGACTCTTACTCTGGCCTAATGGTTACTGTCTTAGACTCTTACTCTGGCCTAATGGTTAAGGTCTTAATTCTTACACTGGCCTTATGGTTAAGGTCTTGACTCTTACTCTGGCCTAATGGTTTAGGTCTTAGACTCTTACTCTCGCCTAATGGTTAAGGTCTTAACTCTTACTCTGACCTAATGGTTAAGGTCTTAACTCTTACTCTGACCTAATGGTTAAGGTCTTAACTCTTACTCTGACCTAATGGTTAAGGTCTTAACTCTTACTCTGACCTAATGGTTAAGGTCTTAGACTCTGACTCTGGCCTAATGGGTAAGGTCTTAGACTCTTACTCTGGCCTAATGGTTAAGGTCTTAGACTCTTACTCTGGTCTAATGGTTAAGGTCTTAGACTCTTACTCCGGCCTACTGTTTAAGGTATTAACTCTTACTCTTGCCTAATGGTTAAGGTCTTAGACTCTTATTCTGGCCTAATGGTTAAGGTCTTAACTCTTACTCTGACCTAATGGTTAAGGTCTTAGACTCTTACTCTGGCCTAATGCTTTAGGTCTTAGACTCTTTCTCTGGCCTAATGGTTAAGGTCTTAACTCTTACTCTGGCCTAATGGTTAAGGTCTTAGACTCTTACTCTGGCCTAATGGTTAAGGTCTTAGCTCTTACTCTGGGCTACTGGTTACGGTCTTAACTCTTACTCTGGCCTACTGGTTAAGGTCTTAAATCTTACTCTGGCCTAATGGTTAAGGTCTTTGCTCTTACTCTGGCCAATTGGTTAAGGTCTTAGACTCTAACTCTGGCCTAATGGTTAAGGTCTTAAACTCTTACTCTGGCCTAATGGTAAGGTCTTAACTCTTACCTTGGCCTAATGGTTAAGGTCTTAGACTCTTACTCTGGCCTAATGGTTAAGGTATTGACTCTTACTCTGGCCTAATGGTTAAGGACTTAGACTCTTACTCTGGCCTAATGGTTAAGGTCTTAACTCTTACTCTTGCCTAATGGTTAAGGTCTTAGACTCATACTCTAGCCTAATGGTTAAGGTCTTAGATTCTTACTCTGGCCTAATGGTTAAGGTCTAGACTCTTACTCTGGCCTAATGGTTAAGGTATTGACTCTTACTCTGGCCTAATGGTTAATGTCTTAGACTCTTACTCTGGCCTAATGAATAAGGTCTTAGAATCTTACTCTGGCCTAATGGTTAAGGTCTTAACTCTTACTCTGACCTAATGGTTAAGGTCTTAGACTCTTACTCTGGCCTAATGGTTAAGGTCTTAACTCTTCCTCTGGCCTAATGGTAAGATCTAGACCCTTACTCCGGCCTAATGGTTAAGGTCTTAACTCTTACTCTGGCCTTATGGTTAAGGTCTTGACTCTTACTCTGGCCTAATGGTTAAGGTCTTAGACTCTTACTCTCGCCAAATGGTTAAGGTCTTAACTCTTACTCTGACCTAATGGTTAAGGTCTTAGACTCTTACTCTGGCCTAATGGTTAAGGTCTTAGCTCTTACTCTGGCCTACTGGTTAAGGTCTTAGACTCTTACTCTGGCCTAATGGTTAAGGTCTTAACTCGTACTCTGGCCTAATGGTTAAGATCTTAGACTCTTACTCTGTCCTAATGGTTAAGGTCTTAACTCTTACTCTGGCCTACTAATTAAGGTCTTTACTCTTACACTGGCCTAATGGTTAAGGTCTTAACTCTTACTCTGGCCTAATGGTAAGGTCTAGACTCTTACTCCGGCCAAATGGTTAAGGTCCTAACTCTTACTCTGGCCTAATGCTTAAGGTCTTAGACTCTTACTCTGGCCTAATGGTTAAGGTCTTAACTCTGGGTCTTAACTCTTACTCTGACCCAATGGTTAAGGTCTTAGGCTCTTACTCTGGCCTAATGGTTAAGGTCTTAGACACTTCCTCTGGCCTACTGGTTAAGGTCTTTGTTCTTACTCTGGCCTATTGGTTAAGGTGTTTGACTCTTACTGTGGCCTAACGGTTAAGGTTTTAGACTCTTGCTCTGGCCCAATGGTTGAGGTCTTAACTCTTATTTTGGCCTAATGGTTAAGGTCTTAAACTCTTACTCTTGCCTAATGGTTAAGGTCTTAACTCTTACTCTGGCCTAATGGTTAAGGTTTTAGACTCTTACTCTAGCCTAATGGCTAAGGTCTTAACTCTTACTCTGGCCTAATGGTTAAGGTCTTGACTCTTACTCTGGCCTAATGGTTACGGTCTTAACTCTTACTCTGGCCTAATGGTTAAGGTCTTAGACTCTTACTCTGGCCTACTGGTTAAGGTCTTAGACTCTTACTCTAGCCTAATGGTTAAGGTTTTAGACTCTTACTCTGGCCTAATGGTTAAGGTCTTAGACTCTTACTCTGGCCTAATGGTTAAGGTCTCAAACTCTTACTCTGGCCTACTGGATAAGGTCTTAGACTCTTACTCTGGCCCAATGGTTAAGGTCTTAACTCTTACTCTGGCCCAATGGTTAAGGTCTTAACTCTTACTCTGGCCTAATGGTTAAGACTCTTACTCTGGCCTAATCGTTAAAGTCTTAGACTCTTACTCTGGCCTAATGGTTAAGGTCTTGACTTTTACTCTGGCCTAATGGCTAAGGTCTTAGACTCTTACTCTGGCCCAATGGTTAAGGTCTTAACTCTTACTCTGGCCCAATGGTTAAGGTCTTAACTCTTACTCTGGCCTAAAGGTTAAGGTCTTATCTCTTACTCTGGCCTATTGGTTAAGGTCTTGACTCTTACTCTGGCCTAATGGTTAAGGTATTAACTCTTACTCTGGCCTAATCGTTAAAGTCTTAGATTCTTACTCTGGCCTAATGGTTAAGGTCTAGACTCTTACTCTGGCCTAATGGTTAAGGTATTGACTCTTACTCTGGCCTAATGGTTAATGTCTTCGACTCTTACTCTGGCCTAATGGTTAAGGTCTTGATTCTTACACTAGCCTAACGGTTAAGGTCTTAGACTCTTACTCTGACCTAATGGTTAAGTTCTTAGACTCTTACTCTGGCCTAATGGTTAAGGTATTAGACTCTTACTCTGGGCTACTGGTTAAGGTCTTAACTCTTACTCTGGCCTACTGGTTAAGGTCTTAAATCTTACTCTGGCCTACTGGTTAAGGTCCTAGATCTTACTCTGGCCTAATGGTTAAGGTCTTAGACTCTTACTATGTCCTAATGGTTAAGGTCTTGACTCTTACTCTGGCCTAATGGTTAAGGTCTTAGACTCTTACTCTGGCCTAATGGTTAAGGTCTTAGCCTCTTACTCTGGCCTAATGGTTAAGGTCTTAACTCTTACTCTGGCCTAATGGTTAAGGTCTTAACTCTTACTCTGGCCTAATGGTTAAGGTCTTATACTCTAAGTCTGGCCTAATGGTAAGGTCTAGACTCTTACTCTGGCCTAATGGTTACGGTCTTAACTCTTACTCTGGCCTAATGCTTAAGGTCTTAGACTCTAACTCTGGCCTAATGGTTAAGGTCTAGACTCTTACTCTGGCCTAATGGTTAAGGTCTTAGACTCTTACTCTAGCCTAATGCTTAAGGTCTTAGACTCTTACTCTGGCCTAATGGTTAAGGTCTTAACTCTTACTCTTGCCTAATGGTTAAGGTCTTAGACTCTTACTCTAGCCTAATGGTTAAGGTCTTAGACTCTAACTCTGGCCTAATGGCTAAGGTCTAAGACTCTAACTCTGGCCTAATGGTTAAGGTCTAGACTCTTACTTTGGCCTAATGGTTAAGGTATTGACTCTTACTCTGGCCTAATGGTTAATGTCTTAGACTCTTACTCTGGCCTAATGGTTAAGGTCTTAATTCTTACACTGGCCTAATGGTTAAGGTCTAAGACTCTTACTCTAGCCTAATGTTTAAGGTCTTAGATTCTTACTCTGGCCTAATGGTTAAGGTCTAGACTCTTACTCTGGCCTAATGTTTAAGGTATTGACTCTTACTCTGGCCTAATGGTTACTGTCTTAGACTCTTACTCTGGCCTAATGGTTAAGGTCTTAATTCTTACACTGGCCTTATGGTTAAGGTCTTGACTCTTACTCTGGCCTAATGGTTTAGGTCTTAGACTCTTACTCTCGCCTAATGGTTAAGGTCTTAACTCTTACTCTGACCTAATGGTTAAGGTCTTAACTCTTACTCTGACCTAATGGTTAAGGTCTTAACTCTTACTCTGACCTAATGGTTAAGGTCTTAACTCTTACTCTGACCTAATGGTTAAGGTCTTAGACTCTGACTCTGGCCTAATGGGTAAGGTCTTAGACTCTTACTCTGGCCTAATGGTTAAGGTCTTAGACTCTTACTCTGGTCTAATGGTTAAGGTCTTAGACTCTTACTCCGGCCTACTGTTTAAGGTATTAACTCTTACTCTTGCCTAATGGTTAAGGTCTTAGACTCTTATTCTGGCCTAATGGTTAAGGTCTTAACTCTTACTCTGACCTAATGGTTAAGGTCTTAGACTCTTACTCTGGCCTAATGCTTTAGGTCTTAGACTCTTTCTCTGGCCTAATGGTTAAGGTCTTAACTCTTACTCTGGCCTAATGGTTAAGGTCTTAGACTCTTACTCTGGCCTAATGGTTAAGGTCTTAGCTCTTACTCTGGGCTACTGGTTACGGTCTTAACTCTTACTCTGGCCTACTGGTTAAGGTCTTAAATCTTACTCTGGCCTAATGGTTAAGGTCTTTGCTCTTACTCTGGCCAATTGGTTAAGGTCTTAGACTCTAACTCTGGCCTAATGGTTAAGGTCTTAAACTCTTACTCTGGCCTAATGGTAAGGTCTTAACTCTTACCTTGGCCTAATGGTTAAGGTCTTAGACTCTTACTCTGGCCTAATGGTTAAGGTATTGACTCTTACTCTGGCCTAATGGTTAAGGACTTAGACTCTTACTCTGGCCTAATGGTTAAGGTCTTAACTCTTACTCTTGCCTAATGGTTAAGGTCTTAGACTCATACTCTAGCCTAATGGTTAAGGTCTTAGATTCTTACTCTGGCCTAATGGTTAAGGTCTAGACTCTTACTCTGGCCTAATGGTTAAGGTATTGACTCTTACTCTGGCCTAATGGTTAATGTCTTAGACTCTTACTCTGGCCTAATGAATAAGGTCTTAGAATCTTACTCTGGCCTAATGGTTAAGGTCTTAACTCTTACTCTGACCTAATGGTTAAGGTCTTAGACTCTTACTCTGGCCTAATGGTTAAGGTCTTAACTCTTCCTCTGGCCTAATGGTAAGATCTAGACCCTTACTCCGGCCTAATGGTTAAGGTCTTAACTCTTACTCTGGCCTTATGGTTAAGGTCTTGACTCTTACTCTGGCCTAATGGTTAAGGTCTTAGACTCTTACTCTCGCCAAATGGTTAAGGTCTTAACTCTTACTCTGACCTAATGGTTAAGGTCTTAGACTCTTACTCTGGCCTAATGGTTAAGGTCTTAGCTCTTACTCTGGCCTACTGGTTAAGGTCTTAGACTCTTACTCTGGCCTAATGGTTAAGGTCTTAACTCGTACTCTGGCCTAATGGTTAAGATCTTAGACTCTTACTCTGTCCTAATGGTTAAGGTCTTAACTCTTACTCTGGCCTACTAATTAAGGTCTTTACTCTTACACTGGCCTAATGGTTAAGGTCTTAACTCTTACTCTGGCCTAATGGTAAGGTCTAGACTCTTACTCCGGCCAAATGGTTAAGGTCCTAACTCTTACTCTGGCCTAATGCTTAAGGTCTTAGACTCTTACTCTGGCCTAATGGTTAAGGTCTTAACTCTGGGTCTTAACTCTTACTCTGACCCAATGGTTAAGGTCTTAGGCTCTTACTCTGGCCTAATGGTTAAGGTCTTAGACACTTCCTCTGGCCTACTGGTTAAGGTCTTTGTTCTTACTCTGGCCTATTGGTTAAGGTGTTTGACTCTTACTGTGGCCTAATGGTTAAGGTTTTAGACTCTTGCTCTGGCCCAATGGTTGAGGTCTTAACTCTTATTTTGGCCTAATGGTTAAGGTCTTAAACTCTTACTCTTGCCTAATGGTTAAGGTCTTAACTCTTACTCTGGCCTAATGGTTAAGGTTTTAGACTCTTACTCTAGCCTAATGGCTAAGGTCTTAACTCTTACTCTGGCCTAATGGTTAAGGTCTTGACTCTTACTCTGGCCTAATGGTTACGGTCTTAACTCTTACTCTGGCCTAATGGTTAAGGTCTTAGACTCTTACTCTGGCCTACTGGTTAAGGTCTTAGACTCTTACTCTAGCCTAATGGTTAAGGTTTTAGACTCTTACTCTGGCCTAATGGTTAAGGTCTTAGACTCTTACTCTGGCCTAATGGTTAAGGTCTCAAACTCTTACTCTGGCCTACTGGATAAGGTCTTAGACTCTTACTCTGGCCCAATGGTTAAGGTCTTAACTCTTACTCTGGCCCAATGGTTAAGGTCTTAACTCTTACTCTGGCCTAATGGTTAAGACTCTTACTCTGGCCTAATCGTTAAAGTCTTAGACTCTTACTCTGGCCTAATGGTTAAGGTCTTGACTTTTACTCTGGCCTAATGGCTAAGGTCTTAGACTCTTACTCTGGCCCAATGGTTAAGGTCTTAACTCTTACTCTGGCCCAATGGTTAAGGTCTTAACTCTTACTCTGGCCTAAAGGTTAAGGTCTTATCTCTTACTCTGGCCTATTGGTTAAGGTCTTGACTCTTACTCTGGCCTAATGGTTAAGGTATTAACTCTTACTCTGGCCTAATCGTTAAAGTCTTAGATTCTTACTCTGGCCTAATGGTTAAGGTCTAGACTCTTACTCTGGCCTAATGGTTAAGGTATTGACTCTTACTCTGGCCTAATGGTTAATGTCTTCGACTCTTACTCTGGCCTAATGGTTAAGGTCTTGATTCTTACACTAGCCTAACGGTTAAGGTCTTAGACTCTTACTCTGACCTAATGGTTAAGTTCTTAGACTCTTACTCTGGCCTAATGGTTAAGGTATTAGACTCTTACTCTGGGCTACTGGTTAAGGTCTTAACTCTTACTCTGGCCTACTGGTTAAGGTCTTAAATCTTACTCTGGCCTACTGGTTAAGGTCCTAGATCTTACTCTGGCCTAATGGTTAAGGTCTTAGACTCTTACTATGTCCTAATGGTTAAGGTCTTGACTCTTACTCTGGCCTAATGGTTAAGGTCTTAGACTCTTACTCTGGCCTAATGGTTAAGGTCTTAGACTCTTACTCTGGCCTAATGGTTAAGGTCTTAACTCTTACTCTGGCCTAATGGTTAAGGTCTTATACTCTAAGTCTGGCCTAATGGTAAGGTCTAGACTCTTACTCTGGCCTAATGGTTAAGGTCTTAACTCATACTCTAGCCTAATGGTTAAGGTCTTAGACTCTTACTCTAGCCTAATGGTTAAGGTCTTAGACTCTTACTCTGGCCTAATGATTAAGGTCTTAACTCTTACTCTGGCCTAATGGTGAAGGGCTTAACACTTACTCTGGCCTACTGGTTAAGGTCTTAGACTCTTACTCTTGCCTATTTGTTAAGGTCTTAGACTCTTACTCTGGCCTAATGATTAAGGTCTTAACTCTTACTCTGGCCTAATGGTGAAGGGCTTAACTCTTACTCTGGCCTAATGGTTATGGTCTTAGACTCTTACTCTTGCCTAATCATTAAAGTCTTAGATTCTTACTCTGGCCTAATGGTTAAAGTCTTGACTTTTACTCTGGAATAATGGTTAAGGTGTTAGACTCTTACTCTGGCCTAATGGTTAAGGTCTAGACTCTTACTCTAGCCTAATGGTTAAGGTCTTAGACTCTTACTCTAGCCTAATGGTTAATGTCTTAGACTCTTACTCTGGCCTAATGGTTAAGGTCTTAGAATCTTACTCTGGCCTAATGGTTAAGGTCTTAACTCTTACTCTGACCTAATGGTTAAGGTCTTAGACTCTTACTCTGGCCTAATGGTTAAGGTCTTAACTCTTACTCTGGCCTAATGGTAAGATCTAGACCCTTACTCCGGCCTAATGGTTAAGGTCTTAACTCTTACTCTGGCCTTATGGTTAAGGTCTTGACTCTTACTCTGGCCTAATGGTTAAGGTCTTAGACTCTTACTCTCGCCTAATGGTTAAGGTCTTAACTCTTACTCTGACCTAATGGTTAAGGTCTTAACTCTTACTCTGACCTAATGGTTAAGGTCTTAGACTCTGACTCTGGCCTAATGGGTAAGGTCTTAGACTCTTACTCTGGCCTAATGGTTAAGGTCTTAGACTCTTACTCTGGTCTAATGGTTAAGGTCTTAGACTCTTACTCCGGCCTACTGTTTAAGGTATTAACTCTTACTCTTGCCTAATGGTTAAGGTCTTAGACTCTTATTCTGGCCTAATGGTCAAGGTCTTAACTCTTACTCTGACCTAATGGTTAAGGTCTTAGACTCTTACTCTGGCCTAATGCTTAAGGTCTTAGACTCTTTCTCTGGCCTAATGGTTAAGGTCTTAACTCTTACTCTGGCCTAATGGTTAAGGTTTTAGACTCTTGCTCTGGCCCAATGGTTGAGGTCTTAACTCTTATTTTGGCCTAATGGTTAAGGTCTTAAACTCTTACTCTTGCCTAATGGTTAAGGTCTTAACTCTTACTCTGGCCTAATGGTTAAGGTTTTAGACTCTTACTCTAGCCTAATGGCTAAGGTCTTAACTCTTACTCTGGCCTAATGGTTAAGGTCTTGACTCTTACTCTGGCCTAATGGGTAAGGTCTTAACTCTTACTCTGGCCTAATGGTTAAGGTCTTAGACTCTTACTCTGGCCTACTGGTTAAAATCTTAGACTCTTACTCTAGCCTAATGGTTAAGGTCTTAGACTCTTACTCTGGCCTAATGGTTAAGGTCTTAGACTCTTACTCTGGCCTAATGGTTAAGGTCTCAAACTCTTACTCTGGCCTACTGGATAAGGTCTTAAGTCTTACTTTGACCTAATGGTTAAGGTCTTAGACTCTTACTCTGGCCTAATGGTTAAGGTCTTGACTCTTACTCTGGCCTAATGGGTAATGTCTTAGACTCTTACTCTGGCCTAAAGGTTAAGGTCTTAACTCTTACTCTGGCCTAATGGTTAAGGTCTTAGACTCTTACTCTGGCCCAATGGTTAAGGTCTTAACTCTTACTCTGGCTCAATGGTTAAGGTCTTAACTCTTACTCTGGCCTAATGGTTAAGACTCTTACTCTGGCCTAATCGTTAAAGTCTTAGACTCTTACTCTGGCCTAATGGTTAAGGTCTTGACTTTTACTCTGGCCTAATGGCTAAGGTCTTAGACTCTTACTCTGGCCCAATGGTTAAGGTCTCAACTCTTACTCTGGCCCAATGGTTAAGGTCTTATCTCTTACTCTGGCCTAGTGGTTAAGGTCTAGACTCTTACTCTGGCCTAATGGTTAAGGTATTGACTCTTACTCTGGCCTAATGGTTAATGTCTTAGACTCTTACTCTGGCCTAATGGTTAAGGTCTTGATTCTTACACTAGCCTAACGGTTAAGGTCTTAGACTCTTACTCTGACCTAATGGTTAAGTTCTTAGACTCTTACTCTTGCCTAATGGTTAAGGTATTAGACTCTTACTCTGGGCTACTGGTTAAGGTCTTAACTCTTACTCTGGCCTACTGGTTAAGGTCTTAAATCTTACTCTGGCCTACTGGTTAAGGTCTTAGATCTTACTCTGGCCTAATGGTTAAGGTCTTAGACTCTTACTCTGTCCTAATGGTTAAGGTCTTGACTCTTACTCTGGCCTAATGGTTAAGGTCTTAGACACTTACTCTGGCCTAATGGTTAAGGTCTTAGACTCTTACTCTGGCCTAATGGTTAAGGTCTTAACTCTTACTCTGGCCCAATGGTTAAGGTCTTAACTCTTACTCTGGCCCAATGGTTAAGGTCTTAATTCTTACTCTGGCCTAATGGTTAAGACTCTTACTCTGGCCTAATCGTTAAAGTCTTAGACTCTTACTCTGGCCTAATGGTTAAGGTCTTGACTTTTACTCTGGCCTAATGGCTAAGGTCTTAGACTCTTACTCTGGCCCAATGGATAAGGTCCTATACTCTAAGTCTGGCCTAATGGTTAAGGTCTTATCTCTTACTCTGGCCTAATGGTTAAGGTCTTATACTCTAAGTCTGGCCTAATGGTAAGGTCTAGATTCTTACTCTGGCCTAATGGTTAAGGTCTTAACTCTTACTCTAGCCGAATGGTTAAGGTCTTAGACTCTTACTCTAGCCTAATGGTTAAGGTCTGAGACTCTTACTCTGGCCTAATGATTACGGTCTTAACTCTTACTCTGGCCTAATGGTGAAGGGCTTAACACTTACTCTGGCCTACTGGTTAAGGTCTTAGACTCTTACTCTTGCCTATTGGTTAAGGTCTTAGACTCTTACTCTGGCCTAATGATTAAGGTCTTAACTCTTACTCTGGCCTAATGGTGAAGGGCTTAACTCTTACTCTGGCCTAATGGTTAAGGTCTTAGACTCTTACTCCTGCCTAATCATTAAAGTCTTAGATTCTTACTCTGGCCTAATGGTTAAAGTCTTGACTTTTACTCTGGAATAATGGTTAAGGTGTTAGACTCTTACTCTGGCCTAATGGTTAAGGTCTAGACTCTTACTCTAGCCTAATGGTTAAGGTCTTAGACTCTTACTCTAGCCTAATGGTTAAGGTCTTAGACTCTAACTCTGGCCTAATGGCTAAGGTCTTAGACTCTAACTCTGGCCTAATGGTTAAGGTCTAGACTCTTACACTGGCCTAATGGTTAAGGTCTTAACTCTTACTCTGGCCTAATGCTTAAGGTCTTAGACTCTAACTCTGGCCTAATGGTGAAGGTCTAGACTCTTACTCTGGCCTAATGGTTAAGGTCTTAGACTCTTACTCTAGCCTAATGCTTAAGGTCTTAGACTCTTACTCTGGCCTAATGGTTAAGGTCTTAACTCTTACTCTTGCCTAATTGTTAAGGTCTTAGACTCTTACTCTAGCCTAATGGTTAAGGTCTTAGACTCTAACTCTGGCCTAATGGCTAAGGTCTAAGACTCTAACTCTGGCCTAATGGTTAACGTCTAGACTCTTACTTTGGCATAATGGTTAAGGTATTGACTCTTACTCTGGCCTAATGGTTAATGTCTTAGACTCTTACTCTGGCCTAATGGTTAAGGTCTTAATTCTTACACTGGCCTAATGGTTAAGGTATTGACTCTTACTCTGGCCTAATGGTTAAGGTCTTAGACTCTTACTCTGGCCTAAGGGTTAAGGTCTTGACTCTTACTCTGGCCTAATGGTTAATGTCTTAGACTCTTACTCTGGCCTAATGGTTAAGGTCTTAATTCTTACACTGGCCTAACGGTTAAGGTCTTAGACTCTTACTCTGACCTAATGGTTAAGGTCTTGACTCTTACTCTGGCCTAATGGTTAAGGTCTTAGACTCTTACTCTGGCCTAATGGTTAAGGTATTAGACTCTTACTCTGGGCTACTGGTTAAGGTCTTAACTCTTACTCTGGCCTACTGGTTAAGGTCTTAAATCTTACTCTGGCCTAATGGTTAAGGTCTTTGCTCTTACTCTGGCCAATTGGTTAAGGTCTTAGACTCTAACTCTGGCCTAATGTTTAAGGTCTTAAACTCTTACTCTGGCCTAATGGTAAGGTCTTAACTCTTACCTTGGCCTAATGGTTAAGGTCTTAGACTCTTACTCTGGCCTAATGGTTAAGGTCTTGACTCTTACTCTGGCCTAATGGTTAATGTCTTAGACTCTTACTCTGGCCTAATGGTTAAGGTCTTAATTCTTACACTGGCCTAACAGTTAAGGTCTTAGACTCTTACTCTGACCTAATGGTTAAGGTCTTGACTCTTACTCTGGCCTAATGGTTAAGGTCTTAGACTCTTACTCTGGCCTAATGGTTAAGGTATTAGACTCTTACTCTGGGCTACTGGTTAAGGTCTTAACTCTTATTCTGGCCTACTGGTTAAGGTCTTAAATCTTACTCTGGCCTAATGGTTAAGGTCTTTGCTCTTACTCTGGCCAATTGGTTAAGGTCTTAGACTCTAACTCTGGCCTAATGTTTAAGGTCTTAAACTCTTACTCTGGCCTAATGGTAAGGTCTTAACTCTTACCTTGGCCTAATGGTTAAGGTCTTAGACTCTTACTCTGGCCTAATGGTTAAGGTCTTAACTCTTACTCTTGCCTAATGGTTAAGGTCTTAGACTCTTACTCTAGCCTAATGGTTAAGGTCTTAGATTCTTACTCTGGCCTAATGGTTAAGATCTAGACTCTTACTCTGGCCTAATGGTTAAGGTATTGACTCTTACTCTGGCCTAATGGTTAATGTCTTAGACTCTTACTCTGGCCTAATGGTTAAGGTCTTAACTCTTACTCTGACTGTAGGAGAGTGGCATCGACTGCATAGATGCCCCCAACTTTTTGCTGATGTTTTGACTGTTTTTATGACTTTAGCCAGGCTGTGGCCCTGCTATCCAGGACCCCAGCCTATCTGCTTCCTCTGTTAAACAATGTGAGTACCCTAGGTACCAACCAATTGGATGCTGGACATACCCTACCAGTCCCTTGTAGATGGTGCCCTAGGTACCCAGGGCATGGGTCCCCCAGTAGGCCTACCAGGGCTGCAGCACTTATTGTGCCACCCTGGGACAGCCACCCAAACTGACACCACCAGATCACTACTGTAGTCTGGGTAAGGTGGTGCTAGCACCCCTTACAGGGATGTAGGTACCCTATATCCCATACCCTTACAACACATATACTCTCATAGGTCACCCCTATGGCAGGCCCTGGTAATCCTACAGGGCTGGGTGCTGAGGTATGTGTGAGGGGGGACCCCTACGTGAGTAGGACCTCTCTGCAACCTTCGTAAAATCGCTACTGGGTTGTTTGTAGTGTAGCCATACCATATACTCTTAACCGCATTATAAGTTATTGCGTCATCGCTGTAACTTGGGAATGGCTACACAGAACCATATCGTGTTTGGTGTCAAACATGAAGGAATCATACCCCCAGTCCAGCCATGGGCATGAGGGTACGATTCCCCCTTGCTAGGAGGGTGATATGGGAAAAGCGGTAGAATTTAGACACCAATTTAAAAGTGCACATGTACCACAAATGGCTACTGTCCGCCACCTACACGACTCTGGCTGGCTGTTGCTGGGGAAAACCCCAGCCTCGCCATCTGGACAATAGGGCTCCTGTGGCAGGGAGGTGCCAGCACCTCCCCAGACAGGATATGTGGATTGGAACAGGGTGGGTGCACCAAATGTCCATTCAGAGTTGCACGTAGGCAGCTGCAGAGCCCCAATTCTGCATACACCGCCTGGAACCGGTTCAGGGGCATCCTGCCCCTCGCCCAGGTGGGAAACACACAAAGGGAAGTGGGTGTAGCCACCCTTTCCCGCCTCTACTCTGATTGGTAGGCTCTATTTGGAACCATCCCCTAATCTTGGGGATATATGGGAATAACTTTGCCCTAGAGCCTTAGATTGGTCCAGAACTTTACAGAACTGACCTTCGAGGAGCTGCTGCCCAGCTGACTGAAGAAATCTCCCTTGGGATAAAGGAGTTATCCCCCTGCTTGGCAGGCACCTAAAAGACTGCAAGATACCCGGTTGGAACTTCGCTGCTCTCACGAACTTCGACACCTTCCATCAACCTTGAGGTGGGTCTCCAGTGCATCTCAGAGTCCTGTGAGCGTGTCCAGCAAGTCTGAGCACTGTGGACCACGTGGGTGTCGAGATCCCTGCATACCCCAAGACCCCGGCCACCTCTTGCATAGCACACGACCCCGACCAGTGGGGAAGTTGTGCTTTGGCCCATTTTTGAGCCAACCTTTAAGCAGCATCCGTCCTAAAGCTCAGCTCCCTAGTCTGCTCCGGTGGCCCGTGGGAGCCCTTTTACGCACTCCATTTTGCTGCCTTCTGTGGTCCCTTGTCTCTCAACTTGTGGGCCCTGACGGAGGACAATCTACTTCTCCAAGAGTTCCCCTGGTTGCTCCAGGCCTGCTCTACGCTCCCTGCAAAGGGGAGCACCCTCAGACCTCGTGGGTCTGCACCAGCAGCTGCTTTGTACATCTTCTGTGGGTTGCGGTTGCCAATGCTTAGTGGATCCAATCGGGACACTAACACCGCAGTGACCCTCATCCGACGTGGGACAGTCGCCCTCCAGAAGCTGGCCTTCCTTGATGCCTCCCAGAGCCCGTGACTGCAGAGCCCAGCTGTACCTTTCTCACCTGAAGCACCCGACATCCACGAGCTCCTTCCTGTGAGCTCCCTGGTCACTGTGCTGTGACCCAGACTCTGTCCCCTCTGCTTTCAGGTCCTTCTCTACATTTCCTACATCTTTAATCTTCACGACTTTAGCGACGCTTTCAGCTAGCAGCAGTTTGGACTACTTTTCCATTGAAAATCAGCCCGCGACCCGACACCAGAATCGACCTATGCACCCGGCTTCCCTGGGGCAGGTAACAGTGGTACTTCGGTACTTCCGTGGTGGTGGGCTCTCCAAAGCCTTAAGTCTCAAGTCTTAACTTTGTACTACTGCTAGAAGTGTCCTTTAACTTTAAATATTCAACCGCGACATTCTCCATAGGCTAACATTGAGATCCCGACAGCAGCTTCTCGCACTGCACACGCCTCCCGTGGGTCCCCTTCCTCATAACTGTGGGTGGATTCTGAAGGGGCAAGTGATCCTGAATGCCCTAGGCATTGCCTGTAGAATTGTCGTGGTTCTTATACCACTATTTTAGTATATGGTTTGGTCCCCCCCTGGGGCCCATTGATTTCTGTGCTATTTATTGTGTTTATAAATGCTTGTTTGAAGTGTAACTTTGTCACTAGTCACATAAAGTGTCTGTGGGATTCTACTTAGAATAAATACATATATTTTATATATATACCTGTGTGGGCTACTCTTTCATTTGGTCATTCAAGAGGTTATTATGTAAAACAATAAGCTTAACACTCCTTCAAGACTTAGCCTGAAGGCTGCTCTCCACAGCTACCACTAGGATAGCTTTCTTTAAAGGTTGTCTTAAACCTATCATCAATAAGAGTCGAATTGGACTGGTGCAAGGTGTCCCTATAACTGGGAACAACATATGCCAGGCCAACTTCTCACACTGACCAAATGGTTAAGGTCTTAACTCTTACTCTGGCCTAATGGTAAGATCTAGACCCTTACTCCGGCCTAATGGTTAAGGTCTTAACTCTTACTCTGGCCTTATGGTTAAGGTCTTGACTCTTACTCTGGCCTAATGGTTAAGGTCTTAGACTCTTACTCTCGCCTAATGGTTAAGGTCTTAACTCTTACTCTGACCTAATGGTTAAGGTCTTAGACTCTGACTCTGGCCTAATGGGTAAGGTCTTAGACTCTTACTCTGGCCTAATGGTTAAGGTCTTAGACTCTTACTCTGGTCTAATGGTTAAGGTCTTAGACTCTTACTCTGGCCTACTGTTTAAGGTATTAACTCTGACTCTTGCCTAATGGTTAAGGTCTTAGACTCTTACTCTGGCCTAATGGTTAAGGTCTTAACTCTTACTATGGCCTACTGATTAAGGTCTTTACTCTTACACTGGCCTAATGGTTAAGGTTTTAACTCTTACTCTGGCCTAATGCTTAAGGTCTTAGACTCTTTCTCTGGCCTAATGGTTAAGGTCTTAACTCTTACTCTGGCCTAATGGTTAAGGTCTTAGCTCTTACTCTGGCCTACTGGTTAAGGTCTTAGACTCTTACTCTGGCCTAATGGTTAAGGTCTTAACTCGTACTCTGGCCTAATGGTTAAGGTCTTAACTCTTACTCTGGCCTAATGGTGAAGGGCTTAACTCTTACTCTGGCCTAATGGTTAAGGTCTTAGACTCTTACTCTTGCCTAATCGTTAAAGTCTTAGATTCTTACTCTGGCCTAATGGTTAAGGTCTTGACTTTTACTCTGGCCTAATGGTTAAGGTCTTAGACTCTTACTCTGGCCTAATGGTTAAGGTCTAGACTCTTACTCTAGCCTAATGGTTAAGGTCTTAGACTCTTACTCTAGCCTAATGGTTAAGGTCTTAGACTCTTACTCTTGCTTAATGGTTAAGGTCTTGACTCTTATTCTGGCCTAATGGTTAAGGTCTTAACTCTTACTCTGGCCTAACGGCTAAGGTCTTAGACTCTAACTCTGGCCTAATGGTTAAGGTCTAGACTCTTACACTGGCCTAATGGTTAAGGTATTGACTCTTACTCTGGCCTAATGGTCAAGGTCTTAGACTCTTACTCTGGCCTAATCTGTTAAGGTCTTAACTCTTACTCTTGCCTAATGGTTAAGGTCTTAGACTCTTACTCTAGCCTAATGGTTAAGGTCTTAGACTCTAACTCTGGCCTAATGGCTAAGGTCTTAGACTCTAACTCTGGCCTAATGGTTAAGGTCTAGACTTTTACACTGGCCTAGTGGTTAAGGTATTGACTCTTACTCTGGCCTAATGGTTAAGGTCTTAGACTCTTACTCTAGCCTAATGCTTAAGGTCTTAGACTCTTACTCTTGCTTAATGGTTAAGGTCTTGACTCTTACTCTGGCCTAATGGTTAAGGTTAAGGTCTAGACTGTTACTCTGGCCTAATGGTTAAGGTCTACACTCTTACTCTGGCCTAATGGTTAAGGTCTTAACTCTTACGCTGGCTTAATGGTAAGGTCTTAACTCTTACTCTGGCCTAATGGTTAAAGTCTTAGACTCTTACTCTGGCCTACTGGTTAAAATCTTAGACTCTTACTCTAGCCTAATGGTTAAGGTCTTAGACTCTTACTCTGGCCTAATGGTTAAGGTCTTAGACTCTTACTCTGGCCTAATGGTTAAGGTCTCAAACTCTTACTCTGGCCTACTGGATAAGGTCTTAAGTCTTACTTTGACCTAATGGTTAAGGTCTTAGACTCTTACTCTGGCCCAATGGTTAAGGTCTCAACTCTTACTCTGGCCCAATGGTTAAGGTCTTATCTCTTACTCTGGCTTAATGGTTAAGGTCTTGACTCTTACTCTGGCCTAATGGTTAAGGTATTAACTCTTACTCTGGCCTAATCGTTAAAGTCTTAGATTCTTACTCTGGCCTAATGGTTAAGGTCTAGACTCTTACTCTGGCCTAATGGTTAAGGTATTGACTCTTACTCTGGCCTAATGGTTAATGTCTTAGACTCTTACTCTGGCCTAATGGTTAAGGTCTTGATTCTTACACTAGCCTAACGGTTAAGGTCTTAGACTCTTACTCTGACCTAATGGTTAAGTTCTTAGACTCTTACTCTGGCCTAATGGTTAAGGTATTAGACTCTTACTCTGGGCTACTGGTTAAGGTCTTAACTCTTACTCTGGCCTACTGGTTAAGGTCTTAAATCTTACTCTGGCCTACTGGTTAAGGTCTTAGATCTTACTCTGGCCTAATGGTTAAGGTCTTAGACTCTTACTCTGTCCTAATGGTTAAGGTCTTGACTCTTACTCTGGCCTAATGGTTAAGGTCTTAGACACTTACTCTGGCCTAATGGTTAAGGTCTTAGACTCTTACTCTGGCCTAACGGTTAAGGTCTTAACTCTTACTCTGGCCCAATGGTTAAGGTCTTAACTCTTACTCTGGCCCAATGGTTAAGGTCTTAACTCTTACTCTGGCCTAATGGTTAAGACTCTTACTCTGGCCTAATCGTTAAAGTCTTAGACTCTTACTCTGGTCTAATGGTTAAGGTCTTGACTTTTACTCTGGCCTAATGGCTAAGGTCTTAGACTCTTACTCTGGCCCAATGGTTAAGGTCTTAACTCTTACTCTGGCCCAATGGTTAAGGTCTTATCTCTTACTCTGGCCTAATGGTTAAGGTCTTATACTCTAAGTCTGGTCTAATGGTAAGGTCTAGACTCTTACTCTGGCCTAATGGTTAAGGTCTTAACTCTTACTCTAGCCTAATGGTTAAGGTCTTAGACTCTTACTCTAGCCTAATGGTTAAGGTCTGAGACTCTTACTCTGGCCTAATGATTAAGGTCTTAACTCTTACTCTGGCCTAATGGTGAAGGGCTTAACACTTACTCTGGCCTACTGGTTAAGGTCTTAGACTCTTACTCTTGCCTATTGGTTAAGGTCTTAGACTCTTACTCTGGCCTAATGATTAAGGTCCTAACTCTTACTCTGGCCTAATGGTGAAGGGCTTAACTCTTACTCTGGCCTAATGGTTAAGGTCTTAGACTCTTACTCTTGCCTAATCGATAAAGTCTTAGATTCTTACTCTGGCCTAATGGTTAAACTCTTGACTTTTACTCTGGAATAATGGTTAAGGTGTTAGACTCTTACTCTGGCCTAATGGTTAAGGTCTAGACTCTTACTCTAGCCTAATGGTTAAGGTCTTAGACTCTTACTCTAGCCTAATGGTTAAGGTCTTAGACTCTAACTCTGGCCTAATGGCTAAGGTCTTAGACTCTAACTCTGGCCTAATGGTTAAGGTCTAGACTCTTACACTGGCCTAATGGTTAAGGTCTTAACTCTTACTCTGGCCTAATGCTTAAGGTCTTAGACTCTAACTCTGGCCTAATGGTGAAGGTCTAGACTCTTACTCTGGCCTAATGGTTAAGGTCTTAGACTCTTACTCTAGCCTAATGCTTAAGGTCTTAGACTCTTACTCTGGCCTAATGGTTAAGGTCTTAACTCTTACTCTTGCCTAATTGTTAAGGTCTTAGACTCTTACTCTAGCCTAATGGTTAAGGTCTTAGACTCTAACTCTGGCCTAATGGCTAAGGTCTAAGACTCTAACTCTGGCCTAATGGTTAACGTCTAGACTCTTACTCTAGCCTAATGCTTAAGGTCTTAGACTCTTACTCTGACCTAATGGTTAAGGTCTTGACTCTTACTCTGGCCTAATGGCTAAGGTCTTAGACTCTTACTCTGGCCTAATGGTTAAGGTATTAGACTCTTACTCTGGGCTACTGGTAAGGTCTTAACTCTTACCTTGGCCTAATGGTTAAGGTCTTAGACTCTTACTCTGGCCTAATGGTTAAGGTCTTAACTCTTACTCTTGCCTAATGGTTAAGGTCTTAGACTCTTACTCTAGCCTAATGGTTAAGGTCTTAGATTCTTACTCTGGCCTAATGGTTAAGATCTAGACTCTTACTCTGGCCTAATGGTTAAGGTATTGACTCTTACTCTGGCCTAATGGTTAATGTCTTAGACTCTTACTCTGGCCTAATGGTTAAGGTCTTAACTCTTACTCTGACTGTAGGAGAGTGGCATCGACTGCATAGATGCCCCCAACTTTTTGCTGATGTTTTGACTGTTTTTATGACTTTAGCCAGGCTGTGGCCCTGCTATCCAGGACCCCAGCCTATCTGCTTCCTCTGTTAAACAATGTGAGTACCCTAGGTACCAACCAATTGGATGCTGGACATACCCTACCAGTCCCTTGTAGATGGTGCCCTAGGTACCCAGGGCATGGGTCCCCCAGTAGGCCTACCAGGGCTGCAGCACTTATTGTGCCACCCTGGGACAGCCACCCAAACTGACACCACCAGATCACTACTGTAGTCTGGGTAAGGTGGTGCTAGCACCCCTTACAGGGATGTAGGTACCCTATATCCCATACCCTTACAACACATATACTCTCATAGGTCACCCCTATGGCAGGCCCTGGTAATCCTACAGGGCTGGGTGCTGAGGTATGTGTGAGGGGGGACCCCTACGTGAGTAGGACCTCTCTGCAACCTTCGTAAAATCGCTACTGGGTTGTTTGTAGTGTAGCCATACCATATACTCTTAACCGCATTATAAGTTATTGCGTCATCGCTGTAACTTGGGAATGGCTACACAGAACCATATCGTGTTTGGTGTCAAACATGAAGGAATCATACCCCCAGTCCAGCCATGGGCATGAGGGTACGATTCCCCCTTGCTAGGAGGGTGATATGGGAAAAGCGGTAGAATTTAGACACCAATTTAAAAGTGCACATGTACCACAAATGGCTACTGTCCGCCACCTACACGACTCTGGCTGGCTGTTGCTGGGGAAAACCCCAGCCTCGCCATCTGGACAATAGGGCTCCTGTGGCAGGGAGGTGCCAGCACCTCCCCAGACAGGATATGTGGATTGGAACAGGGTGGGTGCACCAAATGTCCATTCAGAGTTGCACGTAGGCAGCTGCAGAGCCCCAATTCTGCATACACCGCCTGGAACCGGTTCAGGGGCATCCTGCCCCTCGCCCAGGTGGGAAACACACAAAGGGAAGTGGGTGTAGCCACCCTTTCCCGCCTCTACTCTGATTGGTAGGCTCTATTTGGAACCATCCCCTAATCTTGGGGATATATGGGAATAACTTTGCCCTAGAGCCTTAGATTGGTCCAGAACTTTACAGAACTGACCTTCGAGGAGCTGCTGCCCAGCTGACTGAAGAAATCTCCCTTGGGATAAAGGAGTTATCCCCCTGCTTGGCAGGCACCTAAAAGACTGCAAGATACCCGGTTGGAACTTCGCTGCTCTCACGAACTTCGACACCTTCCATCAACCTTGAGGTGGGTCTCCAGTGCATCTCAGAGTCCTGTGAGCGTGCCCAGCAAGTCTGAGCACCGTGGACCACGTGGGTGTCGAGATCCCTGCATACCCCAAGACCCCGGCCACCTCTTGCATCGCACACGACCCCGACCAGTGGGGAAGTTGTGCTTTGGCCCATTTCTGAGCCAACCTTTAAGCAGCATCCGTCCTAAAGCTCAGCTCCCTAGTCTGCTCCGGTGGCCCGTGGGAGCCCTTTTACGCACTCCATTTTGCTGCCTTCTGCGGTCCCTTGTCTCTCAACTTGTGGGCCCTGACGGAGGACAATCTACTTCTCCAAGAGTTCCCCTGGTTGCTCCAGGCCTGCTCTACGCTCCCTGCAAAGGGGAGCACCCTCAGACCTCGTGGGTCTGCACCAGCAGCTGCTTTGTACATCTTCTGTGGGTTGCGGTTGCCAATGCTTAGTGGATCCAATCGGGACACTAACACCGCAGTGACCCTCATCCGACGTGGGACAGTCGCCCTCCAGAAGCTGGCCTTCCTTGATGCCTCCCAGAGCCCGTGACTGCAGAGCCCAGCTGTACCTTTCTCACCTGAAGCACCCGACATCCACGAGCTCCTTCCTGTGAGCTCCCTGGTCACTGTGCTGTGACCCAGACTCTGTCCCCTCTGCTTTCAGGTCCTTCTCTACATTTCCTACATCTTTAATCTTCACGACTTCAGCGACGCTTTCAGCTAGCAGCAGTTTGGATTACTTTTCCATTGAAAATCAGCCCGCGACCCGACACCAGAATCGACCTATGCACCCGGCTTCCCTGGGGCAGGTAACAGTGGTACTTCGGTACTTCCGTGGTGGTGGGCTCTCCAAAGCCTTAAGTCTCAAGTCTTAACTTTGTACTACTGCTAGAAGTGTCCTTTAACTTTAAATATTCAACCGCGACATTCTCCATAGGCTAACATTGAGATCCCGACAGCAGCTTCTCGCACTGCACACGCCTCCCGTGGGTCCCCTTCCTCATAACTGTGGGTGGGTTCTGAAGGGGCAAGTGATCCTGAATGCCCTAGGCATTGCCTGTAGAATTGTCGTGGTTCTTATACCACTATTTTAGTATATGGTTTGGTCCCCCCCTGGGGCCCATTGATTTCTGTGCTATTTATTGTGTTTATAAATGCTTGTTTGAAGTGTAACTTTGCCACTAGTCACATAAAGTGTCTGTGGGATTCTACTTAGAATAAATACATATATTTTATATATATACCTGTGTGGGCTACTCTTTCATTTGGTCATTCAAGAGGTTATTATGGTAAAACAATAAGCTTAACACTCCTTCAAGACTTAGCCTGAAGGCTGCTCTCCACAGCTACCACTAGGATAGCTTTCTTTAAAGGTTGTCTTAAACCTATCATCAATAAGAGTCGAATTGGACTGGTGCAAGGTGTCCCTATAACTGGGAACAACATATGCCAGGCCAACTTCTCACACTGACCTAATGGTTAAGGTCTTAACTCTTACTCTGGCCTAATGGTAAGATCTAGACCCTTACTCCGGCCTAATGGTTAAGGTCTTAACTCTTACTCTGGCCTTATGGTTAAGGTCTTGACTCTTACTCTGGCCTAATGGTTAAGGTCTTAGACTCTTACTCTCGCCTAATGGTTAAGGTCTTAACTCTTACTCTGACCTAATGGTTAAGGTCTTAGACTCTGACTCTGGCCTAATGGGTAAGGTCTTAGACTCTTACTCTGGCCTAATGGTTAAGGTCTTAGACTCTTACTCTGGTCTAATGGTTAAGGTCTTAGACTCTTACTCTGGCCTACTGTTTAAGGTATTAACTCTGACTCTTGCCTAATGGTTAAGGTCTTAGACTCTTACTCTGGCCTAATGGTTAAGGTCTTAACTCTTACTATGGCCTACTGATTAAGGTCTTTACTCTTACACTGGCCTAATGGTTAAGGTTTTAACTCTTACTCTGGCCTAATGCTTAAGGTCTTAGACTCTTTCTCTGGCCTAATGGTTAAGGTCTTAACTCTTACTCTGGCCTAATGGTTAAGGTCTTAGCTCTTACTCTGGCCTACTGGTTAAGGTCTTAGACTCTTACTCTGGCCTAATGGTTAAGGTCTTAACTCGTACTCTGGCCTAATGGTTAAGGTCTTAACTCTTACTCTGGCCTAATGGTGAAGGGCTTAACTCTTACTCTGGCCTAATGGTTAAGGTCTTAGACTCTTACTCTTGCCTAATCGTTAAAGTCTTAGATTCTTACTCTGGCCTAATGGTTAAGGTCTTGACTTTTACTCTGGCCTAATGGTTAAGGTCTTAGACTCTTACTCTGGCCTAATGGTTAAGGTCTAGACTCTTACTCTAGCCTAATGGTTAAGGTCTTAGACTCTTACTCTAGCCTAATGGTTAAGGTCTTAGACTCTTACTCTTGCTTAATGGTTAAGGTCTTGACTCTTAATCTGGCCTAATGGTTAAGGTCTTAACTCTTACTCTGGCCTAACGGCTAAGGTCTTAGACTCTAACTCTGGCCTAATGGTTAAGGTCTAGACTCTTACACTGGCCTAATGGTTAAGGTATTGACTCTTACTCTGGCCTAATGGTCAAGGTCTTAGACTCTTACTCTGGCCTAATCTGTTAAGGTCTTAACTCTTACTCTTGCCTAATGGTTAAGGTCTTAGACTCTTACTCTAGCCTAATGGTTAAGGTCTTAGACTCTAACTCTGGCCTAATGGCTAAGGTCTTAGACTCTAACTCTGGCCTAATGGTTAAGGTCTAGACTTTTACACTGGCCTAGTGGTTAAGGTATTGACTCTTACTCTGGCCTAATGGTTAAGGTCTTAGACTCTTACTCTAGCCTAATGCTTAAGGTCTTAGACTCTTACTCTTGCTTAATGGTTAAGGTCTTGACTCTTACTCTGGCCTAATGGTTAAGGTTAAGGTCTAGACTGTTACTCTGGCCTAATGGTTAAGGTCTACACTCTTACTCTGGCCTAATGGTTAAGGTCTTAACTCTTACGCTGGCTTAATGGTAAGGTCTTAACTCTTACTCTGGCCTAATGGTTAAAGTCTTAGACTCTTACTCTGGCCTACTGGTTAAAATCTTAGACTCTTACTCTAGCCTAATGGTTAAGGTCTTAGACTCTTACTCTGGCCTAATGGTTAAGGTCTTAGACTCTTACTCTGGCCTAATGGTTAAGGTCTCAAACTCTTACTCTGGCCTACTGGATAAGGTCTTAAGTCTTACTTTGACCTAATGGTTAAGGTCTTAGACTCTTACTCTGGCCCAATGGTTAAGGTCTCAACTCTTACTCTGGCCCAATGGTTAAGGTCTTATCTCTTACTCTGGCTTAATGGTTAAGGTCTTGACTCTTACTCTGGCCTAATGGTTAAGGTATTAACTCTTACTCTGGCCTAATCGTTAAAGTCTTAGATTCTTACTCTGGCCTAATGGTTAAGGTCTAGACTCTTACTCTGGCCTAATGGTTAAGGTATTGACTCTTACTCTGGCCTAATGGTTAATGTCTTAGACTCTTACTCTGGCCTAATGGTTAAGGTCTTGATTCTTACACTAGCCTAACGGTTAAGGTCTTAGACTCTTACTCTGACCTAATGGTTAAGTTCTTAGACTCTTACTCTGGCCTAATGGTTAAGGTATTAGACTCTTACTCTGGGCTACTGGTTAAGGTCTTAACTCTTACTCTGGCCTACTGGTTAAGGTCTTAAATCTTACTCTGGCCTACTGGTTAAGGTCTTAGATCTTACTCTGGCCTAATGGTTAAGGTCTTAGACTCTTACTCTGTCCTAATGGTTAAGGTCTTGACTCTTACTCTGGCCTAAAGGTTAAGGTCTTAGACACTTACTCTGGCCTAATGGTTAAGGTCTTAGACTCTTACTCTGGCCTAACGGTTAAGGTCTTAACTCTTACTCTGGCCCAATGGTTAAGGTCTTAACTCTTACTCTGGCCCAATGGTTAAGGTCTTAACTCTTACTCTGGCCTAATGGTTAAGACTCTTACTCTGGCCTAATCGTTAAAGTCTTAGACTCTTACTCTGGTCTAATGGTTAAGGTCTTGACTTTTACTCTGGCCTAATGGCTAAGGTCTTAGACTCTTACTCTGGCCCAATGGTTAAGGTCTTAACTCTTACTCTGGCCCAATGGTTAAGGTCTTATCTCTTACTCTGGCCTAATGGTTAAGGTCTTATACTCTAAGTCTGGTCTAATGGTAAGGTCTAGACTCTTACTCTGGCCTAATGGTTAAGGTCTTAACTCTTACTCTAGCCTAATGGTTAAGGTCTTAGACTCTTACTCTAGCCTAATGGTTAAGGTCTGAGACTCTTACTCTGGCCTAATGATTAAGGTCTTAACTCTTACTCTGGCCTAATGGTGAAGGGCTTAACACTTACTCTGGCCTACTGGTTAAGGTCTTAGACTCTTACTCTTGCCTATTGGTTAAGGTCTTAGACTCTTACTCTGGCCTAATGATTAAGGTCCTAACTCTTACTCTGGCCTAATGGTGAAGGGCTTAACTCTTACTCTGGCCTAATGGTTAAGGTCTTAGACTCTTACTCTTGCCTAATCGATAAAGTCTTAGATTCTTACTCTGGCCTAATGGTTAAACTCTTGACTTTTACTCTGGAATAATGGTTAAGGTGTTAGACTCTTACTCTGGCCTAATGGTTAAGGTCTAGACTCTTACTCTAGCCTAATGGTTAAGGTCTTAGACTCTTACTCTAGCCTAATGGTTAAGGTCTTAGACTCTAACTCTGGCCTAATGGCTAAGGTCTTAGACTCTAACTCTGGCCTAATGGTTAAGGTCTAGACTCTTACACTGGCCTAATGGTTAAGGTCTTAACTCTTACTCTGGCCTAATGCTTAAGGTCTTAGACTCTAACTCTGGCCTAATGGTGAAGGTCTAGACTCTTACTCTGGCCTAATGGTTAAGGTCTTAGACTCTTACTCTAGCCTAATGCTTAAGGTCTTAGACTCTTACTCTGGCCTAATGGTTAAGGTCTTAACTCTTACTCTTGCCTAATTGTTAAGGTCTTAGACTCTTACTCTAGCCTAATGGTTAAGGTCTTAGACTCTAACTCTGGCCTAATGGCTAAGGTCTAAGACTCTAACTCTGGCCTAATGGTTAACGTCTAGACTCTTACTCTAGCCTAATGCTTAAGGTCTTAGACTCTTACTCTGACCTAATGGTTAAGGTCTTGACTCTTACTCTTGCCTAATCGTTAAAGTCTTAGATTCTTACTCTGGCCTAATGGTTAAGGTCTTGACTTTTACTCTGGCCTAATGGTTAAGGTTTTAGACTCTTACTCTGGCCTAATGGTTAAGGTCTAGACTCTTACTCTAGCCTAATGGTTAAGGTCTTAGACTCTTACTCTAGCCTAATGGTTAAGGTCTTAGACTCTTACTCTTGCTTAATGGTTAAGGTCTTGACTCTTATTCTGGCCTAATGGTTAAGGTCTTAACTCTTACTCTGGCCTAACGGCTAAGGTCTTAGACTCTAACTCTGGCCTAATGGTTAAGGTCTAGACTCTTACACTGGCCTAATGGTTAAGGTATTGACTCTTACTCTGGCCTAATGGTCAAGGTCTTAGACTCTTACTCTGGCCTAATCTGTTAAGGTCTTAACTCTTACTCTTGCCTAATGGTTAAGGTCTTAGACTCTTACTCTAGCCTAATGGTTAAGGTCTTAGACTCTAACTCTGGCCTAATGGCTAAGGTCTTAGACTCTAACTCTGGCCTAATGGTTAAGGTCTAGACTTTTACACTGGCCTAGTGGTTAAGGTATTGACTCTTACTCTGGCCTAATGGTTAAGGTCTTAGACTCTTACTCTAGCCTAATGCTTAAGGTCTTAGACTCTTACTCTTGCTTAATGGTTAAGGTCTTGACTCTTACTCTGGCCTAATGGTTAAGGTTAAGGTCTAGACTGTTACTCTGGCCTAATGGTTAAGGTCTACACTCTTACTCTGGCCTAATGGTTAAGGTCTTAACTCTTACGCTGGCTTAATGGTAAGGTCTTAACTCTTACTCTGGCCTAATGGTTAAAGTCTTAGACTCTTACTCTGGCCTACTGGTTAAAATCTTAGACTCTTACTCTAGCCTAATGGTTAAGGTCTTAGACTCTTACTCTGGCCTAATGGTTAAGGTCTTAGACTCTTACTCTGGCCTAATGGTTAAGGTCTCAAACTCTTACTCTGGCCTACTGGATAAGGTCTTAAGTCTTACTTTGACCTAATGGTTAAGGTCTTAGACTCTTACTCTGGCCCAATGGTTAAGGTCTCAACTCTTACTCTGGCCCAATGGTTAAGGTCTTATCTCTTACTCTGGCTTAATGGTTAAGGTCTTGACTCTTACTCTGGCCTAATGGTTAAGGTATTAACTCTTACTCTGGCCTAATCGTTAAAGTCTTAGATTCTTACTCTGGCCTAATGGTTAAGGTCTAGACTCTTACTCTGGCCTAATGGTTAAGGTATTGACTCTTACTCTGGCCTAATGGTTAATGTCTTAGACTCTTACTCTGGCCTAATGGTTAAGGTCTTGATTCTTACACTAGCCTAACGGTTAAGGTCTTAGACTCTTACTCTGACCTAATGGTTAAGTTCTTAGACTCTTACTCTGGCCTAATGGTTAAGGTATTAGACTCTTACTCTGGGCTACTGGTTAAGGTCTTAACTCTTACTCTGGCCTACTGGTTAAGGTCTTAAATCTTACTCTGGCCTACTGGTTAAGGTCTTAGATCTTACTCTGGCCTAATGGTTAAGGTCTTAGACTCTTACTCTGTCCTAATGGTTAAGGTCTTGACTCTTACTCTGGCCTAATGGTTAAGGTCTTAGACACTTACTCTGGCCTAATGGTTAAGGTCTTAGACTCTTACTCTGGCCTAACGGTTAAGGTCTTAACTCTTACTCTGGCCCAATGGTTAAGGTCTTAACTCTTACTCTGGCCCAATGGTTAAGGTCTTAACTCTTACTCTGGCCTAATGGTTAAGACTCTTACTCTGGCCTAATCGTTAAAGTCTTAGACTCTTACTCTGGTCTAATGGTTAAGGTCTTGACTTTTACTCTGGCCTAATGGCTAAGGTCTTAGACTCTTACTCTGGCCCAATGGTTAAGGTCTTAACTCTTACTCTGGCCCAATGGTTAAGGTCTTATCTCTTACTCTGGCCTAATGGTTAAGGTCTTATACTCTAAGTCTGGTCTAATGGTAAGGTCTAGACTCTTACTCTGGCCTAATGGTTAAGGTCTTAACTCTTACTCTAGCCTAATGGTTAAGGTCTTAGACTCTTACTCTAGCCTAATGGTTAAGGTCTGAGACTCTTACTCTGGCCTAATGATTAAGGTCTTAACTCTTACTCTGGCCTAATGGTGAAGGGCTTAACACTTACTCTGGCCTACTGGTTAAGGTCTTAGACTCTTACTCTTGCCTATTGGTTAAGGTCTTAGACTCTTACTCTGGCCTAATGATTAAGGTCCTAACTCTTACTCTGGCCTAATGGTGAAGGGCTTAACTCTTACTCTGGCCTAATGGTTAAGGTCTTAGACTCTTACTCTTGCCTAATCGATAAAGTCTTAGATTCTTACTCTGGCCTAATGGTTAAACTCTTGACTTTTACTCTGGAATAATGGTTAAGGTGTTAGACTCTTACTCTGGCCTAATGGTTAAGGTCTAGACTCTTACTCTAGCCTAATGGTTAAGGTCTTAGACTCTTACTCTAGCCTAATGGTTAAGGTCTTAGACTCTAACTCTGGCCTAATGGCTAAGGTCTTAGACTCTAACTCTGGCCTAATGGTTAAGGTCTAGACTCTTACACTGGCCTAATGGTTAAGGTCTTAACTCTTACTCTGGCCTAATGCTTAAGGTCTTAGACTCTAACTCTGGCCTAATGGTGAAGGTCTAGACTCTTACTCTGGCCTAATGGTTAAGGTCTTAGACTCTTACTCTAGCCTAATGCTTAAGGTCTTAGACTCTTACTCTGGCCTAATGGTTAAGGTCTTAACTCTTACTCTTGCCTAATTGTTAAGGTCTTAGACTCTTACTCTAGCCTAATGGTTAAGGTCTTAGACTCTAACTCTGGCCTAATGGCTAAGGTCTAAGACTCTAACTCTGGCCTAATGGTTAACGTCTAGACTCTTACTCTAGCCTAATGCTTAAGGTCTTAGACTCTTACTCTGACCTAATGGTTAAGGTCTTGACTCTTACTCTGGCCTAATGGCTAAGGTCTTAGACTCTTACTCTGGCCTAATGGTTAAGGTATTAGACTCTTACTCTGGGCTACTGGTAAGGTCTTAACTCTTACCTTGGCCTAATGGTTAAGGTCTTAGACTCTTACTCTGGCCTAATGGTTAAGGTCTTAACTCTTACTCTTGCCTAATGGTTAAGGTCTTAGACTCTTACTCTAGCCTAATGGTTAAGGTCTTAGATTCTTACTCTGGCCTAATGGTTAAGATCTAGACTCTTACTCTGGCCTAATGGTTAAGGTATTGACTCTTACTCTGGCCTAATGGTTAATGTCTTAGACTCTTACTCTGGCCTAATGGTTAAGGTCTTAACTCTTACTCTGACTGTAGGAGAGTGGCATCGACTGCATAGATGCCCCCAACTTTTTGCTGATGTTTTGACTGTTTTTATGACTTTAGCCAGGCTGTGGCCCTGCTATCCAGGACCCCAGCCTATCTGCTTCCTCTGTTAAACAATGTGAGTACCCTAGGTACCAACCAATTGGATGCTGGACATACCCTACCAGTCCCTTGTAGATGGTGCCCTAGGTACCCAGGGCATGGGTCCCCCAGTAGGCCTACCAGGGCTGCAGCACTTATTGTGCCACCCTGGGACAGCCACCCAAACTGACACCACCAGATCACTACTGTAGTCTGGGTAAGGTGGTGCTAGCACCCCTTACAGGGATGTAGGTACCCTATATCCCATACCCTTACAACACATATACTCTCATAGGTCACCCCTATGGCAGGCCCTGGTAATCCTACAGGGCTGGGTGCTGAGGTATGTGTGAGGGGGGACCCCTACGTGAGTAGGACCTCTCTGCAACCTTCGTAAAATCGCTACTGGGTTGTTTGTAGTGTAGCCATACCATATACTCTTAACCGCATTATAAGTTATTGCGTCATCGCTGTAACTTGGGAATGGCTACACAGAACCATATCGTGTTTGGTGTCAAACATGAAGGAATCATACCCCCAGTCCAGCCATGGGCATGAGGGTACGATTCCCCCTTGCTAGGAGGGTGATATGGGAAAAGCGGTAGAATTTAGACACCAATTTAAAAGTGCACATGTACCACAAATGGCTACTGTCCGCCACCTACACGACTCTGGCTGGCTGTTGCTGGGGAAAACCCCAGCCTCGCCATCTGGACAATAGGGCTCCTGTGGCAGGGAGGTGCCAGCACCTCCCCAGACAGGATATGTGGATTGGAACAGGGTGGGTGCACCAAATGTCCATTCAGAGTTGCACGTAGGCAGCTGCAGAGCCCCAATTCTGCATACACCGCCTGGAACCGGTTCAGGGGCATCCTGCCCCTCGCCCAGGTGGGAAACACACAAAGGGAAGTGGGTGTAGCCACCCTTTCCCGCCTCTACTCTGATTGGTAGGCTCTATTTGGAACCATCCCCTAATCTTGGGGATATATGGGAATAACTTTGCCCTAGAGCCTTAGATTGGTCCAGAACTTTACAGAACTGACCTTCGAGGAGCTGCTGCCCAGCTGACTGAAGAAATCTCCCTTGGGATAAAGGAGTTATCCCCCTGCTTGGCAGGCACCTAAAAGACTGCAAGATACCCGGTTGGAACTTCGCTGCTCTCACGAACTTCGACACCTTCCATCAACCTTGAGGTGGGTCTCCAGTGCATCTCAGAGTCCTGTGAGCGTGCCCAGCAAGTCTGAGCACCGTGGACCACGTGGGTGTCGAGATCCCTGCATACCCCAAGACCCCGGCCACCTCTTGCATCGCACACGACCCCGACCAGTGGGGAAGTTGTGCTTTGGCCCATTTCTGAGCCAACCTTTAAGCAGCATCCGTCCTAAAGCTCAGCTCCCTAGTCTGCTCCGGTGGCCCGTGGGAGCCCTTTTACGCACTCCATTTTGCTGCCTTCTGCGGTCCCTTGTCTCTCAACTTGTGGGCCCTGACGGAGGACAATCTACTTCTCCAAGAGTTCCCCTGGTTGCTCCAGGCCTGCTCTACGCTCCCTGCAAAGGGGAGCACCCTCAGACCTCGTGGGTCTGCACCAGCAGCTGCTTTGTACATCTTCTGTGGGTTGCGGTTGCCAATGCTTAGTGGATCCAATCGGGACACTAACACCGCAGTGACCCTCATCCGACGTGGGACAGTCGCCCTCCAGAAGCTGGCCTTCCTTGATGCCTCCCAGAGCCCGTGACTGCAGAGCCCAGCTGTACCTTTCTCACCTGAAGCACCCGACATCCACGAGCTCCTTCCTGTGAGCTCCCTGGTCACTGTGCTGTGACCCAGACTCTGTCCCCTCTGCTTTCAGGTCCTTCTCTACATTTCCTACATCTTTAATCTTCACGACTTCAGCGACGCTTTCAGCTAGCAGCAGTTTGGATTACTTTTCCATTGAAAATCAGCCCGCGACCCGACACCAGAATCGACCTATGCACCCGGCTTCCCTGGGGCAGGTAACAGTGGTACTTCGGTACTTCCGTGGTGGTGGGCTCTCCAAAGCCTTAAGTCTCAAGTCTTAACTTTGTACTACTGCTAGAAGTGTCCTTTAACTTTAAATATTCAACCGCGACATTCTCCATAGGCTAACATTGAGATCCCGACAGCAGCTTCTCGCACTGCACACGCCTCCCGTGGGTCCCCTTCCTCATAACTGTGGGTGGGTTCTGAAGGGGCAAGTGATCCTGAATGCCCTAGGCATTGCCTGTAGAATTGTCGTGGTTCTTATACCACTATTTTAGTATATGGTTTGGTCCCCCCCTGGGGCCCATTGATTTCTGTGCTATTTATTGTGTTTATAAATGCTTGTTTGAAGTGTAACTTTGCCACTAGTCACATAAAGTGTCTGTGGGATTCTACTTAGAATAAATACATATATTTTATATATATACCTGTGTGGGCTACTCTTTCATTTGGTCATTCAAGAGGTTATTATGGTAAAACAATAAGCTTAACACTCCTTCAAGACTTAGCCTGAAGGCTGCTCTCCACAGCTACCACTAGGATAGCTTTCTTTAAAGGTTGTCTTAAACCTATCATCAATAAGAGTCGAATTGGACTGGTGCAAGGTGTCCCTATAACTGGGAACAACATATGCCAGGCCAACTTCTCACACTGACCTAATGGTTAAGGTCTTAACTCTTACTCTGGCCTAATGGTAAGATCTAGACCCTTACTCCGGCCTAATGGTTAAGGTCTTAACTCTTACTCTGGCCTTATGGTTAAGGTCTTGACTCTTACTCTGGCCTAATGGTTAAGGTCTTAGACTCTTACTCTCGCCTAATGGTTAAGGTCTTAACTCTTACTCTGACCTAATGGTTAAGGTCTTAGACTCTGACTCTGGCCTAATGGGTAAGGTCTTAGACTCTTACTCTGGCCTAATGGTTAAGGTCTTAGACTCTTACTCTGGTCTAATGGTTAAGGTCTTAGACTCTTACTCTGGCCTACTGTTTAAGGTATTAACTCTGACTCTTGCCTAATGGTTAAGGTCTTAGACTCTTACTCTGGCCTAATGGTTAAGGTCTTAACTCTTACTATGGCCTACTGATTAAGGTCTTTACTCTTACACTGGCCTAATGGTTAAGGTTTTAACTCTTACTCTGGCCTAATGCTTAAGGTCTTAGACTCTTTCTCTGGCCTAATGGTTAAGGTCTTAACTCTTACTCTGGCCTAATGGTTAAGGTCTTAGCTCTTACTCTGGCCTACTGGTTAAGGTCTTAGACTCTTACTCTGGCCTAATGGTTAAGGTCTTAACTCGTACTCTGGCCTAATGGTTAAGGTCTTAACTCTTACTCTGGCCTAATGGTGAAGGGCTTAACTCTTACTCTGGCCTAATGGTTAAGGTCTTAGACTCTTACTCTTGCCTAATCGTTAAAGTCTTAGATTCTTACTCTGGCCTAATGGTTAAGGTCTTGACTTTTACTCTGGCCTAATGGTTAAGGTCTTAGACTCTTACTCTGGCCTAATGGTTAAGGTCTAGACTCTTACTCTAGCCTAATGGTTAAGGTCTTAGACTCTTACTCTAGCCTAATGGTTAAGGTCTTAGACTCTTACTCTTGCTTAATGGTTAAGGTCTTGACTCTTAATCTGGCCTAATGGTTAAGGTCTTAACTCTTACTCTGGCCTAACGGCTAAGGTCTTAGACTCTAACTCTGGCCTAATGGTTAAGGTCTAGACTCTTACACTGGCCTAATGGTTAAGGTATTGACTCTTACTCTGGCCTAATGGTCAAGGTCTTAGACTCTTACTCTGGCCTAATCTGTTAAGGTCTTAACTCTTACTCTTGCCTAATGGTTAAGGTCTTAGACTCTTACTCTAGCCTAATGGTTAAGGTCTTAGACTCTAACTCTGGCCTAATGGCTAAGGTCTTAGACTCTAACTCTGGCCTAATGGTTAAGGTCTAGACTTTTACACTGGCCTAGTGGTTAAGGTATTGACTCTTACTCTGGCCTAATGGTTAAGGTCTTAGACTCTTACTCTAGCCTAATGCTTAAGGTCTTAGACTCTTACTCTTGCTTAATGGTTAAGGTCTTGACTCTTACTCTGGCCTAATGGTTAAGGTTAAGGTCTAGACTGTTACTCTGGCCTAATGGTTAAGGTCTACACTCTTACTCTGGCCTAATGGTTAAGGTCTTAACTCTTACGCTGGCTTAATGGTAAGGTCTTAACTCTTACTCTGGCCTAATGGTTAAAGTCTTAGACTCTTACTCTGGCCTACTGGTTAAAATCTTAGACTCTTACTCTAGCCTAATGGTTAAGGTCTTAGACTCTTACTCTGGCCTAATGGTTAAGGTCTTAGACTCTTACTCTGGCCTAATGGTTAAGGTCTCAAACTCTTACTCTGGCCTACTGGATAAGGTCTTAAGTCTTACTTTGACCTAATGGTTAAGGTCTTAGACTCTTACTCTGGCCCAATGGTTAAGGTCTCAACTCTTACTCTGGCCCAATGGTTAAGGTCTTATCTCTTACTCTGGCTTAATGGTTAAGGTCTTGACTCTTACTCTGGCCTAATGGTTAAGGTATTAACTCTTACTCTGGCCTAATCGTTAAAGTCTTAGATTCTTACTCTGGCCTAATGGTTAAGGTCTAGACTCTTACTCTGGCCTAATGGTTAAGGTATTGACTCTTACTCTGGCCTAATGGTTAATGTCTTAGACTCTTACTCTGGCCTAATGGTTAAGGTCTTGATTCTTACACTAGCCTAACGGTTAAGGTCTTAGACTCTTACTCTGACCTAATGGTTAAGTTCTTAGACTCTTACTCTGGCCTAATGGTTAAGGTATTAGACTCTTACTCTGGGCTACTGGTTAAGGTCTTAACTCTTACTCTGGCCTACTGGTTAAGGTCTTAAATCTTACTCTGGCCTACTGGTTAAGGTCTTAGATCTTACTCTGGCCTAATGGTTAAGGTCTTAGACTCTTACTCTGTCCTAATGGTTAAGGTCTTGACTCTTACTCTGGCCTAAAGGTTAAGGTCTTAGACACTTACTCTGGCCTAATGGTTAAGGTCTTAGACTCTTACTCTGGCCTAACGGTTAAGGTCTTAACTCTTACTCTGGCCCAATGGTTAAGGTCTTAACTCTTACTCTGGCCCAATGGTTAAGGTCTTAACTCTTACTCTGGCCTAATGGTTAAGACTCTTACTCTGGCCTAATCGTTAAAGTCTTAGACTCTTACTCTGGTCTAATGGTTAAGGTCTTGACTTTTACTCTGGCCTAATGGCTAAGGTCTTAGACTCTTACTCTGGCCCAATGGTTAAGGTCTTAACTCTTACTCTGGCCCAATGGTTAAGGTCTTATCTCTTACTCTGGCCTAATGGTTAAGGTCTTATACTCTAAGTCTGGTCTAATGGTAAGGTCTAGACTCTTACTCTGGCCTAATGGTTAAGGTCTTAACTCTTACTCTAGCCTAATGGTTAAGGTCTTAGACTCTTACTCTAGCCTAATGGTTAAGGTCTGAGACTCTTACTCTGGCCTAATGATTAAGGTCTTAACTCTTACTCTGGCCTAATGGTGAAGGGCTTAACACTTACTCTGGCCTACTGGTTAAGGTCTTAGACTCTTACTCTTGCCTATTGGTTAAGGTCTTAGACTCTTACTCTGGCCTAATGATTAAGGTCCTAACTCTTACTCTGGCCTAATGGTGAAGGGCTTAACTCTTACTCTGGCCTAATGGTTAAGGTCTTAGACTCTTACTCTTGCCTAATCGATAAAGTCTTAGATTCTTACTCTGGCCTAATGGTTAAACTCTTGACTTTTACTCTGGAATAATGGTTAAGGTGTTAGACTCTTACTCTGGCCTAATGGTTAAGGTCTAGACTCTTACTCTAGCCTAATGGTTAAGGTCTTAGACTCTTACTCTAGCCTAATGGTTAAGGTCTTAGACTCTAACTCTGGCCTAATGGCTAAGGTCTTAGACTCTAACTCTGGCCTAATGGTTAAGGTCTAGACTCTTACACTGGCCTAATGGTTAAGGTCTTAACTCTTACTCTGGCCTAATGCTTAAGGTCTTAGACTCTAACTCTGGCCTAATGGTGAAGGTCTAGACTCTTACTCTGGCCTAATGGTTAAGGTCTTAGACTCTTACTCTAGCCTAATGCTTAAGGTCTTAGACTCTTACTCTGGCCTAATGGTTAAGGTCTTAACTCTTACTCTTGCCTAATTGTTAAGGTCTTAGACTCTTACTCTAGCCTAATGGTTAAGGTCTTAGACTCTAACTCTGGCCTAATGGCTAAGGTCTAAGACTCTAACTCTGGCCTAATGGTTAACGTCTAGACTCTTACTCTAGCCTAATGCTTAAGGTCTTAGACTCTTACTCTGACCTAATGGTTAAGGTCTTGACTCTTACTCTGGCCTAATGGCTAAGGTCTTAGACTCTTACTCTGGCCTAATGGTTAAGGTATTAGACTCTTACTCTGGGCTACTGGTAAGGTCTTAACTCTTACCTTGGCCTAATGGTTAAGGTCTTAGACTCTTACTCTGGCCTAATGGTTAAGGTCTTAACTCTTACTCTTGCCTAATGGTTAAGGTCTTAGACTCTTACTCTAGCCTAATGGTTAAGGTCTTAGATTCTTACTCTGGCCTAATGGTTAAGATCTAGACTCTTACTCTGGCCTAATGGTTAAGGTATTGACTCTTACTCTGGCCTAATGGTTAATGTCTTAGACTCTTACTCTGGCCTAATGGTTAAGGTCTTAACTCTTACTCTGACTGTAGGAGAGTGGCATCGACTGCATAGATGCCCCCAACTTTTTGCTGATGTTTTGACTGTTTTTATGACTTTAGCCAGGCTGTGGCCCTGCTATCCAGGACCCCAGCCTATCTGCTTCCTCTGTTAAACAATGTGAGTACCCTAGGTACCAACCAATTGGATGCTGGACATACCCTACCAGTCCCTTGTAGATGGTGCCCTAGGTACCCAGGGCATGGGTCCCCCAGTAGGCCTACCAGGGCTGCAGCACTTATTGTGCCACCCTGGGACAGCCACCCAAACTGACACCACCAGATCACTACTGTAGTCTGGGTAAGGTGGTGCTAGCACCCCTTACAGGGATGTAGGTACCCTATATCCCATACCCTTACAACACATATACTCTCATAGGTCACCCCTATGGCAGGCCCTGGTAATCCTACAGGGCTGGGTGCTGAGGTATGTGTGAGGGGGGACCCCTACGTGAGTATGACCTCTCTGCAACCTTCGTAAAATCGCTACTGGGTTGTTTGTAGTGTAGCCATACCATATACTCTTAACCGCATTATAAGTTATTGCGTCATCGCTGTAACTTGGGAATGGCTACACAGAACCATATCGTGTTTGGTGTCAAACATGAAGGAATCATACCCCCAGTCCAGCCATGGGCATGAGGGTACGATTCCCCCTTGCTAGGAGGGTGATATGGGAAAAGCGGTAGAATTTAGACACCAATTTAAAAGTGCACATGTACCACAAATGGCTACTGTCCGCCACCTACACGACTCTGGCGGGCTGTTGCTGGGGAAAACCCCAGCCTCGCCATCTGGACAATAGGGCTCCTGTGGCAGGGAGGTGCCAGCACCTCCCCAGACAGGATATGTGGATTGGAACAGGGTGGGTGCACCAAATGTCCATTCAGAGTTGCACGTAGGCAGCTGCAGAGCCCCAATTCTGCATACACCGCCTGGAACCGGTTCAGGGGCATCCTGCCCCTCGCCCAGGTGGGAAACACACAAAGGGAAGTGGGTGTAGCCACCCTTTCCCGCCTCTACTCTGATTGGTAGGCTCTATTTGGAACCATCCCCTAATCTTGGGGATATATGGGAATAACTTTGCCCTAGAGCCTTAGATTGGTCCAGAACTTTACAGAACTGACCTTCGAGGAGCTGCTGCCCAGCTGACTGAAGAAATCTCCCTTGGGATAAAGGAGTTATCCCCCTGCTTGGCAGGCACCTAAAAGACTGCAAGATACCCGGTTGGAACTTCGCTGCTCTCACGAACTTCGACACCTTCCATCAACCTTGAGGTGGGTCTCCAGTGCATCTCAGAGTCCTGTGAGCGTGCCCAGCAAGTCTGAGCACCGTGGACCACGTGGGTGTCGAGATCCCTGCATACCCCAAGACCCCGGCCACCTCTTGCATCGCACATGACCCCGACCAGTGGGGAAGTTGTGCTTTGGCCCATTTCTGAGCCAACCTTTAAGCAGCATCCGTCCTAAAGCTCAGCTCCCTAGTCTGCTCCGGTGGCCCGTGGGAGCCCTTTTACGCACTCCATTTTGCTGCCTTCTGCGGTCCCTTGTCTCTCAACTTGTGGGCCCTGACGGAGGACAATCTACTTCTCCAAGAGTTCCCCTGGTTGCTCCAGGCCTGCTCTACGCTCCCTGCAAAGGGGAGCACCCTCAGACCTCGTGGGTCTGCACCAGCAGCTGCTTTGTACATCTTCTGTGGGTTGCGGTTGCCAATGCTTAGTGGATCCAATCGGGACACTAACACCGCAGTGACCCTCATCCGACGTGGGACAGTCGCCCTCCAGAAGCTGGCCTTCCTTGATGCCTCCCAGAGCCCGTGACTGCAGAGCCCAGCTGTACCTTTCTCACCTGAAGCACCCGACATCCACGAGCTCCTTCCTGTGAGCTCCCTGGTCACTGTGCTGTGACCCAGACTCTGTCCCCTCTGCTTTCAGGTCCTTCTCTACATTTCCTACATCTTTAATCTTCACGACTTCAGCGACGCTTTCAGCTAGCAGCAGTTTGGACTACTTTTCCATTGAAAATCAGCCCGCGACCCGACACCAGAATCGACCTATGCACCCGGCTTCCCTGGGGCAGGTAACAGTGGTACTTCGGTACTTCCGTGGTGGTGGGCTCTCCAAAGCCTTAAGTCTCAAGTCTTAACTTTGTACTACTGCTAGAAGTGTCCTTTAACTTTAAATATTCAACCGCGACATTCTCCATAGGCTAACATTGAGATCCCGACAGCAGCTTCTCGCACTGCACACGCCTCCCGTGGGTCCCCTTCCTCATAACTGTGGGTGGGTTCTGAAGGGGCAAGTGATCCTGAATGCCCTAGGCATTGCCTGTAGAATTGTCGTGGTTCTTATACCACTATTTTAGTATATGGTTTGGTCCCCCCCTGGGGCCCATTGATTTCTGTGCTATTTATTGTGTTTATAAATGCTTGTTTGAAGTGTAACTTTGCCACTAGTCACATAAAGTGTCTGTGGGATTCTACTTAGAATAAATACATATATTTTATATATATACCTGTGTGGGCTACTCTTTCATTTGGTCATTCAAGAGGTTATTATGGTAAAACAATAAGCTTAACACTCCGTCAAGACTTAGCCTGAAGGCTGCTCTCCACAGCTACCACTAGGATAGCTTTCTTTAAAGGTTGTCTTAAACCTATCATCAATAAGAGTCGAATTGGACTGGTGCAAGGTGTCCCTATAACTGGGAACAACATATGCCAGGCCAACTTCTCACACTGACCTAATGGTTAAGGTCTTAACTCTTACTCTGGCCTAATGGTAAGATCTAGACCCTTACTCCGGCCTAATGGTTAAGGTCTTAACTCTTACTCTGGCCTTATGGTTAAGGTCTTGACTCTTACTCTGGCCTAATGGTTAAGGTCTTAGACTCTTACTCTCGCCTAATGGTTAAGGTCTTTTTTTTTATCCTCATCTCACCAATAAGCATTAACAGAAAAGGCCGTCATCTTGATCTATACGCCCTGCGGCCACTGTTTGCGCTTAGGTCTAGCCAGACCGGCCCCGTTGATGTAGGCTTGGTGTAATCATAGGACAAAAAGGAGGTTGTATGGAGGGGGGTATGGAGGGGGGAGCGGGGGCAACAGGGGCAACCAGCAGCGTTTAAATCAATCTCAATTTCAGGCCCCAGGACCATAGGGGTTGCCATATGTTCAACTCACTTTCCCTGCCCTTTCCCTGATCTAATCGAGCCATAGCAAATGCCGCCTTATACCAATCCTCCCCCCTAGGAGGACCCTGATCTTTCCACCTCATACATATCTCACGTCTAGCTAATAACACTAGGTTTAGCAGGAGACCCCGCTGTGACTGTGATAAATTATTCTCGGATATTCCAACGTCTCCAAAAATTATCAAAGAGATATTTATCCTAAAACTAGTATTAAAAATGTCACAGAGGGCGTCCCCCACTTCTTTCCAATATCTACTCAGAGCAGGACACTCAAAGAAGATATGTATGTCATTGGCACTCGGGGCATTGCATCTTGGGCACTTAGGGGATGATAAGGGAGCAAACCTGGCGATTTTAGCAGGAGTATAATAAAGTCTATTTACCACAAAAAAGTGATTTTTCTTTAAACTAGCCGGTTTAACATATTTGTACAAAAGTTTCATTGAAGGTTCAAAAAGGTCTACTGCTATCTCCTCGAGGGGGGACTGGTTCCAAACTGCATGTTGCGGAGGCAGTTCTTTATCATCAGAATCCATAAGTTTTCCATACCATAAAGAGATTTCTTTTTTTTTACGGTTAGGGTTCTGCAAAAGATGTTCTGTTTCCCAGTCACCACTTATATCGCCTTTTTCCGCATTGAACCAAGAACTCAATTGCATATATTTAAACCGGGAGAAATCACTTCCAATCCGAGACCTTAATACCTCCCAAGGGTAGATCCCTTCTTCTGAAATCAGGTCCGACCAGATTGTAATACCTGCACTTCTGATAGGGACTGCAAGGCTATCCTTCAAGCAGATCGGGGTTCCTGGAGAATCCCAAATAGGGGAAAAATCAGAATAATACCCAATCCCCCATCTACGTCTCACCTTAACCCATACCTCCAAGGCAGCCCTTAGTACCTTCAGACGTACTTTCTTAAAAAACCTTGGCGCCCCAAATTTATACAAGAAACTCTCCTCACCACACCCACCCTCTGTCCTAACCATTTCACCCAATAATCTCCCCCAAGATGATTCCCCCGGCTTAACAATTAGCATCCTAATATTTTTGAACTGAAAGGCTACAGAATACCACCTAATATCGGGGAGGGCCAGCCCCCCTCTAAGAAGCCTTCGTCTTAACTTTTTCCAGGACAGTCTAGCACCCTTATTGGCCCAAATAAAACTACCAATTTTGCCTTGAATTCTATCCATACCTTTGCTAGGGAAGGACAGAGGAATAGTATTAAAGAAGTATGTCAACTTGGGCAAGATAACCATCTTCACAAGGTTGACCCTGCCATATATTGTCAATGGTAGATTTCTCCACCTGGCAAAAATACGGTCTATCTCGTTACAGATCCTAGTAAGATTAATCTGTGGGATCTTGTCCAGGTCTTTCACAATAATGACACCTAGATATTTTAGTTCTTCACTTGTCTGTCCTTCCCAACCATCAATGTTCCAACACATTACCTCCGATTTAGAGGTATTAACAAGATAACCTGATAACGTGCCGAATTCAGCCAATAATGCTTCAGCTCTTGGTATAGTCGCAGATAATGGTTAAGGTCTTAACTCTTACTCTGACCTAATGGTTAAGGTCTTAGACTCTGACTCTGGCCTAATGGGTAAGGTCTTAGACTCTTACTCTGGCCTAATGGTTAAGGTCTTAGACTCTTACTCTGGTCTAATGGTTAAGGTCTTAGACTCTTACTCTGGCCTACTGTTTAAGGTATTAACTCTGACTCTTGCCTAATGGTTAAGGTCTTAGACTCTTACTCTGGCCTAATGGTTAAGGTCTTAACTCTTACTATGGCCTACTGATTAAGGTCTTTACTCTTACACTGGCCTAATGGTTAAGGTTTTAACTCTTACTCTGGCCTAATGCTTAAGGTCTTAGACTCTTTCTCTGGCCTAATGGTTAAGGTCTTAACTCTTACTCTGGCCTAATGGTTAAGGTCTTAGCTCTTACTCTGGCCTACTGGTTAAGGTCTTAGACTCTTACTCTGGCCTAATGGTTAAGGTCTTAACTCGTACTCTGGCCTAATGGTTAAGGTCTTAACTCTTACTCTGGCCTAATGGTGAAGGGCTTAACTCTTACTCTGGCCTAATGGTTAAGGTCTTAGACTCTTACTCTTGCCTAATCGTTAAAGTCTTAGATTCTTACTCTGGCCTAATGGTTAAGGTCTTGACTTTTACTCTGGCCTAATGGTTAAGGTCTTAGACTCTTACTCTGGCCTAATGGTTAAGGTCTAGACTCTTACTCTAGCCTAATGGTTAAGGTCTTAGACTCTTACTCTAGCCTAATGGTTAAGGTCTTAGACTCTTACTCTTGCTTAATGGTTAAGGTCTTGACTCTTAATCTGGCCTAATGGTTAAGGTCTTAACTCTTACTCTGGCCTAACGGCTAAGGTCTTAGACTCTAACTCTGGCCTAATGGTTAAGGTCTAGACTCTTACACTGGCCTAATGGTTAAGGTATTGACTCTTACTCTGGCCTAATGGTCAAGGTCTTAGACTCTTACTCTGGCCTAATCTGTTAGGGTCTTAACTCTTACTCTTGCCTAATGGTTAAGGTCTTAGACTCTTACTCTAGCCTAATGGTTAAGGTCTTAGACTCTAACTCTGGCCTAATGGCTAAGGTCTTAGACTCTAACTCTGGCCTAATGGTTAAGGTCTAGACTTTTACACTGGCCTAGTGGTTAAGGTATTGACTCTTACTCTGGCCTAATGGTTAAGGTCTTAGACTCTTACTCTAGCCTAATGCTTAAGGTCTTAGACTCTTACTCTTGCTTAATGGTTAAGGTCTTGACTCTTACTCTGGCCTAATGGTTAAGGTTAAGGTCTAGACTGTTACTCTGGCCTAATGGTTAAGGTCTACACTCTTACTCTGGCCTAATGGTTAAGGTCTTAACTCTTACGCTGGCTTAATGGTAAGGTCTTAACTCTTACTCTGGCCTAATGGTTAAAGTCTTAGACTCTTACTCTGGCCTACTGGTTAAAATCTTAGACTCTTACTCTAGCCTAATGGTTAAGGTCTTAGACTCTTACTCTGGCCTAATGGTTAAGGTCTTAGACTCTTACTCTGGCCTAATGGTTAAGGTCTCAAACTCTTACTCTGGCCTACTGGATAAGGTCTTAAGTCTTACTTTGACCTAATGGTTAAGGTCTTAGACTCTTACTCTGGCCCAATGGTTAAGGTCTCAACTCTTACTCTGGCCCAATGGTTAAGGTCTTATCTCTTACTCTGGCTTAATGGTTAAGGTCTTGACTCTTACTCTGGCCTAATGGTTAAGGTATTAACTCTTACTCTGGCCTAATCGTTAAAGTCTTAGATTCTTACTCTGGCCTAATGGTTAAGGTCTAGACTCTTACTCTGGCCTAATGGTTAAGGTATTGACTCTTACTCTGGCCTAATGGTTAATGTCTTAGACTCTTACTCTGGCCTAATGGTTAAGGTCTTGATTCTTACACTAGCCTAACGGTTAAGGTCTTAGACTCTTACTCTGACCTAATGGTTAAGTTCTTAGACTCTTACTCTGGCCTAATGGTTAAGGTATTAGACTCTTACTCTGGGCTACTGGTTAAGGTCTTAACTCTTACTCTGGCCTACTGGTTAAGGTCTTAAATCTTACTCTGGCCTACTGGTTAAGGTCTTAGATCTTACTCTGGCCTAATGGTTAAGGTCTTAGACTCTTACTCTGTCCTAATGGTTAAGGTCTTGACTCTTACTCTGGCCTAATGGTTAAGGTCTTAGACACTTACTCTGGCCTAATGGTTAAGGTCTTAGACTCTTACTCTGGCCTAATGGTTAAGGTCTTAACTCTTACTCTGGCCCAATGGTTAAGGTCTTAACTCTTACTCTGGCCCAATGGTTAAGGTCTTAACTCTTACTCTGGCCTAATGGTTAAGACTCTTACTCTGGCCTAATCGTTAAAGTCTTAGACTCTTACTCTGGTCTAATGGTTAAGGTCTTGACTTTTACTCTGGCCTAATGGCTAAGGTCTTAGACTCTTACTCTGGCCCGATGGTTAAGGTCTTAACTCTTACTCTGGCCCAATGGTTAAGGTCTTATCTCTTACTCTGGCCTAATGGTTAAGGTCTTATACTCTAAGTCTGGTCTAATGGTAAGGTCTAGACTCTTACTCTGGCCTAATGGTTAAGGTCTTAACTCTTACTCTAGCCTAATGGTTAAGGTCTTAGACTCTTACTCTAGCCTAATGGTTAAGGTCTGAGACTCTTACTCTGGCCTAATGATTAAGGTCTTAACTCTTACTCTGGCCTAATGGTGAAGGGCTTAACACTTACTCTGGCCTACTGGTTAAGGTCTTAGACTCTTACTCTTGCCTATTGGTTAAGGTCTTAGACTCTTACTCTGGCCTAATGATTAAGGTCCTAACTCTTACTCTGGCCTAATGGTGAAGGGCTTAACTCTTACTCTGGCCTAATGGTTAAGGTCTTAGACTCTTACTCTTGCCTAATCGATAAAGTCTTAGATTCTTACTCTGGCCTAATGGTTAAACTCTTGACTTTTACTCTGGAATAATGGTTAAGGTGTTAGACTCTTACTCTGGCCTAATGGTTAAGGTCTAGACTCTTACTCTAGCCTAATGGTTAAGGTCTTAGACTCTTACTCTAGCCTAATGGTTAAGGTCTTAGACTCTAACTCTGGCCTAATGGCTAAGGTCTTAGACTCTAACTCTGGCCTAATGGTTAAGGTCTAGACTCTTACACTGGCCTAATGGTTAAGGTCTTAACTCTTACTCTGGCCTAATGCTTAAGGTCTTAGACTCTAACTCTGGCCTAATGGTGAAGGTCTAGACTCTTACTCTGGCCTAATGGTTAAGGTCTTAGACTCTTACTCTAGCCTAATGCTTAAGGTCTTAGACTCTTACTCTGGCCTAATGGTTAAGGTCTTAACTCTTACTCTTGCCTAATTGTTAAGGTCTTAGACTCTTACTCTAGCCTAATGGTTAAGGTCTTAGACTCTAACTCTGGCCTAATGGCTAAGGTCTAAGACTCTAACTCTGGCCTAATGGTTAACGTCTAGACTCTTACTCTAGCCTAATGCTTAAGGTCTTAGACTCTTACTCTGACCTAATGGTTAAGGTCTTGACTCTTACTCTGGCCTAATGGCTAAGGTCTTAGACTCTTACTCTGGCCTAATGGTTAAGGTATTAGACTCTTACTCTGGGCTACTGGTTAAGGTCTTAACTCTTATTCTGGCCTACTGGTTAAGGTCTTAAATCTTACTCTGGCCTAATGGTTAAGGTCTTTGCTCTTACTCTGGCCAATTGGTTAAGGTCTTAGACTCTAACTCTGGCCTAATGTTTAAGGTCTTAAACTCTTACTCTGGCCTAATGGTAAGGTCTTAACTCTTACCTTGGCCTAATGGTTAAGGTCTTAGACTCTTACTCTGGCCTAATGGTTAAGGTCTTAACTCTTACTCTTGCCTAATGGTTAAGGTCTTAGACTCTTACTCTAGCCTAATGGTTAAGGTCTTAGATTCTTACTCTGGCCTAATGGTTAAGATCTAGACTCTTAATCTGGCCTAATGGTTAAGGTATTGACTCTTACTCTGGCCTAATGGTTAATGTCTTAGACTCTTACTCTGGCCTAATGGTTAAGGTCTTAACTCTTACTCTGACTGTAGGAGAGTGGCATCGACTGCATAGTTGCCCCCAACTTTTTGCTGATGTTTTGACTGTTTTTATGACTTTAGCCAGGCTGTGGCCCTGCTATCCAGGACCCCAGCCTATCTGCTTCCTCTGTTAAACAATGTGAGTACCCTAGGTACCAACCAATTGGATGCTGGACATACCCTACCAGTCCCTTGTAGATGGTGCCCTAGGTACCCAGGGCATGGGTCCCCCAGTAGGCCTACCAGGGCTGCAGCACTTATTGTGCCACCCTGGGACAGCCACCCAAACTGACACCACCAGATCACTACTGTAGTCTGGGTAAGGTGGTGCTAGGACCCCTTACAGGGATGTAGGTACCCTATATCCCATACCCTTACAACACATATACTCTCATAGGTCACCCCTATGGCAGGCCCTGGTAATCCTACAGGGCTGGGTGCTGAGGTATGTGTGAGGGGGGACCCCTACGTGAGTAGGACCTCTCTGCAACCTTCGTAAAATCGCTACTGGGTTGTTTGTAGTGTAGCCATACCATATACTCTTAACCGCATTATAAGTTATTGCGTCATCGCTGTAACTTGGGAATGGCTACACAGAACCATATCGTGTTTGGTGTCAAACATGAAGGAATCATACCCCCAGTCCAGCCATGGGCATGAGGGTACGATTCCCCCTTGCTAGGAGGGTGATATGGGAAAAGCGGTAGAATTTAGACACCAATTTAAAAGTGCACATGTACCACAAATGGCTACTGTCCGCCACCTACACGACTCTGGCTGGCTGTTGCTGGGGAAAACCCCAGCCTCGCCATCTGGACAATAGGGCTCCTGTGGCAGGGAGGTGCCAGCACCTCCCCAGACAGGATATGTGGATTGGAACAGGGTGGGTGCACCAAATGTCCATTCAGAGTTGCACGTAGGCAGCTGCAGAGCCCCAATTCTGCATACACCGCCTGGAACCGGTTCAGGGGCATCCTGCCCCTCGCCCAGGTGGGAAACACACAAAGGGAAGTGGGTGTAGCCACCCTTTCCCGCCTCTACTCTGATTGGTAGGCTCTATTTGGAACCATCCCCTAATCTTGGGGATATATGGGAATAACTTTGCCCTAGAGCCTTAGATTGGTCCAGAACTTTACAGAACTGACCTTCGAGGAGCTGCTGCCCAGCTGACTGAAGAAATCTCCCTTGGGATAAAGGAGTTATCCCCCTGCTTGGCAGGCACCTAAAAGACTGCAAGATACCCAGTTGGAACTTCGCTGCTCTCACGAACTTCGACACCTTCCATCAACCTTGAGGTGGGTCTCCAGTGCATCCCAGAGTCCTGTGAGCGTGCCCAGCAAGTCTGAGCACCGTGGACCACGTGGGTGCCGAGATCCCTGCATAACCCGAGACCCCGGCCACCTCTTGCATAGCACACGACCCCGACCAGTGGGGAAGTTGTGCTTTGGCCCATTTCTGAGCCAACCTTTAAGCAGCATCCGTCCTAAAGCTCAGCTCCCTAGTCCGCTCCGGTGGCCCGTGGGAGCCCTTTTACGCACTCCATTTTGCTGCCTTCTGCGGTCCCTTGTCTCTCAACTTGTGGGCCCTGACGGAGGACAATCTACTTTTCCAAGAGTTCCCCTGGTTGCTCCAGGCCTGTTCTACGTTCCCTGCAAAGGGGAGCACCCTCAGACCTCGTGGGTCTGCACCAGCAGCTGCTTTGTACATCTTCCATGGGTTGTGGTTGCCAATGCTTAGTGGATTCAATCGGGACACTAACACCGCAGTGACCCTCATCCGACATGGGACAGTCGCCCTTCAGAAGCTGGCCTTCCTTGATGCCTCCCAGAGCCCGTGACTGCAGAGCCCAGCTGTACCTTTCTCACCTGAAGCACCCGACATCCACAAGCTCCTTCCTGTGAGCTCCCTGGTCACTGTGCTGTGACCCAGACTCTGTCCCCTCTGCTTTCAGGTCCTTCTCTACATTTCCTACATCTTTAATCTTCACGACTTCAGCGACGCTTTCAGCTAGCAGCAGTTTGGACTACTTTTCCATTGAAAATCAGCCCGCGACCCGACACCAGAATCGACCTATGCACCCGGCTTCCCTGGGGCAGGTAACAGTGGTACTTCGGTACTTCCGTGGTGGTGGGCTCTCCAAAGCCTTAAGTCTCAAGTCTTAACTTTGTACTACTGCTAGAAGTGTCCTTTAACTTTAACTATTCAACCGCGACATTCTCCATAGGCTAACATTGAGATCCCGACAGCAGCTTCTCGCACTGCACACGCCTCCCGTGGGTCCCCTTCCTCATAACTGTGGGTGGATTCTGAAGGGGCAAGTGATCCTGAATGCCCTAGGCATTGCCTGTAGAATTGTCGTGGTTCTTATACCACTATTTTAGTATATGGTTTGGTCCCCCCCTGGGGCCCATTGATTTCTGTGCTATTTATTGTGTTTATAAATGCTTGTTTGAAGTGTAACTTTGCCACTAGTCACATAAAGTGTCTGTGGGATTCTACTTAGAATAAATACATATATTTTATATATATACCTGTGTGGGCTACTCTTTCATTTGGTCATTCAAGAGGTTATTATGGTAAAACAATAAGCTTAACACTCCTTCAAGACTTAGCCTGAAGGCTGCTCTCCACAGCTACCACTAGGATAGCTTTCTTTAAAGGTTGTCTTAAACCTATCATCAATAAGAGTCGAATTGGACTGGTGCAAGGTGTCCCTATAACTGGGAACAACATATGCCAGGCCAACTTCTCACACTGACCTAATGGTTAAGGTCTTAACTCTTACTCTGGCCTAATGGTAAGATCTAGAACCTTACTCCGGCCTAATGGTTAAGGTCTTAACTCTTACTCTGGCCTTATGGTTAAGGTCTTGACTCTTACTCTGGCCTAATGGTTAAGGTCTTAACTCTTACTCTGACCTAATGGTTAAGGTCTTAACTCTTACTCTGACCTAATGGTTAAGGTCTTAGACTCTGACTCTGGCCTAATGGGTAAGGTCTTAGACTCTTACTCTGGCCTAATGGTTAAGGTCTTAGACTCTTACTCTGGTCTAATGGTTAAGGTCTTAGACTCTGACTCTGGCCTAATGGGTAAGGTCTTAGACTCTTACTCTGGCCTACTGTTTAAGGTATTAACTCTGACTCTTGCCTAATGGTTAAGGTCTTAGACTCTTACTCTGGCCTAATGGTTAAGGTCTTAACTCTTACTATGGCCTACTGATTAAGGTCTTTACTCTTACACTGGCCTAATGGTTAAGGTTTTAACTCTTACTCTGGCCTAATGCTTAAGGTCTTAGACTCTTTCTCTGGCCTAATGGTTAAGGTCTTAACTCTTACTCTGGCCTAATGGTTAAGGTCTTAGCTCTTACTCTGGCCTACTGGTTAAGGTCTTAGACTCTTACTCTGGCCTAATGGTTAAGGTCTTAACTCGTACTCTGGCCTAATGGTTAAGGTCTTAACTCTTACTCTGGCCTAATGGTGAAGGGCTTAACTCTTACTCTGGCCTAATGGTTAAGGTCTTAGACTCTTACTCTTGCCTAATCGTTAAAGTCTTAGATTCTTACTCTGGCCTAATGGTTAAGGTCTTGACTTTTACTCTGGCCTAATGGTTAAGGTCTTAGACTCTTACTCTGGCCTAATGGTTAAGGTCTAGACTCTTACTCTAGCCTAATGGTTAAGGTCTTAGACTCTTACTCTAGCCTAATGGTTAAGGTCTTAGACTCTTACTCTTGTTTAATGGTTAAGGTCTTGACTCTTGATCTGGCCTAATGGTTAAGGTCTTAACTCTTACTCTGGCCTAACGGCTAAGGTCTTAGACTCTAACTCTGGCCTAATGGTTAAGGTCTAGACTCTTACACTGGCCTAATGGTTAAGGTATTGACTCTTACTCTGGCCTAATGGTCAAGGTCTTAGACTCTTACTCTGGCCTAATCTGTTAAGGTCTTAACTCTTACTCTTGTCCCGCTTCGCCTTGTCAGGTGCTGTTGAACTCGCTACATTGTTGCTAGCGGTGTAGCTTTTGAAGGCCACCCAGCTCCCGCGATTGGATTTTTACCGGCGCTTCGACTGAACACGGAAGGGAGGAACAAGGAGGCGAACTACTTCTCCCAGGCGCCCTCTGCTGTCTCCACCTGTGCTCAGGGCCGCCCATTTGCCCTCCCGCCTACCGGACCTTCAAGAGTGCTCGCGGAACCCGCTGGCGCGGGTCCCGCTTCGCCTTGTCAGTTGCTGTTGAACTCGCTACATTGTTGCTAGCGGTGTAGCTTTTGAAGGCCACCCAGCTCCCGCGATTGGATTTTTACCGGCGCTTCGACTGAACACGGAAGGGAGGAACAAGGAGGCGAACTACTTCTCCCAGGCGCCCTCTGCTGTCTCCACCTGTGCTCAGGGCCACCCATTTGCCCTCCCGCCTACCGGACCTTCAAGAGTGCTCGCGGAACCCGCTGGCGCGGGTCCCGCTTCGCCTTGTCAGTTGCTGTTGAACTCGCTACATTGTTGCTAGCGGTGTAGCTTTTGAAGGCCACCCAGCTCCCGCGATTGGATTTTTACCGGCGCTTCGACTGAACACGGAAGGGAGGAACAAGGAGGCGAACTACTTCTCCCAGGCGCCCTCTGCTGTCTCCACCTGTGCTCAGGGCCGCCCATTTGCTCTCCCGCCCATTGCTTCTTTAAATTGCAGCCTCGGTTTCCGCAGCGCGGAACGCGCGCGGGAACGAGCCCGGGCGAAGCCCGGGACAAGGGCGGGACCGTCTGTGGCCGTCCGTGGTCGGGCGAGGACGGGACGGGCCACACTACTGTCTTCTGTTTCACTGAGCCACTTTATTGGGTCTGCCATAAAACAGGTACTGACATTGAGGAACTTTTTTACCCTTGGGGATACCACCTCCAGATTTATTTGTATATAGTCGCTGTATATGGATGCAATGTCCAAAGCAAGGAATCCTACAATGACTAATACTATGGACAACTACTTGGTCCAAATTGTCAGTAAAATTAATAATGAAAGGAGGGCTTCATTGGGGCTATCATGTTCTCCTAGCTCTCCACCATTGATTCCTTTGTCTGGCGCATTATTGGCTTCTCCCTTACAGCCAACAAGTAGTATGTCCCTAGACTTAATAAGTGTAGACAGTGACCTACCTGACTCCTATCCACCCTTAGCCTCCAAGTCCCCACTAGAATCTGTATTAGACATAGACGAGTCGGCTACAGAAGCTGACTCGCAGTCGCCTGCTCTTCCCCTGAGAAGTAGGCTAGTTAGAGCATGCAGAAAGCCCCAATTTAAAAGTAATGGGTCCCGCCCAGGGAGGAAAAGGGTCACCATTGTGAATAAAAGTACTACCAAAGAAGATCCTCCAGGGTCAGTTTCCAAAATAATTCCAGACACTGAGCTCACCGATAAGATTAGAGACATGATAGATACCAAAATAGGAGATATTATAACCCCCTTGGTAGCCAAAATCGACCACCTTACGGCAGAGATAGCTAGATTAAATGCCATAATAAACAGACCGGTGGATGAAGTCGCTAGAACTATTCCAATATCCCCAAATATACGCATCTTAAAGGGGGCACCCCCAAACGGAGGGCAAGGGAAAACAGGAGGCGCACAAGCGAACATCCCAACTCTGTTACCTGGAACTAACAAAAATCTCCCAAAGGCAAATATAGGGACACCCAAGGCACCGATAGTAAATAACCAATTTCAATGTATTTCCCAGGCAGAACCTCTTACATTGGTACTTGCCAATGTCCCTGTTTTGACTACTGACAACTCGGAAACCACATCTTCCTTGATCAGTAAATCTTTGCATTGGCTGGTGAATAACATGAAGATGTCTCCTTGGGGTAAGCAGAAACTAGCCAGGGAAATAATTATGGCAAGAAGGGTCCAATGGCTAGGGCATCACCCGAAAAAATTCAAAGGGGATTGTGTGGTATTAAATTTTTCCAATCCTCATGTCCTCCCAGATATTTTGGCCAACTTAAGTCCCCCGCAACAAAGACAAGGTGTTATCGTTCCGTTAACCCTTAAATATTTTTATTATATGAGAAATCGAGTCATTCACAAAGGAGTATCAAGACCAGGGTGGACACTGTCTCCAAGTAAAGGGGGTAGGGGCGTTTCCACCAGCAACTGGAACATAAGCCTGGAGAATAGGTTTGAGGTGTTGTCGGGCTTAAATGATTGCGATTGACTCAAAGATAGACCTAATGTGGTGAACATGGACATGGGGTTGGCCGTAATTGTAGCAGACCCCACTCCTTCTGCTAGCATTAGTGCTACTGAGATAATAGGGATCCACCAAAGAACTTGTAATGCTGCCATGGACTCACTGAGGTCTAAGCCCTCAAATAGTCCCGGTGGGATGTGCCTAGCATCTAACTCCTTGGAAAGTGTTTCACCAGCAGACCCAAGTGCTACCACTGTTTGTCTAGGTAAGAAATCAGGTGAGACACAGGATCTACAGACTAATATCTTACATGAACCCCTAGAATTTGATTCACTGACAAATCTTGCATCAGATAACCTAAGTCCCGCTAGCGATTGCCAGGATATGGGAATTGGTGAGACTATAGGACCATTGATTAAACATTCTTCTTGTCCTTTCGTATCAGACCCAGAGCTGGCTATCCTATCCTGGAATATTGCAGGTATAAATAACAAGTTGCATTCCGGTGTATGGAGTAGCTTTGTGGATCAATTTGACATTATTTTATTCCAAGAATCTTGGTCTGTGGCCCCAGTCTTCCGCCCTGGATTTCTAAACTTTTGTGTACCTGCCACTAAAAAAGCTAAAGGCCGACCACTTGGTGGTTTGATAATATGGGTACGACAGTCACTATGCTGCAAAATCACTCAACCTAATCTCCCATCGTTAGATGTTATGTCTTTAATTCTAAAATGGCCTAACAATAACAGCATGGCTATCTTTAACATTTATGCTCGAGGGATGGTTGGGGGCTCCTCGCCAGAGGTGATAAATGTCCTGGATCACCAGCTTGCAGTGCTCCCCCATGAGATTATAAAAATTGTTGGAGGAGATTTTAATACAACCTTTGAGCCCCTTGGTCCGGAGGACCGATTCCTTGCTATTGAAGAGGACAATAGGTGGGGTATTCCCCAGTTGGACCTTCCCTCAGTTAAGAAATGGTCCGCTGCAGCCATCCAACTCAAAGCTCTTTGTCTAGAAAGAGGGCTTAGAGCCGCAAATGGGCGCACTAAATCAGATCAGCAGGGTGCCAGCACTTTTGATAATGGAAGGTCTGCCAGTCGAATCGACTACATATTGGTGGATATTAGAGTATGGAGCAGATTGAAAGACATGTCAGTAATCACGCGGGATGAAAGTGATCACAATCCCTTGTATTTAAAGTTACATCTTCCAAACACCCCGAGAGAAACTAAAATTGAGGGGGGGAAAGTAACTATGGACATTGTCACATCAAACAACATGCGTCACGTCAAATGGGATAGATTTGTTGAGAAGGCGGAAACCTTAAATGATCTCAAGGAAACTGTCATCTGTGAGGTGACCAATTTAGCCCCTAAATCTACTAACCCTGATTTCTATCTAGTGATGCTCAAGGCCCATAACATTTTCTTTACTAAACTGCAAGGGTTTTTTATGAAACCCCCTAGTAGTGGGAAAAATACTAAGGGTTGTCCACCTGAAGAGGGATGGTTTAACAAATCCTGTAAAACAGCCCGCAAGAACCTGAGTGTTGCTCTGAGATCAGGAGTAGCGGATGATGTGAGATCAGCCAGGAAGCTCTATAGGCAAGCTCAGGTAATAGCTAAGAAGGATTGGGACGAGAATCAGTGGCAGGACTTGAAATCCGCATGCTTGGCTAAAGACCAAAAACGATTTTGGGCCACATTAAAGTGGGGTAGAGGTGGTTCTGCATCCTCCCCACAAAACTATGTGGCAAAAAACCAATGGGTTGACTTTTTTAAACCACAGTATGCTTCTGTCCCTTCCGCAGAAGAGCAATCACTTCCTCCTACTGTTTATTTCCAAACACAAGTGTTTTCAATTAAAGAGGTCAACCTAGCTTTGGACAGTATAACAGCGGGGCGTGCACCTGGAATGGATGGTATTCCTGCGGATGTGTTTTTAACAGATAGATTATCTTGGTGCCAATACCTTCAGTGGCTAGCAAATTCAGTGGCTATGGGCGCACCTGTCCCTCCCTCATGGACAGGTGCAGAAATAATCCCGGTCTATAAAAAGGGTGACAAATCACTCCCAAGTAATTATAGACCTATTAGTCTCATAGACTCAGTACAAAAACTAATAGGTCGATTGGTACAAAATAAACTCCAGTCATGGGTTGAGGACAACAACATTTTGTCACCATACCAAGCCGGATTTAGACCTTGCACCAGTTCTATTGATCAGGTTTTTTACTTTCTAGCTCTCTACTGGAGGAATGTGAAGTTGTCCAAAGGGACTCTTTATGCAGTTTTCATTGACCTGCGATCAGCATTCGACCTGGTTCCTCGCCACAAACTTTGGGAGGTTCTTGCCCAGGCTGGCATGGCCCCGGAATTACTAACCTTACTCGTCCGCTTACATCAGAACAATTTTGCGCAAATTAGATGGGGCAGCCAGGGGGAGGTGACGGACCCATTTCCTGTTGAACGGGGTGTTCGGCAGGGATGTGTCCTGGCACCGACATTGTTTTCTTTATACATTAATGGGATAGTCGATTACCTTGACAAATCCCCTACTGACGCCCCAATCTTAGCAGGATCCAAAGTGCCTGTTCTCATGTTCGCGGACGATACGTTGTTGGTTTCACGAACCCCAAGCGGATTGCAGAAAGCGTTAAATGTATTCGCTGAATTTTGCAAGGATCGGGGCTTAGAGATAAACACCTCTAAAACTAAATTTATGTGTCTAAACCAACGGAAAAGTTCTAAAGGGGTAATTAAATACAATGGTATTCCATTTGAACAGGTCGAGGCTTTTACATATCTAGGAATATCGCTCCAACATAATATGAAATGGTCAAATCATATAGATATGACTGTCCTAAAATTCCACCAGCTTGCAGGTGCAATTATATCCAAACACAGATCTTCATTGACTAAGCCAATTAGGCCTGCCTTAGAAATTTATAATATGAAAGTTATTAGTGCATCGCTGTATGGCTCAGAGTTATGGGGGTTTGCAAATCTAAGTAGCTTACAGCTGGCTGAAAATAAATTCCTGCGCAGCCTAACAGGCGTTCCCCAAAGCACCCCTACGATCCCACTAAAATATGACCTAGGGAGGAAAAAAATCGAGGATTTGGCACGATTACGTCCACTTCTCTACTGGCGGCGGATCATGACAACGCCGGAACTTGAACATTATGCTAGTGCCCTGAAGGACATAATCAGGGCTGATTGTTTTCATTCCATTACTTGGCTTAAAGAAATCAAGAACCTGCTCATAAAATTGGAGCTAGGGTTTTTATGGAATGATGCAAACAGCGCAAGTATCCCATCAAAGTCAATCCTTAAGAAATTGTATTGGGACATGACCCTAACATCTGCCTCCTATACTGGCCTAGGCTCAAATTTGACTGGCCGTTTTTTTGACATAAAATTCCTACCATCTTATGAGGCATATTGGGATATTATAGAGAGCCCAATGGACAGGAAATTGTATTTCCAGTTCAGAGTAGGGTCCCTCCCTGTAAAAGCTTTTACCCATAAATGGTCAATCTCAATGAACGATAAATGTCATCATTGTTCAGACTTGATTGAGGATGCCGGCCATTTGTTGTTTGTGTGTCCGCTTTATATTGCCCCCCGCCGTAGATGGATAAAACCAGTATGCCTAAATTTGGGAACACGTAGCTATAAGGAAGCTCTAAGAATTTTTGAATCTGATTGCACCCCCTGCTTGGTAATTGCCGTTGCTAAATTTTTGGGGTGGGCTTGGATATTGCGCCTTCGTACTTTGAAATCCACTGAAGCTGATCAATGAGTGTTTTGCCACCAAGTAATGTCTATTGATTATATTTAATGTTTGATCATTATGATCTTTTATTCATCGATGATGTTTTTATCTGATGTAATTCGCCAGCATAATGATTTAATGTATTTTTAAACTATTTTACCTTAGTATTTATGGAACTGTTAGGATGTATTTGCTTTTATGACATGCTGTCGAATAAAGCTTTTGAAACTTGACTTACTCTTGCCTAATGGTTAAGGTCTTAGACTCTTACTCTAGCCTAATGGTTAAGGTCTTAGACTCTAACTCTGGCCTAATGGCTAAGGTCTTAGACTCTAACTCTGGCCTAATGGTTAAGGTCTAGACTTTTACACTGGCCTAATGGTTAAGGTATTGACTCTTACTCTGGCCTAATGGTTAAGGTCTTAGACTCTTACTCTAGCCTAATGCTTAAGGTCTTAGACTCTTACTCTTGCTTAATGGTTAAGGTCTTGACTCTTACTCTGGCCTAATGGTTAAGGTTAAGGTCTAGACTGTTACTCTGGCCTAATGGTTAAGGTCTACACTCTTACTCTGGCCTAATGGTTAAGGTCTTAACTCTTACGCTGGCTTAATGGTAAGGTCTTAACTCTTACTCTGGCCTAATGGTTAAAGTCTTAGACTCTTACTCTGGCCTAATGGTTAAGGTCTTAGACTCTTACTCTAGCCTAATGGCTAAGGTCTTAACTCTTACTCTGGCCTAATGGTTAAGGTCTTAACTCTTACTCTGGCCTAATGGTTAAGGTCTTAACTCTTACTCTGGCCTAATGGTTAAGGTCTTAGACTCTTACTCTGGCCTAATGGTTAAGGTCTTAGACTCTTACTCTGGCCTAATGGTTAAGGTCTCAAACTCTTACTCTGGCCTACTGGATAAGGTCTTAAGTCTTACTTTGACCTAATGGTTAAGGTCTTAGACTCTTACTCTGACCTAATGGTTAAGTTCTTAGACTCTTACTCTGGCCTAATGGTTAAGGTCTTGACTCTTACTCTGGCCTAATGGTTAATGTCTTAGACTCTTACTCTGGCTTAAAGGTTAAGGTCTTAACTCTTACTCTGGCCTAATGGTTAAGGTCTTAGACTCTTACTCTGGCCCAATGGTTAAGGTCTTAACTCTTACTCTGGCCCAATGGTTAAGGTCTTAACTCTTACTCTGGCCTCATGGTTAAGACTCTTACTCTGGCCTAATCGTTAAAGTCTTAGACTCTTACTCTGGCCTAATGGTTAAGGTCTTGACTTTTACTCTGGCTAATGGTTAAAGTCTTAGACTCTTACTCTGGCCAAATGGTTAAGGTCTTAACTCTTACTCTGGCCTACTAATTAAGGTCTTTACTCTTACAGTGGCCTAATGGTTAAGGTCTTAACTCTTACTCTGGCCTAATGGTAAGGTCTAGACTCTTACTCCGGCCTAATGGTTAAGGTCTTAACTCTTACTCTGGCCTAATGCTTAAGGTCTTAGACTCTTACTCTGGCCTAATGGTTAAGTTCTTAACTCTGGGTCTTAACTCTTACTCTGACCTAATGGTTAAGGTCTTAGACTCTTACTCTGGCCTACTGGTTAAGGTATTGACTCTTACTCTAGCCTAATGGTTAAGGTCTTAGACTCTTACTCTGGCCTAATGGTTAAGGTCTTAGACACTTACTCTGGCCTACTGGTTAAGGTCTTTGTTCTTACTCTGGCCTATTGGTTAAGGTGTTTGACTCTTACTGTGGCCTAATGGTTAAGGTTTTAGACTCTTGCTCTGGCCCAATGGTTGAGGTCTTAACTCTTATTTTGGCCTAATGGTTAAGGTCTTAAACTCTTACTCTTGCCTAATGGTTAAGGTCTTAACTCTTACTCTGGCCTAATGGTTAAGGTTTTAGACTCTTACTCTAGCCTAATGGCTAAGGTCTTAACTCTTACTCTGGCCTAATGGTTAAGGTCTTGACTCTTACTCTGGCCTAATGGTTAAGGTCTTAACTCTTACTCTGGCCTAATGGTTAAGGTCTTAGACTCTTACTCTGGCCTACTGGTTAAGGTCTTAGACTCTTACTCTTGCCTAATGGTTAAGGTCTTAGACTCTTACTCTGGCCTAATGGTTAAGGTCTTAGACTCTTACTCTGGCCTAATGGTTAAGGTCTCAAACTCTTACTCTGGCCTACTGGATAAGGTCTTAAGTCTTACTTTGACCTAATGGTTAAGGTCTTAGACTCTTACTCTGGCCTACTGGTTAAGGTCTTAGATCTTACTCTGGCCTACTGGTTAAGGTTTTAACTCTTACTCTGGCCTAATGGTTAAGGTCTTAGACTCCTACTATGGCCTACTGGTTAAGGTCTTAGACTCTTACTCAGTGTGAGAAGTTGGCCTGGCATATGCTGTTCCTAGTTATAGGAGCACCTTGCACCAGTCCAATTCGACTCTTATTGATGATAGGTTTAAGACAACCTTTAAAGAAAGCTATCCTAGTGGTAGCTGTAGAGAGCAGCCTTCAGGCTAAGTCTTGAAGGAGTGTTAAGCTTATTGTTTTACCATAATAACCTCTTGAATAACAAAATGAAAGAGTAGCCCACACAGGTATATATATACAATATATGTATTTATTCTAGACAGAATCCCACAGTCACTTTATGTGACTAGTGGCAAAGTTACACTTCAAACAAGCATTTATAAACACAATAAATAGCACAGAAATCAATGGGCCCCGGGGGGGACGAAACCATATACTAAAATAGTGGTATAAGAACCACGACAATTCTACAGACAATGCCTAGGGCATTCAGGATCGCTTGCCCCTTCAGAATCCACCCCCTGTTAAGAGGAAGGGGACCCACGGAAGACGCGTGCAGCACAAGAAGTTGCTATCGGGATCGCAATGTTAGTCTATGGAGAATGTCACGGTTGAATATTTAAAGATTAAAGACACTTCTAGCAGGAGTACAAAGTTAAGGCTTGAGACTTAAGGCTTTGGAGAGCCCACCACCATGGGAGTACCGAAGTACCACTGTTACCTGCCCCAGGGAAGCCGGGTGCATAGGTCGATTCTGGTGTCGGGTCGCGGGCTGATTTTCAATGGAAAAGTAGTCCAAACTGCTGCTAGCCGAAAGCGTCGATGAAGTCGTGAAGATCTAAGATGTAGAAAATGTAGAGAAGAGCCTGAAAGCAGAGGGGACAGAGTCTGGGTCACGGCACAGTGACCAGGGAGCTCACAGGAAGGAGCTCATGGATGTCGGGTGCTTCAGGTAGAGATGGGTGCAGCTTGGCTCTGCAGTCACGGGCTCCGGGAGGCTTCAAGGAGGGCCAGCTTCTGGAGGGCAACTGTCCCACGTCGGATGAGGGTCGCTGCGGTGTTAGTGTCCCGATTGGATCCACTAAGCCTTGGCAACCGCAACCCACGCAAGATGAACAAAGCAGCTGCTGGTGCAGACCCACGAGGTCTGAGGGTGCTCTCCTTTGGAGAGAACGTAGAGCAGGCCTGGAGCAACCAGGGGAACTCTTGTTTTCAAAGGTAGACCTCCGCTAGGGCCCACAAGTCGAGAGACAAGGGACCGCGGGAGGCGGCAATTTGGAGTGCGTAAAAGGGCACCCACGGGCCACCGGAGGGGGCTAGGGCACTGGTCTTTGGCACAATTGCTGCAAAGTGGTTGGCTCGTAAACGGACCAAGCATAATTTCCCCACTGGTCAGGGTCGTGTGCTATGCAAGTAGAGGCCGGGGTCTCGGGGTATTGGGGATCTCGGCACCCACGCGGTCCACGGTGCCCAAACTCATTGAGCACACTCACTGGCCTCTGGAATGCGCTGGGAACCCACCTCAAGGGATCTGGAAGACGTCGAAGTTCGTGAGAGCAGCAAAGTTCCAACCGGGTCACTTGCAGTGTTTCAGGTGCCTGCCAAGCAGGGGGATAACTCCTTTATCCCAAGGGAGATTTCTTCAGTCAGCTGGGCAGCAGCTCGTCGAAGGTCAGTTCTGTAAAGTTCCAAAGTAATCTGAGGCTCTGGGGCCACGTTATTCACCTTTATCCCCAAGATTAGGGGAGTGTCCAGAGTTGTGTCCACCAATGGCTGGTGAGGCGGGAAAGGGTGGCTACACCCTCTCCCCTTTGTGTGTTGCCCGCCTAGGCGAGGGGCAGGATGCCCCTGAACCGGTTCCAAGCGGTGTATGCAGAATTAGGTCTCTGCAGCTGCCTACGTGCAACTCTGAAAGGACATTTGGTGCACCCACCCTGTTCCAATCCACATTATCCTGTCTGGGGAGATGCTAGCACCTCCCTGCCACAGGAGCCCTATTGTCCAGCTGGCGAGGCTGGGGTTTTCCCCAGCAACAGCCAGCCAGGGTCGTGTAGGTGGCGGGCAGTAGCCATTTTGTGTAACTTGTGCACTTTTAAATTGGTGTCTAAATTCTACCGCTTTTCCCATATCGCCCTTCTAGCAAGGGGGAATCGTACCCTCATGCCCATGGCTGGACTGGGGGTATGATTCCTACATGTTTGACACCAAACACGATATGGTTCTGTGTAGCCATTCTCAAGTTATTGCGATGACGCGATTCACTTATAATGCGGTTAAGGGTATATGGTATGGCTACACTACAAACAACCCAGTAACGATTTTACGAAGGTTGCAGAGAGGCCCTACTCAGGTAGGGGTCCCCCCTCACACGTACCTCAGCACCCAGCCCTGTAGGATTACCAGGGCCTGCCATAGGGGTGACCTATGAGAGTATATGTGTTGTAATGGTGTGGGATATAGGGTACCTACATCCCTGTAAGGGGTGCTAGCACCACCTTACCCAGACTACAGTAGTGGTCTGGTGGTGTCAGTTTGTATGGCTGTCCCAGGGTGGCACAATAAGTGCTGCAGCCCTGGTAGGCCTACTGAGGGACCCATGCCCTGGGTACCTAGGGTACCATCTACAAGGGACTGGCAGGGCACCCTCGGCATCCAATTGGTTGGTACCTAGGGTACTCACATCGTTTAACAGAGGAAACAGATAGGCTGGGGTCCTGGATAGCAGGGCCACAGCCTAGCTAAAGTCATAAAAACAGTCAAAACATCAGCAAAAAGTTGGGGGCAACTATGCAGTCGATGCCACTCTCCTACATAACCCCCCCCCCCCCCCAAACGCAGGGACATTAAACTAACCTTGACCAGTTGAGTCTTCATGTTCTAAGTGGAAATATCTGGAGAGGCCATCTGCATTGGCATGGTTGCTCCCAGGTCTATGTTCCACTGTATAGTCCATCCCCTGTAGGGAAATGGACCACCTGAGTAGTTTGGGTTTTCACCCTTCATCTGTTTTAGCCATAGGAGGGGCTTATGGTCTGTCTGAACAATGAAGTGAGTGCCAAACAAGTATGGCCTCAGCTTCTTCAGGGCCCAGACCACAGCAAAGGCCTCCCTCTCTATGGCTGACCAACGTTTTTCTCTGGGGGTCAACCTTCTGCTAATAAAAGCTACTGGTTGATCCTGGCCCTCCTCATTCAGTTGTGATAACACAGCACCTACCCCCACCTCTGAAGCATCAGTTTGAACTATGAATTCTTTGGAGTAGTTGGGGCTTTGGAGCACTGGAGCAGAGCACATTGCCTGTTATGGTCATCAAAAGCTTTCTGACAGCTGACAGTCCACTGAACCTTTTTGGGCATCCTCTTGGTGGTGAGATCATTCAAGGGGGTCACTATGGACCCATATCCCTTTACAAATCTCCTATAATAACCAGTCAGGCCCAAGAAAGCTTGAACCGGAGTCTGGGTGGTTGAAGCAACCCAGTCCATGATGGTCTGGATTTTGCTCTGTAATGGCTGAACCTGGCCTCCACCTACAAGGTGTCCCAGGTATACAACCTGACTCTGCCCTATCTGGCACTTAGTAGCCTTGATAGTGAGCCCAGCCTTCTGCAGGGCTTCTAAAACTTTCCTCAGGTGGATCAGGTGATCTTCCCAGGTGGAGCTAAAGACAGCAATATCATCTAGATATGCTGCACTAAAGTCTTCCAGGCCTGAGAGGACTTGGTTCACCAACCTTTGAAAAGTGGCAGGTGCATTTTTCAAACCAAAGGGCATCACAATAAATTGATAATGCCCACTAGGGGTAGAAAATGCTGTTTTGGCTTTTGCAGACTCAGCTAACCTTATCTGCCAGTAGCCAGCTGTCAGATCAAATGTGCTCAGATATTTGGCTGATGCCAACCTATCTATGAGCTCATCTGCTCTGGGAATTGGAAGAGCATCAGTCTTAGTGACTGCATTGAGTCCCCTGTAGTCTACACAGAACCTCATCTCTCTCTTACCACCCTGGGTGTGTGGTTTTGGTACCAGGACTACTGGGCTAGCCCAAGGGCTATCTGAGGGCTCAATCACTCCCAACTCCAACATCTTTTGGACTTCAGTCCTTATGCAGTCCCTGACATGATCAGGTTGCCTGTAGATTTTATTCTTGACAGGCAGACTGTTCCCAGTGTCCACTTCGTGAGTGCACCAGGTGGTCTGACTAGGAGTCAGAGAAAACATATGTCTGTAAGCTTGTAGAACCTGTCTACAGTCTGCTTGCTGCTGGTCAGTGAGGCTGCCTGCCAAGGCTACTCCATCCACTGACCCATCGTCAGGGTTCTGAGAGAGCAGGTCTGGGAGAGGGTCACTCTCCTCCTCCTGTCCCTCATCTGTTGCCATGAGCAAGCCCATGTCAGTCCTGTCCACATATGCGTTCAACCTATTCACATGAAGCACCCTGTGGGGACTTCTGGGAGTGCCAAGGTCTACCAGGTAGGTAACCTCTCCCTTTTTCTCCAAAATGGTATGGGGTCCACTCCACTTATCTTGGAGAGCTGCTGGGGCCACTGGCTCCAACACCCATACCTTCTGCCCTGGCTGGTACACCACCAGGACAGTCATTTGGTCATGCCAGGCTTTCTGTAATTCCTGACTTGCCTCCAGGTTTTTAGTTGCCTTCTTCATGTACTCAGCCATCCGGGAGCGGAGACCAAGTACATAGTCCACTATATCCTGTTTAGGGGGTTTGAGAGGTTGCTCCCATCCCTCCTTCACTAGACAAAGTGGCCCTCTAACAGGATGGCCAAACAAAAGTTCAAAGGGGCTATAACCAACCCCCTTTTGTGGCACCTCTCTGTATGAAAAGAGAAGGCAGGGCAGAAGAACATCCCATTTTCGCCTAAGCTTTTCTGGGAGTCCTTTGATCATACCCTTTAAGGTCTTGTTGAACCTTTCAACAAGACCATTGCATTGTGGGTGGTAAGGGGTTGTTAACTTATAGTTAACCCCACACTCCTTCCACATTACCTTCAGGTAACTACTCATAAAGTTTGTACCTCTGTTAGACAATACCTCCTTAGGAAACCCCACCCTGGAGAAGACTCCAAGGAGGGCCCTTGCCACCACAGGTGCTGTGATGGTCCTAAGGGGAATAGCTTCTGGATATCTAGTGGCATGATCCACTACCACTAGAATGAACCTGTGCCCAGATGCTGTTGGTGGGTCCAGGGGACCAACAATGTCAATCCCCACCCGCTCAAAGGGCACCCCCTCCACAGGCAATGGTATCAGGGGGGCCTTTGTGGATTTACCTGCCTTGCCACTTGCCTGGCAGGTAATGCAAGAGCTGCAAAAGCTCTTACAGTCTTCATTCATCTGGGGCCAATGAAAGTGAGGGACAATTCTGTCCCAAGTCTTATTTTGGCCCAGGTGTCCTGCTAATGGAATATCATGGGCCAGTGTGAGCAGGAAGCCCCTAAACTTTTGAGGTATGACCAACCTCCTGGCTGCACCAGGCTTGGGGTCTCGACCCTCAGAGTAAAGGAGCCCTTCATCCCAATAAATCTTATGGGTCCCACTGGCATTCCCTGCAGCCTCAGCAGCAGCTTGCTGTCTGAGGGGTTCAAGAGTGGGGCAGCTCTGCTGCTCCAGGCTCAAGTCTGCCCTAGAAGGTCCCCCTGCCCCCAAGAACTCAACCTGATCAGGTTCCAGTTCCTCTGGGGCAGTTCCTTCTTCAGGAGCTAGATCCTCTTCTGCTAAAATAGTCTCTACAGATTGATCCTGGGGGGAAGGCTCTGCCTTACCCCTGCTACTCCTCCTCTTGGAAGGTCCTTGGTCCATTTTTCCAGGATCCAAGGCCTGTTCAGTTTGTGTCAGCTTTGCTTTTGACCTTGTCAGGGCAAATACTTCTGCTGGTATACCCAACATTGCTGCATGGGTACTTATCTCCACCTCAGCCCATGCTGAGGTCTCCAAATCATTCCCTAGTAAACATTCAACAGGTAGGTCTGCACTCACCACAACTTTCTTGAGGCCAGTTACCCCTCCCCAGGAGAAGTTCACAACAGCTAGAGCATGGTCTGTACTAACGTTGCTAGCATTGGTCACTTGGTATATCTCTCCAAGTATGATCTGGCTAGGGTCTACAAGGTCCTTAGTCACCATAGTGACACTAGCCCCTGTATCCCTGTAAGCTAGTGACTCCCTTCCATTTATGGTTGGCTGTTGTCTGTTTTTGCCCAGACCACTGGGGCTCACAAACAGGGACAGGTGCCCATCACAAACTAGAACAGCCTGAGTAGGAGTTCTGACTAGGCCAGAGTCCTCTCCAGATCCCAGGGTCAACCCTACTATACCCTTGTTCTGTGTACCACCACCTATGGTTGCACTAGGGGGAGCAGCTGCCTTAGGGGCAGGTGGAGTGGTACTTGTGGAGTCATTGGCCTTGTTACAGTCTAAAGTCCAATGGGTCTTCTGCTTACAGAACTTACACCATGGCTTCCTTGGTTGTTTAGCTTTATTAGCTTGGGATTTGTCTGATGCAGATTTTTGGGGGCCTGTTGAAGACTGCTGGTCTTTTCCCTTTTCCCCACCCTTCTCAGAGTTTTTGGCATCTTCCTTTTTAGTTGCACCCCCCAAGGGCTGGACCTTTTGCTTGATCCTGGTTCTGACCCATTTGTCTGCCTTCTTTCCCAATTCTTGGGGGAGAGGTCAGATCAGAGTCTACCAGGTGCTGATGTAAGAGCTGGTTCTGTCCAATGATAACTGTTGTCTCTTAAGCTGTAGCTTAGCCTGCTCAAATTTGATCAGTCTGCATTTCCTCTCATGGGAGGATTCTCTTCTCTGAGAAGAGGCAGAGGTCCCTTTGGATCTCCCAGAATGGTTGGATCCCACTGAGGGGGATCTGTTCCTTCTTGGATCCACCACTCTCCCTTTAGGGATGGAGAGAGTGCCTCTTGGGCCATCACCTCCATGTTGTGAGTGGTTTGTTTCTTCCAGGTCAGGACTTTCATCCTCTTCCTGCACTCAGGCCTAATGGTTAAGGTCTAGACTGTTACTCTGGCCTAAAGGCTAAGGTCTTAAACTCTTACTCTAGCCTAATGGTTAAGGTCTTAGACTCTTACTCTAGCCTAATAGTTAAGGTCTTAACTCTTACTCTGGCCTAATGGATACCGTCTGAACTCTTACTCTGGCCTAATGGATAAGGTCTACACTCTTACTCTGGCCTAATGGTTAAAGACTTAACTCTTACGCTGGCTTAATGGTAAGGTCTTAACTCTTACTCTGGCCTAATGGTTAAGGTCTTAACTCTTACTCTGGCCTACTGATTAAGGTCTTTACTCTTACACTGGCCTAATGGTTAAGGTCTTAACTCTTACTCTTGCCTAATGGTTAAGGTCTTAGACTCTTACTCTGGCATAATGGTTAAGGTCTTAACTCTTACTCTGACCTAATGGTTAAGGTCTTAGACTCTTACTCTGGCCTAATGGTTAAGGTCTTAACTCTTACTCTTGCCTAATGGTTAAGGTCTTAGACTCTTACTCTGGCCTAATGGTTAAGGTCTTAACTCTTACTCTGACCTAATGGTTAAGGTCTTAGACTCTTACTCTGGCCTAATGGTTAAGGTCTTAGACTCTTACTCTGGTCTAATGGTTAAGGTCTTAGACTCTTACTCTGGCCTACTGTTTAAGGTATTAACTCTTACTCTTGCCTAATGGTTAAGGTCTTAGACTCCTATTCTGGCCTAATGGTTAAGGTCTTAACTCTTACTCTGACCTAATGGTTGAGGTCTTAGACTCTTACTCTGGCCTAATGGTTAAGGTCTTAACTCTTACTCTGGCCTACTGATTAAGGTCTTTACTCTTATACTGGCCTAATGCTTAAGGTTTTATCTCTTACTCTGTCCTAATGCTTAAGGTCTTAGACTCTTTCTCTGGCCTAATGGTTAAGGTCTTAACTCTTACTCTGGCCTAATGGTTAAGGTCTTGACTATTACTCTGGCCTAATGGTTAAGGTCTTAGCTCTTACTCTGGCCTACTGGTTAAGGTCTTAGACTCTTACTCTGGCCTAATGGTTAAGGTCTTAACTCGTACTCTGGCCTAATGGTTAAGGTCTTAACTCTTACTCTGGCCTAATGGTTAAGGTCTTAGACTCTTTCTCTGGCCTAATGGTTAAGGTCTTAACTCTTACTCTGGCCTAATGATTAAGGTCTTAACTCGTACTCTGGCCTAATGGTTAAGGTCTTAACTCTTACTCTGGCCTAATGGTTAAGGTCTTAGACTCTTTCTCTGGCCTAATGGTTAAGGTCTTAACTCTTACTCTGGCCTAATGGTTAAGGTCTTAACTCTTACTCTGGCCTAATGGTTAAGGTCTTAGACTCTTACTCTGGCCTAATGGTTAAGGTCTTAACTCGTACTCTGGCCTAATGGTTAAGGTCTTAACTCTTACACTGGCCTAATGGTTAAGGTCCAGACTCTTATACTGGCCTAATGGTTAAGGTATTGACTCTTACTCTGGCCTAATGGTTAAGGTCTTAGACTTTTACTCTGGCCTAATCTGTTAAGGTCTTAACTCTTACTCTTGCCTAATGGTTAAGGTCCTAGACTCTTACTCTAGCCTAATGGTTAAGGTCTTAGACTCTAACTCTGGCCTAATGGCTAAGGTCTTAGACTCTAACTCTGGCCTAATGGTTAAGGTCTAGACTTTTACCCTGGCCTAATGGTTAAGGTATTGACTCTTACTCTGGCCTAATGGTTAAGGTCTTGACTCTTACTCTGGCCTAATGGTTAAGGTTAAGGTCTTAGACTCTTACTCTAGACTAATAGTTAAGGTCTTAACTCTTACTCTGGCCTAATGGATACGGTCTTAACTCTTACTCTGGCCTAATGGTTAAGGTCTTAACTCTTACTCTGGCCTAATGGTTAAGGTCTTAGACTCTTACTCTGGCCTAATGGTTAAGGTCTTGACTCTTACTCTGGCCTAATGGTTAAGGTCTTAGACTATTACTCTGGCCTAATGGTGAAGGGCTTAACTCTTACTCTGGCCTAATGGTTAAGGTCTTAGACTCTTACTCTTGCCTAATCGTTAAAGTCTTAGATTCTTACTCTGGCCTAATGGTTAAGGTCTTGACTTTTACTCTGGCCTAATGGTTAAGGTCTTAGACTCTTACTCTGGCCTAATGGTTACGGTCTAGACTCTTACTCTAGCCTAATGGTTAAGGTCTAAGACTCTAACTCTGGCCGAATGGCTAAGGTCTTAGACTCTAACTCTGGCCTAATGGTTAAGGTATAGAGTCTTACACTGGCCTAATGGTTAAGGTCTTAACTCTTACTCTGGCCTAATGCTTAAGGTCTTAACTCTTACTCTGGCCTAATGGTTAAGGTCTTAACTCTTACTCTGGCCTAATGGTTAAGGTCTTAACTCTTACTCTGGCCTAATGGTTAAGGTCTTAGACTCTTACTCTAGCCTAATCGTTAAAGTCTTATACTCTTACTCTGGCCTAATGGTAAAGGTCTTAACTCTTACTCTGGCCTAATGGTTAAGGTCTTAGACTCTAAGTCTGGCCTAATGGTAAGGTCTAGACTCTTACTCTGGCCTAATGGTTAAGGTCTGAACTCTTACTCTGGCCTACTGGTTAAGGTCTTTGCTCTTACTCTGGCCTATTGGTTAAGGTCCTAGACTCTTACTCTGGCCTAATGATTAAGGTCTTAACTCTTACTCTGGCCTAATGGTGAAGGGCTTAACGATTACTCTGGCCTAATGGTTAAGGTCTTAGATTCTTACTCTGGCCTAATGGTTAAGGTCTTGACTTTTACTCTGGCCTAATGGTTAAGATCTTAGACTCTTACTCTGGCCTAATGGTTAAGGTCTAGACTCTTACACTGGCCTAATGGTTAAGGTCTTAACTCTTACTGTGGCCTAATGCTTAAGGTCTTAGACTATTACTCTTGCTTAATGGTTAAGGTCTTAACTCGTACTCTGGCCTAATGGTTAAGGTCTTAACTCATACTCTGGCCTAATGGTTAAGGTCTTAACTCTTACACTGGCCTAATGGTTAAGGTCTAGACTCTTACACTGGCCTAATGGTTAAGGTATTGACTCTTACTCTGGCCTAATGGTTAAGGTCTTAGACTCTTACTCTGGCCTAATCTGTTAAGGTCTTAACTCTTACTCTTGCCTAATGGTTAGGGTCCTAGACTCTTACTCTAGCCTAATGGTTAAGGTCTTAGACTCTAACTCTGGCCTAATGGCTAAGGTCTTAGACTCTAACTCTGGCCTAATGGTTAAGGTCTAGACTTTTACCCTGGCCTAATGGTTATGGTATTGACTCTTACTCTGGCCTAATGGTTAAGGTCTTAGACTCTTACTCTAGCCTAATGCTTAAGGTCTTAGACTCTTACTATTGCTTAATGGTTAAGGTCTTGACTCTTACTCTGGCCTAATGGTTAAGGTTAAGGTCTTAGACTCTTACTCTAGACTAATAGTTAAGGTCTTAACTCTTACTCTGGCCTAATGGATACGGTCTTAACTCTTACTCTGGCCTAATGGTTAAGGTCTACACTCTTACTCTGGCCTAATGGTTAAGGTCTTAACTCTTACGCTGGCTTAATGGTAAAGTCTTAACTCTTACTCTGGCCTACTGGTTAAGGTCTTAGCTCTTACTCTGGCCTACTGGTTAAGGTCTTAGACTCTTACTCTGACCTACTGGTTAAGGTCTTAACTCTTACTCTGGCCTAATGGTTAAGGTCTAGACTCTTACTCTAGCCTAATGGTTAAGGTCTTAGACTCTAACTCTGGACTAATGGCTAAGGTCTTAGACTCTAACTCTGGCCTAATGGTTAAGGTATAGAGTCTTTCACTGGCCTAATGGTTAAGGTCTTAACTCTTACTCTGGCCTAATGCTTAAGGTCTTAACTCTTACTCTGGCCTAATGGTTAAGGTCTTAACTCTTACTCTGGCCTAATGGTTAAGGTCTTAACTCTTACTCTGGCCTAATGGTTAAGGTCTTAGACTCTTACTCTAGCCTAATCGTTAAAGTCTTATACTCTTACTCTGGCCTAATGGTTAAGGTCTTAACTCTTACTCTGGCCTAATGGTTAAGGTCTTAGACTCTAAGTCTGGCCTAATGGTAAGGTCTAGACTCTTACTCTGGCCTAATGGTTAAGGTCTGAACTCTTACTCTGGCCTACTGGTTAAGGTCTTTGCTCTTACTCTGGCCTATTGGTTAAGGTCCTAGACTCTTACTCTGGCCTAATGATTAAGGTCTTAACTCTTACTCTGGCCTAATGGTGAAGGGCTTAACGATTACTCTGGCCTAATGGTTAAGGTCTTAGATTCTTACTCTGGCCTAATGGGTAAGGTCTTGACTTTTACTCTGGCCTAATGGTTAAGGTCTTAGACTCTTACTCTGGCCTAATGGTTAAGGTCTAGACTCTTACACTGGCCTAATGGTTAAGGTCTTAACTCTTACTGTGGCCTAATGCTTAAGGTCTTAGACTCTTACTCTTGCTTAATGGTTAAGGTCTTAACTCGTACTCTGGCCTAATGGTTAAGGTCTTAACTCGTACTCTGGCCTAATGGTTAAGGTCTTAACTCTTACACTGGCCTAATGGTTAAGGTCTAGACTCTTACACTGGCCTAATGGTTAAGGTATTGACTCTTACTCTGGCCTAATGGTTAAGGTCTTAGACTCTTACTCTGGCCTAATCTGTTAAGGTCTTAACTCTTACTCTTGCCTAATGGTTAAGGTCCTAGACTCTTACTCTAGCCTAATGGTTAAGGTCTTAGACTCTAACTCTGGCCTAATGGCTAAGGTCTTAGACTCTAACTCTGGCCTAATGGTTAAGGTCTAGACTTTTACCCTGGCCTAATGGTTAAGGTATTGACTCTTACTCTGGCCTAATGGTTAAGGTCTTAGACTCTTACTCTAGCCTAATGCTTGAGGTCTTAGACTCTTACTCTTGCTTAATGGTTAAGGTCTTGACTCTTACTCTGGCCTAATGGTTAAGGTTAAGGTCTTAGACTCTTACTCTAGACTAATAGTTAAGGTCTTAACTCTTACTCTGGCCTAATGGATACGGTCTTAACTCTTACTCTGGCCTAATGGTTAAGGTCTACACTCTTACTCTGGCCTAATGGTTAAGGTCTTAACTCTTACGCTGGCTTAATGGTAAAGTCTTAACTCTTACTCTGGCCTACTGGTTAAGGTCTTAGCTCTTACTCTGGCCTACTGGTTAAGGTCTTAGACTCTTACTCTGGCCTAATGGTTAAGGTCTTAACTCGTACTCTGGCCTAATGGTTAAGGTCTGAACTCTTACTCTGGCCTAATGGTTAAGGTCTTAGACTCTTACTCTGGCCTACTCTTTAAGGTCTTAACTCTTACTCTTGCCTAATGGTTAAGGTCTTAGACTCTTACTCTGGCCTAATGGTTAAGGTCTTAACTCTTACTCTGGCCTAATGGTTAAGGTCTTAACTCTTACTCTGACCTAATGGTTAAGGTCTTAGACTCTTACTCTGGCCTAATGGTTAAGGTCTTAACTCTTACTCTGGCCTACTGATTAAGGTCTTTACTCTTACACTGGCCTAATGGTTAAGGTCTTAACTCTTACTCTGGCCTAATGGTAAGATCTAGACTCTTACTCCGGCCTAATGGTTAAGGTCTTAACTCTTACTCTGGCCTAATGGTTAAGGTCTTAGACTCTTACTCTGGCCTAATGGTTACGGTCTTGACTCTTACTCTGTCCTAATGGTCAAGGTATTGACTCTTACTCTGGCCTAATTGTTAAGGTCTTAACTCTTACTCTGGCCTAATGGTGAAGGTCTTAGACTCTTACTCTGGCCTAATGGTTAAGGTCTTGACTCTTACTCTGGCCTAATGGTTAAGGTCTTAGATTCTTACTCGGGCCTAATGGTTAAGGTCTTAACTCTTACTATGGCCTAATGGTTAAGGTCTTAACTCCTACTCTGGCCTAAGGGTTAAGGTCTTAGACTCTAAGTCTGGCCTAATGGTAAGGTCTAGACTCTCACTCTGGCCTAATGGTTACGGTCTTAACTCTTACTTTAGCCTAATAGTTAAGGTCTTAGACACTTACTCTGGCCTACTGGTTAAGGTCTTTGCTCTTACTCTGGCCTATTGGTTAAGGTCTTAGACTCTTACTCTGGCCTAATGGTTAAGGTCTAGATTCTAACTCTGGCCTAATGGTTAAGGTCTTAAACTCTTACTCTGGGCTAATGGTTAAGGTCTTGACTCTTACTCTTGCTTAATGGTTAAGGTCTTAACTCGTACTCTGGCCTAATGGTTAAGGTCTTAACTCGTACTCTGGCCTAATGGTTAAGGTCTTAACTCTTACACTGGCCTAATGGTTAAGGTCTAGACTCTTACACTGGCCTAATGGTTAAGGTATTAACTCTTACTCTTGCCTAATGGTTAAGGTCCTAGACTCTTACTCTAGCCTAATGGTTAAGGTCTTAGACTCTAACTCTGGCCTAATGGCTAAGGTCTTAGACTCTAACTCTGGCCTAATGGTTAAGGTCTAGACTTTTACCCTGGCCTAATGGTTAAGGTATTGACTCTTACTCTGGCCTAATGGTTAAGGTCTTAGACTCTTACTCTAGCCTAATGCTTGAGGTCTTAGACTCTTACTCTTGCTTAATGGTTAAGGTCTTGACTCTTACTCTGGCCTAATGGTTAAGGTTAAGGTCTTAGACTCTTACTCTAGACTAATAGTTAAGGTCTTAACTCTTACTCTGGCCTAATGGATACGGTCTTAACTCTTACTCTGGCCTAATGGTTAAGGTCTACACTCTTACTCTGGCCTAATGGTTAAGGTCTTAACTCTTACGCTGGCTTAATGGTAAAGTCTTAACTCTTACTCTGGCCTACTGGTTAAGGTCTTAGCTCTTACTCTGGCCTACTGGTTAAGGTCTTAGACTCTTACTCTGGCCTAATGGTTAAGGTCTTAACTCGTACTCTGGCCTAATGGTTAAGGTCTGAACTCTTACTCTGGCCTAATGGTTAAGGTCTTAGACTCTTACTCTGGCCTACTCTTTAAGGTCTTAACTCTTACTCTTGCCTAATGGTTAAGGTCTTAGACTCTTACTCTGGCCTAATGGTTAAGGTCTTAACTCTTACTCTGGCCTAATGGTTAAGGTCTTAACTCTTACTCTGACCTAATGGTTAAGGTCTTAGACTCTTACTCTGGCCTAATGGTTAAGGTCTTAACTCTTACTCTGGCCTACTGATTAAGGTCTTTACTCTTACACTGGCCTAATGGTTAAGGTCTTAACTCTTACTCTGGCCTAATGGTAAGATCTAGACTCTTACTCCGGCCTAATGGTTAAGGTCTTAACTCTTACTCTGGCCTAATGGTTAAGGTCTTAGACTCTTACTCTGGCCTAATGGTTACGGTCTTGACTCTTACTCTGTCCTAATGGTCAAGGTATTGACTCTTACTCTGGCCTAATTGTTAAGGTCTTAACTCTTACTCTGGCCTAATGGTGAAGGTCTTAGACTCTTACTCTGGCCTAATGGTTAAGGTCTTGACTCTTACTCTGGCCTAATGGTTAAGGTCTTAGATTCTTACTCGGGCCTAATGGTTAAGGTCTTAACTCTTACTATGGCCTAATGGTTAAGGTCTTAACTCCTACTCTGGCCTAAGGGTTAAGGTCTTAGACTCTAAGTCTGGCCTAATGGTAAGGTCTAGACTCTCACTCTGGCCTAATGGTTACGGTCTTAACTCTTACTTTAGCCTAATAGTTAAGGTCTTAGACACTTACTCTGGCCTACTGGTTAAGGTCTTTGCTCTTACTCTGGCCTATTGGTTAAGGTCTTAGACTCTTACTCTGGCCTAATGGTTAAGGTCTAGATTCTAACTCTGGCCTAATGGTTAAGGTCTTAAACTCTTACTCTGGGCTAATGGTTAAGGTCTTGACTCTTACTCTGGCCTAATGATTAAGGTCTTAACTCTTACTCTGGCCTAATGGTGAAGGGCTTAACTCTTACTCTGGCCTAATGGTTAAGGTCTTAGACTCTTACTCTGGCCTAATGGTTAAGGTCTAGACTCTTACTCTAGCCTAATGGTTAAGGTCTTAGACTCTTACTCTAGCCTAATGGTTAAGGTCTTAGACTCTAACTCTGGCCTAATGGCTAAGGTCTTAGACTCTAACTCTGGCCTAATGGTTAAGGTATAGACTCTTACACTGGCCTAATGGTTAAGGTCTTAACTCTTACTCTGGCCTAATGCTTAAGGTCTTAGACTCTTACTCTTGCTTAATGGTTAAGGTCTTGACTCTTACTCTGGCCTAATGGTTAAGGTCTTAACTCTTACTCTGGCCTAATGGTTAAGGTCTTAACTCTTACTCTGGCCTAATGGTTAAGGTCTTAACTCTTACTCTGGCCTAATGGTTAAGGTCTTAGACTCTTACTCTAGCCTAATCGTTAAAGTCTGATACTCTTACTCTGGCCTAATGGTTAAGGTCTTAACTCTTACTCTGGCCTAATGGTTAAGGTCTTAGACTCTAAGTCTGGCCTAATGGTAAGGTCTAGACTCTTACTCTGGCCTAATGGTTAAGGTCTGAACTCTTACTCTAGCCTAATGGGTAAGGTCTTAGACACTTACTCTGGCCTACTGGTTAAGGTCTTTGCTCTTACTCTGGCCTATTGGTTAAGGTCCTAGACTCTTACTCTGGCCTAATGATTAAGGTCTTAACTCTTACTGTGGCCTAATGCTTAAGGTCTTAGACTCTTACTCTTGCTTAATGGTTAAGGTCTTAACTCGTACTCTGGCCTAATGGTTAAGGTCTTAACTCGTACTCTGGCCTAATGGTTAAGGTCTTAACTCTTACACTGGCCTAATGGTTAAGGTCTAGACTCTTACACTGGCCTAATGGTTAAGGTATTGACTCTTACTCTGGCCTAATGGTTAAGGTCTTAGACTCTTACTCTGGCCTAATCTGTTAAGGTCTTAACTCTTACTCTTGCCTAATGGTTAAGGTCCTAGACTCTTACTCTAGCCTAATGGTTAAGGTCTTAGACTCTAACTCTGGCCTAATGGCTAAGGTCTTAGACTCTAACTCTGGCCTAATGGTTAAGGTCTTGACTTTTACTCTGGCCTAATGGTTAAGGTCTTAGACTCTTACTCTGGCCTAAAGGTTAAGGTCTAGACTCTTACACTGGCCTAATGGTTAAGGTCTTAACTCTTACTGTGGCCTAATGCTTAAGGTCTTAGACTCTTACTCTTGCTTAATGGTTAAGGTCTTAACTCATACTCTGGCCTAAGGGTTAAGGTCTTAACTCGTACTCTGGCCTAATGGTTAAGGTCTTAACTCTTACACTGGCCTAATGGTTAAAGTCTAGACTCTTACACTGGCCTAATGGTTAAGGTATTGACTCTTACTCTGGCCTAATGGTTAAGGTCTTAGACTCTTACTCTGGCCTAATCTGTTAAGGTCTTAACTCTTACTCTTGCCTAATGGTTAAGGTCCTAGACTCTTACTCTAGCCTAATGGTTAAGGTTTAGACTCTAACTCTCTCCTAATGGCTAAGGTCTTAGACTCTAACTCTGGCCTAATGGTTAAGGTCTAGACTTTTACCCTGGCCTAATGGTTAAGGTATTGACTCTTACTCTGGCCTAATGGTTAAGGTCTTAGACTCTTACTCTAGCCTAATGCTTAAGGTCTTAGACTTTTACTCTTGCTTAATGGTTAAGGTCTTCACTCTTACTCTGGCCTAATGGTTAAGGTTAAGGTCTTAGACTCTTACTCTAGACTAGAAGTTAAGGTCTTAACTCTTACTCTGGCCTAATGGATACGGTCTTAACTCTTACTCTGGCCTAATGGTTAAGGTCTACACTCTTACTCTGGCCTAATGGTTAAGGTCTTAACTCTTACGCTGGCTTAATGGTAAGGTCTTAACTCTTACTCTGGCCTACTGGTTAAGGTCTTAGCTCTTACTCTGGCCTACTGGTTAAGGTCTTAGACTCTTACTCTGGCCTAATGGTTAAGGTCTTAACTCGTACTCTGGCCTAATGGTTAAGGTCTGAACTCTTACTCTGGCCTAATGGTTAAGGTCTTAGACTCTTACTCTGGCCTACTCTTTAAGGTCTTAACTCTTACTCTTGCCTAATGGTTAAGGTCTTAGACTCTTACTCTGGCCTAATGGTTAAGGTCTTAACTCTTACTCTGGCCTAATGGTTAAGGTCTTAACTCTTACTCTGACCTAATGGTTAAGGTCTTAGACTCTTACTCTGACCTAATGGTTAAGGTCTTAACTCTTACTCTGGCCTACTGATTAAGGTCTTTACTCTTACACTGGCCTAATGGTTAAGGTCTTAACTCTTACTCTGGCCTAATGGTAAGATCTAGACTGTAGGAGAGTGGAATCTGACTAATGGTTGCCCCCAACTTTTTGCCTGGTATTTAAGTGGTTTTTGACTAGTCTGGCTGGGATCCTGCTATCCAGGACCCCAGCCTATCTGCTTCCTCCCTAAAACTGTTGTGAGTACTCTCATAGGTCACCCCTATGGCAGGCCCTGGTAATCCTACAGGGCTGGGTGCTGAGGTATGTGTGAGGGGGGACCCCTACGTGAGTAGGACCTCTCTGCAACCTTCGTAAAATCGTTACTGGGTTGTTTGTAGTGTAGCCATACCATATACTCTTAACCGCATTATAAGTTATCGCGTCATCGCTGTAACTTAGGAATGGCTACACAGAACCATATCGTGTTTGGTGTCAAACATGAAGGAATCATACCCCCAGTCCAGCCATGGGCATGGGGGCACGATTCCCCCTTGCTAGGAGGGTGATATGGGAAAAGCGGTAGAATTTGGACACCAATTTAAAAGTGCACATGTACCACAAAATGGCTACTGTTCGCCACCTACACGACTCTGGCTGGCTGTTGCTGGGGAAAACCCCAGCCTCGCCATCTGGACAATAGGGCTCCTGTGGCAGGGAGGTGCCAGCACCTCCCCAGACAGGATATGTGGATTGGAACAGGGTGGGTGCACCAAATGTCCTTTCAGAGTTGCACGTAGGCAGCTGCAGAGCCCCAATTCTGCATACACCGCCTGGAACCGGTTCAGGGGCATCCTGCCCCTCGCCCAGGCGGGAAACACACAAAGGGGAGTGGGTGTAGCCACCCTTTCCCGCCTCTACTCTGATTGGTAGGCTCTCTTTTGGACCATCCCCTAATCTTGGGGATATATGGGAATAACTTTGCCCTAGAGCCTTAGATTCGTACAGGACTTCACAGAACTGACCTTCGACGAGCTGCTGCCCAGCTGACTGAAGAAATCTCCCTTGGGATAAAGGAGTTATCCCCCTGCTTGGCAGGCACCTAAAAGACTACAAGATACCCGGTTGGAACTTCGTTGCTCTCACGACCTTCGACGCCTTCCAGCAACCTCGAGGTGGGTCTCCAGTGCATCCCAGCGTCCTGTGAGTGTGCCCAGCAAGTCTGAGCACCCTGGACCACGTGGGTGTCGAGATCCCCGCATACCCCGAGACACCGGCCACCTCTTGTCCAGCACACGGCCCCGACCAGTGGGGAAGTTGTGCTTTGGCCCATTCTTGAGCCAACCTTCAAGCAGCATTTGAGCCGACTCTCAGCTCCCTGGCCCGCTCCGGTGGCCCGTGGGAGACCTTTTACGCTCTCCATTTTGCTGCCTTCCGTGGTCCCTTGTCTCTCGACTTGTGGGCCCTGACGGAGGACAATCTTCTTTTCTAAGAGTTCCCCTGGTTGCTCCAGGCCTGCTCTACGCTCCCTGCAAAGGAGAGCACCCTCAGACCTCGTGGGTCTGCACCAGCAGCTGCTTTGTTCATCTTGCGTGGGTTGCGGTTGCCAATGCTTAGTGGATCCAATCGGGACACTAACACCGCAGCGACCCTCAGCCGACGTGGGACAGTCGCCCTCCAGAAGCTGGCCTTCCTTGAAGCCTCCCGGAGCCCGTGACTGCAGAGCCCAGCTGTACCTTCCACACCTGAAGCACCCGACATCCACGAGCTCCTTCCTGTGAGCTCCCTGGTCACTGTGCTGTGACCCAGACTCTGTACCCTCTGCTTTCAGGTTCATCTTTGTCTTTTCTTCAACTCTAATCTTCACGACTTCAACGACACTTCCAGCTAGCAGCAGTTTGGACTCCTTTTCCATAGAAAATCAGCCCGCGACCCGACACCAGAATCGACCTATGCACCCGGCTTCCCTGGGGCAGGTAACAGTGGTACTTCGGTACTTCCATGGTGGTGGGCTCTCCAAAGCCTTAAGTCTCAAGCCTTAACTTTGTACTGTTGTTAGAAGTGTTCTTAAACCTTAATTATTCAACCGCGACATTCTCCATAGGCTAACATTGCGATCCCGATAGCAACTTCTCGCACTGCACACGCCTCCCGTGGGTCCCCTTCTTCTTAACTGTGGGTGGATTCGTAAGGGGCCAGCGATCCTGAATGCCCTAGGCATTGCCTGTAGAATTGTCGTGGTTCTTATACCACTATTTTAGTATATGGTTTGGTCCCCCCCTGGGGCCCATTGATTTCTGTGCTATTTATTGTGTTTATAAATGCTTGTTTGAAGTGTAACTTTGCCACTAGCCACATAAAGTGACTGTGGGATTCTGTCTAGAATAAATACATATATTTTATATATATACCTGTGTGGGCTACTCTTTCATTTGGTTATTCAAGAGGTTATTATGGTAAAACAATAAGCTTAACACTCCTTCAAGACTTAGCCTGAAGGCTGCTCTCCACAGCTACCACTAGGATAGCTTTCTTTAAAGGTTGTCTTAAACCTATCATCAATAGGAGTCGAATTGGACTGGTGCAAGGTGTCCCTATAACAAGGAACAGCATATGCCAGGCCAACTTCTCACATTGGTGTGCAGCGGTTGGATTCAAGCTTGCCATTGTTTTACCAGATAACAAATTGAATTTCTAAAGTGAAAGCCACAAGGTACCAAAGGTACATATAAATTCAAGCTAGAATACAATAAGTTCTACTGAACTTGGAGTTGTGTGTAGAGGGTTTAGCACACCTTGACTACAACTCAAGAGAGGGTTCAGTAGGCCACACTTAGTGTAGGTAGATACATCACTACACTAAACATGTCTTCAGGTGGCACTAAGGCTATGGAAGGACCCCAGAGGGTCCCTATAGATAAGTATGATAATTTCACCTTTGCAGAGCTCAGGGAAATGTGCACCCTTAGGGGACTGAAGACAGAAAGAGGTGCCAACACAAAACGTCTCAAGGAGATCCTGCTCATAGCAGACTTTATGGAGTCCATAGGATCCAGAGGGACGGACAGAGTGGGTGGGCACCCCTCAGAAGAGGACACTCCCATAGTGGAACCTGATGAGGAACAGGAAGAGGATGAAAATCCTGACCTGGAAGAAACAGACCACTCACAGCATGGAGGTGATGGCTCAAGAGGCACTCCCTCTACCCTTAAAAGGAGAGTGGTGGATCCAAGAAGGAACAGATCCCCCTCAGTGGGATCCAACCATTCTAGGAGATCCAAAGGGTCCTCTGCCTCTTCTCAGAGAAGAGAATCCTCTCATGAGAGGAAATGCAGACTGATCAAATTTGAGCAGGCTAAGCTTGAGCTTAAAAGAGAACATTAGCATTGGACAGGGAAACCCTGGAGCTTCAGAAAGCTTCAAGAAAGTGGGGTCTAGAGATCCCTGGTGGCAGTAAGGAAACCCCTAGAGTTAGAGAGAAAATCCCTGACAATAGGAACCTCCACAAGATTGTGCCCCCCTATCAGAATGGGAATGATATCCACAAATGGATATCTGCTCTTGAAAGGGCCTGTAGAGTACAGAGGGTCCCTGTAGAGCAGTGGGCAGCAATCCTGTGGCTCTCCTTTTCAGATAAAGGTAGAGACAAGCTCCTCTCTGTAAGAGAAGAGGATGCTGATGATTATTATATCCTGAAAGCTGCTTTAATAGATGGGTTTGGCTTAACCACTGATCAATACAGACTTAAGTTCAGAGACACCCAGAAAGCACAGAATCAGGATTGGGTAGACTTTGTGGATTGTGCAACCAAGGCACTGGAAGGTTGGTTAAATGGCAGTAAAGTTAATGATTATCAAGGATTGTATAATCTCATTATGAGGGAGCAGATTCTTAATAATTGTCAGAACCAACTTTTACACCAGCACCTGGTGGACTCTGATCTGACCTCTCCCCAAGAATTGGGAAAGAAGGCAGACAAATGGGTCAGAACCAGGATTAGGCCTAAGAACCAAGTTGGTGACCAGAAGAAGGATTCCACTAAGCCCAAAGAGAAAGGTGGGGATGATAAACAAGAAAAGTCCACTGAAGGGCCCCAACAACCCAGTGCTGGGGGTGGGTCCCAAAATACTTCCTCTAATAACAAGAAACCATATTGCCATGTGTGTAAGAAACCTGGCCACTGGAAAACTGACTCCAGCTGTCCAAAGAATGGCAATAAAGAGATTGTTCCTCCAAAACCTGCTCCAACACCTCCTGTTGCTACTAGTAGTAATCCCCCAGGTGGTGGGAGTGCACCCAAAAACTTAGTTGGGTTCTCTTTGGGGACACCAGTGGACTCTGGCCTAACCAGGTCCCCTGCATTAGCAACTATGGTCTGTGATGGTGGCATGGGGTTTGCCAACTTTACCATGAGTCCCAGTATCCTGGGCAGGTACAGACAAGAACCAATAATCAATGGTCAGAAGGCTGTGGCCTATAAGGACACAGGGGCCAGTGTCACCATGGTGACCAAGAGACTAGTGCCCCTAGAACAGCTTTTACCTGGGTTTAGCTACCAGGTGACCAACATAGATGGAATCAGGACAGATCATCCCATGGCAGTGATAAATCTCAGCTGGGGAGGGGTCACTGGCCCCAAGAGAGTGGCAGTGTCCCCAAACTTGCCTGTAGATTGTCTACTGGGGAATGATCTAGAAATCTCAGCCTGGGCTGAGGTTGACCACAAGGCCCATTTGAAAATGGTAGGAATCCCTGAGAGAGTGGATGAGACCCTGAGGGCCTCACCTCCACCCCAGGAGAAAATAGAAAGAGTGAAGCCTGAAACTATGGATCACTCTACCCAAACAGAGAGCATAGGGGAGGAGGAGCAGTCTTCCCCCCACCAGACTACAGGTAAAGGTCCAGTTTCTCAGGGAATTGACCCTGCCCCTTGTGAAGTAACTGCCCCAGACGTGGACAGGCCTGACCTGCCCACCTCTCTGATGGCAGTGGATCCTTCCAAGGTGGTACCCAGTCTGGAGCAGGTATCCTGCCCCTCTCTACCCTGCCTCAGTCAGCCCAGGGCTGCAGAGGTCAGGGAGGTCAGTGGACCCTTATTGGGCCCCTGCCCAGAGGAACCCCCTCATCAACAGATTAGGGACACCCAGCAGAGTAGTTTCAGCCAGGTGAATATTCCTCTACAAACTGAGGGATCCCCCTTACCCCTAGGTATAGGCACTCCTCAAATGGATGTTGTTGAGCACAGGGAAACCTGGGGCCTAGCTGCCCCAAACCTTCCAGTGCCCTCCACTATTCCAGCCAAAGGGATCCAACCCCCAGCTGTAGGCAGCCAGAGGTTGACCCTTAGGGCCAGATATGACACAGTCATGGGCAGAAAGGCTTCCATATTGGCCAGTGATCTGAGGAGGTTGAGACCAACCCAAGTAGGGTCTCACTTCCAGACTCAGACACCCCACCAGCCCACCTCTGACCCAAAAACCAATACAGGTAATTTCCCTAGACTTTGGAGAAACTCTAGAACCCCTTGGGGTAGGATTTCCCAAGTGGACCATGACACAGGGAGCAACCATGTTAGTACAGGTTCTTCCTTATATGGCCACTCAGGAAATAAAGGCTTATCTGGACAAGGTTAGCCTTATCTCCTTTCGTTTGGGGGGGGGGTTATGTAGGAGAGTGGAATCTGACTAATGGTTGCCCCCAACTTTTTGCCTGGTATTTAAGTGGTTTTTGACTAGTCTGGCTGGGATCCTGCTATCCAGGACCCCAGCCTATCTGCTTCCTCCCTAAAACTGTTGTGAGTACTCTAGGTACAAACATAATTGGATGCTGGGCATGCCCTACCAGTCCCTTGTAGATGGTACCCTAGGTACCCAGGGCATGGGTCCCCCAGTAGGCCTACCAGGGCTGCAGCACTTATTGTGCCACCCTGGGACAGCCACCCAAACTGACACCACCAGGCCACTACTGTAGCCTGGGTAAGGTGGTGCTAGCACCCCTTACAGGGACGTAGGTACCCTATGTCCCATACCATACAACACATATACTCTCATAGGTCACCCCTATGGCAGGCCCTGGTAATCCTACAGGGCTGGGTGCTGAGGTATGTGTGAGGGGGGACCCCTACGTGAGTAGGACCTCTCTGCAACCTTCGTAAAATCGTTACTGGGTTGTTTGTAGTGTAGCCATACCATATACTCTTAACCGCATTATAAGTTATCGCGTCATCGCTGTAACTTAGGAATGGCTACACAGAACCATATCGTGTTTGGTGTCAAACATGAAGGAATCATACCCCCAGTCCAGCCATGGGCATGGGGGCACGATTCCCCCTTGCTAGGAGGGTGATATGGGAAAAGCGGTAGAATTTGGACACCAATTTAAAAGTGCACATGTACCACAAAATGGCTACTGTTCGCCACCTACACGACTCTGGCTGGCTGTTGCTGGGGAAAACCCCAGCCTCGCCATCTGGACAATAGGGCTCCTGTGGCAGGGAGGTGCCAGCACCTCCCCAGACAGGATATGTGGATTGGAACAGGGTGGGTGCACCAAATGTCCTTTCAGAGTTGCACGTAGGCAGCTGCAGAGCCCCAATTCTGCATACACCGCCTGGAACCGGTTCAGGGGCATCCTGCCCCTCGCCCAGGCAGGAAACACACAAAGGGGAGTGGGTGTAGCCACCCTTTCCCGCCTCTACTCTGATTGGTAGGCTCTCTTTTGGACCATCCCCTAATCTTGGGGATATATGGGAATAACTTTGCCCTAGAGCCTTAGATTCGTACAGGACTTCACAGAACTGACCTTCGACGAGCTGCTGCCCAGCTGACTGAAGAAATCTCCCTTGGGATAAAGGAGTTATCCCCCTGCTTGGCAGGCACCTAAAAGACTACAAGATACCTGGTTGGAACTTCGTTGCTCTCACGACCTTCGACGCCTTCCAGCAACCTCGAGGTGGGTCTCCAGTGCATCCCAGCGTCCTGTGAGTGTGCCCAGCAAGTCTGAGCACCCTGGACCACGTGGGTGTCGAGATCCCCGCATACCCCGAGACACCGGCCACCTCTTGTCCAGCACACGACCCCGACCAGTGGGGAAGTTGTGCTTTGGCCCATTCTTGAGCCAACCTTCAAGCAGCATTTGTGCCGACTCTCAGCTCCCTGGCCCGCTCCGGTGGCCCGTGGGAGCCCTTTTACGCACTCCATTTTGCTGCCTTCCGCGGTCCCTTGTCTCTCGACTTGTGGACCCTGACGGAGGACAATCTTCTTTTCTAAGAGTTCCCCTGGTTGCTCCAGGCCTGCTCTACGCTCCCTGCAAAGGAGAGCACCCTCAGACCTCGTGGGTCTGCACCAGCAGCTGCTTTGTTCATCTTGCGTGGGTTGCGGTTGCCAATGCTTAGTGGATCCAATCGGGACACTAACACCGCAGCGACCCTCAGCCGACGTGGGACAGTCGCCCTCCAGAAGCTGGCCTTCCTTGAAGCCTCCCGGAGCCCGTGACTGCAGAGCCCAGCTGTACCTTCCACACCTGAAGCACCCAACATCCACGAGCTCCTTCCTGTGAGCTCCCTGGTCACTGTGCTGTGACCCAGACTCTGTCCCCTCTGCTTTCAGGTTCATCTTTGTCTTTTCTTCAACTCTAATCTTCACGACTTCAACGACACTTCCAGCTAGCAGCAGTTTGGACTCCTTTTCCATAGAAAATCAGCCCGCGACCCGACACCAGAATCGACCTATGCACCCGGCTTCCCTGGGGCAGGTAACAGTGGTACTTCGGTACTTCCGTGGTGGTGGGCTCTCCAAAGCCTTAAGTCTCAAGCCTTAACTTTGTACTGTTGTTAGAAGTGTCCTTAAACCTTAATTATTCAACCGCGACATTCTCCATAGGCTAACATTGCGATCCCGATAGCAACTTCTCGCACTGCACACGCCTCCCGTGGGTCCCCTTCTTCTTAACTGTGGGTGGATTCGTAAGGGGCCAGCGATCCTGAATGCCCTAGGCATTGCCTGTAGAATTGTCGTGGTTCTTATACCACTATTTTAGTATATGGTTTGGTCCCCCCCTGGGGCCCATTGATTTCTGTGCTATTTATTGTGTTTATAAATGCTTGTTTGAAGTGTAACTTTGCCACTAGCCACATAAAGTGACTGTGGGATTCTGTCTAGAATAAATACATATATTTTATATATATACCTGTGTGGGCTACTCTTTCATTTGGTTATTCAAGAGGTTATTATGGTAAAACAATAAGCTTAACACTCCTTCAAGACTTAGCCTGAAGGCTGCTCTCCACAGCTACCACTAGGATAGCTTTCTTTAAAGGTTGTCTTAAACCTATCATCAATAGGAGTCGAATTGGACTGGTGCAAGGTGTCCCTATAACAAGGAACAGCATATGCCAGGCCAACTTCTCACATAGACTCTTACTCCGGCCTAATGGTTAAGGTCTTAACTCTTACTCTGTCCTAATGGTTACGGTCTTGACTCTTACTCTGTCCTAATGGTCAAGGTATTGACTCTTACTCTGGCCTAATTGTTAAGGTCTTAACTCTTACTCTGGCCTAATGGTGAAGGTCTTAGACTCTTACTCTGGCCTAATGGTTAAGGTCTTGACTCTTACTCTGGCCTAATGGTTAAGGTCTTAGACTCTTACTCGGGCCTAATGGTTAATGTCTTAACTCTTACTATGGCCTAATGGTTAAGGTCTTAACTCCTACTCTGGCCTAAGGGTTAAGGTCTTAGACTCTAAGTCTGGCCTAATGGTAAGGTCTAGACTCTCACTCTGGCCTAATGGTTACGGTCTTAACTCTTACTCTAGCCTAATAGTTAAGGCCTTAGACACTTACTCTGGCCTACTGGTTAAGGTCTTTGCTCTTACTCTGGCCTATTGGTTAAGGTCTTAGACTCTTCCTGTGGCCTAATGGTTAAGGTCTAGATTCTAACTCTGGCCTAATGGTTAAGGTCTTAAACTCTTACTCTGGGCTAATGGTTAAGGTCTTGACTCTTACTCTGGCCTAATGATTAAGGTCTTAACTCTTACTCGGGCCTAATGGTGAAGGGCTTAACTCTTACTCTGGCCTAATGGTTAAGGTCTTAGACTCTTACTCTGGCCTAATGGTTAAGGTCTTAGACTCTTACTCTGGCCTAATGGTTAAGGTCTAGACTCTTACTCTAGCCTAATGGTTAAGGTCTTAGACTCTTACTCTAGCCTAATGGTTAAGGTCTTAGACTCTAACTCTGGCCTAATGGCTAAGGTCTTAGACTCTAACTCTGGCCTAATGGTTAAGGTATAGACTCTTACACTGGCCTAATGGTTAAGGTCTTAACTCTTACTCTGGCCTAATGCTTAAGGTCTTAGACTCTTACTCTTGCTTAATGGTTAAGGTCTTGACTCTTACTCTGGCCTAATGGTTAAGGTCTTAACTCTTACTCTGGCCTAATGGTTAAGGTCTTAACTCTTACTCTGGCCTAATGGTTAAGGTCTTAACTCTTACTCTGGCCTAATGGTTAAGGTCTTAGACTCTTACTCTAGCCTAATCGTTAAAGTCTTATACTCTTACTCTGGCCTAATGGTTAAGGCCTTAACTCTTACTCTGGCCTAATGGTTAAGGTCTTAGACTCTAAGTCTGGCCTAATGGTAAGGTCTAGACTCTTACTCTGGCCTAATGGTTAAGGTCTGAACTCTTACTCTGGCCTAATGGTTAAGGCCTTAACTCTTACTCTGGCCTAATGGTTAAGGTCTTAGACTCTAAGTCTGGCCTAATGGTAAGGTCTAGACTCTTACTCTGGCCTAATGGTTAAGGTCTGAACTCTTACTCTAGCCTAATGGGTAAGTGTAGGAGAGTGGAATCTGACTAATGGTTGCCCCCAACTTTTTGCCTGGTATTTAAGTGGTTTTTAACTAGTCTGGCTGGGATCCTGCTATCCAGGACCCCAGCCTATCTGCTTTCTCCCTAAAACTGTTGTGAGTACTCTAGGTACAAACATAATTGGATGCTGGGCATGCCCTACCAGTCCCTTGTAGATGGTACCCTAGGTACCCAGGGCATGGGTCCCCCAGTAGGCCTACCAGGGCTGCAGCACTTATTGTGCCACCCTGGGACAGCCACCCAAACTGACACCACCAGGCCACTACTGTAGCCTGGGTAAGGTGGTGCTAGCACCCCTTACAGGGATGTAGGTACCCTATGTCCCATACCATTACAACACATATACTCTCATAGGTCACCCCTATGGCAGGCCCTGGTAATCCTACAGGGCTGGGTGCTGAGGTATGTGTGAGGGGGGACCCCTACGTGAGTAGGACCTCTCTGCAACCTTCATAAAATCGTTACTGGGTTGTTTGTAGTGTAGCCATACCATATACTCTTAACCGCATTATAAGTTATTGCGTCATCGCTGTAACTTGGGAATGGCTACACAGAACCATATCGTGTTTGGTGTCAAACATGAAGGAATCATACCCCCAGTCCAGCCATGGGCATGGGGGCACGATTCCCCCTTGCTAGGAGGGTGATATGGGAAAAGCGGTAGAATTTAGACACCAATTTAAAAGTGCACATGTACCACAAAATGGCTACTGTCCGCCACCTACACGACTCTGGCTGGCTGTTGCTGGGGAAAACCCCAGCCTCGCCATCTGGACAATAGGGCTCCTGTGGCAGGGAGGTGCCAGCACCTCCCCAGACAGGATATGTGGATTGGAACAGGGTGGGTGCACCAAATGTCCTTTCAGAGTTGCACGTAGGCAGCTGCAGAGCCCCAATTCTGCATACACCGCCTGGAACCGGTTCAGGGGCATCCTGCCCCTCGCCCAGGTGGGAAACACACAAAGGGGAGTGGGTGTAGCCACCCTTTCCCGCCTCTACTCTGATTGGTAGGCTCTATTTTGGACCATCCCCTAATCTTGGGGATATATGGGAATAACTTTGCCCTAGAGCCTTAGATTCGTACAGGACTTCACAGAACTGACCTTCGACAAGCTGCTGCCCAGCTGACTGAAGAAATCTCCCTTGGGATAAAGGAGTTATCCCCCTGCTTGGCAGGCACCTAAAAGACTGCAAGATACCCGGTTGGAACTTCGCTGCTCTCATGAACTTCGACGCCTTCCATCAACCTTGAGGTGGGTCTCCAGTGCATCCCAGAGTGCTGTGAGCGTGCCCAGCAAGTCTGAGCACCGTGGACCACGTGGGTGCCGAGATCCCTGCATACCCCGAGACCCCGGCCACCTCTTGCATAGCACACGACCCCGACCAGTGGGGAAGTTGTGCTTTGGCCCATTTCTGAGCCAACCTTCAAGCAGCATCCGTGCCAAAGCTCAGCCCCCTAGTCCACTCCACTGGCCCGTGGGAGCCCTTTTACGCACTCCATTTTGCTGCCCTCCACGGTCCCTTGTCTCTCGACTTGTGGGCCCTGACGGAGGAAAACCTATCTTTCCAAGAGTTCCCCTGGTTGCTCCAGGCCTGCTCTACGCTCCCTGCAAAGGAGAGCACCCTCAGACCTCGTGGGTCTGCACCAGCAGCTGCTTTGTTCATCTTGCGTGGGTTGCGGTTGCCAATGCTTAGTGGATCTAATCGGGACACTAACACCGCAGCGACCCTCAGCCGACATAAGACAGTTGCCCTCCAGAAGCTGGCCTTCCTTGAAGCCTCCCGGAGCCCGTGACTACAGAGCCCAGCTGTACCTTCCACACCTGAAGCACCCGACATCCACGAGCTCCTTCCTGTGAGCTCCCTGGTCACTGTGCTGTGACCCAGACTCTGTCCCCTCTGCTTTCAGGTTCACCTTTATCTTCTCTTCAACTTTAATCTTCACGACTTCAACGACGCTTTCAGCTAGCAGCAGATTGGACTACTTTTCCATAGAAAATCAGCCCGCGACCCGACACCAGAATCGACCTATGCACCCGGCTTCCCTGGGGCAGGTAACAGTGGTACTTCGGTACTCCCGTGGTGGTGGGCTCTCCAAAGCCTTAAGTCTCAAGCCTTAACTTTGTACTGTTGTTAGAAGTGTCCTTAAACCTTAATTATTCAACCGCGACATTCTCCATAGGCTAACATTGCGATCCCGATAGCAACTTCTCGCACTGCACACGCCTCCCGTGGGTCCCCTTCCTCTTAACTGTGGGTGGATTCTGAAGGGGCAAGCGATCCTGAATGCCCTAGGCATTGCCTGTAGAATTGTCGTGGTTCTTATACAACTATTTTAGTATATGGTTTGGTCCCCCCCTGGGGCCCATTGATTTCTGTGCTATTTATTGTGTTTATAAATGCTTGTTTGAAGTGTAACTTTGCCACTAGCCACATAAAGTGACTGTGGGATTCTGTCTAGAATAAATACATATATTTTATATATATACCTGTGTGGGCTACTCTTTCATTTGGATATTCAAGAGGTTATTATGGTAAAACAATAAGCTTAACACTCCTTCAAGACTTAGCCTGAAGGCTGCTCTCCACAGCTACCACTAGGATAGCTTTCTTTAAAGGTTGTCTTAAACCTATCATCAATAAGAGTCGAATTGGACTGGTGCAAGGTGTCCCTATAACTAGGAACAGCATATGCCAGGCCAACTTCTCACATTGGTGTGCAGCGGTTGGATTCAAGCTTGCCATTGTTTTACCAGATAACAAATTGAATTTCTAAAGTGAAAGCCACAAGGTACCAAAGGTACATATAAATTCAAGCTAGAATACAATAAGTTCTACTGAACTTAGAGTTGTGTGTAGAGGGTTTAGCACACCTTGACTACAACTCAAGAGAGGGTTCAGTAGGCCACACTTAGTGTAGGTAGATACACCACTATCACTACACTAAACATGTCTTCAGGAGCAGGTGCCACTAAGGCTCCAGAAGGACCCCAAAGGGTCCCAGTAGATAAGTATGATCATCTCTCCTTTGCTGAGCTCAGGGAGATGTGCACCCTTAGAAAACTGAAGACAAACAAAGGTGCCAACACCCAACGTCTCAGGGAAATCATGCTCATAGCAGACTTTATGGAATCCATAGGGTCCAGAGGGACAGACAGAGTGGGGGGGCATCCATCAGAAGAGGACACTCCCAGAGTGGACTCTGATGAAGACCAGGAAGAGGATGAAAGTCCTGACCTGGAAGAAACAAACCACTCACAACATGGAGGTGATGGCCCAAGAGGCACTCCCTCCATCCCTAGTGGGAGAGTGGTGGGTCCAAGGAGGCACAGATCCCCCTCAGTGGGATCCAACCCTTCTCAGAGATCCAAAGGGTCCTCTGCCTCTTCTCAGAGAAGAGAATCCTCCCATGAGAGGAAATGCAGACTGATCAAATTTGAGCAGGCTAAGCTTCAGCTTAAAAGAGAACAGTTAGCATTGGACAGGGAAGCCCTGGAGCTTCAGAAAGCTTCAAAGAAGTGGGGTCTAGAGATCCCTGGTGGCAGTGATGAAACCCCTAGAGTTAGAGAGAAAGTCCCTGACAATAGGAACCTCCACAAGATTGTGCCCCCCTATCAGAATGGGGATGATATCCACAAATGGATATCTGCTCTTGAGAGGGACTGTAGCGTACAAAGGGTCCCAGTAGAGCAGTGGGCAGCAATCCTGTGGCTCTCCTTTTCAGATAAAGGTAGAGACAAGCTCCTCTCTGTAAGAGAAGAGGATGCTGATGATTATTATATCTTGAAAGCTGCTTTAATAGATGGGTTTGGCTTAACCACTGATCAATACAGACTTAAGTTCAGAGACACCCAGAAAGCACAGAATCAAGATTGGGTAGACTTTGTGGATTGTGCAACCAAGGCACTGGAAGGTTGGTTAAATGGCAGTAAAGTTAATGATTATCAAGGATTGTATAATCTCATTATGAGGGAGCAGATTCTTAATAATTGTCAAAATCAACTTTTACACCAGCACCTGGTGGACTCTGATCTGACCTCTCCCCAAGAATTGGGAAAGAAGGCAGACAAATGGGTCAGAACCAGGATTAGGCCTAAGAACCAAGTTGGTGACCAGAAGAAGGATTCCACTAAGCCCAAAGAGAAAGGTGGGGATGATAAACAAGAAAAGTCCTCTGAAGGGCCCCAAAAACCCAGTGCTGGGGGTGGGTCCCAAAATACTTCCTCTAATAACAAGAAACCATATTGCCATGTGTGTAAGCAACCTGGCCACTGGAAAACTGACTCCAGCTGTCCTAAGAATGGCAATAAAGAAAATGTTCCTCCAAAACCAGCTCCAACACCTCCTGTTACTACTAGTAGTAATCCCCCAGGCGGTGGGAGTGCACCCAAAAATTTAGTTGGGATTTCTTGGGGAACTCAGGGGGACTCTGGCCTATCCAGGTCCCCTACTCAAGCAACTATGGTCTGTGATGGTGGCATGGGGTTTGCCAACTTTACCATGAGCCCCAGTATTTTGGGCAGGTACAGACAAGAACCAATAATCAATGGTCAGAAGGCTGTGGCCTATAAGGACACAGGGGCCAGTGTCACCATGGTGACCAAGAGGCTAGTGCCCCTAGATCAGCTTTTACCTGGGTTTAGCTACCAGGTGACCAACATAGATGGAATCAGGACAGATCATCCCATGGCAGTGATAAATCTCAGCTGGGGAGGGGTCACTGGCCCCAAGAGAGTGGCAGTGTCCCCAAACTTGCCTGTAGATTGTCTACTGGGGAATGATCTAGAAATCTCAGCCTGGGCTGAGGTTGACCACAAGGCCCATTTGAAAATGGTAGGAATCCCTGAGAGAGTGGATGAGACCCTGAGGGCCTCACCTCCACCCCAGGAGAAAATAGAAAGAGTGAAGCCTGAAACTATGGATCACTCTACCCAAACAGAGAGCATAGGGGAGGAGGAGCAGTCTTCCCCCCACCAGACTACAGGTAAAGGTCCAGTTTCTCAGGGAACTGATCCTGCCCCTTGTGAAGTAACTGCCCCAGGAGTGGACAGGCTTGGCCTGCCCACCTCTCTGATGGCAGGGGACCCTTCCAAGGTGGTACCCAGTCTGGAGCAGGTATCCTGCCCCTCTCTACCCTGCCTCCGTCAGCCCAGGGCTGCAGAGGTCAGGGAGGTCAGTGGACCCTTATTGGGCCCCTGCCCAGAGGAACCCCCTCATCAACAGATTAGGGACACCCAGCAGAGTAGTTTCAGCCAGGTGAATATTCCTCTACAAACTGAGGGATCCTCCTTACCCCTAGGTATAGGCACCCCTCAAACGGATGTTGTTGAGCACAGGGAAACCTGGGGCCTAGCTGCCCCAAACGTTCCAGTGCCCTCCACTATTCCAGCAAAAGGGATCCAACCCCCAGCTGTAGGCAGCCAGAGGTTGACCCTTAGGGCCAGATATGACACAGTCATGGGCAGAAAGCCTCCCATAGTGGCCAGTGATCTGAGGAGGTTGAGACCAACCCAAGTAGGGTCTCACTTCCAGACTCAGACACCCCACCAGCCCACCTCTGACCCAAAAACCAATACAGGTAATTTTCCTAGACTTTGGAGAAACTCTAGAACCCCTTGGGGTAGGATTTCCCAAGTGGACCATGACACAGGGAGCAACCATGTTAGTACAGGTTCTTCCTTATATGGCCACTCAGGAAATAAAGGCTTATCTGGACAAGGTTTGCCTTATCTCCTTTCGTTTGGGGGGGGGGGTTATGTAGGAGAGTGGAATCTGACTAATGGTTGCCCCCAACTTTTTGCCTGGTATTTGAGTGGTTTTTGACTAGTCTGGCTGGGATCCTGCTATCCAGGACCCCAGCCTATCTGCTTTCTCCCTAAAACTGATGTGAGTACTCTAGGTACAAACCTAATTGGATGCTGGGCATGCCCTACCAGTCCCTTGTAGATGGTACCCTAGGTACCCAGGGCATGGGTCCCCCAGTAGGCCTACCAGGGCTGCAGCACTTATTGTGCCACCCTGGGAGAGCCATACAAACTGACAGCACCAGACCACTACTGTAGTCTGGGTAAGGTGGTGCTAGCACCCCTTGCAGGGATATAGGTACCCTATATCCCACCCCATTACAACACATATACTCTCATAGGTCACCCCTATAGCAGGCCCTGGTAATCCTACAGGGCAGGGTGCTGAGGTATGTGTGAGGGGGGACCCCTACATGAGTAGGGCCTCTCTGCAACCTTCGTGAAATTGTTACTGGGTTGTTTGTAGTATAGCCATACCATATACCCTTAACCGCATTATAAGTCTATTGCGATATCGCGATAACTTGAGAATGGCTACACAGAACCATATCGTGTTTGGTGTCAAACATGTAGGAATCATACCCCCAGTCCAGCCATGGGCATGAGGGTACAATTCCCCCTTGCTAGAAGGGCGATATGGGAAAAGCGGTAGAATTTAGACACCAATTTAAAAGTGCACAAGTTACACAAAATGGCTACTACCCGCCACCTACACGACCCTGGCTGGCTGTTGCTGGGGGAAACCCCAGCCTCGCCAGCTGGACAATAGGGCTCCTGTGACAGGGAGGTGCTAGCATCTCCCCAGACAGGATAATGTGGATTGGAACAGGGTGGGTGCACCAAATGTCCTTTCAGAGTTGCACGTAGGCAGCTGCAGAGACCTAATTCTGCATACACCGCTTGGAACCGGTTCAGGGGCCTCCTGCCCCTCGCCCAGGCGGGAAACACACAAAGGGGAGAGGGTGTAGCCACCTTTTCCCGCCTCACCAGCCATTGGTGGACACTACTCTGGACACTCCCCTAATCTTGGGGATAAAGGTGAATAACGTGGCCCCAGAGCCTCAGATTATTCTTGAACTTTACAGTCTTGACCTTCGACTTGCTGCTGCCCAGCTGACAGAAGAAATCTCCCTTGGGATAAAGGAGTTATCCCCCTGCTTGGCAGGCACCTGAAACACTGCAAGTGACCCGGTTGGAACTTCACTGCTCTCATGAACTTCGACGACTTCCAGAAACCTTGAGGTGGGTTTCCAGTGCATCCCAGAGGCCAGTGAGTGTGCTCAACGAGTTTGGGCACCGTGGACCGCGTGGGTGCCGAGATCCCCAATACCCCGAGACACCGGCCACCTCTTGCATAGCACACGACCCTGACCAGTGTGGAAGTTGGGCTTTGGCTCATTTTTGAGCCAACTACTCTACAGCAATTGTGCCAAAGACCAGCACCCTAGCCCCCTCCGGTGGCCCGTGGGTGCCCTTTTATGTACGCCAAATTGCTGCCTCCCGCGGTCCCTTGTCTCTCGACTCGTGGGCCTTAGCGGAGGTCTATCTTTACAAACAAGAGTTCCCCTGGTTGCTCCAGGCCTGCTCTACAGTCTCCTTGAAGGAGACCTCTCCCAGACCTCGTGGGTCTGCACTGTAACAGATTTGTTCATTCTTCATTGGTTGCGGTTGCCAAGGCTTAGTGGATCCAATCCGGACACTAATACTGCAGCGACCCTCATCCGACGTGGGACAGTCGCCCTCCTGAAGCTGGACTTCCTTGAAGCCTCCCGGAGCCCGTAGCTGCAGATCCAAGCTACACCCCTTTCCCCCTGAAGCACCCGACATCGAAGGGCTCTTTGCTTTGAGCCTCCTGGTCACTCTGCCGTGACCCAGACTCTGTCCCCTCTGCTTTCAGGTTCTTCTCTACAATCTTCACATCTTTGATCTTCAACGGCATCATCAACGCTTTTGGCTAGCAGAACTTTTGACTATTTTCCCATTGAAAATCAGCCCGCGACCCCACAGCAGAAACGACCTATGAACCCGGCTTCCCTGGGGCAGGTAACAGTGGTACCTCAGTACTCTCGTGGTAGTGGGCTCTTCAAAAGCTTAAGTCTGAAGTTTTAACTTTGTACTCCTCCTAGAAGTATTTTTAACTTGTTTATTTCCAACCGCGACATTCTCCATAGGCTAACATTGCAATCCCGATAGCAGCTCTTTGCACTGCACGCGTCTCCCGTGGGTCCCCTTCCTCATAACTGTGGGTGGATTCTGAAGGGGCAAGCAATCCTGAATGCCCTAGGCATTGCTTGTAGAATTGTCGTGGTTCTTATACCACTATTTTAGTATATGGTTTGGTCCCCCCCTGGGGCCCATTGATTTCTGTGCTATTTATTGTGTTTATAAATGCTTGTTTGAAGTGTAACTTTGCCACTAGTCACATAAAGCGACTGTGGGATTCTGTCTAGAATAAATACATACATTGTACCTACCTGTGTACTGTATATACCTGTACCTGTATTGTGTATACCTGTGTGGGCTACTCTTTCATTTTGTTATTCAAGAGGTTATTATGGTAAAACAATAAGCTTAACACTCCTTCAAGAATTAGCCTTAAGGCTGCTCTCCACAACTACCACTAGGATAGCTTTCTTTAAAGGTTGTCTTAAACCTATCATCAATAAGAGTTGAATTGGACTGGTGCAAGGTGTCCCCATAACTAGGAGACAGCATATGCCAGGCCAACTTCTCACATTGGTGTACAGCGGTTGGATTCAAGCTTGCCATTGTTTTACCAGATAACAAATTGAATTTCTAAAGTGAAAGCCACTTGGTACCAAAGGTACATATAAATTCAAGCTAGAATACAATAAGTTCTACTGAACTTAGAGTTGTGTGTAGAGGGTTTAGCACACCTTGACTACAACTCAAGAGAGGGTTCAGTAGGCCACACTTAGTGTAGGTAGATACACCACTATCACTACACTAAGAAAATGTCTTTAGGTTCAGGGGCCCATAAGGCTCTGGAAGGACCCCAAAGGGTCCCAGTCGACAAGTATGATCATCTCTCCTTTGCTGAGCTCAGGGAGATGTGCACCCTTAGGAAACTTAAGACAAACAAAGGTGCCAATACCCAACGTCTCAGGGAAATCCTGCTCATAGCAGACTTTATGCAGACTTTAGGGTCTGGTGGGGTAGACAGGTTGGGTGGGCATCCATCAGAAGAGGACACTCCCAGAGTGGACTCTGATGAGGACCAGGAAGAGGATGAAGATCCTGACCTGGAAGAAACAAACCACTCACAACATGGAGGTGATGGCCCAGGAGGCACTCCCTCCATCCCTAAAGGGAGAGTGGTGGATCCAAGAAGGAACCGATCCCCGTCAGTGGGATCCAACCAGTCTGGGAGATCCAAAGGGACCTCTGCCTCTTCTCAGAGAAGAGAATCCTCTCATGAGAGGAAATGCAGACTGATCAAATTTGAGCAGGCTAAGCTACAGCTTAAGAGAGAACAGTTAGCATTGGACAGGGAATCCCTGGAGCTTCAGAAAGCTTCAAGAAAGTGGGGTCTAGAGACCCCTGGTGGCAGTAATGAAACCCCTAGAGTTAGAGAGAAAGTCCCTGACAATAGGAACCTCCACAAGATTGTGCCCCCCTATAAGACAGGGGATGATATCCACAAATGGATCTCTGCTCTTGAGAGGGCCTGTAAAGTACAAAGGGTCCCAGTAGAGCAGTGGGCAGCAATCCTGTGGCTCTCCTTTGCAGACAAAGGAAGAGACAAGCTCCTCTCTGTAAGAGAAGAGGATGCTGATGATTACTATATCCTGAGAGATGCTTTAATAGATGGGTTTGGCTTAACCACTGATCAATACAGACTTAAGTTCAGAGACTCCCAAAAAGCACAGGATCAGGATTGGGTAGACTTTGTTGATTGTGCTACCAAGGCATTGGAAGGTTGGTTAAATGGCAGTAAAGTTAATGATTATAAAGGATTGTATAATCTCATAATGAGGGAGCAGATTCTTAATAATTGTCATAACCAACTCTTACACCAGCACCTGGTGGACTCTGATCTGACCTCTCCCCAAGAATTGGGAAAGAAGGCAGACAAATGGGTCAGAACCAGGATCAGGCCCAAGAACCAAGGTGGTGACCAGAAGAAAGATTCTACCAAATCCAAAGAGAAAGGTGGGGATAGTAAAACAGAAAAGTCCCCTGAAGAGCCACAAAAACCCAGTGCTGGGGGTGGGTCCCAAAATCCTTCCTCTTCAAAAAAGAAACCATATTGCCATGTGTGTCAGAAACCTGGCCACTGGAAAACTGACTCCAGTTGTCTAAAAAATGGCAATAAAGAGAATGTTCCTCCAGTTGCAGCTCCAACACCTCCTGTTGCTACTAGTAGTAATCCCCCAGGTGGTGGGAGTGCACCCAAAAACGTAGTTGGGTTTTCTTGGGGAACGCAGGTGGACCCTGGCCTAACCAGGTCCCCTGCACAAGCAACTCTAGTCTGTGATGGTGGCATGGGGTTTGCCAACTTTACCATGAGCCCCAGTATCCTGGGCAGGTACAGACAAGAGCCCATGATCAATGGTCAGAAGGCTGTGGCCTATAAGGACACAGGGGCCAGTGTCACCATGGTGACCAAGAGGCTAGTGCCCCTAGAACAGCTTTTACCTGGGTTTAGCTACCAGGTGACCAATATAGATGGAATAAGGACAGACCATCCCATGGCAGTGGTAAATCTCAGCTGGGGAGGGGTCACTGGCCCAAAGAGAGTTGCAGTGTCCCCAAACTTGCCTGTAGATTGTCTACTGGGGAATGATCTGGAAATCTCAGCCTGGGCTGAGGTTGACCACAAGGCCCATTTGAAAATGGTAGGAATCCCTGAGAGAGTGGATGAGACTCTGAGGGCCCCACCTCCACCCCAGGAGGAAGTAAAAAGAGTGAAGCCTGAAACTATGGATCACTCTACCCAAACAGAGAGCATAGGGGAAGAGGAACAGTCCTCCCCCCACCAGACTAAAGGTAAGGGTCAAGTTTCTCAGGGAAGTGATCCTGCCCCTTGGGAAGTAACTGCCCCAGAAGTGGACAGGCCTGGCCTGCCCACCTCTCTGATGGCAGGGGATCCTTCCAAGGTGGTACCCAGTCTGGAGCAGGTATCCTGCCCCTCTCTACCCTGCCTCAGTCAGCCCAGGGCTGCAGAGGTCAGGGAGGTCAGTGGACCCTTAAGGGGCCCCTGTCCAGAGGAACCCCCTCATCAGCAGATTAGGGACACCCAGCAGAGTAGTTTCAGCCAGGTGAATATTCCTCTACAAACTGAGGGATCCCCCTTACCCTTGGGTATAGGCACCCCTCCAACGGATGTTGTTGAGCTAAGGGAAATCTGGGGCATGGTTGCCCCAAACCTTCCAGTGCCCTCCACTATTCCAGCCAAAGGGATCCGACCCCCAGCTGTAGGCAGCCAGAGGTTGACCCTTAAGGCCAGATATGACACAGTCATGGGCAGAAAGGCTTCCATAGTGGCCAGTGATCTGAGGAGGTTGAGACCAACCCAAGTAGGGCCTCACTTCCAGACTCAGACACCCCACCAGCCCACCTGACCCAAAAACCAATACAGGTAATTTCCCTAGACTTTGGAGAAACTCTAGAACCCCTTGGGGTAGAATTTCCCAAGTGGACCATGAGACAGGGAGCAACCATGCTAGTGCAGGTTCTTCCTTATATGGCCACTCAGGAAATAAAGGCTTATCTGGACAAGGTTAGCCTTATCTCCTTTCGTTTGGGGGGGGGGGGGTTATGTAGGAGAGTGGAATCTGACTAATGGTTGCCCCCAACTTTTTGCCTGGTATTTGAGTGGTTTTTGACTAGTCTGGCTGGGATCCTGCTATCCAGGACCCCAGCCTATCTGCTTTCTCCCTAAAACTGATGTGAGTACTCTAGGTACAAACCTAATTGGATGCTGGGCATGCCCTACCAGTCCCTTGTAGATGGTACCCTAGGTACCCAGGGCATGGGTCCCCCAGTAGGCCTACCAGGGCTGCAGCACTTATTATGCCACCCTGGGAGAGCCATACAAACTGACACCACCAGACCACTACTGTAGTCTGGGTAAGGTGGTGCTAGCACCCCTTGCAGGGATATAGGTACCCTATATCCCACCCCATTACAACACATATACTCTCATAGGTCACCCCTATAGCAGGCCCTGGTAATCCTACAGGGCAGGGTGCTGAGGTATGTGTGAGGGGGGACCCCTACATGAGTAGGGCCTCTCTGCAACCTTCGTGAAATTGTTACTGGGTTGTTTGTAGTATAGCCATACCATATACCCTTAACCGCATTATAAGTCTATTGCGATATCGCGATAACTTGAGAATGGCTACACAGAACCATATCGTGTTTGGTGTCAAACATGTAGGAATCATACCCCCAGTCCAGCCATGGGCATGAGGGTACAATTCCCCCTTGCTAGAAGGGCGATATGGGAAAAGCGGTAGAATTTAGACACCAATTTAAAAGTGCACAAGTTACACAAAATGGCTACTACCCGCCACCTACACGACCCTGGCTGGCTGTTGCTGGGGAAAACCCCAGCCTCGCCAGCTGGACAATAGGGCTCCTGTGACAGGGAGGTGCTAGCATCTCCCCAGACAGGATAATGTGGATTGGAACAGGGTGGGTGCACCAAATGTCCTTTCAGAGTTGCACGTAGGCAGCTGCAGAGACCTAAATCTGCATACACCGCTTGGAACCGGTTCAGGGGCCTCCTGCCCCTCGCCCAGGCGGGAAACACACAAAGGGGAGAGGGTGTAGCCACCTTTTCCCGCCTCACCAGCCATTGGTGGACACTACTCTGGACACTCCCCTAATCTTGGGGATAAAGGTGAATAACGTGGCCCCAGAGCCTCAGATTATTCTTGAACTTTACAGTCTTGACCTTCGACTTGCTGCTGCCCAGCTGACAGAAGAAATCTCCCTTGGGATAAAGGAGTTATCCCCCTGCTTGGCAGGCACCTGAAACACTGCAAGTGACCCGGTTGGAACTTCACTGCTCTCATGAACTTCGACGACTTCCAGAAACTTTGAGGTGGGTTTCCAGTGCATCCCAGAGGCCAGTGAGTGTGCTCAACGAGTTTGGGCACCGTGAACCGCGTGGGTGCCGAGATCCCCAATACCCCGAGACACCGGCCACCTCTTGCATAGCACACGACCCTGACCAGTGTGGAAGTTGGGCTTTGGCTCATTTTTGAGCCAACTACTCTACATCAATTGTGCCAAAGACCAGCACCCTAGCCCCCTCCGGTGGCCCGTGGGTGCCCTTTTATGTACGCCAAATTGCTGCCTCCCACGGTCCCTTGTCTCTCGACTCGTGGGCCCTAGCGGAGGTCTATCTTTACAAACAAGAGTTCCCCTGGTTGCTCTAGGCCTGCTCTACAGTCTCCTTGAAGGAGACCTCTCCCAGACCTCGTGGGTCTGCACTGTAACAGATTTGTTCATTCTTCATCGGTTGCGGTTGCCAAGGCTTAGTGGATCCAATCCGGACACTAATACCGCAGCGACCCTCATCCGACATGGGACAGTTGCGCTCCTGAAGCTGGCCTTCCTTGAAGCCTCCTGGAGCCTGTAGCTGCAGATCCAAGCTACACCCCTTTCCCCCTGAAGCACCCGACATCGAAGGGCTCTTTGCTTTGAGCCTCCTGGTCACTCTGCCGTGACCCAGACTCTGTCCCCTCTGCTTTCAGGTTCTTCTCTACAATTTTCACATCTTTGATCTTCAACGGCATCATCAACGCTTTTGGCTAGCAGAACTTTTGACTATTTTCCCATTGAAAATCAGCCCGCGACCCCACAGCTGAAACGACCTATGAACCCGGCTTCCCTGGGGCAGGTAACAGTGGTACCTCAGTACTCTCGTGGTAGTGGGCTCTTCAAAAGCTTAAGTCTGAAGTTTTAACTTTGTACTCCTGCTAGAAGTATTTTTAACTTGTTTATTTCCAACCGCGACATTCTCCATAGGCTAACATTACAATCCCGATAGCAGCTCTTTGCACTGCACGCGTCTCCCGTGGGTCCCCTTCCTCATAACTGTGGGTGGATTCTGAAGGGGCAAGCGACCCTGAATGCCCTAGGCATTGCTTGTAGAATTGTCGTGGTTCTTATACCACTATTTTAGTATATGGTTTGGTCCCCCCCTGGGGCCCATTGATTTCTGTGCTATTTATTGTGTTTATAAATGCTTGTTTGAAGTGTAACTTTGCCACTAGTCACATAAAGCGACTGTGGGATTCTGTCTAGAATAAATACATACATTGTACCTACCTGTGTACTGTATATACCTGTACCTGTATTGTGTATACCTGTGTGGGCTACTCTTTCATTTTGTTATTCAAGAGGTTATTATGGTAAAACAATAAGCTTAACACTCCTTCAAGACTTAGCCTTAAGGCTGCTCTCCACAACTACCACTAGGATAGCTTTCTTTAAAGGTTGTCTTAAACCTATCATCAATAAGAGTTGAATTGGACTGGTGCAAGGTGTCCCCATAACTAGGAGACAGCATATGCCAGGCCAACTTCTCACATTGGTGTGCAGCGGTTGGATTCAAGCTTGCCATTGTTTTACCAGATAACAAATTGAATTTCTAAAGTGAAAGCCACTTGGTACCAAAGGTACATATAAATTCAAGCTAGAATACAATAAGTTCTACTGAACTTAGAGTTGTGTGTAGAGGGTTTAGCACACCTTGACTACAACTCAAGAGAGGGTTCAGTAGGCCACACTTAGTGTAGGTAGATACACCACTATCACTACACTAAGAAAATGTCTTTAGGTTCAGGGGCCCATAAGGCTCTGGAAGGACCCCAAAGGGTCCCAGTCGACAAGTATGATCATCTCTCCTTTGCTGAGCTCAGGGAGATGTGCACCCTTAGGAAACTTAAGACAAACAAAGGTGCCAATACCCAACGTCTCAGGGAAATCCTGCTCATAGCAGACTTTATGCAGACTTTAGGGTCTGGTGGGGTAGACAGGTTGGGTGGGCATCCATCAGAAGAGGACACTCCCAGAGTGGACTCTGATGAGGACCAGGAAGAGGATGAAGATCCTGACCTGGAAGAAACAAACCACTCACAACATGGAGGTGATGGCCCAGGAGGCACTCCCTCCATCCCTAAAGGGAGAGTGGTGGATCCAAGAAGGAACCAATCCCCGTCAGTGGGATCCAACCAGTCTGGGAGATCCAAAGGGACCTCTGCCTCTTCTCAGAGAAGACAATCCTCTCATGAGAGGAAATGCAGACTGATCAAATTTGAGCAGGCTAAGCTACAGCTTAAGAGAGAACAGTTAGCATTGGACAGGGAATCCCTGGAGCTTCAGAAAGCTTCAAGAAAGTGGGGTCTAGAGACCCCTAGTGGCAGTAATGAAACCCCTAGAGTTAGAGAGAAAGTCCCTGACAATAGGAACCTCCACAAGATTGTGCCCCCCTATAAGACAGGGGATGATATCCACAAATGGATCTCTGCTCTTGAGAGGGCCTGTAAAGTACAAAGGGTCCCAGTAGAGCAGTGGGCAGCAATCCTGTGGCTCTCCTTTGCAGACAAAGGAAGAGACAAGCTCCTCTCTGTAAGAGAAGAGGATGCTGATGATTACTATATCCTGAGAGATGCTTTAATAGATGGGTTTGGCTTAACCACTGATCAATACAGACTTAAGTTCAGAGACTCCCAAAAAGCACAGGATCAGGATTGGGTAGACTTTGTTGATTGTGCTACCAAGGCATTGGAAGGTTGGTTAAATGGCAGTAAAGTTAATGATTATAAAGGATTGTATAATCTCATAATGAGGGAGCAGATTCTTAATAATTGTCATAACCAACTCTTACACCAGCACCTGGTGGACTCTGATCTGACCTCTCCCTAAGAATTGGGAAAGAAGGCAGACAAATGGGTCAGAACCAGGATCAGGCCCAAGAACCAAGGTGGTGACCAGAAGAAAGATTCTACCAAATCCAAAGAGAAAGGTGGGGATAGTAAAACAGAAAAGTCCCCTGAAGAGCCACAAAAACCCAGTGCTGGGGGTGGGTCCCAAAATCCTTCCTCTTCAAAAAAGAAACCATATTGCCATGTGTGTCAGAAACCTGGCCACTGGAAAACTGACTCCAGTTGTCTAAAAAATGGCAATAAAGAGAATGTTCCTCCAGTTGCAGCTCCAACACCTCCTGTTGCTACTAGTAGTAATCCCCCAGGTGGTGGGAGTGCACCCAAAAACTTAGTTGGGTTTTCTTGGGGAACGCAGGTGGACCCTGGCCTAACCAGGTCCCCTGCACAAGCAACTCTAGTCTGTGATGGTGGCATGGGGTTTGCCAACTTTACCATGAGCCCCAGTATCCTGGGCAGGTACAGACAAGAGCCCATGATCAATGGTCAGAAGGCTGTGGCCTATAAGGACACAGGGGCCAGTGTCACCATGGTGACCAAGAGGCTAGTGCCCCTAGAACAGCTTTTACCTGGGTTTAGCTACCAGGTGACCAATATAGATGGAATCAGGACAGACCATCCCATGGCAGTGGTAAATCTCAGCTGGGGAGGGGTCACTGGCCCAAAGAGAGTTGCAGTGTCCCCAAACTTGCCTGTAGATTGTCTACTGGGGAATGATCTGGAAATCTCAGCCTGGGCTGAGGTTGACCACAAGGCCCATTTGAAAATGGTAGGAATCCCTGAGAGAGTGGATGAGACCCTGAGGGCCCCACCTCCACCCCAGGAGGAAGTAAAAAGAGTGAAGCCTGAAACTATGGATCACTCTACCCAAACAGAGAGCATAGGGGAAGAGGAACAGTCCTCCCCCCACCAGACTAAAGGTAAGGGTCAAGTTTCTCAGGGAAGTGATCCTGCCCCTTGGGAAGTAACTGCCCCAGAAGTGGACAGGCCTGGCCTGCCCACCTCTCTGATGGCAGGGGATCCTTCCAAGGTGGTACCCAGTCTGGAGCAGGTATCCTGCCCCTCTCTACCCTGCCTCAGTCAGCCCAGGGCTGCAGAGGTCAGGGAGGTCAGTGGACCCTTAAGGGGCCCCTGTCCAGAGGAACCCCCTCATCAGCAGATTAGGGACACCCAGCAGAGTAGTTTCAGCCAGGTGAATATTCCTCTACAAACTGAGGGATCCCCCTTACCCTTGGTTATAGGCACCCCTCCAACGGATGTTGTTGAGCTAAGGGAAATCTGGGGCATGGTTGCCCCAAACCTTCCAGTGCCCTCCACTATTCCAGCCAAAGGGATCCGACCCCCAGCTGTAGGCAGCCAGAGGTTGACCCTTAGGGCCAGATATGACACAGTCATGGGCAGAAAGGCTTCCATAGTGGCCAGTGATCTGAGGAGGTTGAGACCAACCCAAGTAGGGCCTCACTTCCAGACTCACCACCAGCCCACCTGACCCAAAAACCAATACAGGTAATTTCCCTAGACTTTGGAGAAACTCTAGAACCCCTTGGGGTAGAATTTCCCAAGTGGACCATGAGACAGGGAGCAACCATGCTAGTGCAGGTTCTTCCTTATATGGCCACTCAGGAAATAAAGGCTTATCTGGACAAGGTTAGCCTTATCTCCTTTCGTTTGGGGGGGGGGGGGATATGTAGGAGAGTGGAATCTGACTAATGGTTGCCCCCAACTTTTTGCCTGGTATTTGAGTGGTTTTTGACTAGTCTGGCTGGGATCCTGCTATCCAGGACCCCAGCCTATCTGCTTTCTCCCTAAAACTGATGTGAGTACTCTAGGTACAAACCTAATTGGATGCTGGGCATGCCCTACCAGTCCCTTGTAGATGGTACCCTAGGTACCCAGGGCATGGGTCCCCCAGTAGGCCTACCAGGGCTGCAGCACTTATTGTGCCACCCTGGGAGAGCCATACAAACTGACAGCACCAGACCACTACTGTAGTCTGGGTAAGGTGGTGCTAGCACCCCTTGCAGGGATATAGGTACCCTATATCCCACCCCATTACAACACATATACTCTCATAGGTCACCCCTATAGCAGGCCCTGGTAATCCTACAGGGCAGGGTGCTGAGGTATGTGTGAGGGGGGACCCCTACATGAGTAGGGCCTCTCTGCAACCTACGTGAAATCGTTACTGGGTTGTTTGTAGTATAGCCATACCATATACCCTTAACCGCATTATAAGTCTATTGCGATATCGCGATAACTTGAGAATGGCTACACAGAACCATATCGTGTTTGGTGTCAAACATGTAGGAATCATACCCCCAGTCCAGCCATGGGCATGAGGGTACAATTCCCCCTTGCTAGAAGGGCGATATGGGAAAAGCGGTAGAATTTAGACACCAATTTAAAAGTGCACAAGTTACACAAAATGGCTACTACCCGCCACCTACACGACCCTGGCTGGCTGTTGCTGGGGAAAACCCCAGCCTCGCCAGCTGGACAATAGGGCTCCTGTGACAGGGAGGTGCTAGCATCTCCCTAGACAGGATAATGTGGATTGGAACAGGGTGGGTGCACCAAATGTCCTTTCAGAGTTGCACGTAGGCAGCTGCAGAGACCTAATTCTGCATACACCGCTTGGAACCAGTTCAGGGGCCTCCTGCCCCTCGCCCAGGCGGGAAACACACAAAGGGGAGAGGGTGTAGCCACCTTTTCCCGCCTCACCAGCCATTGGTGGACACTACTCTGGACACTCCCCTAATCTTGGGGATAAAGGTGAATAACGTGGCCCCAGAGCCTCAGATTATTCTTGAACTTTACAGTCTTGACCTTCGACTTGCTGCTGCCCAGCTGACAGAAGAAATCTCCCTTGGGATAAAGGAGTTATCCCCCTGCTTGGCAGGCACCTGAAACACTGCAAGTGACCCGGTTGGAACTTCACTGCTCTCATGAACTTCGACGACTTCCAGAAACCTTGAGGTGGGTTTCCAGTGCATCCCAGAGGCCAGTGAGTGTGCTCAACGAGTTTGGGCACCGTGGACTGCTTGGGTGCCGAGATCCCCAATACCCCAAGACACCGGCCACCTCTTGCATAGCACAAGACCCTGACCAGTGTGGAAGTTGTGCTTTGGCTCATTTTTGAGCCAACCACTCTACAGCAATTGTGCCAAAGACCAGCGCCCTAGCCCCCTCTGGTGGCCCGTGGGTGCCCTTTGACGCACGCCAAATTGCCACCTCCTGCGGTCCCTTGTCTCTCGACTCGTGGGCCCTAGCAGAGGTCTATCTTTACAAACAAGAGTTCCCCTGGTTGCTCCAGGCCTGCTCTATAGTCTCCTTGAAGGAGACCTCTCCCAGATCTCGTGGGTCTGCACTGTAGCAGATTTGTTCATTCTTCGTGGGTTGCGGTTGCCAAGGCTTAGTGGATCCAATCCAGACACTAATACCGCAGCAACCCTCATCCAATATGGGACAGTCGCCTTCCTGAAGCTGGCCTTCCTTGAAGCCTCCCGGAGTCCGTGGCTGCAGATCCAAGCTACACCACTTTCCACCTGAAGCACCCGACATCGAAGGGCTCTTTGCTTTGAGCCTCCTGGTCACTCTGCCGTGACCCAGACTCTGTCCCCTCTGCTTTCAGGTTCTTCTCTACAATCTTCACATCTTTGATCTTCACGGCATCATCGACGCTTTTGGCTAGCAGAACTTTTGACTATTTTCCCATTGAAAATCAGCCCGCGACCCGACAGCAGAAACGACCTATGCACCCGGCTTCCCTGGGACAGGTAACAGTGGTACCTCGGTACTCTTGTTGTAGTGGGCTCTTCAAAAGCTTAAGTCTGAAGTTTTAACTTTGTACTCCTGCTAGAAGTATTTTTAACTTGTTCATTTCCAACCGCGACATTCTCCATAGGCTAACATTGCGATCCCGATAGCAGCTCTTTGCACTGCACGCGTCTCCCGTGGGTCCCCTTCCTCATAACTGTGGGTGGATTCTGAAGGGGCAAGCAATCCTGAATGCCCTAGGCATTGCTTGTAGAATTGTCGTGGTTCTTATACCACTATTATAGTATATGGTTTGGTTCCCCCCTGGGGCCCATTGATTTCTGTGCTATTTATTGTGTTTATAAATGCTTGTTTGAAGTGTAACTTTGCCACTAGTCACATAAAGCGACTGTGGGATTCTGTCTAGAATAAATACATACATTGTATATACATACCTGTGTGGGCTACTCTTTCATTTTGTTATTCAAGAGGTTATTATGGTAAAACAATAAGCTTAACACTCCTTCAAGACTTAGCCTGAAGGCTGCTCTCCACAGCTACCACTAGGATAGCTTTCTTTAAAGGTTGTCTTAAACCTATCATCAATAAGAGTCAAATTGGACTGGCGCAAGGTGTCCCTATAACTAGGAGACAGCATATGCCAGGCCAACTTCTCACACTGGCCTAAAGGTTAAGGTCTTAACTCTTACTCTGGCCTAATGGTTAAGGTCTTAACTCTTACTCTGGCCTAATGCTTAAGGTCTTAGACTCTTACTCTGGCCTAATGGTTAAGGTCTTAACTCTTACTCTGGCCTAATGGTTAAGGTCTTAACTCTTACTCTGGCCTCATGGTTAAGACTCTTACTCTGGCCTAATGGTTAATGTCTTAGACTCTTAATCTGGCCCAATGGTTAAGGTCTTGACTCTTACTCTGGCCTAATGGTTAAGTTCTTGACTTTTACTCTGGCCTAATGGTTAATGTCTTAGACTCTTAATCTGGCCCAATGGTTAAGGTCTTGACTCTTACTCTGGCCTAATGGTCAAGGTCTTGACTCTTACTGTGGCCTAATGGTTAAGGTCTTAGACTCTTACTCTGGCCTAAGGGTTAAGGTCTTCACTCTTACTCTGGCCTAATGGATAGGGTCTTAGACTCTTCCTTTGTCCTACTGGTTAAGGTCTTTGCTCTTACTCTGGCCTAATAGTTAAGGTCTTAGGCTCGTACTCTGGCCCAATGGTAAAGGTCTTAACTCTTACTCTGGCCGAATGGTTAAGGTCTTAACTCTTACTCTGGCCTAATGGTTAAGGTCTAGACTCTTACTCTGGCCTAATGGTTAAGGTCTTAACCCTTACTCTGGCCTAATGGTCAAGGTCTAGACTCTTACTCTGGCCTAATGGTTAAGGTCTTAGACTCTGACTCTAGCCTACTGGTTAAGGTCTTAGACTCTTACTCTGGCCTAATGGTTAAGGTGTTAGACTCTTACTCTGGCATAATGGTTAAGGTCTTAACTCGTACTCTGGCCTAATGGTTAAGGTCTTAGACTCTTACTCTGGCCTAATGGTTAAGGTCTTAGACACTTACTCTGGCCTACTGGTTAAGGTCTTTGCTCTTACTCTGGCCTATTGGTTAAGGTCTTAGACTCCTACTATGGCCTTATGGTTAAGGTCTTAGACTCTTACTCTGGCCTAATGGTTAAGGTCTAGGCTCTTACTCTGGCCTAATGGTTAAGGTCGTATCTCTTACTCTGGCCTAATGGTTACGGTCTTAGACTCTACTCTAGCCTAATGGTTAAGGTCTTAGCTCTTACTCTGGCCTAATGGTTAAGGTGTGGAAATATGGATTTTTCTGGTCAGTTATGTCCCCTATCTTGGACCCCAACGGTTACATGAGCATGTCACAAGTACATGTATGTTCCCTCCAGTTCCAGTTATGAAGACGCAAACACATGTGCGTCCACCGTCAACATGTCCTCTGTCAGATCCGCCATGAATAGGCCGGATATTCCATTCCTAAATATGAAAGGCCACCGGCTTTGTATGGTTCACTTATGCCACTTTACAGTCCAGGCAAGTAGGCCCTGATTCTGTCATCAAAACTCCTCTTGCCTTCTGCCTCTGAAAGCTCCAGTCCGAGCCTGCATCTGTGACCATGAACTTTGTCTCATTCTCTGCGCGGCTCACGAAGCCTGACATCAGCCTATTCTCTGCCAAGAACTGTATTTTACCTTCGAATTATCTGCCTCCCCCTCAGCCGATGCATTCCTGCCTAGTAGTTTAAGTAAACATTCTTCCAGTTACCAAGCAAAAAGGCCCAGCTTCTCTGTCCTCATGCAAGTAATTCATAGCCCTGTTACCATGGAATATTCCTACCCCCTCGCATTCAGTGTAGACACTTAGACGCTTGTACTCGCACGCACAGTCAGTATAGAATAGATTCTGTCCGAGAGCCCTTCTTTTGTGGATAACATAGTTCTTTAAACATAGGATGTTAGATATGATTTGGGATTAGGTTGACTTGACCCCCCAGACTTCTCGTCTCCACATATAGAGCTAAATGTCAAGTCCCCGTCACCCCCTAGTTACACGTCAATTACACGTCATACTGCTGCGCGCGCATTTAGGCCAAGTATTATCTTATAGATCCACCTATGTATGACATCATAACCAATCATGTTCCTTTTTACTCATTATTACACCCATTTTCGGTTACGCAGACAAAACGTCAATTTCCTTATCCTTATCAATTGTTACGCCTACTGTATTCACTTCATTATAATGTATGTACTATAAAAGTTACTTCTTGTCAATAAAGTATGTACTTCACTTCCTGAACCCCCGTGGTGATGGAACTTGGAGCATCCGATTATAATCGATCATTGGAATAAAGCCCATTCCGAAACTCTAATATCACGGATTCTGCCTCTCATTTTACTGAGCTATTTTATAATGTTTCTGTATCAAATTCAGTCCCGGTAAAGGAATTTTTATTTACCACATGATGGTGCCCGAACAGGGACACTTTCTCATCTCACGCGCCGGCGGTGAGTAGCAGGCCCGGTCTCCTGCCACAGCTGGACGGACAATAACGCGTACCAGCAGGATTTCCTGTATCTCCCTCCGGTCAAGCGGGGGCGACTGAGACTGCGATCAACACCCAGACGAGGCGGTGAGAAGTGCGAAGTATCCCGACCAGAGCCTAGCTGAGAGAGCAAGATCCGAGGTATACAGAGACCCACCAGTTCGAAGTCAAGCCCAGTTTCCGACGAGGCGAGTCGAGTCCAGTCCGGTTCAAGTTCAAGTTACCGAGGCCTTCCGTTTCCGAAGCTACCCGGTGAGTACCATTACTGGGGAGGCATTTCTGACGTGCACATAGGTTGTGCCGGTCAAGACGGGTTTGGGTACACAAATCCGGTCTGCACTGTTTTAGCAGTGTATCTGTACTGTTTAGCAGTATATCAAGTATTCCGAAGTATCTAGTTATTGTCAAGAATTATGCTTGGTGGTCAGTTATGCAGACGATCATCATTGTTGTTTATGTTAAAGGTTAAAAATGCTTAATGTTCAATGTTTAATGTGTTAAACGTCCTGCATATTGTGGTATGAATGGTTGTTCATTAGTGTGCTTTTTTTATTAAGTGTGTTCAAGATTAAGTATCAGATCAGTTGTCAATATGCCGCTCTTTTCGAAATTAAGACAGATCACTACTAGAAAAGGGGTACTTGAAGAAGCCGTCCCTATTCCTCCTAGGGATACTCCAGGGCACTTCATGTATCACAAACATGGCTTAGACGCTATATTATTTCTTGATTTATGGGTAGACTACACCAAGGGATTACCAGAAAGTCAGAGATGGCCCGCAGCGGGAACCTGGGATGCAGAGTGCATCATGAAAGTCGAGGAAGAGTTATGGAAAAGGAAAGTCAGACAGTCACAGAAAGACGCCGTCGAGTTATGGCGTAAAGAATCTCATAAACGTACAGAAAAAGCACGTAGACAGGAAGAGAAGAGTAAAGAGAGTCCAAACAAAGTTCAAGAAAATCTATTAATTGAGGAAGGTATCCGAGTGAAATCAGAACAAGTAGACAGACAAAGAAATGCCCTTATGAATGGTATGTATCCCCTTCTGGCCGAAGGATTACCTAAGGCTACTCCAGAGATACCGAAAGACTTGCCACCCCCATTATTCCCAATCAAGGTACATCCTAAGGGGCATCCTAGAACCGCAGAAGATGTTTTTCTTTCCTCATATTTAGATGACGCAGCTCCCGAGTATGCTAATTCCGCCCCACGTAGACCGCATACCAGGGAGGTCCAACGCCAAGATCCAGCACCCGTATCCCTACAGCAACAAATCGAGTCACAAGTTCCGGCAAGCACATCTGTTTCTGCATCTGTTCCTACAGGTACTTCTATAGCTGAGTCCACACCTATAGTTGCTGTGTCACGTTCGACGAATCCTTTCACACCCGACGCCCCAGACGGGGCCACGGGAGGTGCTACCAATATTTTTTCTACGCCACCTAGAATAAATAAACTTATTTTTCAAGAGTCAGCGCATTCACGTACACCCAAATTCGTAAGTGATCGTACGCTTAAGGAACTTCTTATAGATTGTAGATATGACCCGGTGCTCGGTAAAGAGGACGAAATGATCCTGGCATCATTACGTATCAGACGAGCCGCAGGGTATTTAGCGAAGCTACCAGGAATGACTGCGCATCTAGATAAAATATATCATTTTGTTCAAACAGGGCGAGATCCAGAATGTATTAACAGAGCTATGGAATACCAGAAAGTAGAGATACAGGGGGAACTGTTACGTTTCCTCATAAACTCTGTGATCAGAAATCAAGACCGACCGGGGGTAGATCCGGAAGCAATGAAAATTCTTACAAGATGGAGCCAGAATATATCAGAAGGGAGACACGATAAGCAAAATTGTATAATAGCCATGTGCCGAAAGATCCGTAAAGAAATAGAACGCCTACACGAAGAGAGATTAGAGGCAGACGAGTTCGAACAAAGCGAGGAAGAAGGGTCAGGACTGCCCGCAGGACAGTCGGACACCATAGCCTATGTAGGTAGAGGAAGATCTTGTAATAGGAATCAGACTAGATGTCATACTGACTCAATACGTCCAATATGTCCAGATAATGACAGGAATTTCCAAATACCTATAATTAACATAAGGTCTAACGAGCATTCGTTCCAAACCGCCGACAAGCTACTCCGAGAACGAAGGGGTTATCATTTTCTCGATTCTATGGATGAACAAGATTTAGCAAGGGCAGCTGTCCATTGGGTGGACAGTCCCGGAAAATATAGTGATGAGACAGTAGTACGCACATTTTTGAATCTCACCCCAGATGAGCAGAGGTTAGCTGGGATTTATATGATTCAACAACTCATTATACTATATCAGAGTCAGCATTCGGACCCTGGTCCCTTACCTGACATATTGACTGAATTGCTTATGAATAAATGGAGAGGTCCAGGTACTAAATTAATTAAAGAAATTCTAGTATCAAGAAAGCAGTATATTCTTTTTGTATGCTCAGAGCATGTCTCATTGCCTGTCAAGGAAAGAACCACGTATCACCTGGATAGACAGAATCCCTTACGAGAAGTACACCCAATAAAAGGCGAGGACAATCAGTTTAAACGTGTATTTGTATATACGCCCATATCGAAAATAGAATTGTTAGAAATGAAGAAAGTGGTACCCAGTCATGACAAAGACCCAGCGGGTTTTCACCGAGAAATTAAAGACATGTTACTCATGGGAGAGTATACCTACCCCGACATTATGACAATATTAAAGGTGTTGATGCCTGCTGGCATTTATGAGAAACTCAAGGAAAAAGAGTGGGAGGTAGGTGACCAAAAGATAGAATGGTCAGCATTAGAAGCAGAAGAAAGGGCCCGAGGTCCAGGTTCGGGGCTTGGGGACAAAACTAAAGCACTACCAGGTCTACTAGTACAGGTACTGCCACGTTTATTAACTACGAAAAAGGAAGATTGGGGTACAATTTCAGCCTGTAAACAGAAGCAAGATGAAGACACTAGCGATTACTATGCCCGATTCGAGAAATGTTTTGGTATAAATAGTGGCATAAAAGCAAGTAGCGAATCATACCCGCATCTGTTTGTAACAAAATTAGTGGAAAATGCCCTGCCCCCAGTAAAGAATAGAGTATTAAAATTCGAGAGTACCTGGCAAGGTAACACTCCAACACAAATGTTACAAATGTTACAGTACCACCACAATAGAATTAGAGAGGAACAAGAACATGAACACAGACGCATGAAAGACACGAAAATGAAAATGCTAGTTTCCCAGACAGTTCCAGCTGAAGGACATAAAAAGGGTATGACACATTCCGATTCAGCAGGACCTGTAAAAGGGACATGCAATTATTGTAAAAAGCCAGGTCATTACGTACACGACTGTCCAGTTTTAAAACATAATATCGCCATAGGTAAAACACAAGAAAGATCACGGCCACTAAGACAAGACCAGAATGAACAAGGAGCTATGCAGCATGCCCAGGCCATGCCAGCCGCACAACAGCCAATACAGTTTGTGCCAGCTGCACCACCGTCGCCTGTTGCTGCCACACAGACAACAACACGACAAATGTATCAGACCGCACAGTATGAATATCCCGAGTATCAGCGTTACGCATGAACTAGCCTAGAGAGGGAAGTTGACTTACCCCTTATCGAGATTCCTGTAGATCAAGAAGGACCTTATGTACATAGTGAATTATTAGGTCAAGATAGAAAATTTTTACTCGATACAGGGGCAAGTCGAACAACTATAAAACGTAGTGAAGTTCCAGGGGCACCCCTCTCAGGCTCTCAGAATATTTCCCTTGGTTTTTCAGGAAAACCTATTGTTAATGAAGTATCACAGCCTCTTCCACTTACGATAGGACCTCTGACCCGAACTACAGATTTATTGCTTACTAAATCATGCCCAGAAAATCTGTTAGGAATTAAAACCCTGAAAGCCCTAGGAGCCATAATATGTTGTTCTCCGGAAGGAGTAAGGTTGTTTTTACGTGATTTTAAAGGTCACTATGTATCTAGAGACATGGATCCCCGACTGCAGACTTTACCTACACATCTATGGGCACAAGGCCCTACTGATGTTGGTTGCATGAATATTACACCATATCGAGTCACACTAAAGGCAGGAGTGGTGCTACCACGAATGCGACAATACAAGTTACCACCAGATGCTGTAGTGGCTTTACTACAAATCATTGACGAGCTTATTGCCCAAGGAGTAGTTGTAGAAACAGACTCCAATGTATGTAATTCACCGATAATTCCGATTCTTAAACGAACAGATCCTACAGCTCCGCCAGTATATCGATTGGTTATTGATCTGCGCGAGTTAAACAAATGTATTGTGCCACAATTTCCTGTGGTCCCAGATATCTCGTCATTATTGACAGCTATTGATTCCGAAGCAACATTCTTTACTGTAATTGATCTCAAAAATGCCTTTTTCAGCGTCCCAATAGATCCGGAAAGCCAATATTTGTTCGGATTTAGTTTAAATGGGCGTAGCTTTAAATTCTCCCGCGCACCTCAAGGATTTACAGAAAGCCCCAGCATCTATAGCCAAGCACTGAAACGAGAACTTGACAGTATCCACATGCCAGTTAACACCGCCTTGCTTCAATACGTCGATGATCTGCTGATCACCGCGAGACGCGAACCGGAATGTGAAAAAGCATCACTGACAGTTTTACAATTTCTAGCCGAAAAGGGGCACAAGGTGTCCCCTTCTAAGCTGCAATTCTGTGTCCAGCGAGTTGTTTATCTTGGACACTCGCTGTCCAAGGAGGGAAGGCAGCTTACACCCGACCGCATTCAGTTAATAGCTAACATGTCAATACCCAAGACACAAAAGGAGGTGCGGGCTTTCATAGGCCTCACTTCATATTGTAGGCAGTGGATCCCTCAGTATGCATTTCTAGCAAAACCACTCATTCAATTGACAACACAGGAGGCAGCCACACCGACTGTTCTCCCTTGGACTCAGGAACACACACAAGCTTTTGAAAGCTTAAAGAAAGCTTTATGTCAAGCACCCGTTTTAGCAACGCCATGTTACAGAAAACAGTTTACACTCTTTGTTACAGAACGCGAAGGTACTGCCTTGTCAGTACTCACACAGGAACAAGCAGGAGCACGCAAACCATGTGCTTATTTTTCTAGTACATTAGATCCCGTAGCTCAGGCTTTGCCTGCGTGCCTGAAATCAGTAGCAGCGACAGCTTTAGCAATCAGACAAAGCGATGCCATAGTGTTAGGACATCCATTGACAGTTCAAGTACCACACGCAGTAGAGGTTCTTGTAAATAGAACGCAAACACAACACTTGACTATAGCGCGACTTACAGGATACGAGCTTACATTGTTTCAGCCACATATAGAAATCAGACGCTGTAACACATTGAATCCTGCCACACTTTTACCAGTAGTCGGAACAGACCCACTAGCCCATGACTGTATTGAAGTTATTACAATAACAACAAAACCCAGACAAGACTTAACCGATGTCCCATTGTCAGATCCAGACCTGACCTTGTATGTAGATGGTTCATGCATGAGAACAAGTACAGGAGAGTTAGTAGCCGCCTACGCAGTCACAACAGATACTGAGGTCATTGAAACTAATCGTATAAATACTTTGTCAGCTCAAGCCGCAGAACTTATCGCTCTGACACAAGCCTGTATTCAAGCCATGAATAAAAAAGTCAACATATACACTGACTCACGTTATGCATTCGGAGTTGTACATGACTTCGGCGTGCTGTGGCGAGAGAGAGGTTATTTAACTTCCCACGGTGCCCACATTCAGCACGGACCCCTCATTCATGCATTATTAGATGCAATACATCTACCCACTGAAATATCAATTATGAAATGTAAGGCCCATACGAAGGTTACTGATATCATTTCCCAAGGCAATGATCTAGCCGACAGAACAGCTAAACTGACTGCTCAAACTCAAACCCCCGACATGACAAAGACAATAGTCCCGACACCGACACATTGTATGACAGTTAAAGATCCTACTCTTGACGTAATTGACATACAGACACATGCTACACCAGACGAAATAAAGAAATGGACTGAATTAGGAGGGATCCAAACGGACCAAGGATGGATGATGAAGGAAAAGTCTGTATGGTTCCTTCCTGATTCAATGGTCCAAGTTATAATTAACACTATACATAGTCCAGCACATCTAGGAGAAAAAGCTATGCTAGACAGCATTCAACACATTTGGTTCAATAAACATTTACGAGCAACAGCAAAACAAAAGGTCCGTACCTGTATGATCTGTTGTCAGTTCAACCCAGGAAAAAGCGTTCCCGTAGAACAGGGTGGATTTCATACTCCTAATCATCCTTTTGAAGTACTCCAGATGGACTATATCCAGATGGAACGATGTCGAGGATTCAAATATGTTCTCGTAGTTGTTTGCGCTCTGTCCCGTTGGACGGAGGCATACCCGGTTTCAGATTACACTGCCCCGACTACTGCCAAACAGTTGGTTCGAGAATTCTTCCCACGATACGGTTTACCACGTGCTGTTCACTCAGATAACAAAAATAGAAACAAGGAAACCCTATTGATCAGAAGGGACCAAGGGTAGGAAGTTATTTTTAAGAAACAAGGTCCCATTCAATTTAAAGATAGGTATAATCTCACAATTTTCCAATCAAAAATTGGATTATATGTTTTATTCAAAAAATGATTCAGATATAGTACAGTTGCTACGAACCAAAATACATGTGGTGAAATAAGTGAGCAGCCCGTGAGTTGTAAAAGGAAATCAGCCGATTTCCTAGCCGCAGGCAAGTGACTTAAAATGTGACTTTTTGTGTTTGTGAAAATAAAGGTTATTGAAAGTCACAATTGAACAACATCTCGTACTCAAATAAGATTTACAATGTATTATTAGGAGATTAGAGATGTGAGTCGACGACGTTTCGATCCCCAAAGTATGGTGGGATCTCTTCAGGACTAACCGATTGATGAAATGCCTGGGAAAGTATGCCTGGGTAGGTAGGGAAGGAAGGGGGGGGAAAAAGAAGGGGGTAGAAGAAAAAAGAGAGGAGGGAAAGGGTTATTAAAAATAGAAAGGAAAGGCTAATATCAAAATGAAGCATTCCAGGGTAAGGATGCACTGGAGAGGGAGAGCAATGTGCATGCTAGGGATATATACGCAGGAAGGGTGAGAAGGATTGGGGTGGAAGGAAAAAAATGTGAGGTAACATTGATGTCACTCTCTCACATTTCTCAAATTGTAACACTATCAATGTGATATATGCTATTACCTGCCCCTGTGATTTGATTTATGTTGGACAAACGACACAAAAGATCAGGATCCGGATTTGCCAACACAGAAGCCGTATACGCTGCAAAACACCTAATGCGCCTCTTGTGGATCATTACACCAACCTGAACCACACTGAGGACGACATCAGATGGCAAGTCATTAACGTGGTCCAACAACCCCCAAGGAACACTAACATTGCTGCTTTTTTGGACAAAGAGGAACTAAAATGGATAATTCGTACTGACAGTTTGCACACCGGGCTTAATCGTCAGGAGGACTGGTCCAATCTTCTGTAATAAGCTATCCTTGTATGAATATGTTGTCCATACACTGTGACTGTCTTGCCCCCCCCCCCCCTCTTTTTTATCTCTTTTATTCCTTTTACCCTTTCTCAATATATCCAATTCTCTATACCTTCACTCTTCAACCTTACACCTCCCCTCGCCTACAGTGCCTGATTTCCAATTGCCCCCCCCACCCCCAAACCCCCCCCCCCCCCCAACCCCGCCTGGGACCCCCTGTACCTCCTTCCACCCCTCACTTCTTGTAGCACGATCGGCTAACTTTTGCCTTTCTTACTCTTAATGTACTCCTCCCTATTATTACCCTACCTTGTTCTTTCCCGAATCTACTTCAATTCTGGTTTTCATCGCTTCCCTGCTCCGGGCCCCCTCTCCCTCTCTCCACATGTATTCCCCTCCTTGCCTTCCTATCCGTATGTATTTACTTCTTCTTCTTCATTCTAAACCTCACAACGCCGTCCGTCTCTCCCCGTCCCGTGTCTCTTCTCCCTTCCAATCGCACTCACTACTCGGGACACGCCCCCCTCGTCACACACCTTCTCCTACGTAGGAGAATGCATATGACCTGCCCCTTCCGGTCCGACACTCGCTGCAGACCCGGGAACTTCTACTCGAGCCCAGTCTCGCTACGGAGAACCAGCTGACCATTCAGGTACTGTGATCGCCCCTCTAACGTTCATCGGCCCCCCACTAACCCTCGGCCTTCTCCGCACTACCAGCACTTACCCCCCCTTCCCGCCCACAGATTACCCACCATTGACGTGAACAGTCTTGGCTCTCCGATTTCCAGCACGAAGGATTCCTTAATCGCGGCGAATCTTCTGCCGCTTTTCCCGTACCAGGACCTATCCAGTTCCTGGCTTAATTCCCAGGTAATTACTTTCCCACCCCATTAACGGTTACCGCGCTGGCCTGCTACAACTCACTACGCCGCTCACCGGCACACCAAACCCCCCCTAATTAATTTCTCCTGCCTCTAGGAATTCCACTGCTCAACTACCTAAGACTGGATTTCCGCTGTCCGGCCACACGGAATGAGTGCACTTAGACTTAACTCTCCACCATCCTCAATCTTGACGGTTCCTATAGTCCTATTCCGCTAATTCCAGGTAATTATTACCCTCCACTTCCTCCGGTCCCCTTGCGGCTCCTTGACACTTCATCCCCTTCATTCTCCCCCCATTGGTTCGCCAACAGATATTCCCTTGTGGCACAGGAGAACCTTTTAGCTCTTTCACCTGCTGTAACTCTCGCTCTCCAGCGGTATATCGCACAGTAAGTTCCTTTCCCTTTTCCCCTTCCCTCCACCCTTCCCAAGGCACTATCCCACTCCACCTTCACTTCCTCCCTCCGTTATCTCTTATACTCACACCCCAATTCTGGTATCATTCCTCCCCTTGCTGCTCCCTCACATTTTTTTCCTTCCACCCCAATCCTTCTCACCCTTCCTGCGTATATATCCCTAGCATGCACATTGCTCTCCCTCTCCAGTGCATCCTTACCCTGGAATGCTTCATTTTGATATTAGCCTTTCCTTTCTATTTTTAATAACCCTTTCCCTCCTCTCTTTTTTCTTCTACCCCCTTCTTTTTCCCCCCCCTTCCTTCCCTACCTACCCAGGCATACTTTCCCAGGCATTTCATCAATCGGTTAGTCCTGAAGAGATCCCACCATACTTTGGGGATCGAAACGTCGTCGACTCACATCTCTAATCTCCTAATAATACATTGTAAATCTTATTTGAGTACGAGATGTTGTTCAATTGTGACTTTCAATAACCTTTATTTTCACAAACACAAAAAGTCACATTTTAAGTCACTTGCCTGCGGCTAGGAAATCGGCTGATTTCCTTTTACAACTCACGGGCTGCTCACTTATTTCACCACATGTATTTTGGTTCGTAGCAACTGTACTATATCTGAATCATTTTTTGAATAAAACATATAATCCAATTTTTGATTGGAAAATTGTGAGATTATACCTATCTTTAAATTGAATGGGACCTTGTTTCTTAAAAATAAGTTCACTCAGATAACGGCCAGCCGTTCTCATCCGAATTAATGAAACACGTTTCACTTCTGTTAGGATATCAGTGGAAATTCCACTGTGTCCGACACCCCGAGGCAGCAGGTCTCGTAGAAAGACATAACCAGATACTGAAAATCAGAATGTCCAAAATATGCAGAGAGAAAGGTGTCGACTGGGTAGTAGCGTTACCAGTTGCACTCTTTTACATGAGAATGGTAGCACACTCTCGAACAGGGCTATCCCCGTATGAGGTGATCTTCGGTAGACCACCAAATATGTGGGGGACGCCTATACCACGCAAAATAACTGATATTGACTGTAATATGCTGACAGATTACTTGGCTTCCTTGATGTCTGCACTACAATCTTCTCGTTCACAGGTAGCTGCAGCCTTTCCCGACAACACTGAGGTGAAACCCCATGACGTCGTTCCGGGTAATCTTGTCTTTGTGAGGAATTTCGACCGAAAGACTCAGCTGGAGCCCAGGTGGAAAGCACCCAAGTTGGTCCTGTTGACCACAAGAACAGCCGTGAAGATCGAGGGCCGCAAGGGCTGGATTCATTCAAGCCATATCAAGAAATTTCATGGACTATCCTCGGATATAGACATTGTGCCCTGCACTCCCTTACAGACTGATACAAAACTCCCTTTTGTTGAACCGAACAAATCTGAAAATTACAAACTAAAGCTTAGGCCCAACAAGTCGAGCAATTTGATTGTTTAAGTCCTCTCCAAGGTGAAGCGGTTGAATTGTCTCTGACATGTATCCCTTGGACCTGAGTAGAGAAAATACCCGAAAAATGTTGAAACGACAGGCGTATTGTAAATCACTGCGTAGCCACTGCATAGTGACATTATTAATTTTGTTTTTATTGAGTCTTTTAATAATTATTACAAGTATGTTGTTGCACATATATTACCCTATTTCTAGACATGTTTATAATGTTGCTGCTGAACATTCTTTTAGTGACTTACCTCCGCATGAATTGTCTTATAGACTTGCGCTGCGCAATAACACTTTCATTAGTATGTTACATCATTCCCATCAGACTAGTAATGCCACTAATTGTTGGGTATGTGGCCGACTCCCTCCCTATCAGAATTATGAAGGAGTCCTGCCTTTCTTTCCACATCCATTTACACATAATGGCTCCTGTGGAGCATGGTTTAGTTTAATAAATTCCATGGACTCAGACACCGCAGTTTACCAAGATCATTGGGTATGGGGAAACCTGAACCTAGTTTTACTCAAGGTCTGCTATCCTGACAAGGAGGGTCGCCCCAAAAGAACAGGAACTGATCTAGAAAATGAAGTATATGGATTAGGAAATTTTACACCTAATCTCATGATTCTAAATGTCGTATCCGAAGTTGAACTAGTCTTACCCACCATGTCAGTATTCCCAGCGAAGGGTGAATTGTGTGTAAGAAAGGTTGGTTCCATACATATGGGCCATAGTAAATGCACTTCTATAGTAGAATTCAGTGATCAAGGCAAATCTTCATTTAGAGCTTCTCGCCACTCCTACTTTATATGTGGTCAGACTGCATATATGCGTCTACCTCTAGATTGGGATGGTACCTGCTACATTGCATTCCTTTTGCCACCTGTTTTCCTAGCTCCTCCTGATTATTACAGAAATATTCATTTAGTACACAACAGAGAACGGAGAGATCTCCCCATTGTCGATTACACTGAGACGGCATGGGACAAGTATGTAGATTTTAATAAAGGCATCTTTCCCTATATAGGTACTGTTACTAATAGTAAGCTGATACGTAGATTAACTAGAACCCTTGAAGCAGTAGTGAATGAGACTATTTCCGCCTTAGGCAATTTAACGGAAGAGCAGTCTGCTATGCGGATTGTTGTGCTTCAAAATCGTCTTGTCCTTGACGTCATCCTGGCTGATAGGGGCGGAGCTTGTAGGGTCATCGGATCAAGCTGCTGCGTATTCATACCAGAAAATTCGCCATCTGTATATAAAGCCATCACTCGCCTTCATAAGATTGTAAGCCAGATACACCAGAACCCAGGCACTTGGACTTGGTCCAGTTGGTTTTGGAATGCGGTATCAGCCTGGGGATGGAGAGTTTTATCCTTCCTAGGTATTGGCCTTCTCATACTATTCAGTTGCTGTCTATGTCTACAATGTGGACCAGCGATTTGTGGTCTGTGTGCCACATCGTGCATTCCACATCAAGATTTTCATTCAAGATCCCGGAAGAAGAAAGAAGAACAAATGATGCTATATGAACAGATCAATGGATTGATGAAGATTGATATCTCCTGAAGGGCAAGTAGGGGACAAGGAGGGAATGTGGAAATATGGATTTTTCTGGTCAGTTATGTCCCCTATCTTGGACCCCAACGGTTACATGAGCATGTCACAAGTACATGTATGTTCCCTCCAGTTCCAGTTATGAAGACGCAAACACATGTGCGTCCACCGTCAACATGTCCTCTGTCAGATCCGCCATGAATAGGCCGGATATTCCATTCCTAAATATGAAAGGCCACCGGCTTTGTATGGTTCACTTATGCCACTTTACAGTCCAGGCAAGTAGGCCCTGATTCTGTCATCAAAACTCCTCTTGCCTTCTGCCTCTGAAAGCTCCAGTCCGAGCCTGCATCTGTGACCATGAACTTTGTCTCATTCTCTGCGCGGCTCACGAAGCCTGACATCAGCCTATTCTCTGCCAAGAACTGTATTTTACCTTCGAATTATCTGCCTCCCCCTCAGCCGATGCATTCCTGCCTAGTAGTTTAAGTAAACATTCTTCCAGTTACCAAGCAAAAAGGCCCAGCTTCTCTGTCCTCATGCAAGTAATTCATAGCCCTGTTACCATGGAATATTCCTACCCCCTCGCATTCAGTGTAGACACTTAGACGCTTGTACTCGCACGCACAGTCAGTATAGAATAGATTCTGTCCGAGAGCCCTTCTTTTGTGGATAACATAGTTCTTTAAACATAGGATGTTAGATATGATTTGGGATTAGGTTGACTTGACCCCCCAGACTTCTCGTCTCCACATATAGAGCTAAATGTCAAGTCCCCGTCACCCCCTAGTTACACGTCAATTACACGTCATACTGCTGCGCGCGCATTTAGGCCAAGTATTATCTTATAGATCCACCTATGTATGACATCATAACCAATCATGTTCCTTTTTACTCATTATTACACCCATTTTCGGTTACGCAGACAAAACGTCAATTTCCTTATCCTTATCAATTGTTACGCCTACTGTATTCACTTCATTATAATGTATGTACTATAAAAGTTACTTCTTGTCAATAAAGTATGTACTTCACTTCCTGAACCCCCGTGGTGATGGAACTTGGAGCATCCGATTATAATCGATCATTGGAATAAAGCCCATTCCGAAACTCTAATATCACGGATTCTGCCTCTCATTTTACTGAGCTATTTTATAATGTTTCTGTATCAAATTCAGTCCCGGTAAAGGAATTTTTATTTACCACAAAGGTCTTAACTTTTACTCTGGCCTAATGGTCAAGGTCTAGACTCTTACTCTGGCCTAATGGTTAAGGTCTTAACTCTTACTCTGGCTTAATGGTTAAGGTCTTAGACTCTGACTCTAGCCTACTGGTTAAGGTCTTAGCTCTTACTCTGGCCTAATGGTTAAGGTCTTAACTCTTACTCTGGCCTAATGGTTAAGGTCTTAACTCTTACTCTGGCCTAATGGTTAAGGTCTTAAACTCTTACTCTGGCCTACTGGTTAAGGTCTTAGACTCTTACTCTGGCATAATGGTTAAGGTCTTAACTCTTACTCTGGCCTGATGGTAGGGTTTAGACTCTTACTCTGGCCTAATGGTTAAGGTCTTAACTCTTACTCTGGCCTAATGGTTAAGGTCTTTGCTCTTACTCTGGCCTATTGGTTAAGGTCTTGACTCTTACTCTGGCCTTATGGTTAAGGTCTTTGCTCTTACTCTGGCCTAATGGTTAAGGTCTTAGACTCGTACTCTGGCCTAATGGTTAAGGTCTTAACTCTTACTCTGGCCTAATGGTTAAGGTCTTAGACTCTAACTCTGGCCTAATGGTAAGGTCTAGACTCTTACTCTGGCCTAATGGTTAAGGTCTTAAACTCTTACTCTGGCCTAATGGTTAAGGTCTTAAACTCTTACTCTGGCCTAATGATTAAGGTCTTAACTCTTACTCCGGCCTAATGGTTAAGGTCTTAGACTCAACTCTATTCTAATGGTTAAGGTCTTAACTCTTACTCTGGCCTAATGGTTAAGGTCTTAGACTCTTACTCTAGCCTAATGGTTAAGGTCTTAACTCTTACTCTGGCCTAAGGGTTAACGTCTTAGACTCTTACTCTGGCCTAATGGTTAAGGTCTTAGACTCTTCCTTTGTCCTACTGGTTAAGGTCTTTGCTCTTACTCTGGCCTAATGGTTAAGGTCTTAGACTCGTACCCTGGCCCAATGGTAAAGGTCTTAACTCTTACTCTGGCCTACTGGTTAAGGTCTTAACTCTTACTCTGGCCTAATGGTTAACGTCTAGACTCTTACTCTGGCCTAATGGTTAAGGTCTTAACTCTTACTCTGGCCTAATGATGAAGGTCTAGACTCTTACTCTGGCCTAACGGTTAAGGTCTTAACTCTTACTCTGGCTTAATGGTTAAGGTCTTAGACTCTGACTCTAGCCTACTGGTTCAGGTCTTAGACTCTTACTCTGGCCTAATGGTTAAGGTGTTAGACTCTTACTCTGGCATAATGGTTAAGGTCTTAGACTCTTACTCTAGCCTAATGGTTGAGGTCTTAACTCTTACTCTGGCCTAATGGTTAAGGTCTTAGACTCTTCCTTTGTCCTACTGGTTAAGGTCTTTGCTCTTACTCTGGCCTAATGGTTAAGGTCTTAGACTCGTACCCTGGACCAATGGTAAAGGTCTTAACTCTTACTCTGGCCTAATGGTTAAGGTCTTAACTCTTACTCTGGCCTAATGGTTAAGGTCTAGACTCTTACTCTGGCCTAATGGTTAAGGTCCTAACTCTTACTCTGGCCTATTGGTTAAGGTCTTAACTCTTACTTTGGCTTAATGGTTAAGGTCTTAACTCTTACTCTGGCCTACTGGTTAAGGTCTTTACTCTTACTCTGGCCTAATGGTTAAGGTCTAGACTCTTACTATAGCCTAATGGTTAAGATCTTAACTCTTACTCTGGCCTAATGGTTAAGGTCTAGACTCTTACTCTGACCTAATGGTTAAGGTCTTATCTCCTACTCTGGCCTAATGGTTACGGTCTTAGATTCTACTCTAGCCTAATGGTTAAGGTCTTAGCTCTTACTCTGGCCTAATGGTAAGGTCTAGACTCTTACTCTGGCCTAATGGTTAAGGTCTTAAACTCTTACTCTGGCCTAATGGTTAAGGTCTTAAACTCTTACTCTGGCCTAATGATTAAGGTCTTAACTCTTACTCCGGCCTAATGGTTAAGGTCTTAGACTCAACTCTATCCTAATGGTTAAGGTCTTAACTCTTACTCTGGCCTAATGGTTAAGGTCGTAGACTCTTACTCTGGCCTAATGGTTAAGGTCTTAGACTCTTACTCTAGCCTAATGTTTAAGGTCTTAACTCTTCCTCTGACCTAAGGGTTAAGGTCTTAGACTCTTACTCTGGCCTAATGGTTAAGGTCTTAGACTCTTCCTTTGTCCTACTGGTTAAGGTCTTTGCTCTTACTCTGGCCTAATGGTTAAGATCTTAGACTCGTACCCTGGCCCAATAGTAAAGGTCTTAACTCTTACTCTGGCCTAATGGTTAAGGTCTTAACTCTTGCTCTGGCCTAATGGTTAAGGTCTTAACACTTACTCTGGCTTAATGGTTAAGGTCTTAGACTCTGACTCTAGGCTACTGGTTCAGGTCTTAGACTCTTACCCTGGCCTAATGGTTAAGGTGTTAGACTCTTACTCTGGCATAATGGTTAAGGTCTTAACTCGTACTCTGGCCTAATGGTTAAGGTCTTAGACTCTTACTCTGGCCTAATGGTTAAGGTCTTAGACACTTACTCTGACCTACTGGTTAAGGTCTATGCTCTTACTCTGGCCTATTGGTTAAGGACTTAGACTCCTACTATGGCCTTATGGTTAAGGTCTTAGACTCTTACTCTGGCCTAATGGTTAAGGTCTAGACTCTTACTCTGGCCTAATGGTTAAGGTCGTATCTCTTACTCTGGCCTAATGGTTACGGTCTTAGACTCTACTCTAGCCTAATGGTTAAGGTCTTAGCTCTTACTCTGGCCTAATGGTTAAAGTCTTAACTTTTACTCTGGCCTAATGGTCAAGGTCTAGACTCTTACTCTGGCCTAATGGTTAAGGTCTTAACTCTTACTCTGGCTTAATGGTTAAGGTCTTAGACTCTGACTCTAGCCTACTGGTTAAGGTCTTAGACTCTTACTCTTGCCTAATGGTTAAGGTCCTAACTCTTACTCTGGCCTATTGGTTAAGGTCTTAACTCTTACTCTGGCCTACTGGTTAAGGTCTTAGACTCTTACTCTGGCATAATGGTTAAGGTCTTAACTCTTACTCTGGCCTAATGGTTAAGGTCTTAAACTCTTACTCTGGCCTACTGGTTACGGTCTTAGACTCTTACTCTGGCATAATGGTTAAGGTCTCAACTCTTACTCTGGCCTGATGGTAGGGTCTAGACTCTTACTCTGGCCTAATGGTTAAGGTCTTAACTCTTACTCTGGCCTAATGGTTATGGTCTTTGCTCTTACTCTGGCCTATTGGTTAAGGTCTTAGGCTCCAACTATGGCCTTATGGTTAAGGTCTTAGACTCTTACTCTGGCCTAATGGTTAAGGTCTTGACTCTTACTCTGGCCTCATGGTTAAGGTCTTTGCTCTTACTCTGGCCTAATGGTTAAGGTCTTAGACTCTAACTCTGGCCTAATGGTAAGGTCTAGACTCTTACTCTGGCCTAATGGTTAAGGTCTTAAACTCTTACTCTGGCATAATGGTTAAGGTCTTAAACTCTTACTCTGGCCTAATGATTAGGTCTTAACTCTTACTCCGGCCTAATGGTTAAGGTCTTAGACTCAACTCTATCCTAATGGTTAAGGTCTTAACTCTTACTCTGGCCTAATGGTTAAGGTCTTAGACTCTTACTCTGGCCTAATGGTTAAGGTCTTAGACTCTTACTCTAGCCTAATGGTTAAGGTCTTAACTCTTACTCTGGCCTAAGGGTTAAGGTCTTAGACTCTTACTCTGGCCTAATGGTTAAGGTCTTAACTCTTACTCTGGCCTAATGGTTAAGGTCTTATACTCTTACTCTGGCCTATTGGTTAAGGGCTCAACTCTTACTCTGGCTTAATGGCTAAGGTCTTAGACTCTTACTTTGGCTTAATGGTTAAGGTCTTAACTCTTACTCTGGCCTACTGGTTAAGGTCTTTACTCTTACTCTGGCCTAATGGTTAAGGTCTAGACTCTTACTATAGCCTAATGGTTAAGATCTTAACTCTTACTCTGGCCTAATGGTTAAGGTCTAGACTCTTACTCTGACCTAATGGTTAAGGTCTTATCTCCTACTCTGGCCTAATGGTTACGGTCTTAGATTCTACTCTAGCCTAATGGTTAAGGTCTTAGCTCTTACTCTGGCCTAATGGTAAGGTCTAGACTCTTACTCTGGCCTAATGGTTAAGGTCTTAAACTCTTACTCTGGCCTAATGGTTAAGGTCTTAAACTCTTACTCTGGCCTAATGATTAAGGTCTTAACTCTTACTCCGGCCTAATGGTTAAGGTCTTAGACTCAACTCTATCCTAATGGTTAAGGTCTTAACTCTTACTCTGGCCTAATGGTTAAGGTCGTAGACTCTTACTCTGGCCTAATGGTTAAGGTCTTAGACTCTTACTCTAGCCTAATGTTTAAGGTCTTAACTCTTCCTCTGACCTAAGGGTTAAGGTCTTAGACTCTTACTCTGGCCTAATGGTTAAGGTCTTAGACTCTTCCTTTGTCCTACTGGTTAAGGTCTTTGCTCTTACTCTGGCCTAATGGTTAAGATCTTAGACTCGTACCCTGGCCCAATAGTAAAGGTCTTAACTCTTACTCTGGCCTAATGGTTAAGGTCTTAACTCTTGCTCTGGCCTAATGGTTAAGGTCTTAACACTTACTCTGGCTTAATGGTTAAGGTCTTAGACTCTGACTCTAGGCTACTGGTTCAGGTCTTAGACTCTTACCCTGGCCTAATGGTTAAGGTGTTAGACTCTTACTCTGGCATAATGGTTAAGGTCTTAACTCGTACTCTGGCCTAATGGTTAAGGTCTTAGACTCTTACTCTGGCCTAATGGTTAAGGTCTTAGACACTTACTCTGACCTACTGGTTAAGGTCTATGCTCTTACTCTGGCCTATTGGTTAAGGACTTAGACTCCTACTATGGCCTTATGGTTAAGGTCTTAGACTCTTACTCTGGCCTAATGGTTAAGGTCTAGACTCTTACTCTGGCCTAATGGTTAAGGTCGTATCTCTTACTCTGGCCTAATGGTTACGGTCTTAGACTCTACTCTAGCCTAATGGTTAAGGTCTTAGCTCTTACTCTGGCCTAATGGTTAAAGTCTTAACTTTTACTCTGGCCTAATGGTCAAGGTCTAGACTCTTACTCTGGCCTAATGGTTAAGGTCTTAACTCTTACTCTGGCTTAATGGTTAAGGTCTTAGACTCTGACTCTAGCCTACTGGTTAAGGTCTTAGACTCTTACTCTTGCCTAATGGTTAAGGTCCTAACTCTTACTCTGGCCTATTGGTTAAGGTCTTAACTCTTACTCTGGCCTACTGGTTAAGGTCTTAGACTCTTACTCTGGCATAATGGTTAAGGTCTTAACTCTTACTCTGGCCTAATGGTTAAGGTCTTAAACTCTTACTCTGGCCTACTGGTTACGGTCTTAGACTCTTACTCTGGCATAATGGTTAAGGTCTCAACTCTTACTCTGGCCTGATGGTAGGGTCTAGACTCTTACTCTGGCCTAATGGTTAAGGTCTTAACTCTTACTCTGGCCTAATGGTTATGGTCTTTGCTCTTACTCTGGCCTATTGGTTAAGGTCTTAGGCTCCAACTATGGCCTTATGGTTAAGGTCTTAGACTCTTACTCTGGCCTAATGGTTAAGGTCTTGACTCTTACTCTGGCCTCATGGTTAAGGTCTTTGCTCTTACTCTGGCCTAATGGTTAAGGTCTTAGACTCTAACTCTGGCCTAATGGTAAGGTCTAGACTCTTACTCTGGCCTAATGGTTAAGGTCTTAAACTCTTACTCTGGCATAATGGTTAAGGTCTTAAACTCTTACTCTGGCCTAATGATTAGGTCTTAACTCTTACTCCGGCCTAATGGTTAAGGTCTTAGACTCAACTCTATCCTAATGGTTAAGGTCTTAACTCTTACTCTGGCCTAATGGTTAAGGTCTTAGACTCTTACTCTGGCCTAATGGTTAAGGTCTTAGACTCTTACTCTAGCCTAATGGTTAAGGTCTTAACTCTTACTCTGGCCTAAGGGTTAAGGTCTTAGACTCTTACTCTGGCCTAATGGTTAAGGTCTTAACTCTTACTCTGGCCTAATGGTTAAGGTCTTATACTCTTACTCTGGCCTATTGGTTAAGGGCTCAACTCTTACTCTGGCTTAATGGCTAAGGTCTTAGACTCTTACTCTGGCCTAATGGTTAAGGTCTTAGACTCTTACTCTGGCCTAATGGTTAAGGTCTAGACTCTTACTCTGGCCTAATGGTTAAGCTCTTAACTCTTACTCTGGCCTAATGGTCAAGGTCTAGACTCTTACTCTGGCCTACTGGTTAAGGTCTTAGACTCTTACTCTGGCCTAATGGTTAAGGTCCTAACTCTTACTCTGGCCTATTGGTTAAGGTCTTAACTCTTACTCTGGCCTAATGGTTAAGGTCTTAAACTCTTACTCTGGCCTACTGGTTAAGGTCTTAGACTCTAACTGTGGCCTAATGGTAAGGTCTAGACTCTTACTCTGGCCTAATGGTTAAGGTCTTAACTCTTACTCTGGCCTAATGGTTAAGGTCTTAGACACTTACTCTGGCCTACTGGTTAAGGTCTTTGCTCTTACTCTGGCCTATTGGTTAAGGTCTTAGGCTCCTACTATGGCCTTATGGTTAAGGTCTTAGGCTCTTACTCTGGCCTAATGGTTAAGGCCTTGACTCTTACTCTGGCCTTATGGTTAAGGTCTTTGCTCTTACTCTGGCCTAATGGTTAAGGTCTTAGACTCGTACTCTGGCCCAATGGTAAAGGTCTTAACTCTTACTCTGGCCTAATGGTTAAGGTCTTAACTCTTACTCTGGCCTAATGGTTAAGGTCTTGACTCTTACTCTGGCCTAAAGGTTAAGGTCTAAGACCCTTACTCTGGCCTAATGGTTAAGGTCTTAACTCTTACTCTGGCCTAGTGGTTAAGGTCTTAGACTCTAACTCTGGCCTAATGGTAAGGTCTAGACTCTTACTCTGGCCTAATGGTTAAGGTCTACACTCTTACTCTGGTCTAATGGTTAAGGTCTTAACTCTTACTCTGGCCTAATGGTCAAGGTCTAGACTCCTACTCTGGCCTAATGGTTAAGGTCTTAACTCTTACTCTGGCTTAATGGTTAAGGTCCTAGACTCTGACTCTAGCCTACTGGTTAAGGTCTTAGACTCTTACTCTGGCCTAATGGTTAAGGTCCTAACTCTTACTCTGGCCTATTGGTTAAAGTCTTTACTCTTACTCTGGCCTAATGGTTAAGGTCTAGACTCTTACTATAGCCTAATGGTTAAGGTCTTAACTCTTACTCTGGCCTAATGGTTAAGGTCTAGACTCTTACTCTGGCCTAATGGTTAAGGTCTTATCTCTTACTCTGGCCTAATGGTTACGGTCTTAGACTCTACTCTAGCCTAATGGTTAAGGTCTTAGCTCTTACTCTGGCCTAATGGTTAAGGTCTTAGACTCTTACTCTAGCCTAATGGTTAAGGTCTTAACTCTTACTCTGGCCTAATGGTTAAGGTCTTAGGATCTTACTCTGGCCTAGTGGTTAAGGGCTTAACGAACAAGTTACTTACCTTCGGTAACGATGTATCTGTAAGAAACATTAGTTAGTTAGATTCCTCACCTTAGAATATCCCTAGGCGTCAGACTGGATCCGGAAGATTTTTCTTCAGCAATATCCCTTGCGCGTCGCTAGGCGTCGTCTGCGGCTCCGCGTCCGTCGTCGGCGTTGTGCGCCGGAATGACGTCGGATTACTTAGACGCCGCCCTTGCGCGCTGACGTCAGTTCTTGTACATAGCCTTCCGCGCCAGGAACGCAGAGCCATGCAAGAGACCGACACTGGTGCCAAAAAATTCTAGGGCCCTGAAAGGGATAGCCTTAACCCTAGATGTCAGTTCGCAGAACGGGGAGGATGGGTGGGTCGGTGAGGAATCTAACTAACTAATGTTTCTTACAGATATATCGTTACCGAAGGTAAGTAACTTGTTCATCTGAAAGAAACACGTTAGTTAGATTCCTCACCTTAGAATAGATACCCAAGCAATACCAACCCCGGTGGTGGGTCTGCGAACCAAGATCACACCAGAAAGTCCTGGAGGACAGAACTGCCAAAGAAGCCATCCCTCCGGACTTGGCTGTCTAGGCAATAATGCCTGGCAAACGTGTGCAGCGAAGCCCACGTTGCCGCCTGACAGATGTCCTGCAAAGGGACTCCCCGTCCCAAAGCAGTAGTAGCCGCTGTGGCCCGAGTAGAATGGGCGCGCAGCCCAACAGGCGGTTCCTTTTTTGCCAAGGAATAACAGATTTTTATAAACAAAACGACCCACCGGGAGATGGTCCGTTTGTGTACAGCTTTTGCCTTCTTTGCACCCACGTTGTCAACGAAAAGCTGGTCGTCCACTCGGAACTGTTTAGTGCGGTACAAATAAAACAAGAGCGCACGTTTTGGGTCCAGACGGTGGAGCCGCTCTTCCTCTTTGGAAGGATGCGGAGGCGGAAAGATGGTGGGCAAGGTGACAGATTTCCCAAGATGAAAGGGGGTCAGCACTTTCGGTAGAAAGGAAGGACGAGGCCAAAGGACAACCTTGTCCGGATGAACAGATAGAAAAGGAGGCTTGGACGATAGAGCCTGGAGCTCACTCACCCGTCTAGCCGAGGTGATGGCTACCAGGAAAGCAGCCTTAGGAGTTAGAAGTCGAAGTGGACAAGTGTGAAGAGGCTCAAAGGGAGCGCACATCAGGAATGTCAAGACAAGATTCAAGTCCCACTGAGGCATTACGAAAGGGACAGGAGGGAACGTGTGAGTAATGCCTTTAAGAAAGCGTGACACTACAGGGGACTTGAAAAGAGAGGGCTGATCTGGAAGCCGTAAAAGGGCAGAGAGAGCAGCAAGATAACCTTTCAAGGTGCCCAGGGCAGAGCCCTGCCGGGCCAAAGAAAGAAGAAAGAGGAGAACCTCAGAAAGAGGGGCGGAAAGGGCATCCACAGCCTTTGCTGTGCACCATGCCACAAATTTGTTCCACCGGCAGGCGTATACCGTCTTTGTGGAGGGACGCCTGGCTGCCAGAATGATATCACAGATTTCAGGAGGCAAGTCAAATGGCATCAACTGCCGCCGCTCAATCTCCACGCATGGAGGTGGAGGCTGGACAGGTTCGGGTGGAGGACCGTCCCCTGCTGCTGCGACAGAAGATCCTCCCGAAGGGGCAGACGTATCGGAGGATCGGTCAACATACTGAGTAGCTCGGGATACCAGTACCTTCGTGCCCAATCCGGAGCCACCAAGATGACTTGGGCCCGGTCGCGCTTGATCTACTTCAGCACTCTGGGCAGAAGTGGTATAGGCGGAAAGGCGTACAACAGACCGCAACTCCACTCGCGACGAAAAGCGTCGCCGAGCGAGTGCCGCCTTGGAAATTCCAACGCGCAGAACTGCAGACATTGCGCGTTCTCGTCGGTGGCGAATAGATCTAAGCAAGGCTCTCCCCACTGCTGAAAGAGACCTTGCGCCACCTCGGAGTTCAGACGCCATTCGTAATCCATCATGCACCGGCGGCTGAGTTCGTCTGCTCTGGCGTTCAGAGAGCCCGCCAGATGTTGAACCACCAGGGTGACGCCCTGGTGTTCCAGCCATGTCCAGAGGCGCAGAGCCTCCTGACAAAGGGTCCACGACCCCACCCCGCCCTCTTTGTTGCAATACCACATGGCGGTGGTGTTGTCCGTGAACACCTGCACGACACTTCCCCGGACAGAGGGAAGGAAGGCTTTCAGTGCAAGTCGGATCGCTCGCAGCTCCAACAAGTTGATGTGGAGGCGAGACTCCGCCGGAGACCAGAGGCCTCTGATCTCCGCCTCTCCCATATGGCCACCCCATCCCAGGAGTGACGCATCTGTCACTACGACATGCTCCGGTAGGGGTAGGGAGAGGCTCTTGCCCGTGACCCAATCGCGGTCCGTGAGCCACCACTGCAACTGCTGTGCAGTGCCCTCCGAGGTCAAGACATGGTCGGACAGGTTGCCGTGATGCTGGGCCCACTGAAACTTCAGGTCCCACTGCAGAGACCGCATGCGCCGCCTGGCGTGATGCACTAGTAGGATGCAGGAGGCCATCAGCCCCAGAAGCCGCAACACTAGCCTGACTGAAACCCAGGATAGAGGCCGAAAGATGGGAATCAGGGCCTGTATATCCCGGACCCGCTGCTCCGGTGGATGGACCCGGAACTGCGCCGAATCGAGAACCGCTCCCATGAAGAGGAGCTTCTGAGAGGGGCTCAGGTGGGACTTCGGCACGTTGATGGAAAACCCCAGCAAATGCAGGAGATCCGCCGTAGTCTGGAGGTGGGAGACGACTGCCTGGGGCGAGCCCGCCTTCAACAACCAGTCGTCAAGATAGGGAAAGACTGGAACCCCTGATCTGCGCAGATGAGCTGCGACCACCGCCATCACTTTCGTGAACACCCGAGGGGCACTGGTAAGGCCGAAGGGGAGCACGGTGAACTGAAAGTGCTCCTGACCCACCGTGAACCGCAGGCAACGCCGGTGGGCCGGCAGGACGGGGATGTGGAAATATGCGTCGTGCAAGTCCAACGCTACCATCCAGTCTCCAGGGTCTAGGGCAGCTAGAACCTGAGCCAAAGTCAACATTTTGAACCGTTCCTTCCGGAGGAAGGCATTGACGTTCCGGAGGTCCAAGATAGGGCGTAGGCCCCCTTTGCCCTTCTTGGGAACCAGAAAGTAGTGGGAATAACAACCACGACCTACTTCTGGGCTCGGAACGCGCTCGACGGCCCCCTTGGCCAAGAGGGCTGAAACTTCCTCGTGGAGAAGATTCAAATGATCCCCGAGATACGGTGGTGCTGCGGTGGCATGGCTGGAGGGGTCGTCTCGAAGGGGAGGGAGTAGCCCCTTCGGACGATTTGCAGCACCCACCTGTCCAACGTGATGGAACGCCAGTGAAACAGGTGATGATGAACTCTGCCGCCCACTGGCGTGGAATGGGCCTGAAAGCTCAGACTAGGAAGGCTTTGAGGCGGATGCTGCCGGGGTGGATGTGGACTGACCGCGTCGTCCTCCGGTACCACCTCGGCGGAAACCACGTCCGCGACCGCGTGCAGGCTGGTTCTGCGGCCGGTGGCTAGGCGGACATGAGGAGGTTCCCCTTCCTTGGCCACGAAAAAAGCGAAAAGCGGAAGTTTGTGGCCGCGGGGCCGAGAGGCCCAAGGACGTGGCCATAGCCCGGGAGTCCTTGAAGCGAGCCAGCGCACTGTCCGCTTTGTCACCAAAAAGGCCAGCGCCATCAAAAGGCATGTCCATGAGGGTGCTCTGGACATCCCCTGAAAAAGACGTGGACCGCAGCCAGGCGTGACGTCGAAGCGCCACCGTGGTAGAAATCGCCCTACCCAGCGAGTCCGTAGTGTCGAGTCCACATCGGATGGCATGGCGCGCTGCATCTCTCCCATCGGCCAGGGCCGAGGAAAGCCGCGCCCGGGCCTCCTCCGGGCACAGTGGCAGCACGTCCTCCACCGCATCCCACAGACAGTGGGAATAACGGTCCAAGAGACAGGCGGTGTTCAAAGACCGCAGGCCCAAACTGAGCGAAGAGAAAAGCTTCTTACCAAACTGTTCCAGTCTCTTGGAATCCCTGTCCGGAGGAGCGGACGGGAAGGAGGATTGGGAGGTAGAGGCCTGGATAACCAGACTCTCCGGGGTGGGGTGTTGGGACAGAAAACTGGGGTCGCCCGGAGCAGGGCGGTGGCGCCTGGCAACGTTCCTATCCACAGGAGGGACTGTGGAGGGCTTGGACCAGGTGCCCTGCAGAACGTCAGTGAGGGCCTCATTGAATGGCAGCAGAGGCTCAGTGGAGCATGCGGCAGACTGAAGCACCTCAGTGAGGATGTTAGTCCTCACAGCCACGGCAGGCAGCTCAAGCCCAAGGGCTTCGGCCGCCTTGCGCAGCACCACAGAAAAAGCTGCACCCTCCTCCGAAGCCACAGTCGGAGGAGAGATGAATCCAGTGTCCGGAGAGGTATCCAACCCACTGGCCTCCCCCAGTCCATCTGCCCAGTCCTGTGCAAGTTGGCTCTGAAGGGCCATAGGGTCATCAGACCCCTAACAGTCGCCCCCGTCATCCGATTCCTGGTAAACAGGAGGAATGATCGGAGCCGGTCGATAGACAATATGTGTCTCTAGTGGCGTCGGATGCGGCGTCGGGCGGCGCCGCATTGGCGTCGGGACCGAACAGGGGCTGAACCGGGGATCGACGTCGACTGGAGCCGGCGTCGGGGGTGGTATCGGTATCGGCGCCGGTGGAGGAGGCGTAACGAGGTCAACCGGCATCGACGGGGGCCCAGGCTCGGGCCCCTCTGGGACCTGCGGCGTCGGGGCCGGAGCCTCCAACGGTGCCGGGACCGGAGCCGCCGGCATGCGAGGTCGCCCAGTCGAGTCCGCAGGGCCCGAAGGCACAACAGCGGGCGTCAACGGCTGGGCCAGGCTCCTCATGGCCGAGAGAAAGGCACTGACCTTCGCCGGCGTCGCGTCAGTCCCAGGGACCGTCGGGTATGGGGACTTGCACGGCGCCTGCAGCTCCTGCGGAGCCGCGGGGGTGGAACCACCCGGACCCTCGGCCGAGTCGCGCGACCGGCAAAGGGGAGTCCGAAGAGCGGTGTCGCTTCTTGGACTTCTTGGAGTGCCTCGATTTACACAAAGACTTCGAGCCAGACAAGTGACGATGCCGAGTGCGGCTCCGCGACCGATCCTTGGACCTCCTCCTGGACCGGGATCGAGAGCGACGCGGAGCCGAGTGGCGAAGCTCGAGAAGCTTGCGGGACCGCTCCCGCCTAGCTTTCGAGGTCAGGGCCATACAATCGGAGCACGACGCAGCGTCGTGGTCGAGGTCCAAGCAGTACAGGCACCGGCGGTGATGGTCGGTCACCGACATCAGTCGGTGACAGTCGTCGCAGGCCTTGAAACCAGGCATCCTACCGGCACCAGAGTCGAGAATTGACCAAAAAGAGTCAAAAAAGTTAGTCAAAAATTGACTAAAGGGGTAGCTCTCCCGGATCTGCGCTTACTGGCGCGGAAAAAAAGAAGAACTGACGTCAGCGCGCGAGGGCGGCGTCTAAGTACTCCGACGACGTCATTCCGGCGCACGACGCCGACGACGGACGCGGAGCCGCAGACGACGCCTAGCGACGCGCAAGGGGTATTGCTGACGAAAAATCTTCCAGATCTAGTCTGACGCCTGGGGATATTCTAAGGTGAGGAATCTAACTAACGTGTTTCTTTCAGATTCTTACTCTGGCTTAATGGTTAAGGTCTTAGACTCTTACTCTGGCCTAATGGTTAAGGTCTTAGACTCTTACTCTGGCCTAATGGTTAAGGTCTAGACTCTTACTCTGGCCTAATGGTCAAGGTCTAGACTCTAACTCTGGCCTAATGGTCAAGGTCTAGACTCTTACTCTGGCCTAATGGTTAAGGTCTTAACTCTTACTCTGGCTTAATGGTTAAGGTCTTAGACTCTGACACTAGCCTACTGGTTAAGGTCTTAGACTCTTACTCTGGCCTAATGGTTAAGGTGTTAGACTCTTACTCTGGCCTAATGGTTAAGGTCTTAACTCTTACTCTGGCCTACTGGTTAAGGTCTTAGACACTTACTCTGGCCTACTGGTTAAGGTCTTTGCTCTTACTCTGGCCTATTGGTTAAGGTCTTAGGCTCCTACTATGGCCTTATGGTTAAGGTCTTAGACTCTTACTCTGGCCTAATGGTTAAGGTCTTGACTCTTACTCTGGCCTTATGGTTAAGGTCTTTGCTCTTACTCTGGCCTAATGGTTAAGGTCTTAGACTCGTACTCTGGCCCAATGGTAAAGGTCTTAACTCTTACTCTGGCCTAATGGTTAAGGTCTTAACTCTTACTCTGGCCTAATGGTTAAGGTCTTGACTCTTACTCTGGCCTAAAGGTTAAGGTCTAAGACTCTTACTCTGGCCTAATGGTTAAGGTCTTAAATCTTACTCTGGCCTAATGGTTAAGGTCTTAGACTCTAACTCTGGCCTAATGGTAATGTCTAGACTCTTACTCTGGCCTAATGGTTAAGGTCTTAACTCTTACTCTGGCTTAATGGTTAAGGTCTTAGACTCTTACTCTGGCCTTATGGTTAAGGTCTAGACTCTTACTCTGGCCTAATGGTTAAGGTCTTAACTCTTACTCTGGCCTAATGGTTAAGGTCTTAGACACTTACTCTGGCCTACTGGTTAAGGTCTTTGCTCTTACTCTGGCCTATTGGTTAAGGTCTTAGGCTCCTACTATGGCCTTATGGTTAATGTCTTAACTCTTACTCTGGCCTAATGGTTAAGGTCTTGACTCTTACTCTGGCCTTATGGATAAGGTCTTAGACTCTTACTCTGGCCTAGTGGTTAAAGGCTTAACTCTTACTCTGGCCTAATGGTCAAGGCCTAGACTCTTACTCTGGCCTAATGGTTAAGGTCTTAACTCTTACTCTGGCCTAATGGTTAAGGTCTAGACTCTTACTCTGGCCTAATGGTTAAGGTCTTAACTCTTACTCTGGCCTAATGGTAAGGTCTAGACTCTTACTCTGGCCTAATGGTTAAGGTCTTAACTCTTACTCTGGCCTAATGGTAAGGTCTAGACTCTTACTCTGGCCTAATGGTTAAGGTCTTCACTCTTACTCTGGTCTAATGGTTAAGGTCTTAGACTCTTACTCTGGCCTACTGGTTAAGGTCTTTGCTCTTACTCTGGCCTACTGGTTAAGGTCTTAGACTCTTACTCTGGCCTAATGGTTAAGGTCTTAAACTCTTACTCTGGCCTAATGGTTAAGGTCTTAACTCTTACTCCGGCCTAATGGTTAAGGTCTTAGACTCTTACTCTAGCCTAATGGTTAAGGTCTTAACTCTTACTCTGGCCTAATGGTTAAGGTCTTAGACTCTTACTCTGGCCTCGTGGTTAAGGTCTTAAACTCTTACTCTGGCCTAATGGTTAAGGTCTTAAACTCTTACTCTGGCCTAATGATTAAGGTCTTAACTCTTACTCCGGCCTAATGGTTAAGGTCTTAGACTCAACTCTATCCTAATGGTTAAGGTCTTAACTCTTACTCTGGCCTAATGGTTAAGGTCTAGACTCTTACTCTGGCCTAATGGTTAAGGTCTTAACTCTTACTCTGGCCTAAGGGTTAAGGTCTTAGACTCTTCCTTTGTCCTACTGGTTAAGGTCTTTGCTCTTACTCTGGCCTAATAGTTAAGGTCTTAGACTCGTACTCTGGCCCAATGGTAAAGGTCTTAACTCTTACTCTGGCCGAATGGTTAATGTCTTAACTCTTACTCTGGCCTAATGGTTAAGGTCTAGACTCTTACTCTGGCCTAATGGTTAAGGTCTTAACTCTTACTCTGGCCTAATGGTAAGGTCTAGACTCTTACTCTGGCCTAATGGTTAAGGTCTTAACTCTTACTCTGGCCTAATGGTAAGGTCTAGACTCTTACTCTGGCCTAATGGTTAAGGTCTTCACTCTTACTCTGGTCTAATGGTTAAGGTCTTAGACTCTTACTCTGGCATACTGGTTAAGGTCTTAACTCTTACTCCGGCCTAATGGTTAAGGTCTTAGACTCTTACTCTAGCCTAATGGTTAAGGTCTTAACTCTTACTCTGGCCTAATGGTTAAGGTCTTAGACTCTTACTCTGGCCTAGTGGTTAAGGGCTTAACTCTTACTCTGGCTTAATGGTTAAGATCTTAGACTCTTACTCTGGCCTAATGGTTAAGGTCTAGACTCTTACTCTGGCCTAATGGTTAAGGTCTTAACTCTTACTCTGGCCTAATGGTCAAGGTCTAGACTCTTACTCTGGCCTAATGGTTAAGGTCTTAACTCTTACTCTGGCCTAAGGGTTAAGGTCTTAGACTCTTACTCTGGCCTAATGGTTAAGGTCTTAGACTCTTCCTTTGTCCTACTGGTTAAGGTCTTTGCTCTTACTCTGGCCTAATAGTTAAGGTCTTCGACTCGTACTCTGGCCCAATGGTAAAGGTCTTAACTCTTACTCTGGCCGAATGGTTAAGGTCTTAACTCTTACTCTGGCCTAATGGTTAAGGTCTAGACTCTTACTCTGGCCTAATGGTTAAGGTCTTAACTCTTACTCTGGCCTAATGGTCAAGGTCTAGACTCTTACTCTGGCCTAATGGTTAAGGTCTTAACTCTTACTCTGGCTTAATGGTTAAGGTCTTAGACTCTGACTCTAGCCTACTGGTTAAGGTCTTAGACTCTTACTCTGGCCTAATGGTTAAGGTCTAGACTCTTACTCTGGCCTAATGGTTACGGTCTTAGATTCTACTCTAGCCTAATGGTTAAGGTCTTAGCTCTTACTCTGGCCTAATGGTAAGGTCTAGACTCTTACTCTGGCCTACTGGTTAAGGTCTTTGCTCTTACTCTGGCCTACTGGTTAAGGTCTTAGACTCTTACTCTGGCCTAATGGTTAAGGTCTTAAACTCTTACTCTGGCCTAATGGTTAAGGTCTTAACTCTTACTCCGGCCTAATCGTTAAGGTCTTAGACTCTACTCTATCCTAATGGTTAAGGTCTTAACTCTTACTCTGGCCTAATGGTTAAGGTCTTAGACTCGTACTCTGGCCTAATGGTTAAGGTCTTAGACTCTTACTCTAGCCTAATGGTTAAGGTCTTAACTCTTACTCTGGACTAATGGTTAAGGTCTTAGACTCTTACTCTGGCCTAGTGGTTAAGGGCTTAACTCTTACTCTGGCTTAATGGTTAAGGTCTTAGACTCTTACTCTGGCCTAATGGATACGGTCTAGACTCTTACTCTGGCCTAATGGGTAAGGTCTTAACTCTTACTCTGGCCTAATGGTCAAGGTCTAGACTCTTACTCTGGCCTAATGGTTAAGGTCTTAACTCTTACTCTGGCCTAAGGGTTAAGGTCTTAGACTCTTCCTTTGTCCTACTGGTTAAGGTCTTTGCTGTTACTCTGGCCTAATAGTTAAGGTCTTAGACTCGTACTCTGGCCCAATGGTAAAGGTCTTAACTCTTACTCTGGCCGAATGGTTAAGGTCTTAACTCTTACTCTGGCCTAATGGTTAAGGTCTAGACTCTTACTCTGGCCTAATGGTTAAGGTCTTAACTCTTACTCTAGCCTAATGGTCAAGGTCTAGACTCTTACTCTGGCCTAATGGTTAAGGTCTTAACTCTTACTCTGGCTTAATGGTTAAGGTCTTAGACTCTGACTCTAGCCTACTGGTTAAGGTCTTAGACTCTTACTCTGGCATAATGGTTAAGGTCTTAACTCGTACTCTGGCCTAATGGTTAAGGTCCTAACTCTTACTCTGGCCTAATGGTTAAGGTCTAGACTCTTACTCTGGCCTAATGGTTAAGGTCTTAACTCTTACTCTGGCCTAATGGTAAGGTCTAGACTCTTACTCTGGCCTAATGGTTAAGGTCTTAACTCTTACTCTGGCCTAATGGTAAGGTCTAGACTCTTACTCTGGCCTAATGGTTAAGGTCTTCACTCTTACTCTGGTCTAATGGTTAAGGTCTTAGACTCTTACTCTGGCATACTGGTTAAGGTCTTAACTCTTACTCCGGCCTAATGGTTAAGGTCTTAGACTCTTACTCTAGCCTAATGGTTAAGGTCTTAACTCTTACTCTGGCCTAATGGTTAAGGTCTTAGACTCTTACTCTGGCCTAGTGGTTAAGGGCTTAACTCTTACTCTGGCTTAATGGTTAAGATCTTAGACTCTTACTCTGGCCTAATGGTTAAGGTCTAGACTCTTACTCTGGCCTAATGGTTAAGGTCTTAACTCTTACTCTGGCCTAATGGTCAAGGTCTAGACTCTTACTCTGGCCTAATGGTTAAGGTCTTAACTCTTACTCTGGCCTAAGGGTTAAGGTCTTAGACTCTTACTCTGGCCTAATGGTTAAGGTCTTAGACTCTTCCTTTGTCCTACTGGTTAAGGTCTTTGCTCTTACTCTGGCCTAATAGTTAAGGTCTTCGACTCGTACTCTGGCCCAATGGTAAAGGTCTTAACTCTTACTCTGGCCGAATGGTTAAGGTCTTAACTCTTACTCTGGCCTAATGGTTAAGGTCTAGACTCTTACTCTGGCCTAATGGTTAAGGTCTTAACTCTTACTCTGGCCTAATGGTCAAGGTCTAGACTCTTACTCTGGCCTAATGGTTAAGGTCTTAACTCTTACTCTGGCTTAATGGTTAAGGTCTTAGACTCTGACTCTAGCCTACTGGTTAAGGTCTTAGACTCTTACTCTGGCCTAATGGTTAAGGTCTAGACTCTTACTCTGGCCTAATGGTTACGGTCTTAGATTCTACTCTAGCCTAATGGTTAAGGTCTTAGCTCTTACTCTGGCCTAATGGTAAGGTCTAGACTCTTACTCTGGCCTACTGGTTAAGGTCTTTGCTCTTACTCTGGCCTACTGGTTAAGGTCTTAGACTCTTACTCTGGCCTAATGGTTAAGGTCTTAAACTCTTACTCTGGCCTAATGGTTAAGGTCTTAACTCTTACTCCGGCCTAATCGTTAAGGTCTTAGACTCTACTCTATCCTAATGGTTAAGGTCTTAACTCTTACTCTGGCCTAATGGTTAAGGTCTTAGACTCGTACTCTGGCCTAATGGTTAAGGTCTTAGACTCTTACTCTAGCCTAATGGTTAAGGTCTTAACTCTTACTCTGGACTAATGGTTAAGGTCTTAGACTCTTACTCTGGCCTAGTGGTTAAGGGCTTAACTCTTACTCTGGCTTAATGGTTAAGGTCTTAGACTCTTACTCTGGCCTAATGGATACGGTCTAGACTCTTACTCTGGCCTAATGGGTAAGGTCTTAACTCTTACTCTGGCCTAATGGTCAAGGTCTAGACTCTTACTCTGGCCTAATGGTTAAGGTCTTAACTCTTACTCTGGCCTAAGGGTTAAGGTCTTAGACTCTTCCTTTGTCCTACTGGTTAAGGTCTTTGCTGTTACTCTGGCCTAATAGTTAAGGTCTTAGACTCGTACTCTGGCCCAATGGTAAAGGTCTTAACTCTTACTCTGGCCGAATGGTTAAGGTCTTAACTCTTACTCTGGCCTAATGGTTAAGGTCTAGACTCTTACTCTGGCCTAATGGTTAAGGTCTTAACTCTTACTCTAGCCTAATGGTCAAGGTCTAGACTCTTACTCTGGCCTAATGGTTAAGGTCTTAACTCTTACTCTGGCTTAATGGTTAAGGTCTTAGACTCTGACTCTAGCCTACTGGTTAAGGTCTTAGACTCTTACTCTGGCATAATGGTTAAGGTCTTAACTCGTACTCTGGCCTAATGGTTAAGGTCCTAACTCTTACTCTGGCCTAATGGTTAAGGTCTTAGACTCTTACTCTGGCCTAGTGGTTAAGTTCTTAGACTCTTCCTTTGTCCTACTGGTTAAGGTATTTGCTCTTACTCTGGCCTAATGGTTAAGGTCTTAGACTCGTACTCTGGCCCAATGGTAAAGGTCTTAACTCTTACTCTGGCCTAATGGTTAAGGTCTTAACTCTTACTCTGGCCTAATGGTTAAGGTCCAGACTCTTACTCTGGCTTAATGGTTAAGGTCTTAACTCTTACTCTGGCCTAATGGTAAGGTCTAGACTCTTACTCTGGCCTAATGGTTAAGGTCTTCACTCTTACTCTGGTCTAATGGTTAAGGTCTTAGACTCTTACTCTGGCCTACTGGTTAAGGTCTTTGCTCTTACTCTGGCCTACTGGTTAAGGTCTTAGACTCTTACTCTGGCCTAATGGTTAAGGTCTTAAACTCTTACTCTGGCCTAATGGTTAAGGTCTTAACTCTTACTCCGGCCTAATGGTTAAGGTCTTAGACTCTTACTCTGGCCTAGTGGTTAAGGGCTTAACTCTTACTCTGGCTTAATGGTTAAGGTCTTTGACTCTTACTCTGGCCTAATGGTTAAGGTCTAGACTCTTACTCTGGCCTAATGGTTAAGGTCTTAACTCTTACTCTGGCCTAATGGTCAAGGTCTAGACTCTTACTCTGGCCTAATGGTTAAGGTCTTAACTCTTACTCTGGCCTAAGGGTTAAGGTCTTAGACTCTTACTCTGGCCTACTGGTTAAGGTCTTAGACTCTGCCTTTGTCCTACTGGTTAAGGTCTTTGCTCTTACACTGGCCTGATAGTTACGGTCTTAGACTCGTACTCTGGCCCAATGGTAAAGGTCTTAACTCTTACTCTGGCCTAATGGTTAAGGTCTAGACTCTTACTCTGGCCTAATGGTTAAGGTCTTAACTCTTACTCTGGCCTAATGGTCAAGGTCTACACTCTTACTCTAGCCTAATGGTTAAGGTCTTAACACTTACTCTGGCTTAATGGTTAAGGTCTTAGACTCTGACTCTAGCCTACTGGTTAAGGTCTTAGACTCTTACTCTGGCCTAATGGTTAAGGTCTAGACTCTTACTCTGGCCTAATGGTTAAGGTCTTAACTCTTACTATGGCCTAATGGTCAAGGTCTAGACTCTTACTCTGGCCTAATGGTTAAGGTCTTGACTCTTACTCTGGCCTAAGGGTTAAGATCTTAGACTCTTACTCTGGCCTAATGGTTAAGGTCTTAGACTCTTCCTTTGTCCTACTGGTTAAGGTCTTTGCTCGTACTCTGGCCTAATGGTTAAGGTCTTAGACTCGTACTCTGGCCCAATGGTAAAGATCTTAACTCTTACTCTGGCCTAATGGTTAAGGTCTTAACTCTTACTCTGGCCTAATGGATAAGGTCAAGACTCTTACTCTGGCCTAATGGTTAAGGTCTTAACTCTTACTCTGGCCTAATGGTTAAGGTCTTAGACTCTTACTCTGGCCTAATGGATAAGGTCTAGACTCTTACTCTGGCCTAATGGTTAAGGTCTTAACTCTTACTCTGGCCTAATGGTAAGGTCTAGACTCTTACTCTGGCCTAATGGTTAAGGTCTTCACTCTTACTCTGGCCTAATGGTTAAGGTCTAGACTCTTACTCTGGCCTAATGGTTAAGGTCTTATCTCCTACTCTGGCCTAATGGTTACGGTCTTAGATTCTACTCTAGCCTAATGGTTAAGGTCTTAGCTCTTACTCTGGCCTAATGGTAAGGTCTAGACTCTTACTCTGGCCTACTGGTTAAGGTCTTTGCTCTTACTCTGGCCTACTGGTTAAGGTCTTAGACTCTTACTCTGGCCTAATGGTTAAGGTCTTAAACTCTTACTCTGGCCTAATGGTTAAGGTCTTAACTCTTACTCCGGCCTAATGGTTAAGGTCTTAGACTCTACTCTATCCTAATGGTTAAGGTCTTAACTCTTACTCTGGACTAATGGTTAAGGTCTTAGACTCTTACTCTGGCCTAGTGGTTAAGGGCTTAACTCTTACTCTGGCTTAATGGTTAAGGTCTTAGACTCTTACTCTGGCCTAATGGATAAGGTCTAGACTCTTACTCTGGCCTAATGGGTAAGGTCTTAACTCTTACTCTGGCCTAATGGTCAAGGTCTAGACTCTTACTCTGGCCTAATGGTTAAGGTCTTAACTCTTACTCTGGCCTAAGGGTTAAGGTCTTAGACTCTTACTCTGGCCTAATGGTTAAGGTCTTAACTCTTACTCTAGCCTAATGGTCAAGGTCTAGACTCTTACTCTGGCCTAATGGTTAAGGTCTTAGACTCGTACTCTGGCCCAATAGTAAAGGTCTTAACTCTTACTCTGGCCGAATGGTTAAGGTCTTAACTCTTACTCTGGCCTAATGGTTAAGGTCTAGACTCTTACTCTGGCATAATGGTTAAGGTCTTAACTCGTACTCTGGCCTAATGGTTAAGGTCCTAACTCTTACTCTGGCCTAATGGTTAAGGTCTTAGACTCTTACTCTGGCCTAGTGGTTAAGTTCTTTGCTCTTACTCTGGCCTAGTGGTTAAGTTCTTTGCTCTTACTCTGGCCTAATGGTTAAGGTCTTAGACTCTTACTCTGGCCTAATGGTTAAGGTCTTAAACTCTTACTCTGGCCTAATGGTTAAGGTCTTAACTCTTACTCTGGCCTAATGGTTAAGGTCTAGACTCTTACTCTGGCCTAATGGTTAAGGTCTTAACTCTTACTCTGGCCTAATGGTAAGGTCTAGACTCTTACTCTGGCCTAATGGTTAAGGTCTTCACTCTTACTCTGGTCTAATGGTTAGGTCTTAGACTCTTACTCTGGCCTACTGGTTAAGGTCTTTGCTCTTACTCTGGCCTACTGGTTAAGGTCTTAGACTCTTACTCTGGCCTAATGGTTAAGGTCTTAAACTCTTACTCTGGCCTAATGGTTAAGGTCTTAACTCTTACTCCGGCCTAATGGTTAAGGTCTTAGACTCTACTCTATCCTAATGGTTAAGGTCTTATCTCTTACTCTGGCTTAATGGTTAAGGTCTTAGACTCTTACTCTGGCCTAATGGTTAAGGTCTAGACTCTTACTCTGGCCTAATGGTTAAGGTCTTAACTCTTACTCTGGCCTAATGGTCAAGGTCTAGACTCTTACTCTGGCCTAATGGTTAAGGTCTTAGAATCTTCCTTTGTCCTACTGGTTAAGGTCTTTGCTCTTACTCTGGCCTAATAGTTAAAGTCTTAGACTCGTATTCTGGCCCAATGGTAAAGGTCTTAACTCTTACTCTGGCCGAATGGTTAAGGTCTTAACTCTTACTCTGGCCTAATGGTTAAGGTCTAGACTCTTACTCTGGCCTAATGGTTAAGGTCTTAGCTCTTACTCTGGTCTAATGGTTAAGGTCTTAGACTCTTACTCTGGCCTAATGGTTAAGGTCTTAACCCTTACTCTGGCTTAATGGTTAAGGTCTTAGACTCTGACTCTAGCCTACTGGTTAAGGTCTTAGACTCTTACTCTGGCCTAATGGTTAAGGTCTAGACTCTTACTCTGGCCTAATGGTTAAGGTCTTAACTCTTACTCTGGCCTAATGGTCAAGGTCTAGACTCTTACTCTGGCCTAATGGTAAAGGTCTTAACTCTTACTCTGGCCTAATGGTTAAGGTCCTAATTCTTACTCTGGCCTAATGGTTAAGGTCTAGACTCTCACTCTGGCCTAATGGTTAAGGTCTTAACTCTTACTCTGGCCTAATGGTAAGGTCTAGACTCTTACTCTGGCCTACTGGTTAAGGTCTTAACTCTTACTCTGGCCTAATGGTAAGGTCTAGACTCTTACTCTGGCCTAATGGTAAGGTCTAGACTCTTACTCTGGCCTAATGGTTAAGGTCTTCACTCTTACTCTGGTCTAATGGTTAAGGTCTTAGACTCTTACTCTGGCCTACTGGTTAAGGTCTTTGCTCTTACTCTGGCCTACTGGTTAAGGTCTTAGACTCTTACTCTGGCCTAATGGTTAAGGTCTTAAACTCTTACTCTGGCCTAATGGTTAAGGTCTTAACTCTTACTCCGGCCTAATGGTTAAGGTCTTAGACTCTACTCTATCCTAATGGTTAAGGTCTTAGACTCTTACTCTAGCCCAATGGTTAAGGTCTTAACTCTTACTCTGGCCTAATGGTTAAGGTCTTAGACTCTTACTCTGGCCTAGTCGTTAAGGGCTTAACTCTTACTCTGGCTTAATGGTTAAGGTCTTAGACTCTTACTATGGCCTAATGGTTAAGGTCTAGACTCTTACTCTGGCCTAATGGTTAAGGTCTTAACTCTTACTCTGGCCTAATGGTCAAGGTCTAGACTCTTACTCTGGCCTAATGGTAAAGGTCTAGACTCTTACTCTGGCCTAATGGTTAAGGTCTTAACTCTTACTCTGGCCTAAGGGTTAAGGTCTTAGACTCTTACTCTGGCCTACTGGTTAAGGTCTTAGACTCTGCCTTTGTCCTACTGGTTAAGGTCTTTGCTCTTACTCTGGCCTGATAGTTAAGGTCTTAGACTCGTACTCTGGCCCAATGGTAAAGGTCTTAACTCTTACTCTGGCCGAATGGTTAAGGTCTTAACTCATACTCTGGCCTAATGGTTAAGGTCTAGACTCTTACTCTGGCCTAATGGTTAAGGTCTTAACTCTTACTCTGGCCTAATGGTCAAGGTCTAGACTCTTACTCTAGCCTAATGGTTAAGGTCTTAACTCTTACTCTGGCTTAATGGTTAAGGTCTTAGACTCTGACTCTAGCCTACTGGTTAAGGTCTTAGACTCTTACTCTGGCCTAATGGTTACGGTCTAGACTCTTACTCTGGCCTAATGGTTAAGGTCTTAACTCTTACTATGGCCTAATGGTCAAGGTCTAGACTCTTACTCTGGCCTAATGGTTAAGGTCTTGACTCTTACTCTGGCCTAAGGGTTAAGATCTTAGACTCTTACTCTGGCCTAATGGTTAAGGTCTTAGACTCTTCCTTTGTCCTACTGGTTAAGGTCTTTGCTCGTACTCTGGCCTAATGGTTAAGGTCTTAGACTCGTACTCTGGCCTAATGGTTAAGGTCCAGACTCTTACTCTGGCCTAATGGTTAAGGTCTTAACTCTTACTCTGGCCTAATGGTAAGGTCTAGACTCTTACTCTGGCCTAATGGTTAAGGTCTTCACTCTTACTCTGGTCTAATGGTTAAGGTCTTAGACTCTTACTCTGGCCTACTGGTTAAGGTCTTTGCTCTTACTCTGGCCTAATGGTTAAGGTCTTAGACTCTTACTCTGGCCTAGTGGTTAAGGGCTTAACTCTTACTCTGGCTTAATGGTTAAGGTCTTTGACTCTTACTCTGGCCTAATGGTTAAGGTCTAGACTCTTACTCTGGCCTAATGGTTAAGGTCTTAACTCTTACTCTGGCCTAATGGTCAAGGTCTAGACTCTTACTCTGGCCTAATGGTTAAGGTCTTAACTCTTACTCTGGCCTAAGGGTTAAGGTCTTAGACTCTTACTCTGGCCTACTGGTTAAGGTCTTAGACTCTGCCTTTGTCCTACTGGTTAAGGTCTTTGCTCTTACTCTGGCCTGATAGTTAAGGTCTTAGACTCGTACTCTGGCCCAATGGTAAAGGTCTTAACTCTTACTCTGGCCAAATGGTTAAGGTCTTAACTCTTACTCTGGCCTAATGGTTAAGGTCTAGACTCTTACTCTGGCCTAATGGTTAAGGTCTTAACTCTTACTCTGGCCTAATGGTCAAGGTCTAGACTCTTACTCTAGCCTAATGGTTAAGGTCTTAACTCTTACTCTGGCTTAATGGTTAAGGTCTTAACTCTTACTCTGGCCTAATGGTTAAGGTCTAGACTCTTACTCTGGCCTAATGGTTAAGGTCTTAACTCTTACTCTGGCCTAATGGTCAAGGTCTAGACTCTGACTCTAGCCTACTGGTTAAGGTCTTAGACTCTTACTCTGGCCTAATGGTCAAGGTCTAGACTCTGACTCTAGCCTACTGGTTAAGGTCTTAGACTCTTACTCTGGCCTAATGGTTAAGGTCTAGACTCTTACTCTGGCCTAATGGTTAAGGTCTTAGACTCTTCCTTTGTCCTACTGGTTAAGGTCTTTGCTCGTACTCTGGCCTAATGGTTAAGGTCTTAGACTCGTACTCTGGCCCAATGGTAAAGATCTTAACTCTTACTCTGGCCTAATGGTTAAGGTCTTAACTCTTACTCTGGCATAATGGTTAAGGTCTAGACTCTTACTCTGGCCTAATGGTTAAGGTCTTAACTCTTACTCTGGCCTAATGGTAAGGTCTAGACTCTTACTCTGGCCTAATGGTTAAGGTCTTCACTCTTACTCTGGCCTAATGGTTAAGGTCTAGACTCTTACTCTGGCCTAATGGTTAAGGTCTTATCTCCTACTCTGGCCTAATGGTTACGGTCTTAGATTCTACTCTAGCCTAATGGTTAAGGTCTTAGCTCTTACTCTGGCCTAATGGTTAGGTCTAGACTCTTACTCTGGCCTACTGGTTAAGGTCTTTGCTCTTACTCTGGCCTACTGGTTAAGGTCTTAGACTCTTACTCTGGCCTAATGGTTAAGGTCTTAACTCTTACTCCGGCCTAATGGTTAAGGTCTTAGACTCTTACTCTAGCCTAATGGTTAAGGTCTTAACTCTTACTCTGGACTAATGGTTAAGGTCTTAGACTCTTACTCTGGCCTAGTGGTTAAGGGCTTAACTCTTACTCTGGCTTAATGGTTAAGGTCTTAGACTCTTACTCTGGCCTAATGGATAAGGTCTAGACTCTTACTCTGGCCTAATGGGTAAGGTCTTAACTCTTACTCTGGCCTAATGGTCAAGGTCTAGACTCTTACTCTGGCCTAATGGTTAAGGTCTTAACTCTTACTCTGGCCTAAGGGTTAAGGTCTTAGACTCTTACTCTGGCCTAATGGTTAAGGTCTTAACTCTTACTCTAGCCTAATGGTCAAGGTCTAGACTCTTACTCTGGCCTAATGGTTAAGGTCTTAGACTCGTACTCTGGCCCAATGGTAAAGGTCTTAACTCTTACTCTGGCCGAATGGTTAAGGTCTTAACTCTTACTCTGGCCTAATGGTTAAGGTCTAGACTCTTACTCTGGCCTAATGGTTAAGGTCTTAACTCTTACTCTAGCCTAAAGGTCAAGGTCTAGACTCTTACTCTGGCCTAATGGTTAAGGTCTTAACTCTTACTCTGGCTTAATGGTTAAGGTCTTAGACTCTGACTCTAGCCTACTGGTTAAGGTCTTAGACTCTTACTCTGGCATAATGGTTAAGTTCTTAACTCGTACTCTGGCCTAATGGTTAAGGTCCTAACTCTTACTCTGGCCTAATGGTTAAGGTCTTAGACTCTTACTCTGGCCTAGTGGTTAAGTTCTTTGCTCTTACTCTGGCCTACTGGTTAAGGTCTTAGACTCTTACTCTGTGTGAGAAGTTGGCCTGGCATATGCTGTTCCTAGTTATAGGGACACCTTGCACCAGTCCAATTCGACTCCTATTGATGATAGGTTTAAGACAACCTTTAAAGAAAGCTATCCTAGTGGTAGCTGTGGAGAGCAGCCTTCAGGCTAAGTCTTGAAGGAGTGTTAAGCTTATTGTTTTACCATAATAACCTCTTGAATAACCAAATGAAAGAGTAGCCCACACAGGTATATATATAAAATATATGTATTTATTCTAGACAGAATCCCACAGTCACTTTATGTGGCTAGTGGCAAAGTTACACTTCAAACAAGCATTTATAAACACAATAAATAGCACAGAAATCAATGGGCCCCAGGGGGGGACCACACCATATACTAAAACAGTGGTATAAGAACCACGACAATTCTACAGGCAATGCCTAGGGCATTCAGGATCGCTGGCCCCTTAAGAATCCACCCACAGTTAAGAGGAAGGGGACCCACGGGAGGCGTGTGCGAGAAGTTGCTATCGGGATCGCAATGTTAGCCTATGGAGAATGTCGCGGTTGAATAATTAAGGTTTAAGGACACTTCTAACAACAGTACAAAGTTAAGGCTTGAGACTTAAGGCTTTGGAGAGCCCACCACCACGGAAGTACCGAAGTACCACTGTTACCTGCCCCAGGGAAGCCGGGTGCATAGGTCGATTCTGGTGTCGGGTCGCGGGCTGATTTTCTATGGAAAAGGAGTCCAAACTGCTGCTAGCTGGAAGTGTCGCTGAAGTCGTGAAGATTAAAGTTGAAGAAAAGACAAAGGTGAACCTGAAAGCAGAGGGGACAGAGTCTGGGTCACAGCACAGTGACCAGGGAGCTCACAGGAAGGAGCTCGTGGATGTCGGGCGCTTCAGGTGTGGAAGGTACAGCTGGGCTCTGCAGTCACGGGCTCCGGGAGGCTTCAAGGAAGGCCAGCTTCTGGAGGGCGACTGTCCCACGTCGGCTGAGGGTCGCTGCGGTGTTAGTGTCCCGATTGGATCCACTAAGCATTGGCAACCGCAACCCACGCAAGATGAACAAAGCAGCTGCTGGTGCAGACCCATGTGGTCTGAGGGTGCTCTCCTTTGCAGGGAGCGTAGAGCAGTCCTGGAGCAACCAGGGGAACTCTTAGAAAAGAAGATTGTCCTCCGTCAGGGCCCACAAGTCGAGAGACAAGGGACCGTGGAAGGCAGCAAAATGGAGTGCGTAAAAGGGCTCCCACGGGCCACCGGAGCGGGCCAGGGAACTGAGGGTCGGCACAAATGCTGCTTGAAGGTTGGCTCAAGAATGGGCCAAAGCACAACTTCCCCACTGGTCGGGGTCGTGTGCTGGACAAGAGGTGGCTGGTGTCTCGGGGTATGCGGGGATCTCGACACCCACGTGGTCCAGGGTGCTCAGACTTGCTGGGCACACTCACAGGACACTGGGATGCACTGGAGACCCACCTCGAGGTTGCTGGAAGGCGTCGAAGGTCATGAGAGCAACGAAGTTCCAACCGGGTATCTTGTAGTCTTTTAGGTGCCTGCCAAGCAGGGGGATAACTCCTTTATCCCAAGGGAGATTTCTTCAGTCAGCTGGGCAGCAGCTCGTCGAAGGTCAGTTCTGTGAAGTCCTGTATGAATCTAAGGCTCTAGGGCAAAGTTATTCCCATATATCCCCAAGATTAGGGGATGGTCCAAGAGAGAGCCTACCAATCAGAGTAGAGGCGGGAAAGGGTGGCTACACCCACTCCCCTTTGTGTGTTTCCCGCCTGGGCGAGGGGCAGGACGCCCCTGAACCGGTTCCAGGCGGTGTATGCAGAATTGGGGCTCTGCAGCTGCCTACGTGCAACTCTGAAAGGACATTTGGTGCACCCACCCTGTTCCAATCCACATATCCTGTCTGGGGAGGTGCTGGCACCTCCCTGCCACAGGAGCCCTATTGTCCAGATGGCGAGGCTGGGGTTTTCCCCAGCAACAGCCAGCCAGAGTCGTGTAGGTGGCGAACAGTAGCCATTTTGTGGTACATGTGCACTTTTAAATTGGTGTCCAAATTCTACCGCTTTTCCCATATCACCCTCCTAGCAAGGGGGAATCGTGCCCCCATGCCCATGGCTGGACTGGGGGTATGATTCCTTCATGTTTGACACCAAACACGATATGGTTCTGTGTAGCCATTCCTAAGTTACAGCGATGACGCGATAACTTATAATGCGGTTAAGAGTATATGGTATGGCTACACTACAAACAACCCAGTAACGATTTTACGAAGGTTGCAGAGAGGTCCTACTCACGTAGGGGTCCCCCCTCACACATACCTCAGCACCCAGCCCTGTAGGATTACCAGGGCCTGCCATAGGGGTGACCTATGAGAGTATAGGTGTTGTATGGTATGGGACATAGGGTACCTACGTCCCTGTAAGGGGTGCTAGCACCACCTTACCCAGGCTACAGTAGTGGCCTGGTGGTGTCAGTTTGGGTGGCTGTCCCAGGGTGGCACAATAAGTGCTGGAACCCTGGTAGGCCTACTGGGGGACCGATGCCCTGGGTACCTAGGGTACCATCTACAAGGGACTGGTAGGGCATGCCCAGCATCCAATTATGTTTGTACCTAGAGTACTCACAACAGTTTTAGGGAGAAAGCAGATAGGCTGGGGTCCTGAATAGCAGGATCCCAGCCAGACTAGTCAAAAACCACTTAAATACCAGGCAAAAAGTTGGGGGCAACCATTAGTCAGATTCCACTCTCCTACATAACCCCCCCCCCCCAAACGAAAGGAGATAAGGCAAACCTTGTCCAGATAAGCCTTTATTTCCTGAGTGGCCATATAAGGAAGAACCTGTACTAACATGGTTGCTCCCTGTGTCATGGTCCACTTGGGAAATCCTACCCCAAGGGGTTCTAGAGTTTCTCCAAAGTCTAGGGAAATTACCTGTATTGGTTTTTGGGTCAGAGGTGGGCTGGTGGGGTGTCTGAGTCTGGAAGTGAGACCCTACTTGGGTTGGTCTCAACCTCCTCAGATCACTGGCCACTATGGAAGCCTTTCTGCCCAGGACGGTGTCATATCTGGCCCTAAGGGTCAACCTCTGGCTGCCTACAGCTGGGGGTTGGATCCCTTTGGCTGGAATAGTGGAGGGCACTGGAAGGTTTGGGGCAGCTAGGCCCCAGGTTTCCCTGTGCTCAACAACATCCATTTGAGGGGTGCCTATACCTAGGGGTAAGGGGGATCCCTCAGTTTGTAGAGGAATATTCACCTGGCTGAAACTACTCTGCTGGGTGTCCCTAATCTGTTGATGAGGGGGTTCCTCTGGGCAGGGGCCCAATAAGGGTCCACTGACCTCCCTGACCTCTGCAGCCCTGGGCTGACTGAGGCAGGGTAGAGAGGGGCATGATACCTGCTCCAGACTGGGTACCACCTTGGAAGGATCCCCTGCCATCAGAGAGGTGGGCAGGTCAGGCCTGTCCACTTCTGGGGCAGTTACTTCCCAAGGGGCAGGATCAGTTCCCTGAGAAACTTGACCCTTACCTGTAGTCTGGTGGGGGGAGGACTGTTCCTCTTCCCCTATGCTCTCTGTTTGGGTAGAGTGATCCATAGTTTCAGGCTTCACTCTTTCTATTTTCTCCTGGGGTGGAGGTGAGGCCCCCAGGGTCTCATCCACTCTCTCAGGGATTCCTACCATTTTCAAATGGGCCTTGTGGTCAACCTCAGCCCAGGCTGAGATTTCTAGATCATTCCCCAGTAGACAATCTACAGGCAAGTTTGGGGACACTGCCACTCTCTTGGGGCCAGTGACCCCCCCCCCCCAGCTGAGATTTATCACTGCCATGGGATGATCTGTCCTGATTCCATCTATGTTGGTCACCTGGTAGCTAAACCCAGGTAAAAGCTGGTCTAGGGGCACTAGCCTCTTGGTCACCATGGTGACACTGGCCCCTGTGTCCTTATAGGCCACAGCCTTCTGACCATTGATTATTGGTTCTTGTCTGTACCTGCCCAGAATACTGGGACTCATGGTAAAGTTGGCAAACCCCATGCCACCATCACAGACCATAGTTGCTAATGCAGGGGACCTGGCTAGGCCAGAGTCCACTGGTGTCCCCAAAGAGAACCCAACTAAGTTTTTGGGTGCACTCCCACCACCTGGGGGATTACTACTAGTAGCAACAGGAGGTGTTGGAGCTGGTTTTGGAGGAACATTCTCTTTATTGCCATTCTTTGGACAGCTGGAGTCAGTTTTCCAGTGGCCAGGTTTCTTACACACATGGCAATATGGTTTCTTGTTATTAGAGGAAGTATTTTGGGACCCACCCCCAGCACTGGGTTGTTGGGGCCCTTCAGAGGACTTTTCTTGTTTATCATCCCCACCTTTCTCTTTGGGCTTAGTGGAATCCTTCTTCTGGTCACCAACTTGGTTCTTAGGCCTAATCCTGGTTCTGACCCATTTGTCTGCCTTCTTTCCCAATTCTTGGGGAGAGGTCAGATCAGAGTCCACCAGGTGCTGGTGTAAAAGTTGGTTCTGACAATTATTAAGAATCTGCTCTCTCATTATGAGATTATACAATCCTTGATAATCATTAACTTTACTGCCATTTAACCAACCTTCCAGTGCCTTGGTTGCACAATCCACAAAGTCTACCCAATCCTGATTCTGTGCTTTCTGGGTGTCTCTGAACTTAAGTCTGTATTGATCAGTGGTTAAGCCAAACCCATCTATTAAAGCAGCTTTCAGGATATAATAATCATCAGCATCCTCTTCTCTTACAGAGAGGAGCTTGTCTCTACCTTTATCTGAAAAGGAGAGCCACAGGATTGCTGCCCACTGCTCTACAGGGACCCTCTGTACTCTACAGGCCCTTTCAAGAGCAGATATCCATTTGTGGATATCATCCCCATTCTGATAGGGGGGCACAATCTTGTGGAGGTTCCTATTGTCAGGGACTTTCTCTCTAACTCTAGGGGTTTCCTTACTGCCACCAGGGATCTCTAGAACCCACTTTCTTGAAGCTTTCTGAAGCTCCAGGGTTTCCCTGTCCAATGCTAACTGTTCTCTTTTAAGCTCAAGCTTAGCCTGCTCAAATTTGATCAGTCTGCATTTCCTCTCATGAGAGGATTCTCTTCTCTGAGAAGAGGCAGAGGACCCTTTGGATCTCCTAGAATGGTTGGATCCCACTGAGGGGGATCTGTTCCTTCTTGGATCCACCACTCTCCTTTTAAGGGTGGAGGGAGTGCCTCTTGAGCCATCACCTCCATGCTGTGAGTGGTCTGTTTCTTCCAGGTCAGGATTTTCATCCTCTTCCTGTTCCTCTTCAGATTCCACTATGGGAGTGTCCTCTTCTGAGGGGTGCCCACCCACTCTGTCCGTCCCTCTGGATCCTATGGACTCCATAAAGTCTGCTATGAGCAGGATCTCCTTGAGACGTTTTGTGTTGGCACCTCTTTCTGTCTTCAGTCTCCTAAGGGTGCACATTTCCCTGAGCTCTGCAAAGGTGAAATTATCATACTTATCTATAGGGACCCTCTGGGGTCCTTCCATAGCCTTAGTGCTACCTGAAGACATGTTTAGTGTAGTCATGTATCTACCTACACTAAGTGTGGCCTACTGAACCCTCTCTTGAGTTGTAGTCAAGGTGTGCTAGACCCTCTACACACAACTCCAAGTTCAGTAGAACTTATTGTATTCTAGCTTGAATTTATATGTACCTTTGGTACCTTGTGGCTTTCACTTTAGAAATTCAATTTGTTATCTGGTAAAACAATGGCAAGCTTGAATCCAACCGCTGCACACCAATGTGAGAAGTTGGCCTGGCATATGCTGTTCCTAGTTATAGGGACACCTTGCACCAGTCCAATTCGACTCCTATTGATGATAGGTTTAAGACAACCTTTAAAGAAAGCTATCCTAGTGGTAGCTGTGGAGAGCAGCCTTCAGGCTAAGTCTTGAAGGAGTGTTAAGCTTATTGTTTTACCATAATAACCTCTTGAATAACCAAATGAAAGAGTAGCCCACACAGGTATATATATAAAATATATGTATTTATTCTAGACAGAATCCCACAGTCACTTTATGTGGCTAGTGGCAAAGTTACACTTCAAACAAGCATTTATAAACACAATAAATAGCACAGAAATCAAAGGGCCCCAGGGGGGGACCAAACCATATACTAAAACAGTGGTATAAGAACCACGACAATTCTACAGGCAATGCCTAGGGCATTCAGGATCGCTGGCCCCTTAAGAATCCACCCACAGTTAAGAGGAAGGGGACCCACGGGAGGCGTGTGCGAGAAGTTGCTATCGGGATCGCAATGTTAGCCTATGGAGAATGTCGCGGTTGAATAATTAAGGTTTAAGGACACTTCTAACAACAGTACAAAGTTAAGGCTTGAGACTTAAGGCTTTGGAGAGCCCACCACCACGGAAGTACCGAAGTACCACTGTTACCTGCCCCAGGGAAGCCGGGTGCATAGGTCGATTCTGGTGTCGGGTCGCGGGCTGATTTTCTATGGAAAAGGAGTCCAAACTGCTGCTAGCTGGAAGTGTCGCGGAAGTCGTGAAGATTAAAGTTGAAGAAAAGACAAAGGTGAACCTGAAAGCAGAGGGGACAGAGTCTGGGTCACAGCACAGTGACCAGGGAGCTCACAGGAAGGAGCTCGTGGATGTCGGGCGCTTCAGGTGTGGAAGGTACAGCTGGGCTCTGCAGTCACGGGCTCCGGGAGGCTTCAAGGAAGGCCAGCTTCTGGAGGGCGACTGTCCCATGTTGGCTGAGGGTCGCTGCGGTGTTAGTGTCCCGATTGGATCCACTAAGCATTGGCAACCGCAACCCACGCAAGATGAACAAAGCAGCTGCTGGTGCAGACCCACGTGGTCTGAGGGTGCTCTCCTTTGCAGGAAGCGTAGAGCAGGCCTGGAGCAACCAGGGGAACTCTTAGAAAAGAAGATTGTCCTCCGTCAGGGCCCACAAGTCGAGAGACAAGGGACCGCGGAAGGCAGCAAAATGGAGTGCGTAAAAGGGCTCCCACGGGCCACCGGAGCGGGCCAGGGAGCTGAGGGTCGGCACAAATGCTGCATGAAGGTTGGCTCAAGAATGGGCCAAAGCACAACTTCCCCACTGGTCGGGGTCGTGTGCTGGACAAGAGGTGGCTGGTGTCTCGGGGTATGCGGGAATCTCGACACCCACGTGGTCCAGGGTGCTCAGACTTGCTGGGCACACTCACAGGACACTGGGATGCACTGGAGACCCACCTCGAGGTTGCTGGAAGGCGTCGAAGGTCGTGAGAGCAACGAAGTTCCAACCGGGTATCTTGTAGTCTTTTAGGTGCCTGCCAAGCAGGGGGATAACTCCTTTATCCCAAGGGAGATTTCTTCAGTCAGCTGGGCAGCAGCTCGTCGAAGGTCAGTTCTGTGAAGTCCTGTACGAATCTAAGGCTCTAGGGCAAAGTTATTCCCATATATCCCCAAGATTAGGGGATGGTCCAAGAGAGAGCCTACCAATCAGAGTAGAGGCGGGAAAGGGTGGCTACACCCACTCCCCTTTGTGTGTTTCCCGCCTGGGCGAGGGGCAGGACGCCCCTGAACCGGTTCCAGGCGGTGTATGCAGAATTGGGGCTCTGCAGCTGCCTACGTGCAACTCTGAAAGGACATTTGGTGCACCCACCCTGTTCCAATCCACATATCCTGTCTGGGGAGGTGCTGGCACCTCCCTGCCACAGGAGCCCTATTGTCCAGATGGCGAGGCTGGGGTTTTCCCCAGCAACAGCCAGCCAGAGTCGTGTAGGTGGCGAACAGTAGCCATTTTGTGGTACATGTGCACTTTTAAATTGGTGTCCAAATTCTACCGCTTTTCCCATATCACCCTCCTAGCAAGGGGGAATCGTGCCCCCATGCCCATGGCTGGACTGGGGGTATGATTCCTTCATGTTTGACACCAAACACGATATGGTTCTGTGTAGCCATTCCTAAGTTACAGCGATGACGCGATAACTTATAATGCGGTTAAGAGTATATGGTATGGCTACACTACAAACAACCCAGTAACGATTTTACGAAGGTTGCAGAGAGGTCCTACTCACGTAGGGGTCCCCCCTCACACATACCTCAGCACCCAGCCCTGTAGGATTACCAGGGCCTGCCATAGGGGTGACCTATGAGAGTATAGGTGTTGTATGGTATGGGACATAGGGTACCTACGTCCCTGTAAGGGGTGCTAGCACCACCTTACCCAGGCTACAGTAGTGGCCTGGTGGTGTCAGTTTGGGTGGCTGTCCCAGGGTGGCACAATAAGTGCTGCAGCCCTGGTAGGCCTACTGGGGGACCCATGCCCTGGGTACCTAGGGTACCATCTACAAGGGACTGGTGGGCATGCCCAGCATCCAATTATGTTTGTACCTAGAGTACTCACAACAGTTTTAGGGAGAAAGCAGATAGGCTGGGGTCCTGAATAGCAGGATCCCAGCCAGACTAGTCAAAAACCACTTAAATACCAGGCAAAAAGTTGGGGGCAACCATTAGTCAGATTCCACTCTCCTACACTCTGGCCTAATGGTTAAGGTCTTAAACTCTTACTCTGGCCTAATGGTTAAGGTCTTAACTCTTACTCTGGCCTAATGGTTAAGGTCTAGACTCTTACTCTGGCCTAATGGTTAAGGTCTTAACTCTTACTCTGGCCTAATGGTAAGGTCTAGACTCTTACTCTGGCCTAATGGTTAAGGTCTTCACTCTTACTCTGGTCTAATGGTTAGGTCTTAGACTCTTACTCTGGCCTACTGGTTAAGGTCTTTGCTCTTACTCTGGCCTACTGGTTAAGGTCTTAGACTCTTACTCTGGCCTAATGGTTAAGGTCTTAAACTCTTACTCTGGCCTAATGGTTAAGGTCTTAACTCTTACTCTGGCTTAATGGTTAAGGTCTTAGACTCTTACTCTGGCCTAATGGTTAAGGTCTAGACTCTTACTCTGGCCTAATGGTTAAGGTCTTAACTCTTACTCTGGCCTAATGGTCAAGGTCTAGACTCTTACTCTGGCCTAATGGTTAAGGTCTTAGAATCTTCCTTTGTCCTACTGGTTAAGGTCTTTGCTCTTACTCTGGCCTAATAGTTAAAGTCTTAGACTCGTATTCTGGCCCAATGGTAAAGGTCTTAACTCTTACTCTGGCCGAATGGTTAAGGTCTTAACTCTTACTCTGGCCTAATGGTTAAGGTCTAGACTCTTACTCTGGCCTAATGGTTAAGGTCTTAACTCTTACTCTGGCCTAATGGTCAAGGTCTAGACTCTTACTCTGGCCTAATGGTTAAGGTCTTAACTCTTACTCTGGCTTAATGGTTAAGGTCTTAGACTCTGACTCTAGCCTACTGGTTAAGGTCTTAGACTCTTACTCTGGCCTAATGGTTAAGGTCTAGACTCTTACTCTGGCCTAAGGGTTAAGGTCTTAGACTCTTACTCTGGCCTAATGGTAAAGGTCTTAACTCTTACTCTGGCCTAATGGTTAAGGTCCTAATTCTTACTCTGGCCTAATGGTTAAGGTCTAGACTCTCACTCTGGCCTAATGGTTAAGGTCTTAACTCTTACTCTGGCCTAATGGTAAGGTCTAGACTCTTACTCTGGCCTACTGGTTAAGGTCTTAACTCTTACTCTGGCCTAATGGTAAGGTCTAGACTCTTACTCTGGCCTAATGGTTAAGGTCTTCACTCTTACTCTGGTCTAATGGTTAAGGTCTTAGACTCTTACTCTGGCCTACTGGTTAAGGTCTTTGCTCTTACTCTGGCCTACTGGTTAAGGTCTTAGACTCTTACTCTGGCCTAATGGTTAAGGTCTTAAACTCTTACTCTGGCCTAATGGTTAAGGTCTTAACTCTTACTCCGGCCTAATGGTTAAGGTCTTAGACTCTACTCTATCCTAATGGTTAAGGTCTTAGACTCTTACTCTAGCCCAATGGTTAAGGTCTTAACTCTTACTCTGGCCTAATGGTTAAGGTCTTAGACTCTTACTCTGGCCTAGTCGTTAAGGGCTTAACTCTTACTCTGGCTTAATGGTTAAGGTCTTAGACTCTTACTATGGCCTGATAGTTAAGGTCTTAGACTCGTACTCTGGCCCAATGGTAAAGGTCTTAACTCTTACTCTGGCCGAATGGTTAAGGTCTTAACTCTTACTCTGGCCTAATGGTTAAGGTCTAGACTCTTACTCTGGCCTAATGGTTAAGGTCTTAACTCTTACTCTGGCCTAATGGTCAAGGTCTAGACTCTTACTCTAGCCTAATGGTTAAGGTCTTAACTCTTACTCTGGATTAATGGTTAAGGTCTTAGACTCTGACTCTAGCCTACTGGTTAAGGTCTTAGACTCTTACTCTGGCCTAATGGTTAAGGTCTAGACTCTTACTCTGGCCTAATGGTTAAGGTCTTAACTCTTACTATGGCCTAATGGTCAAGGTCTAGACTCTTACTCTGGCCTAATGGTTAAGGTCTTGACTCTTACTCTGGCCTAAGGGTTAAGATCTTAGACTCTTACTCTGGCCTAATGGTTAAGGTCTTAGACTCTTCCTTTGTCCTACTGGTTAAGGTCTTTGCTCGTACTCTGGCCTAATGGTTAAGGTCTTAGACTCGTACTCTGGCCCAATGGTAAAGATCTTAACTCTTACTCTGGCCTAATGGTTAAGGTCTTAACTCTTACTCTGGCATAATGGTTAAGGTCTAGACTCTTACTCTGGCCTAATGGTTAAGGTCTTAACTCTTACTCTGGCCTAATGGTAAGGTCTAGACTCTTACTCTGGCCTAATGGTTAAGGTCTTCACTCTTACTCTGGCCTAATGGTTAAGGTCTAGACTCTTTCTCTGGCCTAATGGTTAAGGTCTTATCTCCTACTCTGGCCTAATTGTTACGGTCTTAGATTCTACTCTAGCCTAATGGTTAAGGTCTTAGCTCTTACTCTGGCCTAATGGTAAGGTCTAGACTCTTACTCTGGCCTACTGGTTAAGGTCTTTGCTCTTACTCTGGCCTACTGGTTAAGGTCTTAGACTCTTACTCTGGCCTAATGGTTAAGGTCTTAAACTCTTACTCTGGCCTAATGGTTAAGGTCTTAACTCTTACTCCGGCCTAATGGTTAAGGTCTTAGACTCTTACTCTAGCCTAATGGTTAAGGTCTTAACTCTTACTCTGGACTAATGGTTAAGGTCTTAGACTCTTACTCTGGCCTAGTGGTTAAGGGCTTAACTCTTACTCTGGCTTAATGGTTAAGGTCTTAGACTCTTACTCTGGCTTAATGGTTAAGGTCTTAGACTCTGACTCTAGCCTACTGGTTAAGGTCTTAGACTCTTACTCTGGCCTAATGGTTAAGGTCTAGACTCTTACTCTGGCCTAAGGGTTAAGGTCTTAGACTCTTACTCTGGCCTAATGGTAAAGGTCTTAACTCTTACTCTGGCCTAATGGTTAAGGTCCTAATTCTTACTCTGGCCTAATGGTTAAGGTCTAGACTCTCACTCTGGCCTAATGGTTAAGGTCTTAACTCTTACTCTGGCCTAATGGTAAGGTCTAGACTCTTACTCTGGCCTACTGGTTAAGGTCTTAACTCTTACTCTGGCCTAATGGTAAGGTCTAGACTCTTACTCTGGCCTAATGGTTAAGGTCTTCACTCTTACTCTGGTCTAATGGTTAAGGTCTTAGACTCTTACTCTGGCCTACTGGTTAAGGTCTTTGCTCTTACTCTGGCCTACTGGTTAAGGTCTTAGACTCTTACTCTGGCCTAATGGTTAAGGTCTTAAACTCTTACTCTGGCCTAATGGTTAAGGTCTTAACTCTTACTCCGGCCTAATGGTTAAGGTCTTAGACTCTACTCTATCCTAATGGTTAAGGTCTTAGACTCTTACTCTAGCCCAATGGTTAAGGTCTTAACTCTTACTCTGGCCTAATGGTTAAGGTCTTAGACTCTTACTCTGGCCTAGTCGTTAAGGGCTTAACTCTTACTCTGGCTTAATGGTTAAGGTCTTAGACTCTTACTATGGCCTGATAGTTAAGGTCTTAGACTCGTACTCTGGCCCAATGGTAAAGGTCTTAACTCTTACTCTGGCCGAATGGTTAAGGTCTTAACTCTTACTCTGGCCTAATGGTTAAGGTCTAGACTCTTACTCTGGCCTAATGGTTAAGGTCTTAACTCTTACTCTGGCCTAATGGTCAAGGTCTAGACTCTTACTCTAGCCTAATGGTTAAGGTCTTAACTCTTACTCTGGCTTAATGGTTAAGGTCTTAGACTCTGACTCTAGCCTACTGGTTAAGGTCTTAGACTCTTACTCTGGCCTAATGGTTAAGGTCTAGACTCTTACTCTGGCCTAATGGTTAAGGTCTTAACTCTTACTATGGCCTAATGGTCAAGGTCTAGACTCTTACTCTGGCCTAATGGTTAAGGTCTTGACTCTTACTCTGGCCTAAGGGTTAAGATCTTAGACTCTTACTCTGGCCTAATGGTTAAGGTCTTAGACTCTTCCTTTGTCCTACTGGTTAAGGTCTTTGCTCGTACTCTGGCCTAATGGTTAAGGTCTTAGACTCGTACTCTGGCCCAATGGTAAAGATCTTAACTCTTACTCTGGCCTAATGGTTAAGGTCTTAACTCTTACTCTGGCATAATGGTTAAGGTCTAGACTCTTACTCTGGCCTAATGGTTAAGGTCTTAACTCTTACTCTGGCCTAATGGTAAGGTCTAGACTCTTACTCTGGCCTAATGGTTAAGGTCTTCACTCTTACTCTGGCCTAATGGTTAAGGTCTAGACTCTTACTCTGGCCTAATGGTTAAGGTCTTATCTCCTACTCTGGCCTAATTGTTACGGTCTTAGATTCTACTCTAGCCTAATGGTTAAGGTCTTAGCTCTTACTCTGGCCTAATGGTAAGGTCTAGACTCTTACTCTGGCCTACTGGTTAAGGTCTTTGCTCTTACTCTGGCCTACTGGTTAAGGTCTTAGACTCTTACTCTGGCCTAATGGTTAAGGTCTTAAACTCTTACTCTGGCCTAATGGTTAAGGTCTTAACTCTTACTCCGGCCTAATGGTTAAGGTCTTAGACTCTTACTCTAGCCTAATGGTTAAGGTCTTAACTCTTACTCTGGACTAATGGTTAAGGTCTTAGACTCTTACTCTGGCCTAGTGGTTAAGGGCTTAACTCTTACTCTGGCTTAATGGTTAAGGTCTTAGACTCTTACTCTGGCCTAATGGATAAGGTCTAGACTCTTACTCTGGCCTAATGGGTAAGGTCTTAACTCTTACTCTGGCCTAATGGTCAAGGTCTAGACTCTTACTCTGGCCTAATGGTTAAGGTCTTAACTCTTACTCTGGCCTAAGGGTTAAGGTCTTAGACTCTTACTCTGGCCTAATGGTTAAGGTCTTAACTCTTACTCTAGCCTAATGGTCAAGGTCTAGACTCTTACTCTGGCCTAATGGTTAAGGTCTTAGACTCGTACTCTGGCCCAATGGTAAAGGTCTTAACTCTTACTCTGGCCGAATGGTTAAGGTCTTAACTCTTACTATGGCCTAATGGTTAAGGTCTAGACTCTTACTCTGGCCTAATGGTTAAGGTCTTAACTCTTACTCTGGCTTAATGGTTAAGGTCTTAGACTCTGACTCTGGCATAATGGTTAAGGTCTTAGACTCTTACTCTGGCATAATGGTTAAGGTCTTAACTCGTACTCTGGCCTAATGGTTAAGGTCCTAACTCTTACTCTGGCCTAATGGATAAGGTCTTAGACTCTTACTCTGGCCTAGTGGTTAAGTTCTTTGCTCTTACTCTGGCCTACTGGTTAAGGTCTTAGACTCTTACTCTGGCCTAATGGTTAAGGTCTTAAACTCTTACTCTGGCCTAATGGTTAAGGTCTTAACTCTTACTCTGGCCTAATGGTTAAGGTCTAGACTCTTACTCTGGCCTAATGGTTAAGGTCTTAACTCTTACTCTGGCCTAATGGTAAGGTCTAGACTCTTACTCTGGCCTAATGGTTAAGGTCTTCACTCTTACTCTGGTCTAATGGTTAGGTCTTAGACTCTTACTCTGGCCTACTGGTTAAGGTCTTTGCTCTTACTCTGGCCTACTGGTTAAGGTCTTAGACTCTTACTCTGGCCTAATGGTTAAGGTCTTAAACTCTTACTCTGGCCTAATGGTTAAGGTCTTAACTCTTACTCCGGCCTAATGGTTAAGGTCTTAGACGCTACTCTATCCTAATGGTTAAGGTCTTAACTCTTACTCTGGCTTAATGGTTAAGGTCTTAGACTCTTACTCTGGCCTAATGGTTAAGGTCTAGACTCTTACTCTGGCCTAATGGTTAAGGTCTTAACTCTTACTCTGGCCTAATGGTCAAGGTCTAGACTCTTACTCTGGCCTAATGGTTAAGGTCTTAGAATCTTCCTTTGTCCTACTGGTTAAGGTCTTTGCTCTTACTCTGGCCTAATAGTTAAAGTCTTAGACTCGTATTCTGGCCCAATGGTAAAGGTCTTAACTCTTACTCTGGCCGAATGGTTAAGGACTTAACTCTTACTCTGGCCTAATGGTTAAGGTCTAGACTCTTACTCTGGCCTAATGGTTAAGGTCTTAACTCTTACTCTGGCCTAATGGTCAAGGTTTAGACTCTTACTCTGGCCTAATGATTAAGGTCTTAACTCTTACTCTGGCTTAATGGTTAAGGTCTTAGACTCTGACTCTAGCCTACTGGTTAAGGTCTTAGACTCTTACTCTAGCCTAATGGTTAAGGTCTAGACTCTTACTCTGGCCTAATGGTTAAGGTCTTAACTCTTACTCTGGCCTAATGGTCAAGGTCTAGACTCTTACTCTGGCCTAATGGTTAAGGTCTTAACTCTTACTCTGGCCTAAGGGTTAAGGTCTTAGACTCTTACTCTGGCCTAATGGTAAAGGTCTTAACTCTTACTCTGGCCTAATGGTTAAGGTCCTAATTCTTACTCTGGCCTAATGGTTAAGGTCTAGACTCTCACTCTGGCCTAATGGTTAAGGTCTTAACTCTTACTCTGGCCTAATGGTTAAGGTCTTAGACTCTTCCTTTGTCCTACTGGTTAAGGTCTTTGCTCGTACTCTGGCCTAATGGTTAAGGTCTTAGACTCGTACTCTGGCCCAATGGTAAAGATCTTAACTCTTACTCTGGCCTAATGGTTAAGGCCTTAACTCTTACTCTGGCATAATGGTTAAGGTCTAGACTCTTACTCTGGCCTAATGGTTAAGGTCTTCACTCTTACTCTGGCCTAATGGTTAAGGTCTAGACTCTTACTCTGGCCTAATGGTTAAGGTCTTATCTCCTACTCTGGCCTAATGGTTACGGTCTTAGATTCTACTCTAGCCTAATGGTTAAGGTCTTAGCTCTTACTCTGGCCTAATGGTAAGGTCTAGACTCTTACTCTGGCCTACTGGTTAAGGTCTTTGCTCTTACTCTGGCCTCCTGGTTAAGGTCTTAGACTCTTACTCTGGCCTAATGGTTAAGGTCTTAAACTCTTACTCTGGCCTAATGGTTAAGGTCTTAACTCTTACTCCGGCCTAATGGTTAAGGTCTTAGACGCTACTCTATCCTAATGGTTAAGGTCTTAACTCTTACTCTGGCTTAATGGTTAAGGTCTTAGACTCTTACTCTGGCCTAATGGTTAAGGTCTAGACTCTTACTCTGGCCTAATGGTTAAGGTCTTAACTCTTACTCTGGCCTAATGGTCAAGGTCTAGACTCTTACTCTGGCCTAATGGTTAAGGTCTTAGAATCTTCCTTTGTCCTACTGGTTAAGGTCTTTGCTCTTACTCTGGCCTAATAGTTAAAGTCTTAGACTCGTATTCTGGCCCAATGGTAAAGGTCTTAACTCTTACTCTGGCCGAATGGTTAAGGTCTTAACTCTTACTCTGGCCTAATGGTTAAGGTCTAGACTCTTACTCTGGCCTAATGGTTAAGGTCTTAACTCTTACTCTGGCCTAATGGTCAAGCTCTAGACTCTTACTCTGGCCTAATGGTTAAGGTCTTAACTCTTACTCTGGCTTAATGGTTAAGGTCTTAGACTCTGACTCTAGCCTACTGGTTAAGGTCTTAGACTCTTACTCTGGCCTAATGGTTAAGGTCTAGACTCTTACTCTGGCCTAATGGTTAAGGTCTTAACTCTTACTCTGGCCTAATGGTCAAGGTCTAGACTCTTACTCTGGCCTAATGGTTAAGGTCTTAACTCTTACTCTGGCCTAAGGGTTAAGGTCTTAGACTCTTACTCTGGCCTAATGGTAAAGGTCTTAACTCTTACTCTGGCCTAATGGTTAAGGTCCTAATTCTTACTCTGGCCTAATGGTTAAGGTCTAGACTCTCACTCTGGCCTAATGGTTAAGGTCTTAACTCTTACTCTGGCCTAATGGTTAAGGTCTTAGACTCTTCCTTTGTCCTACTGGTTAAGGTCTTTGCTCGTACTCTGGCCTAATGGTTAAGGTCTTAGACTCGTACTCTGGCCCAATGGTAAAGATCTTAACTCTTACTCTTGCCTAATGGTTAAGGCCTTAACTCTTACTCTGGCATAATGGTTAAGGTCTAGACTCTTACTCTGGCCTAATGGTTAAGGTCTTAACTCTTACTCTGGCCTAATGGTAAGGTCTAGACTCTTACTCTGGCCTAATGGTTAAGGTCTTTACTCTTACTCTGGCCTAATGGTTAAGGTCTAGACTCTTACTCTGGCCTAATGGTTAAGGTCTTATCTCCTACTCTGGCCTAATGGTTACGGTCTTAGATTCTACTCTAGCCTAATGGTTAAGGTCTTAGCTCTTACTCTGGCCTAATGGTAAGGTCTAGACTCTTACTCTGGCCTACTGGTTAAGGTCTTTGCTCTTACTCTGGCCTACTGGTTAAGGTCTTAGACTCTTACTCTGGCCTAATGGTTAAGGTCTTAAACTCTTACTCTGGCCTAATGGTTAAGGTCTTAACTCTTACTCCGGCCTAATGGTTAAGGTCTTAGACTCTTACTCTAGCCTAATGGTTAAGGTCTTAACTCTTACTCTGGACTAATGGTTAAGGTCTTAGACTCTTACTCTGGCCTAGTGGTTAAGGGCTTAACTCTTACTCTGGCTTAATGGTTAAGGTCTTAGACTCTTACTCTTGCCTAATGGATAAGGTCTAGACTCTTACTCTGGCCTAATGGGTAAGGTCTTAACTCTTACTCTGGCCTAATGGTCAAGGTCTAGACTCTTACTCTGGCCTAATGGTTAAGGTCTTAACTCTTACTCTGGCCTAAGGGTTAAGGTCTTAGACTCTTACTCTGGCCTAATGGTTAAGGTCTTAACTCTTACTCTAGCCTAATGGTCAAGGTCTAGACTCTTACTCTGGCCTAATGGTTAAGGTCTTAGACTCGTACTCTGGCCCAATGGTAAAGGTCTTAACTCTTACTCCGGCCTAATGGTTAAGGTCTTAGACGCTACTCTATCCTAATGGTTAAGGTCTTAACTCTTACTCTGGCTTAATGGTTAAGGTCTTAGACTCTTACTCTGGCCTAATGGTTAAGGTCTAGACTCTTACTCTGGCCTAATGGTTAAGGTCTTAACTCTTACTCTGGCCTAATGGTCAAGGTCTAGACTCTTCCTTTGTCCTACTGGTTAAGGTCTTTGCTCGTACTCTGGCCTAATGGTTAAGGTCTTAGACTCGTACTCTCGCCCAATGGTAAAGATCTTAACTCTTACTCTGGCCTAATGGTTAAGGCCTTAACTCTTACTCTGGCATAATGGTTAAGGTCTAGACTCTTACTCTGGCCTAATGGTTAAGGTCTTCACTCTTACTCTGGCCTAATGGTTAAGGTCTAGACTCTTACTCTGGCCTAATGGTTAAGGTCTTATCTCCTACTCTGGCCTAATGGTTACGGTCTTAGATTCTACTCTAGCCTAATGGTTAAGGTCTTAGCTCTTACTCTGGCCTAATGGTAAGGTCTAGACTCTTACTCTGGCCTACTGGTTAAGGTCTTTGCTCTTACTCTGGCCTCCTGGTTAAGGTCTTAGACTCTTACTCTGGCCTAATGGTTAAGGTCTTAAACTCTTACTCTGGCCTAATGGTTAAGGTCTTAACTCTTACTCCGGCCTAATGGTTAAGGTCTTAGACGCTACTCTATCCTAATGGTTAAGGTCTTAACTCTTACTCTGGCTTAATGGTTAAGGTCTTAGACTCTTACTCTGGCCTAATGGTTAAGGTCTAGACTCTTACTCTGGCCTAATGGTTAAGGTCTTAACTCTTACTCTGGCCTAATGGTCAAGGTCTAGACTCTTACTCTGGCCTAATGGTTAAGGTCTTAGAATCTTCCTTTGTCCTACTGGTTAAGGTCTTTGCTCTTACTCTGGCCTAATAGTTAAAGTCTTAGACTCGTATTCTGGCCCAATGGTAAAGGTCTTAACTCTTACTCTGGCCGAATGGTTAAGGTCTTAACTCTTACTCTGGCCTAATGGTTAAGGTCTAGACTCTTACTCTGGCCTAATGGTTAAGGTCTTAACTCTTACTCTGGCCTAATGGTCAAGGTCTAGACTCTTACTCTGGCCTAATGGTTAAGGTCTTAACTCTTACTCTGGCTTAATGGTTAAGGTCTTAGACTCTGACTCTAGCCTACTGGTTAAGGTCTTAGACTCTTACTCTGGCCTAATGGTTAAGGTCTAGACTCTTACTCTGGCCTAATGGTTAAGGTCTTAACTCTTACTCTGGCCTAATGGTCAAGGTCTAGACTCTTACTCTGGCCTAATGGTTAAGGTCTTAACTCTTACTCTGGCCTAAGGGTTAAGGTCTTAGACTCTTACTCTGGCCTAATGGTAAAGGTCTTAACTCTTACTCTGGCCTAATGGTTAAGGTCCTAATTCTTACTCTGGCCTAATGGTTAAGGTCTAGACTCTCACTCTGGCCTAATGGTTAAGGTCTTAACTCTTACTCTGGCCTAATGGTTAAGGTCTTAGACTCTTCCTTTGTCCTACTGGTTAAGGTCTTTGCTCGTACTCTGGCCTAATGGTTAAGGTCTTAGACTCGTACTCTGGCCCAATGGTAAAGATCTTAACTCTTACTCTTGCCTAATGGTTAAGGCCTTAACTCTTACTCTGGCATAATGGTTAAGGTCTAGACTCTTACTCTGGCCTAATGGTTAAGGTCTTAACTCTTACTCTGGCCTAATGGTAAGGTCTAGACTCTTACTCTGGCCTAATGGTTAAGGTCTTTACTCTTACTCTGGCCTAATGGTTAAGGTCTAGACTCTTACTCTGGCCTAATGGTTAAGGTCTTATCTCCTACTCTGGCCTAATGGTTACGGTCTTAGATTCTACTCTAGCCTAATGGTTAAGGTCTTAGCTCTTACTCTGGCCTAATGGTAAGGTCTAGACTCTTACTCTGGCCTACTGGTTAAGGTCTTTGCTCTTACTCTGGCCTACTGGTTAAGGTCTTAGACTCTTACTCTGGCCTAATGGTTAAGGTCTTAAACTCTTACTCTGGCCTAATGGTTAAGGTCTTAACTCTTACTCCGGCCTAATGGTTAAGGTCTTAGACTCTTACTCTAGCCTAATGGTTAAGGTCTTAACTCTTACTCTGGACTAATGGTTAAGGTCTTAGACTCTTACTCTGGCCTAGTGGTTAAGGGCTTAACTCTTACTCTGGCTTAATGGTTAAGGTCTTAGACTCTTACTCTTGCCTAATGGATAAGGTCTAGACTCTTACTCTGGCCTAATGGGTAAGGTCTTAACTCTTACTCTGGCCTAATGGTCAAGGTCTAGACTCTTACTCTGGCCTAATGGTTAAGGTCTTAACTCTTACTCTGGCCTAAGGGTTAAGGTCTTAGACTCTTACTCTGGCCTAATGGTTAAGGTCTTAACTCTTACTCTAGCCTAATGGTCAAGGTCTAGACTCTTACTCTGGCCTAATGGTTAAGGTCTTAGACTCGTACTCTGGCCCAATGGTAAAGGTCTTAACTCTTACTCTGGCCGAATGGTTAAGGTCTTAACTCTTACTCTGGCCTAATGGTTAAGGTCTAGACTCTTACTCTGGCCTAATGGTTAAGGTCTTAACTCTTACTCTGGCTTAATGGTTAAGGTCTTAGACTCTGACTCTAGCCTACTGGTTAAGGTCTTAGACTCTTACTCTGGCATAATGGTTAAGGTCTTAACTCGTACTCTGGCCTAATGGTTAAGGTCTTAAACTCTTACTCTGGCCTAATGGTTAAGGTCTTAACTCTTACTCCGGCCTAATGGTTAAGGTCATAGACGCTACTCTATCCTAATGGTTAAGGTCTTAACTCTTACTCTGGCTTAATGGTTAAGGTCTTAGACTCTTACTCTGGCCTAATGGTTAAGGTCTAGACTCTTACTCTGGCCTAATGGTTAAGGTCTTAACTCTTACTCTGGCCTAATGGTCAAGGTCTAGACTCTTACTCTGGCCTAATGGTTAAGGTCTTAGAATCTTCCTTTGTCCTACTGGTTAAGGTCTTTGCTCTTACTCTGGCCTAATAGTTAAAGTCTTAGACTCGTATTCTGGCCCAATGGTAAAGGTCTTAACTCTTACTCTGGCCGAATGGTTAAGGTCTTAACTCTTACTCTGGCCTAATGGTTAAGGTCTAGACTCTTACTCTGGCCTAATGGTTAAGGTCTTAACTCTTACTCTGGCCTAATGGTCAAGGTCTAGACTCTTACTCTGGCCTAATGGTTAAGGTCTTAACTCTTACTCTGGCTTAATGGTTAAGGTCTTAGACTCTGACTCTAGCCTACTGGTTAAGGTCTTAGACTCTTACTCTGGCCTAATGGTTAAGGTCTAGACTCTTACTCTGGCCTAATGGTTAAGGTCTTAACTCTTACTCTGGCCTAATGGTCAAGGTCTAGACTCTTACTCTGGCCTAATGGTTAAGGTCTTAACTCTTACTCTGGCCTAAGGGTTAAGGTCTTAGACTCTTACTCTGGCCTAATGGTAAAGGTCTTAACTCTTACTCTGGCCTAATGGTTAAGGTCCTAATTCTTACTCTGGCCTAATGGTTAAGGTCTAGACTCTCACTCTGGCGTAATGGTTAAGGTCTTAACTCTTACTCTGGCCTAATGGTAAGGTCTAGACTCTTACTCTGGCCTAATGGTTAAGGTCTTAACTCTTACTCTGGCCTAATGGTAAGGTCTAGACTCTTACTCTGGCCTAATGGTTAAGGTCTTCACTCTTACTCTGGCCTAATGGTTAAGGTCTAGGCTCTTACTCTGGCCTAATGGTTAAGGTCTTATCTCCTACTCTGGCCTAATGGTTACGGTCTTAGATTCTACTCTAGCCTAATGGTTAAGGTCTTAGCTCTTACTCTGGCCTAATGGTAAGGTCTAGACTCTTACTCTGGCCTACTGGTTAAGGTCTTTGCTCTTACTCTGGCCTACTGGTTAAGGTCTTAGACTCTTACTCTGGCCTAATGGTTAAGGTCTTAAACTCTTACTCTGGCCTAATGGTTAAGGTCTTAACTCTTACTCCGGCCTAAAGGTTAAGGTCTTAGACTCTTACTCTAGCCTAATGGTTAAGGTCTTAACTCTTACTCTGGACTAATGGTTAAGGTCTTAGACTCTTACTCTGGCCTAGTGGTTAAGGGCTTAACTCTTACTCTGGCTTAATGGTTAAGGTCTTAGACTCTTACTCTGGCCTAATGGATAAGGTCTAGACTCTTACTCTGGCCTAATGGGTAAGGTCTTAACTCTTACTCTGGCCTAATGGTCAAGGTCTAGACTCTTACTCTGGCCTAATGGTTAAGGTCTTAACTCTTACTCTGGCCTAAGGGTTAAGGTCTTAGACTCTTACTCTGGCCTAATGGTTAAGGTCTTAACTCTTACTCTAGCCTAATGGTCAAGGTCTAGACTCTTACTCTGGCCTAATGGTTAAGGTCTTAGACTCGTACTCTGGCCCAATGGTAAAGGTCTTAACTCTTACTCTGGCCGAATGGTTAAGGTCTTAACTCTTACTATGGCCTAATGGTTAAGGTCTAGACTCTTACTCTGGCCTAATGGTTAAGGTCTTAACTCTTACTCTGGCTTAATGGTTAAGGTCTTAGACTCTGACTCTAGCCTACTGGTTAAGGTCTTAGACTCTTACTCTGGCATAATGGTTAAGGTCTTAACTCGTACTCTGGCCTAATGGTTAAGGTCCTAACTCTTACTCTGGCCTAATGGATACGGTCTTAGACTCTTACTCTGGCCTAGTGGTTAAGTTCTTTGCTCTTACTCTGGCCTACTGGTTAAGGTCTTAGACTCTTACTCTGGCCTAATGGTTAAGGTCTTAAACTCTTACTCTGGCCTAATGGTTAAGGTCTTAACTCTTACTCTGGCCTAATGGTTAAGGTCTAGACTCTTACTCTGGCCTAATGGTTAAGGTCTTAACTCTTACTCTGGCCTAATGGTAAGGTCTAGACTCTTACTCTGGCCTAATGGTTAAGGTCTTCACTCTTACTCTGGTCTAATGGTTAGGTCTTAGACTCTTACTCTGGCCTACTGGTTAAGGTCTTTGCTCTTACTCTGGCCTACTGGTTAAGGTCTTAGACTCTTACTCTGGCCTAATGGTTAAGGTCTTAAACTCTTACTCTGGCCTAATGGTTAAGGTCTTAACTCTTACTCCGGCCTAATGGTTAAGGTCTTAGACGCTACTCTATCCTAATGGTTAAGGTCTTAACTCTTACTCTGGCTTACTGGTTAAGGTCTTAGACTCTTACTCTGGCCTAATGGTTAAGGTCTAGACTCTTACTCTGGCCTAATGGTTAAGGTCTTAACTCTTACTCTGGCCTAATGGTCAAGGTCTAGACTCTTACTCTGGCCTAATGGTTAAGGTCTTAGAATCTTCCTTTGTCCTACTGGTTAAGGTCTTTGCTCTTACTCTGGCCTAATAGTTAAAGTCTTAGACTCGTATTCTGGCCCAATGGTAAAGGTCTTAACTCTTACTCTGGCCGAATGGTTAAGGTCTTAACTCTTACTCTGGCCTAATGGTTAAGGTCTAGACTCTTACTCTGGCCTAATGGTTAAGGTCTTAACTCTTACTCTGGCCTAATGGTCAAGGTCTAGACTCTTACTCTGGCCTAATGGTTAAGGTCTTAACTCTTACTCTGGCTTAATGGTTAAGGTCTTAACTCTTACTCTGGCCTAATGGTCAAGGTCTAGACTCTTACTCTGGCCTAATGGTTAAGGTCTTAACTCTTACTCTGGCCTAAGGGTTAAGGTCTTAGACTCTTACTCTGGCCTAATGGTAAAGGTCTTAACTCTTACTCTGGCCTAATGGTTAAGGTCCTAATTCTTACTCTGGCCTAATGGTTAAGGTCTAGACTCTCACTCTGGCCTAATGGTTAAGGTCTTAACTCTTACTCTGGCCTAATGGTTAAGGTCTTAGACTCTTCCTTTGTCCTACTGGTTAAGGTCTTTGCTCGTACTCTGGCCTAATGGTTAAGGTCTTAGACTCGTACTCTGGCCCAATGGTAAAGATCTTAACTCTTACTCTGGCCTAATGGTTAAGGTCTTAACTCTTACTCTGGCATAATGGTTACGGTCTTAGATTCTACTCTAGCCTAATGGTTAAGGTCTTAGCTCTTACTCTGGCCTAATGGTAAGGTCTAGACTCTTACTCTGGCCTACTGGTTAAGGTCTTTGCTCTTACTCTGGCCTACTGGTTAAGGTCTTAGACTCTTACTCTGGCCTAATGGTTAAGGTCTTAAACTCTTACTCTGGCCTAATGGTTAAGGTCTTAACTCTTACTCCGGCCTAATGGTTAAGGTCTTAGACTCTTACTCTAGCCTAATGGTTAAGGTCTTAACTCTTACTCTGGACTAATGGTTAAGGTCTTAGACTCTTACTCTGGCCTAGTGGTTAAGGGCTTAACTCTTACTCTGGCTTAATGGTTAAGGTCTTAGACTCTTACTCTTGCCTAATGGATAAGGTCTAGACTCTTACTCTGGCCTAATGGGTAAGGTCTTAACTCTTACTCTGGCCTAATGGTCAAGGTCTAGACTCTTACTCTGGCCTAATGGTTAAGGTCTTAACTCTTACTCTGGCCTAAGGGTTAAGGTCTTAGACTCTTACTCTGGCCTAATGGTTAAGGTCTTAACTCTTACTCTAGCCTAATGGTCAAGGTCTTAACTCTTACTCTGGCCTAATGGTTAAGGTCTTAACTCTTACTCTGGCATAATGGTTAAGGTCTAGACTCTTACTCTGGCCTAATGGTTAAGGTCTAAACTCTTACTCTGGCCTAATGGTAAGGTCTAGACTCTTACTCTGGCCTAGTGGTTAAGGTCTTAAACTCTTACTCTGGCCTAATGGTTAAGGTCTTAGACTCTTACTCTGGCCTAGTGGTTAAGTTCTTTGCTCTTACTCTGGCCTACTGGTTAAGGTCTTAGACTCTTACTCTGGCCTAATGGTTAAGGTCTTAACTCTTACTCTGGCCTAATGGTCAAGGTCTAGACTCTTACTCTGGCCTAATGGTTAAGGTCTTAACTCTTACTCTGGCCTAATGGTTAAGGTCTAGACTCTTACTCTGGCCTAATGGTTAAGGTCTTAACTCTTACTCTGGCCTAATGGTAAGGTCTAGACTCTTACTCTGGCCTAATGGTTAAGGTCTTCACTCTTACTCTGGTCTAATGGTTAAGGTCTTAGACTCTTACTCTGGCCTAATGGTTAAGGTCTTAAATTCTTACTCTGGCCTAATGGTTAAGGTCTTAACTCTTACTCCGGCCTAATGGTTAAGGTCTTAGACGCTACTCTATCCTAATGGTTAAGGTCTTAACTCTTACTCTGGCTTAATGGTTAAGGTCTTAGACTCTTACTCTGGCCTAATGGTTAAGGTCTAGACTCTTACTCTGGCCTAATGGTTAAGGTCTTAACTCTTACTCTGGCCTAATGGTCAAGGTCTAGACTCTTACTCTGGCCTAATGGTTAAGGTCTTAACTCTTACTCTGGCTTAATGGTTAAGGTCTTAGACTCTGACTCTAGCCTACTGGTTAAGGTCTTAGACTCTTACTCTGGCCTAATGAATAAGGTCTAGACTCTTACTCTGGCCTAATGGTTAAGGTCTTAACTCTTACTCTGGCCTAATGGTCAAGGTCTAGACTCTTACTCTGGCCTAATGGTTAAGGTCTTCACTCTTACTCTGGCCTAATGGTTAAGGTCTAGACTCTTACTCTGGCCTAATGGTTAAGGTCTTATCTCCTACTCTGGCCTAATGGTTACGGTCTTAGATTCTACTCTAGCCTAATGGTTAAGGTCTTAGCTCTTACTCTGGCCTAATGGTAAGGTCTAGACTCTTACTCTGGCCTACTGGTTAAGGTCTTTGCTCTTACTCTGGCCTACTGGTTAAGGTCTTAGACTCTTACTCTGGCCTAATGGTTAAGGTCTTAAACTCTTACTCTGGCCTAATGGTTAAGGTCTTAACTCTTACTCCGGCCTAATGGTTAAGGTCTTAGACTCTTACTCTAGCCTAATGGTTAAGGTCTTAACTCTTACTCTGGACTAATGGTTAAGGTCTTAGACTCTTACTCTGGCCTGATGGTTAAGGTCTTAACTCTTACTCTGGCCTAAGGGTTAAGGTCTTAGACTCTTACTCTGGCCTAATGGTAAAGGTCTTAACTCTTACTCTGGCCTAATGGTTAAGGTCCTAATTCTTACTCTGGCCTAATGGTTAAGGTCTAGACTCTCACTCTGGCGTAATGGTTAAGGTCTTAACTCTTACTCTGGCCTAATGGTAAGGTCTAGACTCTTACTCTGGCCTAATGGTTAAGGTCTTAACTCTTACTCTGGCCTAATGGTAAGGTCTAGACTCTTACTCTGGCCTAATGGTTAAGGTCTTCACTCTTACTCTGGCCTAATGGTTAAGGTCTAGACTCTTACTCTGGCCTAATGGTTAAGGTCTTATCTCCTACTCTGGCCTAATGGTTACGGTCTTAGATTCTACTCTAGCCTAATGGTTAAGGTCTTAGCTCTTACTCTGGCCTAATGGTAAGGTCTAGACTCTTACTCTGGCCTACTGGTTAAGGTCTTTGCTCTTACTCTGGCCTACTGGTTAAGGTCTTAGACTCTTACTCTGGCCTAATGGTTAAGGTCTTAAACTCTTACTCTGGCCTAATGGTTAAGGTCTTAACTCTTACTCCGGCCTAATGGTTAAGGTCTTAGACTCTTACTCTAGCCTAATGGTTAAGGTCTTAACTCTTACTCTGGACTAATGGTTAAGGTCTTAGACTCTTACTCTGGCCTAGTGGTTAAGGGCTTAACTCTTACTCTGGCTTAATGGTTAAGGTCTTAGACTCTTACTCTGGCCTAATGGATAAGGTCTAGACTCTTACTCTGGCCTAATGGGTAAGGTCTTAACTCTTACTCTGGCCTAATGGTCAAGGTCTAGACTCTTACTCTGGCCTAATGGTTAAGGTCTTCACTCTTACTCTGGCCTAATGGTTAAGGTCTAGACTCTTACTCTGGCCTAATGGTTAAGGTCTTATCTCCTACTCTGGCCTAATGGTTACGGTCTTAGATTCTACTCTAGCCTAATGGTTAAGGTCTTAGCTCTTACTCTGGCCTAATGGTAAGGTCTAGACTCTTACTCTGGCCTACTGGTTAAGGTCTTTGCTCTTACTCTGGCCTACTGGTTAAGGTCTTAGACTCTTACTCTGGCCTAATGGTTAAGGTCTTAAACTCTTACTCTGGCCTAATGGTTAAGGTCTTAACTCTTACTCCGGCCTAATGGTTAAGGTCTTAGACTCTTACTCTAGCCTAATGGTTAAGGTCTTAACTCTTACTCTGGACTAATGGTTAAGGTCTTAGACTCTTACTCTGGCCTGATGGTTAAGGTCTTAACTCTTACTCTGGCCTAAGGGTTAAGGTCTTAGACTCTTACTCTGGCCTAATGGTAAAGGTCTTAACTCTTACTCTGGCCTAATGGTTAAGGTCCTAATTCTTACTCTGGCCTAATGGTTAAGGTCTAGACTCTCACTCTGGCGTAATGGTTAAGGTCTTAACTCTTACTCTGGCCTAATGGTAAGGTCTAGACTCTTACTCTGGCCTAATGGTTAAGGTCTTAACTCTTACTCTGGCCTAATGGTAAGGTCTAGACTCTTACTCTGGCCTAATGGTTAAGGTCTTCACTCTTACTCTGGCCTAATGGTTAAGGTCTAGACTCTTACTCTGGCCTAATGGTTAAGGTCTTATCTCCTACTCTGGCCTAATGGTTACGGTCTTAGATTCTACTCTAGCCTAATGGTTAAGGTCTTAGCTCTTACTCTGGCCTAATGGTAAGGTCTAGACTCTTACTCTGGCCTACTGGTTAAGGTCTTTGCTCTTACTCTGGCCTACTGGTTAAGGTCTTAGACTCTTACTCTGGCCTAATGGTTAAGGTCTTAAACTCTTACTCTGGCCTAATGGTTAAGGTCTTAACTCTTACTCCGGCCTAATGGTTAAGGTCTTAGACTCTTACTCTAGCCTAATGGTTAAGGTCTTAACTCTTACTCTGGACTAATGGTTAAGGTCTTAGACTCTTACTCTGGCCTAGTGGTTAAGGGCTTAACTCTTACTCTGGCTTAATGGTTAAGGTCTTAGACTCTTACTCTGGCCTAATGGATAAGGTCTAGACTCTTACTCTGGCCTAATGGGTAAGGTCTTAACTCTTACTCTGGCCTAATGGTCAAGGTCTAGACTCTTACTCTGGCCTAATGGTTAAGGTCTTAACTCTTACTCTGGCCTAAGGGTTAAGGTCTTAGACTCTTACTCTGGCCTAATGGTTAAGGTCTTAACTCTTACTCTAGCCTAATGGTCAAGGTCTAGACTCTTACTCTGGCCTAATGGTTAAGGTCTTAGACTCGTACTCTGGCCCAATGGTAAAGGTCTTAACTCTTACTCTGGCCGAATGGTTAAGGTCTTAACTCTTACTATGGCCTAATGGTTAAGGTCTAGACTCTTACTCTGGCCTAATGGTTAAGGTCTTAACTCTTACTCTGGCTTAATGGTTAAGGTCTTAGACTCTGACTCTAGCCTACTGGTTAAGGTCTTAGACTCTTACTCTGGCATAATGGTTAAGGTCTTAACTCGTACTCTGGCCTAATGGTTAAGGTCCTAACTCTTACTCTGGCCTAATGGATACGGTCTTAGACTCTTACTCTGGCCTAGTGGTTAAGTTCTTTGCTCTTACTCTGGCCTACTGGTTAAGGTCTTAGACTCTTACTCTGGCCTAATGGTTAAGGTCTTAAACTCTTACTCTGGCCTAATGGTTAAGGTCTTAACTCTTACTCTGGCCTAATGGTTAAGGTCTAGACTCTTACTCTGGCCTAATGGTTAAGGTCTTAACTCTTACTCTGGCCTAATGGTAAGGTCTAGACTCTTACTCTGGCCTAATGGTTAAGGTCTTCACTCTTACTCTGGTCTAATGGTTAGGTCTTAGACTCTTACTCTGGCCTACTGGTTAAGGTCTTTGCTCTTACTCTGGCCTACTGGTTAAGGTCTTAGACTCTTACTCTGGCCTAATGGTTAAGGTCTTAAACTCTTACTCTGGCCTAATGGTTAAGGTCTTAACTCTTACTCCGGCCTAATGGTTAAGGTCTTAGACGCTACTCTATCCTAATGGTTAAGGTCTTAACTCTTACTCTGGCTTACTGGTTAAGGTCTTAGACTCTTACTCTAGCCTAATGGTTAAGGTCTAGACTCTTACTCTGGCCTAATGGTTAAGGTCTTAACTCTTACTCTGGCCTAATGGTCAAGGTCTATACTCTTACTCTGGCCTAATGGTTAAGGTCTTAGAATCTTCCTTTGTCCTACTGGTTAAGGTCTTTGCTCTTACTCTGGCCTAATAGTTAAAGTCTTAGACTCGTATTCTGGCCCAATGGTAAAGGTCTTAACTCTTACTCTGGCCGAATGGTTAAGGTCTTAACTCTTACTCTGGCCTAATGGTTACGGTCTAGACTCTTACTCTGGCCTAATGGTTAAGGTTTTAACTCTTACTCTGGCCTAATGGTCAAGGTCTAGACTCTTACTCTGGCCTAATGGTTAAGGTCTTAACTCTTACTCTGGCTTAATGGTTAAGGTCTTAGACTCTGACTCTAGCCTACTGGTTAAGGTCTTAGACTCTTACTCTGGCCTAATGGTTAAGGTCTAGACTCTTACTCTGGCCTAATGGTTAAGGTCTTAACTCTTACTCTGGCCTAATGGTCAAGGTCTAGACTCTTACTCTGGCCTAATGGTTAAGGTCTTAACTCTTACTCTGGCCTAAGGGTTAAGGTCTTAGACTCTTACTCTGGCCTAATGGTAAAGGTCTTAACTCTTACTCTGGCCTAATGGTTAAGGTCCTAATTCTTACTCTGGCCTAATGGTTAAGGTCTAGACTCTCACTCTGGCCTAATGGTTAAGGTCTTAACTCTTACTCTGGCCTAATGGTTAAGGTCTTAGACTCTTCCTTTGTCCTACTGGTTAAGGTCTTTGCTCGTACTCTGGCCTAATGGTTAAGGTCTTAGACTCGTACTCTGGCCCAATGGTAAAGATCTTAACTCTTACTCTGGCCTAATGGTTAAGGTCTTAACTCTTACTCTGGCATAATGGTTAAGGTCTAGACTCTTACTCTGGCCTAATGGTTAAGGTCTTAACTCTTACTCTGGCCTAATGGTAAGGTCTAGACTCTTACTCTGGCCTAATGGTTAAGGTCTTCACTCTTACTCTGGCCTAATGGTTAAGGTCTAGACTCTTACTCTGGCCTAATGGTTAAGGTCTTATCTCCTACTCTGGCCTAATGGTTACGGTCTTAGATTCTACTCTAGCCTAATGGTTAAGGTCTTAGCTCTTACTCTGGCCTAATGGTAAGGTCTAGACTCTTACTCTGGCCTACTGGTTAAGGTCTTTGCTCTTACTCTGGCCTACTGGTTAAGGTCTTAGACTCTTACTCTGGCCTAATGGTTAAGGTCTTAAACTCTTACTCTGGCCTAATGGTTAAGGTCTTAACTCTTACTCCGGCCTAATGGTTAAGGTCTTAGACTCTTACTCTAGCCTAATGGTTAAGGTCTTAACTCTTACTCTGGACTAATGGTTAAGGTCTTAGACTCTTACTCTGGCCTAGTGGTTAAGGGCTTAACTCTTACTCTGGCTTAATGGTTAAGGTCTTAGACTCTTACTCTTGCCTAATGGATAAGGTCTAGACTCTTACTCTGGCCTAATGGGTAAGGTCTTAACTCTTACTCTGGCCTAATGGTCAAGGTCTAGACTCTTACTCTGGCCTAATGGTTAAGGTCTTAACTCTTACTCTGGCCTAAGGGTTAAGGTCTTAGACTCTTACTCTGGCCTAATGGTTAAGGTCTTAACTCTTACTCTAGCCTAATGGTCAAGGTCTTAACTCTTACTCTGGCCTAATGGTTAAGGTCTTAACTCTTACTCTGGCATAATGGTTAAGGTCTAGACTCTTACTCTGGCCTAATGGTTAAGGTCTAAACTCTTACTCTGGCCTAATGGTAAGGTCTAGACTCTTACTCTGGCCTAGTGGTTAAGGTCTTAAACTCTTACTCTGGCCTAATGGTTAAGGTCTTAGACTCTTACTCTGGCCTAGTGGTTAAGTTCTTTGCTCTTACTCTGGCCTACTGGTTAAGGTCTTAGACTCTTACTCTGGCCTAATGGTTAAGGTCTTAACTCTTACTCTGGCCTAATGGTCAAGGTCTAGACTCTTACTCTGGCCTAATGGTTAAGGTCTTAACTCTTACTCTGGCCTAATGGTTAAGGTCTAGACTCTTACTCTGGCCTAATGGTTAAGGTCTTAACTCTTACTCTGGCCTAATGGTAAGGTCTAGACTCTTACTCTGGCCTAATGGTTAAGGTCTTCACTCTTACTCTGGTCTAATGGTTAAGGTCTTAGACTCTTACTCTGGCCTAATGGTTAAGGTCTTAAATTCTTACTCTGGCCTAATGGTTAAGGTCTTAACTCTTACTCCGGCCTAATGGTTAAGGTCTTAGACGCTACTCTATCCTAATGGTTAAGGTCTTAACTCTTACTCTGGCTTAATGGTTAAGGTCTTAGACTCTTACTCTGGCCTAATGGTTAAGGTCTAGACTCTTACTCTGGCCTAATGGTTAAGGTCTTAACTCTTACTCTGGCCTAATGGTCAAGGTCTAGACTCTTACTCTGGCCTAATGGTTAAGGTCTTAACTCTTACTCTGGCTTAATGGTTAAAGTCTTAGACTCTGACTCTAGCCTACTGGTTAAGGTCTTAGACTCTTACTCTGGCCTAATGAATAAGGTCTAGACTCTTACTCTGGCCTAATGGTTAAGGTCTTAACTCTTACTCTGGCCTAATGGTCAAGGTCTAGACTCTTACTCTGGCCTAATGGTTAAGGTCTTAACTCTTACTCTGGCCTAAGGGTTAAGGTCTTAGACTCTTACTCTGGCCTAATGGTAAAGGTCTTAACTCTTACTCTGGCCTAATGGTTAAGGTCCTAATTCTTACTCTGGCCTAATGGTTAAGGTCTAGACTCTCACTCTGGCCTAATGGTTAAGGTCTTAACTCTTACTCTGGCCTAATGGTAAGGTCTAGACTCTTACTCTGGCCTACTGGTTAAGGTCTTAACTCTTACTCTGGCCTAATGGTAAGGTCTAGACTCTTACTCTGGCCTAATGGTAAGGTCTAGACTCTTACTCTGGCCTAATGGTTAAGGTCTTCACTCTTACTCTGGTCTAATGGTTAAGGTCTTAGACTCTTACTCTGGCCTACTGGTTAAGGTCTTTGCTCTTACTCTGGCCTACTGGTTAAGGTCTTAGACTCTTACTCTGGCCTAATGGTTAAGGTCTTAAACTCTTACTCTGGCCTAATGGTTAAGGTCTTAACTCTTACTCCGGCCTAATGGTTAAGGTCTTAGACTCTACTCTATCCTAATGGTTAAGGTCTTAGACTCTTACTCTAGCCCAATGGTTAAGGTCTTAACTCTTACTCTGGCCTAATGGTTAAGGTCTTAGACTCTTACTCTGGCCTAGTCGTTAAGGGCTTAACTCTTACTCTTGCTTAATGGTTAAGGTCTTAGACTCTTACTATGGCCTAATGGTTAAGGTCTAGACTCTTACTCTGGCCTAATGGTTAAGGTCTTAACTCTTACTCTGGCCTAATGGTCAAGGTCTAGACTCTTACTCTGGCCTAATGGTAAAGGTCTTAACTCTTACTCTGGCCGAATGGTTAAGGTCTTAACTCTTACTCTGGCCTAATGGTTAAGGTCTAGACTCTTACTCTGGCCTAATGGTTAAGGTCTTAACTCTTACTCTGGCCTAATGGTCAAGGTCTAGACTCTTACTCTGGCCTAATGGTTAAGGTCGTAACTCTTACTCTGGCTTAATGGTTAAGGTCTTAGACTCGGACTCTAGCCTACTGGTTAAGGTCTTAGACTCTTACTCTGGCCTAATGGTTAAGGTCTAGACTCTTACTCTGGCCTAATGGTTAAGGTCTTAACTCTTACTCTGGCCTAATGGTCAAGGTCTAGACTCTTACTCTGGCCTAATGGTTAAGGTCTTGACTCTTACTCTTGCCTAAGGGTTAAGGTCTTAGACTCTTCCTTTGTCCTACTGGTTAAGGTCTTTGCTCGTACTCTGGCCTAATGGTTAAGGTCTTAGACCCGTACTCTGGCCCAATGGTAAAGGTCTTAACTCTTACTCTGGCCTAATGGTTAAGGTCTTAACTCTTACTCTGGCCTAATAGTTAAGGTCTAGACTCTTACTCTGGCCTAATGGTTAAGGTCTTAGACTCTTACTCTGGCCTAATGGTAAGGTCTAGACTCTTACTCTGGCCTAATGGTTAAGGTCTTCACTCTTACTCTGGCCTAATGGTTAAGGTCTAGACTCTTACTCTGGCCTAATGGTTAAGGTCTTATCTCCTACTCTGGCCTAATGGTTACGGTCTTAGATTCTACTCTAGCCTAATAGTTAAGGTCTTAGCTCTTACTCTGGCCTAATGGTAAGGTCTAGACTCTTACTCTGGCCTACTGGTTAAGGTCTTTGCTCTTACTCTGGCCTACTGGTTAAGGTCTTAGACTCTTACTCTGGCCTAATGGTTAAGGTCTTAAACTCTTACTCTGGCCTAATGGTTAAGGTCTTAACTCTTACTCCGGCCTAATGGTTAAGGTCTTAGACTCTACTCTATCCTAATGGTTAAGGTCTTAACTCTTACTCTGGCCTAATGGTTAAGGTCTTAGACTCTTACTCTGGCCTAATGGTTAAGGTCTTAGACTCTAACTCTGGCCTAATGGATAAGGTCTAGACTCTTACTCTGGCCTAATGGGTAAGGTCTTAACTCTTACTCTGGCCTAATGGTCAAGGTCTAGACTCTTACTCTGGCCTAATGGTTAAGGTCTTAACTCTTACTCTGGCCTAAGGGTTAAGGTCTTAGACTCTTACTCTGGCCTAATGGTTAAGGTCTTAGACTCTTCATTTGTCCTACTGGTTAAGTTCTTTGCTCTTACTCTGGCCTAATACTTAAGGTCATAGACTCGTACTCTGGCCCAATGGTAAAGGTCTTAACTCTTACTCTGGCCGAATGGTTAAGGTCTTAACTCTTACTCTGACCTAATGGTTAAGGTCTAGACTCTTACTCTGGCCTAATGGTTAAGGTCTTAACTCTTACTCTGGCCTAATGGTCAAGGTCTAGACTCTTACTCTGGCATAATGGTTAAGGTCTTATCTCGTACTCTGGCCTAATGGTTAAGGTCCTAACTCTTACTCTGGCTTAATGGTTAAGGTCTTAGACTCTTACTCTGGCCTAGTGGTTAAGGTCTTAGACTCTTCCTTTGTCCTACTGGTTAAGGTATTTGCTCTTACTCTGGCATAATGGTTAAGGTCTTAGACTCGTACTCTGGCCCAATGGTAAAGGTCTTAACTCTTACTCTGGCCGAATGGTTAAGGTCTTAACTCTTACTATGGCCTAATGGTTAAGGTCTAGACTCTTACTCTGGCCTAATGGTTAAGGTCTTAACTCTTACTCTGGCCTAATGGTCAAGGTCTAGACTCTTACTCTGGCCTAATGGTTATGTTCTTAACTCTTACTCTGGCTTAATGGTTAAGGTCTTAGACTCTGACTCTAGCCTACTGGTTAAGGTCTTAGACTCTAACTCCGGCATAATGGTTAAGGTGTTAGACTCTTACTCTGGCATAATGGTTAAGGTCTTAACTCGTACTCTGGCCTAATGGTTAAGGTCTAGACTCTTACTCTGGCCTAATGGTTAAGGTCTTAACTCTTACTCTGGCCTAATGGTAAGGTCTAGACTCTTACTCTGGCCTAATGGTTAAGGTCTTCACTCTTACTCTGGCCTAATGGTTAAGGTCTTAGACACTTACTCTGGCCTACTGGTTAAGGTCTTTGCTCTTACTCTGGCCTATTGGTTAAGGTCTTAGACTCCTACTATGGCCTTATGATTAAGGGCTTAGACTCTTACTCTGGCCTACTGGTTAAGGTCTTAGACTCTTACTCTGGACTACTGGTTAAGGTCTTTGCTCTTACTCTGGCCTATTGGTTAAGGTCTTAGACTCCTACTATGGCCTTATGATTAAGGTCTTAGACTCTTACTCTGGCCTAATGGTTAAGGTCTAGACTCTTACTCTGGACTAATGGTTAAGGTCTTAACTCTTACTCTGGCCTAATGGTTAAGGTCTTTGCTCTTACTCTGGCTTATTGGTTAAGGTCTTAGGCTCCTACTATGGCCTTATGGTTAAGGTCTTAGACTCTTACTCTGGCCTAATGGTTAAGGTCTAGACTCTTACTCTGGCCTAATGGTTAAGGTCTTAAACTCTTACTCTGGCCTAATGGTTAAGGTCTTAAACTCTTACTCTGGCCTAATGATTAAGGTCTTAACTCTTACTCTGGCCTAATGGTTATGGTCTTAGACTCGTACTCTGGCCCAATGGTAAAGGTCTTAACTCTTACTCTGGCCTAATGGTTAAGGTCTTAACTCTTACTCTGGCCTAATGGTTAAGGTCTAGACTCTTACTCTGGCCTAATGGTTAAGGTCTTAACTCTTACTCTGGCCTAATGGTAAGGTCTAGACTCTTACTCTGGCCTAATGGTTAAGGTCTTCACTCTTACTCTGGTCTAATGGTTAAGGTCTTAGACTCTTACTCTGGCCTACTGGTTAAGGTCTTTGCTCTTACTCTGGCCTACTAGTTAAGGTCTTAGACTCTTACTCTGGTCTAATGGTTAAGGTCTTAACTCTTACTCTGGCCGAATGGTTAAGGTCTTAACTCTTACTCTGGCCTAATGGTTAAGGTCTAGACTCTTACTCTGGCCTAATGGTTAAGGTCTTAACTCTTACTCTGGCCTAATGGTCAAGGTCTAGACTCTTACTCTGGCCTAATGGTTAAGGTCTTAACTCTTACTCCGGCCTAATGGTTAAGGTCTTAGACTCTACTCTATCCTAATGGTTAAGGTCTTAACTCTTACTCTGGCCTAATGGTTAAGGTCTTAGACTCTTACTCTGGCCTAATGGTTAAGGTCTTAGACTCTTACTCTAGCCTAATGGTTAAGGTCTTAACTCTTACTCTGGCCTAATGGTTAAGGTCTTAGACTCTTACTCTGGCCTAGTGGTTAAGGGCTTAACTCTTACTCTGGCTTAATGGTTAAGGTCTTAGACTCTTACTCTGGCCTAATGGTTAAGGTCTAGACTCTTACTCTGGCCTAATGGTTAAGGTCTTAACTCTTACTCTGGCCTAATGGTCAAGGTCTAGACTCTTACTCTATCCTAATGGTTAAGGTCTTAACTCTTACTCTGGCCTAATGGTTAAGGTCTAGACTCTTACTCTGGCCTAAGGGTTAAGGTCTTAGACTCTTACTCTGGCCTAATGGTTAAGGTCTTAGATTCTTCCTTTGTCCTACTGGTTAAGGTCTTTGCTCTTACTTTGGCCTAATAGTTAAGGTCTTAGACTCGTACTCTGGCCCAATGGTAAAGGTCTTAACTCTTACTCTGGCCGAATGGTTAAGGTCTTAACTCTTACTCTGGCCAAATGGTTAAGGTCTAGACTCTTACTCTGGCCTAATGGTTAAGGTCTTAACTCTTACTCTGGCCTAATGGTCAAGGTCTAGACTCTTACTCTGGCATAATGGTTAAGGTCTTAACTCGTACTCTGGCCTAATGGTTAAGGTCCTAACTCTTACTCTGGCCTAATGGTTAAGGTCTTAGACACTTACTCTGGCCTACTGGTTAAGGTCTTTGCTCTTACTCTGGCCTATTGGTTAAGGTCTTAGACTCCTACTATGGCCTTATGATTAAGGTCTTAGACTCTTACTCTGGCCTAATGGTTAAGGTCTAGACTCTTACTCTGGCCTAATGGTTAAGGTCGTATCTCTTACTCTGGCCTAATGGTTACAGTCTTAGACTCCACTCTAGCCTAATGGTTAAGGTCTTAGCTCTTACTCTGGCCTAATGGTTAAGGTGTTAACTTTTACTCTGGCCTAATGGTTAAGGTCTTAGACTCTTACTCTGGCCTAGTGGTTAAGGTCTTAACTCTTACTTTGGCTTAATGGTTAAGGTCTTAGACTCTGACTCTGGTCTACTGGTTAAGGTCTTAGACTCTTACTCTGGCCTAATGGTTAAGGTCCTAACTCTTACTCTGGCCTATTGGTTAAGGTCTTAACTCTTACTCTGGCCTAATGATTAAGGTCTTAACTCTTACTCTGGCCTAATGGTTAAGGTCTTAACTCTTACTCTGGCCTAATGGTTAAGGTCTAGACTCTTACTCTGGCCTAATGGTTAAGGTCTTGACTCTTACTCTGGCCTTATGGTTAAGGTCTTTGCTCTTAGTCTGGCCTAATGGTTAAGGTCTTAGACTCGTACTCTGGCCTAATGGTTAAGGTCTTAACTCTTACTCTGGCCTATTGATTAAGGTCTTAGACTCTAACTCTGGCCTAATGGTAAGGTCTAGACTCTTACTCTGGCCTAATGTTTAAGGTCTTAAACTCTTACTCTGGCCTAATGGTTAAGGTCTTAAACTCTTACTCTGGCCTAATGATTAAGGTCTTAACTCTTACTCTGGCCTAGTGGTTAAGGTCTTAGACTCTTACTCTGGCCTAATGGTTAAGGTCTTAGACTCTTACTCTAGCCTAATGATTAAGGTCTTAACTCTTACTCTGGCCTAAGGGTTAAGGTCTTAGACTCTTACTCTGGCCTAATGGTTAAGATCTTAGACTCTTCCTTTGTCCTACTGGTTAAGGTCTTTACTCTTACTCTGGCCTAATGGTTAAGGTCTTAGACTCGTACCCTGGCCAAATGGTAAAGGTCTTAACTCTTACTCTGGCCTAATGGTTAAGGTCTTAACTCTTACTCTGGCCTAATGGTGAAGGTCTAGACTCTTACTCTGGCCTAATGGTTAAGGTCTTAGACTCTGACTCTAGCCTACTGGTTCAGGTCTTAGACTCTTACTCTGGAGTAATGGTTAAGGTGTTAGACTCTTACTCTGGCATAATGGTTAAGGTCTTAGACTCTTACTCTAGCCTAATGGTTAAGGTCTTAACTCCTACTCTGGCCTAATGGTTAAGGTCTTAGACTCTTCCTTTGTCCTACTGGTTAAGGTCTTTGCTCTTACTCTGGCCTAATGGTTAAGGTCTTAGACTTGTACCCTGGACCAATGGTAAAGGTCTTAACTCTTACTCTGGCCTAGGGTTAAGGTCTTAACTCTTACTCTGGCCTAATGGTTAAGGTCTAGACTCTTACTCTGGCCTAATGGTTAAGGTCTAGACTCTTACTCTGGCCTAATGGTTAAGGTCTTAAACTCTTACTCTGGCCTAATGGTTAAGGTCTTAACTCTTACTCCGGCCTAATGGTTAAGGTCTTAGACTCTTACTCTAGCCTAATGGTTAAGGTCTTAACTCTTACTCTGGACTAATGGTTAAGGTCTTAGACTCTTACTCTGGCCTAGTGGTTAAGGGCTTAACTCTTACTCTGGCTTAATGGTTAAGGTCTTAGACTCTTACTCTGGCCTAATGGATAAGGTCTAGACTCTTACTCTGGCCTAATGGGTAAGGTCTTAACTCTTACTCTGGCCTAATGGTCAAGGTCTAGACTCTTACTCTGGCCTAATGGTTAAGGTCTTAACTCTTACTCTGGCCTAAGGGTTAAGGTCTTAGACTCTTACTCTGGCCTAATGGTTAAGGTCTTAACTCTTACTCTAGCCTAATGGTCAAGGTCTAGACTCTTACTCTGGCCTAATGGTTAAGGTCTTAGACTCGTACTCTGGCCCAATGGTAAAGGTCTTAACTCTTACTCTGGCCGAATGGTTAAGGTCTTAACTCTTACTCTGGCCTAATGGTTAAGGTCTAGACTCTTACTCTGGCCTAATGGTTAAGGTCTTAACTCTTACTCTGGCTTAATGGTTAAGGTCTTAGACTCTGACTCTAGCCTACTGGTTAAGGTCTTAGACTCTTACTCTGGCATAATGGTTAAGGTCTTAACTCGTACTCTGGCCTAATGGTTAAGGTCTTAAACTCTTACTCTGGCCTAATGGTTAAGGTCTTAACTCTTACTCCGGCCTAATGGTTAAGGTCATAGACGCTACTCTATCCTAATGGTTAAGGTCTTAACTCTTACTCTGGCTTAATGGTTAAGGTCTTAGACTCTTACTCTGGCCTAATGGTTAAGGTCTAGACTCTTACTCTGGCCTAATGGTTAAGGTCTTAACTCTTACTCTGGCCTAATGGTCAAGGTCTAGACTCTTACTCTGGCCTAATGGTTAAGGTCTTAGAATCTTCCTTTGTCCTACTGGTTAAGGTCTTTGCTCTTACTCTGGCCTAATAGTTAAAGTCTTAGACTCGTATTCTGGCCCAATGGTAAAGGTCTTAACTCTTACTCTGGCCGAATGGTTAAGGTCTTAACTCTTACTCTGGCCTAATGGTTAAGGTCTAGACTCTTACTCTGGCCTAATGGTTAAGGTCTTAACTCTTACTCTGGCCTAATGGTCAAGGTCTAGACTCTTACTCTGGCCTAATGGTTAAGGTCTTAACTCTTACTCTGGCTTAATGGTTAAGGTCTTAGACTCTGACTCTAGCCTACTGGTTAAGGTCTTAGACTCTTACTCTGGCCTAATGGTTAAGGTCTAGACTCTTACTCTGGCCTAATGGTTAAGGTCTTAACTCTTACTCTGGCCTAATGGTCAAGGTCTAGACTCTTACTCTGGCCTAATGGTTAAGGTCTTAACTCTTACTCTGGCCTAAGGGTTAAGGTCTTAGACTCTTACTCTGGCCTAATGGTAAAGGTCTTAACTCTTACTCTGGCCTAATGGTTAAGGTCCTAATTCTTACTCTGGCCTAATGGTTAAGGTCTAGACTCTCACTCTGGCGTAATGGTTAAGGTCTTAACTCTTACTCTGGCCTAATGGTAAGGTCTAGACTCTTACTCTGGCCTAATGGTTAAGGTCTTAACTCTTACTCTGGCCTAATGGTAAGGTCTAGACTCTTACTCTGGCCTAATGGTTAAGGTCTTCACTCTTACTCTGGCCTAATGGTTAAGGTCTAGGCTCTTACTCTGGCCTAATGGTTAAGGTCTTATCTCCTACTCTGGCCTAATGGTTACGGTCTTAGATTCTACTCTAGCCTAATGGTTAAGGTCTTAGCTCTTACTCTGGCCTAATGGTAAGGTCTAGACTCTTACTCTGGCCTACTGGTTAAGGTCTTTGCTCTTACTCTGGCCTACTGGTTAAGGTCTTAGACTCTTACTCTGGCCTAATGGTTAAGGTCTTAAACTCTTACTCTGGCCTAATGGTTAAGGTCTTAACTCTTACTCCGGCCTAAAGGTTAAGGTCTTAGACTCTTACTCTAGCCTAATGGTTAAGGTCTTAACTCTTACTCTGGACTAATGGTTAAGGTCTTAGACTCTTACTCTGGCCTAGTGGTTAAGGGCTTAACTCTTACTCTGGCTTAATGGTTAAGGTCTTAGACTCTTACTCTGGCCTAATGGATAAGGTCTAGACTCTTACTCTGGCCTAATGGGTAAGGTCTTAACTCTTACTCTGGCCTAATGGTCAAGGTCTAGACTCTTACTCTGGCCTAATGGTTAAGGTCTTAACTCTTACTCTGGCCTAAGGGTTAAGGTCTTAGACTCTTACTCTGGCCTAATGGTTAAGGTCTTAACTCTTACTCTAGCCTAATGGTCAAGGTCTAGACTCTTACTCTGGCCTAATGGTTAAGGTCTTAGACTCGTACTCTGGCCCAATGGTAAAGGTCTTAACTCTTACTCTGGCCGAATGGTTAAGGTCTTAACTCTTACTATGGCCTAATGGTTAAGGTCTAGACTCTTACTCTGGCCTAATGGTTAAGGTCTTAACTCTTACTCTGGCTTAATGGTTAAGGTCTTAGACTCTGACTCTAGCCTACTGGTTAAGGTCTTAGACTCTTACTCTGGCATAATGGTTAAGGTCTTAACTCGTACTCTGGCCTAATGGTTAAGGTCCTAACTCTTACTCTGGCCTAATGGATACGGTCTTAGACTCTTACTCTGGCCTAGTGGTTAAGTTCTTTGCTCTTACTCTGGCCTACTGGTTAAGGTCTTAGACTCTTACTCTGGCCTAATGGTTAAGGTCTTAAACTCTTACTCTGGCCTAATGGTTAAGGTCTTAACTCTTACTCTGGCCTAATGGTTAAGGTCTAGACTCTTACTCTGGCCTAATGGTTAAGGTCTTAACTCTTACTCTGGCCTAATGGTAAGGTCTAGACTCTTACTCTGGCCTAATGGTTAAGGTCTTCACTCTTACTCTGGTCTAATGGTTAGGTCTTAGACTCTTACTCTGGCCTACTGGTTAAGGTCTTTGCTCTTACTCTGGCCTACTGGTTAAGGTCTTAGACTCTTACTCTGGCCTAATGGTTAAGGTCTTAAACTCTTACTCTGGCCTAATGGTTAAGGTCTTAACTCTTACTCCGGCCTAATGGTTAAGGTCTTAGACGCTACTCTATCCTAATGGTTAAGGTCTTAACTCTTACTCTGGCTTACTGGTTAAGGTCTTAGACTCTTACTCTGGCCTAATGGTTAAGGTCTAGACTCTTACTCTGGCCTAATGGTTAAGGTCTTAACTCTTACTCTGGCCTAATGGTCAAGGTCTAGACTCTTACTCTGGCCTAATGGTTAAGGTCTTAGAATCTTCCTTTGTCCTACTGGTTAAGGTCTTTGCTCTTACTCTGGCCTAATAGTTAAAGTCTTAGACTCGTATTCTGGCCCAATGGTAAAGGTCTTAACTCTTACTCTGGCCGAATGGTTAAGGTCTTAACTCTTACTCTGGCCTAATGGTTAAGGTCTAGACTCTTACTCTGGCCTAATGGTTAAGGTCTTAACTCTTACTCTGGCCTAATGGTCAAGGTCTAGACTCTTACTCTGGCCTAATGGTTAAGGTCTTAACTCTTACTCTGGCTTAATGGTTAAGGTCTTAACTCTTACTCTGGCCTAATGGTCAAGGTCTAGACTCTTACTCTGGCCTAATGGTTAAGGTCTTAACTCTTACTCTGGCCTAAGGGTTAAGGTCTTAGACTCTTACTCTGGCCTAATGGTAAAGGTCTTAACTCTTACTCTGGCCTAATGGTTAAGGTCCTAATTCTTACTCTGGCCTAATGGTTAAGGTCTAGACTCTCACTCTGGCCTAATGGTTAAGGTCTTAACTCTTACTCTGGCCTAATGGTTAAGGTCTTAGACTCTTCCTTTGTCCTACTGGTTAAGGTCTTTGCTCGTACTCTGGCCTAATGGTTAAGGTCTTAGACTCGTACTCTGGCCCAATGGTAAAGATCTTAACTCTTACTCTGGCCTAATGGTTAAGGTCTTAACTCTTACTCTGGCATAATGGTTACGGTCTTAGATTCTACTCTAGCCTAATGGTTAAGGTCTTAGCTCTTACTCTGGCCTAATGGTAAGGTCTAGACTCTTACTCTGGCCTACTGGTTAAGGTCTTTGCTCTTACTCTGGCCTACTGGTTAAGGTCTTAGACTCTTACTCTGGCCTAATGGTTAAGGTCTTAAACTCTTACTCTGGCCTAATGGTTAAGGTCTTAACTCTTACTCCGGCCTAATGGTTAAGGTCTTAGACTCTTACTCTAGCCTAATGGTTAAGGTCTTAACTCTTACTCTGGACTAATGGTTAAGGTCTTAGACTCTTACTCTGGCCTAGTGGTTAAGGGCTTAACTCTTACTCTGGCTTAATGGTTAAGGTCTTAGACTCTTACTCTTGCCTAATGGATAAGGTCTAGACTCTTACTCTGGCCTAATGGGTAAGGTCTTAACTCTTACTCTGGCCTAATGGTCAAGGTCTAGACTCTTACTCTGGCCTAATGGTTAAGGTCTTAACTCTTACTCTGGCCTAAGGGTTAAGGTCTTAGACTCTTACTCTGGCCTAATGGTTAAGGTCTTAACTCTTACTCTAGCCTAATGGTCAAGGTCTTAACTCTTACTCTGGCCTAATGGTTAAGGTCTTAACTCTTACTCTGGCATAATGGTTAAGGTCTAGACTCTTACTCTGGCCTAATGGTTAAGGTCTAAACTCTTACTCTGGCCTAATGGTAAGGTCTAGACTCTTACTCTGGCCTAGTGGTTAAGGTCTTAAACTCTTACTCTGGCCTAATGGTTAAGGTCTTAGACTCTTACTCTGGCCTAGTGGTTAAGTTCTTTGCTCTTACTCTGGCCTACTGGTTAAGGTCTTAGACTCTTACTCTGGCCTAATGGTTAAGGTCTTAACTCTTACTCTGGCCTAATGGTCAAGGTCTAGACTCTTACTCTGGCCTAATGGTTAAGGTCTTAACTCTTACTCTGGCCTAATGGTTAAGGTCTAGACTCTTACTCTGGCCTAATGGTTAAGGTCTTAACTCTTACTCTGGCCTAATGGTAAGGTCTAGACTCTTACTCTGGCCTAATGGTTAAGGTCTTCACTCTTACTCTGGTCTAATGGTTAAGGTCTTAGACTCTTACTCTGGCCTAATGGTTAAGGTCTTAAATTCTTACTCTGGCCTAATGGTTAAGGTCTTAACTCTTACTCCGGCCTAATGGTTAAGGTCTTAGACGCTACTCTATCCTAATGGTTAAGGTCTTAACTCTTACTCTGGCTTAATGGTTAAGGTCTTAGACTCTTACTCTGGCCTAATGGTTAAGGTCTAGACTCTTACTCTGGCCTAATGGTTAAGGTCTTAACTCTTACTCTGGCCTAATGGTCAAGGTCTAGACTCTTACTCTGGCCTAATGGTTAAGGTCTTAACTCTTACTCTGGCTTAATGGTTAAGGTCTTAGACTCTGACTCTAGCCTACTGGTTAAGGTCTTAGACTCTTACTCTGGCCTAATGAATAAGGTCTAGACTCTTACTCTGGCCTAATGGTTAAGGTCTTAACTCTTACTCTGGCCTAATGGTCAAGGTCTAGACTCTTACTCTGGCCTAATGGTTAAGGTCTTCACTCTTACTCTGGCCTAATGGTTAAGGTCTAGACTCTTACTCTGGCCTAATGGTTAAGGTCTTATCTCCTACTCTGGCCTAATGGTTACGGTCTTAGATTCTACTCTAGCCTAATGGTTAAGGTCTTAGCTCTTACTCTGGCCTAATGGTAAGGTCTAGACTCTTACTCTGGCCTACTGGTTAAGGTCTTTGCTCTTACTCTGGCCTACTGGTTAAGGTCTTAGACTCTTACTCTGGCCTAATGGTTAAGGTCTTAAACTCTTACTCTGGCCTAATGGTTAAGGTCTTAACTCTTACTCCGGCCTAATGGTTAAGGTCTTAGACTCTTACTCTAGCCTAATGGTTAAGGTCTTAACTCTTACTCTGGACTAATGGTTAAGGTCTTAGACTCTTACTCTGGCCTGATGGTTAAGGTCTTAACTCTTACTCTGGCCTAAGGGTTAAGGTCTTAGACTCTTACTCTGGCCTAATGGTAAAGGTCTTAACTCTTACTCTGGCCTAATGGTTAAGGTCCTAATTCTTACTCTGGCCTAATGGTTAAGGTCTAGACTCTCACTCTGGCGTAATGGTTAAGGTCTTAACTCTTACTCTGGCCTAATGGTAAGGTCTAGACTCTTACTCTGGCCTAATGGTTAAGGTCTTAACTCTTACTCTGGCCTAATGGTAAGGTCTAGACTCTTACTCTGGCCTAATGGTTAAGGTCTTCACTCTTACTCTGGCCTAATGGTTAAGGTCTAGACTCTTACTCTGGCCTAATGGTTAAGGTCTTATCTCCTACTCTGGCCTAATGGTTACGGTCTTAGATTCTACTCTAGCCTAATGGTTAAGGTCTTAGCTCTTACTCTGGCCTAATGGTAAGGTCTAGACTCTTACTCTGGCCTACTGGTTAAGGTCTTTGCTCTTACTCTGGCCTACTGGTTAAGGTCTTAGACTCTTACTCTGGCCTAATGGTTAAGGTCTTAAACTCTTACTCTGGCCTAATGGTTAAGGTCTTAACTCTTACTCCGGCCTAATGGTTAAGGTCTTAGACTCTTACTCTAGCCTAATGGTTAAGGTCTTAACTCTTACTCTGGACTAATGGTTAAGGTCTTAGACTCTTACTCTGGCCTAGTGGTTAAGGGCTTAACTCTTACTCTGGCTTAATGGTTAAGGTCTTAGACTCTTACTCTGGCCTAATGGATAAGGTCTAGACTCTTACTCTGGCCTAATGGGTAAGGTCTTAACTCTTACTCTGGCCTAATGGTCAAGGTCTAGACTCTTACTCTGGCCTAATGGTTAAGGTCTTAACTCTTACTCTGGCCTAAGGGTTAAGGTCTTAGACTCTTACTCTGGCCTAATGGTTAAGGTCTTAACTCTTACTCTAGCCTAATGGTCAAGGTCTAGACTCTTACTCTGGCCTAATGGTTAAGGTCTTAGACTCGTACTCTGGCCCAATGGTAAAGGTCTTAACTCTTACTCTGGCCGAATGGTTAAGGTCTTAACTCTTACTATGGCCTAATGGTTAAGGTCTAGACTCTTACTCTGGCCTAATGGTTAAGGTCTTAACTCTTACTCTGGCTTAATGGTTAAGGTCTTAGACTCTGACTCTAGCCTACTGGTTAAGGTCTTAGACTCTTACTCTGGCATAATGGTTAAGGTCTTAACTCGTACTCTGGCCTAATGGTTAAGGTCCTAACTCTTACTCTGGCCTAATGGATACGGTCTTAGACTCTTACTCTGGCCTAGTGGTTAAGTTCTTTGCTCTTACTCTGGCCTACTGGTTAAGGTCTTAGACTCTTACTCTGGCCTAATGGTTAAGGTCTTAAACTCTTACTCTGGCCTAATGGTTAAGGTCTTAACTCTTACTCTGGCCTAATGGTTAAGGTCTAGACTCTTACTCTGGCCTAATGGTTAAGGTCTTAACTCTTACTCTGGCCTAATGGTAAGGTCTAGACTCTTACTCTGGCCTAATGGTTAAGGTCTTCACTCTTACTCTGGTCTAATGGTTAGGTCTTAGACTCTTACTCTGGCCTACTGGTTAAGGTCTTTGCTCTTACTCTGGCCTACTGGTTAAGGTCTTAGACTCTTACTCTGGCCTAATGGTTAAGGTCTTAAACTCTTACTCTGGCCTAATGGTTAAGGTCTTAACTCTTACTCCGGCCTAATGGTTAAGGTCTTAGACGCTACTCTATCCTAATGGTTAAGGTCTTAACTCTTACTCTGGCTTACTGGTTAAGGTCTTAGACTCTTACTCTAGCCTAATGGTTAAGGTCTAGACTCTTACTCTGGCCTAATGGTTAAGGTCTTAACTCTTACTCTGGCCTAATGGTCAAGGTCTATACTCTTACTCTGGCCTAATGGTTAAGGTCTTAGAATCTTCCTTTGTCCTACTGGTTAAGGTCTTTGCTCTTACTCTGGCCTAATAGTTAAAGTCTTAGACTCGTATTCTGGCCCAATGGTAAAGGTCTTAACTCTTACTCTGGCCGAATGGTTAAGGTCTTAACTCTTACTCTGGCCTAATGGTTACGGTCTAGACTCTTACTCTGGCCTAATGGTTAAGGTTTTAACTCTTACTCTGGCCTAATGGTCAAGGTCTAGACTCTTACTCTGGCCTAATGGTTAAGGTCTTAACTCTTACTCTGGCTTAATGGTTAAGGTCTTAGACTCTGACTCTAGCCTACTGGTTAAGGTCTTAGACTCTTACTCTGGCCTAATGGTTAAGGTCTAGACTCTTACTCTGGCCTAATGGTTAAGGTCTTAACTCTTACTCTGGCCTAATGGTCAAGGTCTAGACTCTTACTCTGGCCTAATGGTTAAGGTCTTAACTCTTACTCTGGCCTAAGGGTTAAGGTCTTAGACTCTTACTCTGGCCTAATGGTAAAGGTCTTAACTCTTACTCTGGCCTAATGGTTAAGGTCCTAATTCTTACTCTGGCCTAATGGTTAAGGTCTAGACTCTCACTCTGGCCTAATGGTTAAGGTCTTAACTCTTACTCTGGCCTAATGGTTAAGGTCTTAGACTCTTCCTTTGTCCTACTGGTTAAGGTCTTTGCTCGTACTCTGGCCTAATGGTTAAGGTCTTAGACTCGTACTCTGGCCCAATGGTAAAGATCTTAACTCTTACTCTGGCCTAATGGTTAAGGTCTTAACTCTTACTCTGGCATAATGGTTAAGGTCTAGACTCTTACTCTGGCCTAATGGTTAAGGTCTTAACTCTTACTCTGGCCTAATGGTAAGGTCTAGACTCTTACTCTGGCCTAATGGTTAAGGTCTTCACTCTTACTCTGGCCTAATGGTTAAGGTCTAGACTCTTACTCTGGCCTAATGGTTAAGGTCTTATCTCCTACTCTGGCCTAATGGTTACGGTCTTAGATTCTACTCTAGCCTAATGGTTAAGGTCTTAGCTCTTACTCTGGCCTAATGGTAAGGTCTAGACTCTTACTCTGGCCTACTGGTTAAGGTCTTTGCTCTTACTCTGGCCTACTGGTTAAGGTCTTAGACTCTTACTCTGGCCTAATGGTTAAGGTCTTAAACTCTTACTCTGGCCTAATGGTTAAGGTCTTAACTCTTACTCCGGCCTAATGGTTAAGGTCTTAGACTCTTACTCTAGCCTAATGGTTAAGGTCTTAACTCTTACTCTGGACTAATGGTTAAGGTCTTAGACTCTTACTCTGGCCTAGTGGTTAAGGGCTTAACTCTTACTCTGGCTTAATGGTTAAGGTCTTAGACTCTTACTCTTGCCTAATGGATAAGGTCTAGACTCTTACTCTGGCCTAATGGGTAAGGTCTTAACTCTTACTCTGGCCTAATGGTCAAGGTCTAGACTCTTACTCTGGCCTAATGGTTAAGGTCTTAACTCTTACTCTGGCCTAAGGGTTAAGGTCTTAGACTCTTACTCTGGCCTAATGGTTAAGGTCTTAACTCTTACTCTAGCCTAATGGTCAAGGTCTTAACTCTTACTCTGGCCTAATGGTTAAGGTCTTAACTCTTACTCTGGCATAATGGTTAAGGTCTAGACTCTTACTCTGGCCTAATGGTTAAGGTCTAAACTCTTACTCTGGCCTAATGGTAAGGTCTAGACTCTTACTCTGGCCTAGTGGTTAAGGTCTTAAACTCTTACTCTGGCCTAATGGTTAAGGTCTTAGACTCTTACTCTGGCCTAGTGGTTAAGTTCTTTGCTCTTACTCTGGCCTACTGGTTAAGGTCTTAGACTCTTACTCTGGCCTAATGGTTAAGGTCTTAACTCTTACTCTGGCCTAATGGTCAAGGTCTAGACTCTTACTCTGGCCTAATGGTTAAGGTCTTAACTCTTACTCTGGCCTAATGGTTAAGGTCTAGACTCTTACTCTGGCCTAATGGTTAAGGTCTTAACTCTTACTCTGGCCTAATGGTAAGGTCTAGACTCTTACTCTGGCCTAATGGTTAAGGTCTTCACTCTTACTCTGGTCTAATGGTTAAGGTCTTAGACTCTTACTCTGGCCTAATGGTTAAGGTCTTAAATTCTTACTCTGGCCTAATGGTTAAGGTCTTAACTCTTACTCCGGCCTAATGGTTAAGGTCTTAGACGCTACTCTATCCTAATGGTTAAGGTCTTAACTCTTACTCTGGCTTAATGGTTAAGGTCTTAGACTCTTACTCTGGCCTAATGGTTAAGGTCTAGACTCTTACTCTGGCCTAATGGTTAAGGTCTTAACTCTTACTCTGGCCTAATGGTCAAGGTCTAGACTCTTACTCTGGCCTAATGGTTAAGGTCTTAACTCTTACTCTGGCTTAATGGTTAAAGTCTTAGACTCTGACTCTAGCCTACTGGTTAAGGTCTTAGACTCTTACTCTGGCCTAATGAATAAGGTCTAGACTCTTACTCTGGCCTAATGGTTAAGGTCTTAACTCTTACTCTGGCCTAATGGTCAAGGTCTAGACTCTTACTCTGGCCTAATGGTTAAGGTCTTAACTCTTACTCTGGCCTAAGGGTTAAGGTCTTAGACTCTTACTCTGGCCTAATGGTAAAGGTCTTAACTCTTACTCTGGCCTAATGGTTAAGGTCCTAATTCTTACTCTGGCCTAATGGTTAAGGTCTAGACTCTCACTCTGGCCTAATGGTTAAGGTCTTAACTCTTACTCTGGCCTAATGGTAAGGTCTAGACTCTTACTCTGGCCTACTGGTTAAGGTCTTAACTCTTACTCTGGCCTAATGGTAAGGTCTAGACTCTTACTCTGGCCTAATGGTAAGGTCTAGACTCTTACTCTGGCCTAATGGTTAAGGTCTTCACTCTTACTCTGGTCTAATGGTTAAGGTCTTAGACTCTTACTCTGGCCTACTGGTTAAGGTCTTTGCTCTTACTCTGGCCTACTGGTTAAGGTCTTAGACTCTTACTCTGGCCTAATGGTTAAGGTCTTAAACTCTTACTCTGGCCTAATGGTTAAGGTCTTAACTCTTACTCCGGCCTAATGGTTAAGGTCTTAGACTCTACTCTATCCTAATGGTTAAGGTCTTAGACTCTTACTCTAGCCCAATGGTTAAGGTCTTAACTCTTACTCTGGCCTAATGGTTAAGGTCTTAGACTCTTACTCTGGCCTAGTCGTTAAGGGCTTAACTCTTACTCTTGCTTAATGGTTAAGGTCTTAGACTCTTACTATGGCCTAATGGTTAAGGTCTAGACTCTTACTCTGGCCTAATGGTTAAGGTCTTAACTCTTACTCTGGCCTAATGGTCAAGGTCTAGACTCTTACTCTGGCCTAATGGTAAAGGTCTTAACTCTTACTCTGGCCGAATGGTTAAGGTCTTAACTCTTACTCTGGCCTAATGGTTAAGGTCTAGACTCTTACTCTGGCCTAATGGTTAAGGTCTTAACTCTTACTCTGGCCTAATGGTCAAGGTCTAGACTCTTACTCTGGCCTAATGGTTAAGGTCGTAACTCTTACTCTGGCTTAATGGTTAAGGTCTTAGACTCGGACTCTAGCCTACTGGTTAAGGTCTTAGACTCTTACTCTGGCCTAATGGTTAAGGTCTAGACTCTTACTCTGGCCTAATGGTTAAGGTCTTAACTCTTACTCTGGCCTAATGGTCAAGGTCTAGACTCTTACTCTGGCCTAATGGTTAAGGTCTTGACTCTTACTCTTGCCTAAGGGTTAAGGTCTTAGACTCTTCCTTTGTCCTACTGGTTAAGGTCTTTGCTCGTACTCTGGCCTAATGGTTAAGGTCTTAGACCCGTACTCTGGCCCAATGGTAAAGGTCTTAACTCTTACTCTGGCCTAATGGTTAAGGTCTTAACTCTTACTCTGGCCTAATAGTTAAGGTCTAGACTCTTACTCTGGCCTAATGGTTAAGGTCTTAGACTCTTACTCTGGCCTAATGGTAAGGTCTAGACTCTTACTCTGGCCTAATGGTTAAGGTCTTCACTCTTACTCTGGCCTAATGGTTAAGGTCTAGACTCTTACTCTGGCCTAATGGTTAAGGTCTTATCTCCTACTCTGGCCTAATGGTTACGGTCTTAGATTCTACTCTAGCCTAATAGTTAAGGTCTTAGCTCTTACTCTGGCCTAATGGTAAGGTCTAGACTCTTACTCTGGCCTACTGGTTAAGGTCTTTGCTCTTACTCTGGCCTACTGGTTAAGGTCTTAGACTCTTACTCTGGCCTAATGGTTAAGGTCTTAAACTCTTACTCTGGCCTAATGGTTAAGGTCTTAACTCTTACTCCGGCCTAATGGTTAAGGTCTTAGACTCTACTCTATCCTAATGGTTAAGGTCTTAACTCTTACTCTGGCCTAATGGTTAAGGTCTTAGACTCTTACTCTGGCCTAATGGTTAAGGTCTTAGACTCTAACTCTGGCCTAATGGATAAGGTCTAGACTCTTACTCTGGCCTAATGGGTAAGGTCTTAACTCTTACTCTGGCCTAATGGTCAAGGTCTAGACTCTTACTCTGGCCTAATGGTTAAGGTCTTAACTCTTACTCTGGCCTAAGGGTTAAGGTCTTAGACTCTTACTCTGGCCTAATGGTTAAGGTCTTAGACTCTTCATTTGTCCTACTGGTTAAGTTCTTTGCTCTTACTCTGGCCTAATACTTAAGGTCATAGACTCGTACTCTGGCCCAATGGTAAAGGTCTTAACTCTTACTCTGGCCGAATGGTTAAGGTCTTAACTCTTACTCTGACCTAATGGTTAAGGTCTAGACTCTTACTCTGGCCTAATGGTTCAGGCTAAGTCTTGAAGGAGTGTTAAGCTTATTGTTTTACCATAATAACCTCTTGAATAACCAAATGAAAGAGTAGCCCACACAGGTATATATATAAAATATATGTATTTATTCTAGACAGAATCCCACAGTCACTTTATGTGGCTAGTGGCAAAGTTACAATTCAAACAAGCATTTCTAAACACAATAAATAGCACAGAAATCAATGGGCCCCAGGGGGGGACCTAACCATATACTAAAATAGTGGTATAAGAACCACGACAATTCTACAGGCAATGCCTAGGGCATTCAGGATCGCTGGCCCCTTAAGAATCCACCCACAGTTGAGAGGAAGGGGACCCACGGGAGGCGTGTGCAGTGCAAGAAGCTGCTGTCGGGATCGCAATGTTAGCCTATGGAGAATGTCGCGGTTGAATAATTAAGGTTTAAGGACACTTCTAACAACAGTACAAAGTTAAGGCTTGAGACTTAAGGCTTTGGAGAGCCCACCACCACGGGAGTACCGAAGTACCACTGTTACCTGCCCCAGGGAAGCCGGGTGCATAGGTCGATTCTGGTGTCGGGTCGCGGGCTGATTTTCTATGGAAAAGGAGTCCAAACTGCTGCTAGCTGGAAGTGTCGCTGAAGTCGTGAAGATTAAAGTTGAAGAAAAGACAAAGATGAACCTGAAAGCAGAGGGGACAGAGTCTGGGTCACAGTACAGTGACCAGGGAGCTCACAGGAAGGAGCTCGTGGATGTCGGGTGCTTCAGGTGTGGAAGGTACAGCTGGTCTCTGCAGTCACGGGCTCCGGGAGGCTTCAAGGAAGGCCAGCTTCTGGAGGGCGACTGTCCCACGTCGGCTGAGGGTCGCTGCGGTGTTAGTGTCCCGATTGGATCCACTAAGCATTGGCAACCGCAACCCACGCAAGATGAACAAAGCAGCTGCTGGTGCAGACCCACGAGGTCTGAGGGTGCTCTCCTTTGCAGGGAGCGTAGAGCAGGCCTGGAGCAACCAGGGGAACTCTTAGAAAGGAAGTTTGTCCTCCGTCAAGGCCCACAAGTCGAGGGACAAGGGACCGCGGAAGGCAGCAAAATGGAGTGCGTAAAAGGGCTCCCACGGGCCACCGGAGCGGGCCAGGGAGCTGAGAGTCGGCACAAATGCTGCTTGAAGGTTGGCTCAAGAATGGGCCAAAGCACAACTTCCCCACTGGTCGGGGTCGTGTGCTGGACAAGAGGTGGCCGGTGTCTCGGGGTATGCGGGGATCTCGACACCCACGTGGTCCAGGGTGCTCAGACTTGCTGGGCACACTCACAGGACGCTGGGATGCACTGGAGACCCACCTCGAGGTTGCTGGAAGGCGTCGAAGGTCGTGAGAGCAACGAAGTCCCAACCGGGTATCTTGTAGTCTTTTAGGTGCCTGCCAAGCAGGGGGATAACTCCTTTATCCCAAGGGAGATTTCTTCAGTCAGCTGGGCAGCAGCTCGTCGAAGGTCAGTTCTGTTAAGTCCTGTACGAATCTCAGGCTCTAGGGCAAAGTTATTCCCATATATCCCCAAGATTAGGGGATGGTCCAAAATAGAGCCTACCAATCAGAGTAGAGGCGGGAAAGGGTGGCTACACCCACTCCCCTTTGTGTGTTTCCCGCCTGGGCGAGGGGCCGGATGCCCCTGAACCGGTTCCAGGCGGTGTATGCAGAGTTGGGGCTCTGCAGCTGCCTACGTGCAACTCTGAATGGCCATTTGGTGCACCCACCCTGTTCCAATCCACATATCCTGTCTGGGGAGGTGCTGGCACCTCCCTGCCACAGGAGCCCTATTGTCCAGCTGGAGAGGCTGGGATTTTCCCCAGCAACAGCCAGCCAGAGTCGTGTAGGTGGCGAACAGTAGCCATTTTGTGGTACATGTGCACTTTTAAATTGGTGTCTAAAATATACCGCTTTTCCCATATCACCCTCCTAGCAAGGGGGAATCGTGCCCCCATGCCCATGGCTGGACTGGGGGTATGATTCCTTCATGTTTGACACCAAACACGATATGGTTCTGTGTAGCCAGTCCCAAGTTACAGCGATGACGCAATAACTTATAATGCGGTAGAGTATATGGTATGGCTACACTACAAACAACCCAGTAACGGTGTTACGAAGGTTGCAGAGAGGTCCTACTCATGTAGGGGTCCCCCCTCACACATACCTCAGCACCCAGCCCTGTAGGATTACCAGGGCCTGCCATAGGGGTGACCTATGAGAGTATATGTGTTGTAATGGTATGGGGCATAGGGTACCTACGTCCCTGTAAGGGGTGCTAGCACCACCTTACCCAGGCTACAGTAGTGGCCTGGTGGTGTCAGTTTGGGTGGCTGTCCCAGGGTGGCACAATAAGTGCTGCAGCCCTGGTAGGCCTACTGGGGGACCCATGCCCTGGGTACCTAGGGTACCATCTACAAGGGACTGGAAGGGCATGCCCAGCATCCAATTATGTTTGTACCTAGAGTACTCACAACAGTTTTAGGGAGAAAGCAGATAGGCTGGGGTCCTGGATAGCAGGACCCCAGCCAGACTAGTCAAAAACCACTTAAATACCAGGCAAAAAGTTGGGGGCAACCATTAGTCAGATTCCACTCTCCTACATAACCCCCCCCCAAACGAAAGGAGATAAGGCTAACCTTGTCCAGATAAGCCTTTATTTCCTGAGTGGCCATATAAGGAAGAACCTGTACTAACATGGTTGCTCCCTGTGTCATGGTCCACTTGGGAAATCCTACCCCAAGGGGTTCTAGAGTTTCTCCAAAGTCTAGGGAAATTACCTGTATTGGTTTTTGGGTCAGAGGTGGGCTGGTGGGGTGTCTGAGTCTGGAAGTGAGACCCTACTTGGGTTGGTCTCAACCTCCTCAGATCACTGGCCACTATGGAAGCCTTTCTGCCCAGGACGGTGTCATATCTGGCCCTAAGGGTCAACCTCTGGCTGCCTACAGCTGGGGGTTGGATCCCTTTGGCTGGAATAGTGGAGGGCACTGGAAGGTTTGGGGCAGCTAGGCCCCAGGTTTCCCTGTGCTCAACAACATCCATTTGAGGGGTGCCTATACCTAGGGGTAAGGGGGATCCCTCAGTTTGTAGAGGAATATTCACCTGGCTGAAACTACTCTGCTGGGTGTCCCTAATCTCTTGATGAGGGGGTGCCTCTGGACAGGGGCCCAGTAAGGGTCCACTGGCCTCCCTGACCTCTGCAGCCCTGGGCTGACTGAGGCAGGGTAGAGAGGGGCAGGATACCTGCTCCAGACTGGGTACCACCTTGGAAGGATCCCCTGCCATCAGAGAGGTGGGCAGGCCAAGCCTGTCCACTTCTGGGGCAGTTACTTCACAAGGGGCAGGGTCAGTTCCCTGAGAAACTGGACCTTTACCTGTAGTCTGGTGGGGGGAAGACTGCTCCTCCTCCCCTATGCTCTCTGTTTGTGTAGAGTGATCCATAGTTTCAGGCTTCACTCTTTCTATTTTCTCCTGGGGTGGAGGTGAGGCCCTCAGGGTCTCATCCACTCTCTCAGGAATTCCTACCATTTTCAAATGGGCCTTGTGGTCAACCTCAGCCCAGGCTGAGATTTCTAGATCATTCCCCAGTAAACAATCTACAGGCAAGTTTGGGGACACGGCCACCCTCTTGGGGCCAGTGACTCCTCCCCAGCTGAGATTTATCACTGCCATGGGATGATCTGTCCTGATTCCATCAATATTGGTCACCTGATAGCTAAACCCAGGTAAAAGCTGATCTAGGGGCACTAGCCTCTTGGTCACCATGGTGACAGTGGCCCCTGTGTCCTTATAGGCCACAGCCTTCTGACCATTGATTATTGGTTCTTGTCTGTACCTGCCCAGAATACTGGGGCTCATGGTAAAGTTGGCAAACCCCATGCCACCATCACAGACCATAGTTGCTAATGTAGGGGACCTGGCTAGGCCAGGGTCCACTGGTGTCCCCAAAGAGAACCCAACTAAGTTTTTGGGTGCACTCCCACCACCTGGGGGATTACTACTAGTAGTAACAGGAGGTGTTGGAGCAGGTTTTGGAGGAACATTTTCTTTATTGCCACTTTTAGGACAGCTGGAGTCAGTTTTCCAGTGGCCAGGTTTCTTACAGACATGGCAATAGGGTTTCTTGTTATTAGAGGAAGGATTTTGGGACCCACCCCCAGTACTGGTTTGTTGGGGCCCTTCAGATGACTTTTCTTGTTTATCATCCCCACCTTTCTCTTTGGGCTTAGTGGAATCCTTCTTCTGGTCACCAACTTGGTTCTTAGGCCTGATCCTGGTTCTGACCCATTTGTCTGCCTTCTTTCCCAATTCTTGGGGAGAGGTCAGATCAGAGTCCACCAGGTGCTGGTGTAAAAGTTGGTTCTGACAATTATTAAGAATCTGCTCCCTCATAATGAGATTATACAATCCTTGATAATCATTAACTTTACTGCCATTCAACCAACCTTCCAGTGCCTTGGTTGCACAATCCACAAAGTCTACCCAATCCTGATTTTGTGCTTTCTGGGTGTCTCTGAACTTAAGTCTGTATTGATCAGTGGTTAAGCCAAACCCATCTATTAAAGCATCTTTCAGGATATAATAATCATCAGCATCCTCTTCTCTTACAGAGAGGAGCTTGTCTCTCCCTTTATCTGAAAAGGAGAGCCACAGGATTGCTGCCCACTGCTCTACAGGGACCCTCTGTACTCTACAGGCCCTTTCAAGAGCAGATATCCATTTGTGAATATCATCCCCATTCTGATAGGGGGGCACAATCTTGTGGAGGTTCCTATTGTCAGGGACTCTCTCTCTAACTCTAGGGGTTTCATCACTGCCACCAGGGATCTCTAGACCCCATTTCTTTGAAGCTTTCTGAAGCTCCAGGGTTTCCCTGTCTAATGCTAACTGTTCTCTTTTAAGCTGAAGCTTAGCCTGCTCAAATTTGATCAGTCTGCATTTCCTCTCATGAGAGGATTCTCTTCTCTGAGAAGAGGCAGAGGACCCTTTGGATCCCTTAGAATGGTTGGATCCCACTGAGGGGGATCTGTTCCTTCTTGGACCCACCACTCTCCTTTTAAGGGTGGAAGGAGTGCCTCTTGGGCCATCACTTCCATGCTGTGAGTGGTTTGTGTCTTCCAGGTCAGGATTTTCATCCTCTTCCTGATCCTCTTCAGATTCCACTCTGGGAGTGTCCTCTTCTGAGGGGTGCCCACCCACGTTGTCCATCCCTCTGGATCCTATGGACTCCATAAAGTCTGCTATGAGCAGGATCTCTTTGAGACGTTTTGTGTTGGCACCTCTTTCTGTCTTCAGTTTCCTAAGGGTGCACATTTCCCTGAGCTCAGCAAAGGTGAAATTATCATACTTATCTACTGGGACCCTCTGGGGTCCTTCCATAGCCTTAGTGCCACTGGAAGACATGTTTAGTGTAGTGATGTATCTACCTACACTAAGTGTGGCCTACTGAACCCTCTCTTGAGTTGTAGTCAAGGTGTGCTAAACCCTCTACACACAACTCCAAGTTCAGTAGAACTTATTGTATTCTAGCTTGAATTTATATGTACCTTTGGTACCTTGTGGCTTCCACTTTAGAAATTCAATTTGTTATCTGGTAAAACAATGGCAAGCTTGAATCCAACCGCTGCACACCAATGTGAGAAGTTGGCCTGGCATATGCTGTTCCTAGTTATAGGGACACCTTGCACCAGTCCAATTCGACTCCTATTGATGGTAGGTTTAAGACAACCTTTAAAGAAAGCTATCCTAGTGGTAGCTGTGGAGAGCAGCCTTCAGGCTAAGTCTTGAAGGAGTGTTAAGCTTATTGTTTTACCATAATAACCTCTTGAATAACCAAATGAAAGAGTAGCCCACACAGGTATATATATAAAATATATGTATTTATTCTAGACAGAATCCCACAGTCACTTTATGTGGCTAGTGGCAAAGTTACAATTCAAACAAGCATTTCTAAACACAATAAATAGCACAGAAATCAATGGGCCCCAGGGGGGGACCTAACCATATACTAAAATAGTGGTATAAGAACCACGACAATTCTACAGGCAATGCCTAGGGCATTCAGGATCGCTGGCCCCTTAAGAATCCACCCACAGTTGAGAGGAAGGGGACCCACGGGAGGCGTGTGCAGTGCAAGAAGCTGCTGTCGGGATCGCAATGTTAGCCTATGGAGAATGTCGCGGTTGAATAATTAAGGTTTAAGGACACTTCTAACAACAGTACAAAGTTAAGGCTTGAGACTTAAGGCTTTGGAGAGCCCACCACCACGGGAGTACCGAAGTACCACTGTTACCTGCCCCAGGGAAGCCGGGTGCATAGGTCGATTCTGGTGTCGGGTCGCGGGCTGATTTTCTATGGAAAAGGAGTCCAAACTGCTGCTAGCTGGAAGTGTCGCTGAAGTCGTGAAGATTAAAGTTGAAGAAAAGACAAAGATGAACCTGAAAGCAGAGGGGACAGAGTCTGGGTCACAGTACAGTGACCAGGGAGCTCACAGGAAGGAGCTCGTGGATGTCGGGTGCTTCAGGTGTGGAAGGTACAGCTGGTCTCTGCAGTCACGGGCTCCGGGAGGCTTCAAGGAAGGCCAGCTTCTGGAGGGCGACTGTCCCACGTCGGCTGAGGGTCGCTGCGGTGTTAGTGTCCCGATTGGATCCACTAAGCATTGGCAACCGCAACCCACGCAAGATGAACAAAGCAGCTGCTGGTGCAGACCCACGAGGTCTGAGGGTGCTCTCCTTTGCAGGGAGCGTAGAGCAGGCCTGGAGCAACCAGGGGAACTCTTAGAAAGGAAGTTTGTCCTCCGTCAAGGCCCACAAGTCGAGGGACAAGGGACCGCGGAAGGCAGCAAAATGGAGTGCGTAAAAGGGCTCCCACGGGCCACCGGAGCGGGCCAGGGAGCTGAGAGTCGGCACAAATGCTGCTTGAAGGTTGGCTCAAGAATGGGCCAAAGCACAACTTCCCCACTGGTCGGGGTCGTGTGCTGGACAAGAGGTGGCCGGTGTCTCGGGGTATGCGGGGATCTCGACACCCACGTGGTCCAGGGTGCTCAGACTTGCTGGGCACACTCACAGGACGCTGGGATGCACTGGAGACCCACCTCGAGGTTGCTGGAAGGCGTCGAAGGTCGTGAGAGCAACGAAGTCCCAACCGGGTATCTTGTAGTCTTTTAGGTGCCTGCCAAGCAGGGGGATAACTCCTTTATCCCAAGGGAGATTTCTTCAGTCAGCTGGGCAGCAGCTCGTCGAAGGTCAGTTCTGTTAAGTCCTGTACGAATCTCAGGCTCTAGGGCAAAGTTATTCCCATATATCCCCAAGATTAGGGGATGGTCCAAAATAGAGCCTACCAATCAGAGTAGAGGCGGGAAAGGGTGGCTACACCCACTCCCCTTTGTGTGTTTCCCGCCTGGGCGAGGGGCCGGATGCCCCTGAACCGGTTCCAGGCGGTGTATGCAGAGTTGGGGCTCTGCAGCTGCCTACGTGCAACTCTGAATGGCCATTTGGTGCACCCACCCTGTTCCAATCCACATATCCTGTCTGGGGAGGTGCTGGCACCTCCCTGCCACAGGAGCCCTATTGTCCAGCTGGAGAGGCTGGGATTTTCCCCAGCAACAGCCAGCCAGAGTCGTGTAGGTGGCGAACAGTAGCCATTTTGTGGTACATGTGCACTTTTAAATTGGTGTCTAAAATATACCGCTTTTCCCATATCACCCTCCTAGCAAGGGGGAATCGTGCCCCCATGCCCATGGCTGGACTGGGGGTATGATTCCTTCATGTTTGACACCAAACACGATATGGTTCTGTGTAGCCAGTCCCAAGTTACAGCGATGACGCAATAACTTATAATGCGGTAGAGTATATGGTATGGCTACACTACAAACAACCCAGTAACGGTGTTACGAAGGTTGCAGAGAGGTCCTACTCATGTAGGGGTCCCCCCTCACACATACCTCAGCACCCAGCCCTGTAGGATTACCAGGGCCTGCCATAGGGGTGACCTATGAGAGTATATGTGTTGTAATGGTATGGGGCATAGGGTACCTACGTCCCTGTAAGGGGTGCTAGCACCACCTTACCCAGGCTACAGTAGTGGCCTGGTGGTGTCAGTTTGGGTGGCTGTCCCAGGGTGGCACAATAAGTGCTGCAGCCCTGGTAGGCCTACTGGGGGACCCATGCCCTGGGTACCTAGGGTACCATCTACAAGGGACTGGAAGGGCATGCCCAGCATCCAATTATGTTTGTACCTAGAGTACTCACAACAGTTTTAGGGAGAAAGCAGATAGGCTGGGGTCCTGGATAGCAGGACCCCAGCCAGACTAGTCAAAAACCACTTAAATACCAGGCAAAAAGTTGGGGGCAACCATTAGTCAGATTCCACTCTCCTACACTGGCCTAATACTTAAGGTCATAGACTCGTACTCTGGCCCAATGGTAAAGGTCTTAACTCTTACTCTGGCCGAATGGTTAAGGTCTTAACTCTTACTCTGACCTAATGGTTAAGGTCTAGACTCTTACTCTGGCCTAATGGTTAAGGTCTTAACTCTTACTCTGGCCTAATGGTCAAGGTCTAGACTCTTACTCTGGCATAATGGTTAAGGTCTTATCTCGTACTCTGGCCTAATGGTTAAGGTCCTAACTCTTACTCTGGCTTAATGGTTAAGGTCTTAGACTCTTACTCTGGCCTAGTGGTTAAGGTCTTAGACTCTTCCTTTGTCCTACTGGTTAAGGTATTTGCTCTTACTCTGGCATAATGGTTAAGGTCTTAGACTCGTACTCTGGCCCAATGGTAAAGGTCTTAACTCTTACTCTGGCCGAATGGTTAAGGTCTTAACTCTTACTATGGCCTAATGGTTAAGGTCTAGACTCTTACTCTGGCCTAATGGTTAAGGTCTTAACTCTTACTCTGGCCTAATGGTCAAGGTCTAGACTCTTACTCTGGCCTAATGGTTATGTTCTTAACTCTTACTCTGGCTTAATGGTTAAGGTCTTAGACTCTGACTCTAGCCTACTGGTTAAGGTCTTAGACTCTAACTCCGGCATAATGGTTAAGGTGTTAGACTCTTACTCTGGCATAATGGTTAAGGTCTTAACTCGTACTCTGGCCTAATGGTTAAGGTCTAGACTCTTACTCTGGCCTAATGGTTAAGGTCTTAACTCTTACTCTGGCCTAATGGTAAGGTCTAGACTCTTACTCTGGCCTAATGGTTAAGGTCTTCACTCTTACTCTGGCCTAATGGTTAAGGTCTTAGACACTTACTCTGGCCTACTGGTTAAGGTCTTTGCTCTTACTCTGGCCTATTGGTTAAGGTCTTAGACTCCTACTATGGCCTTATGATTAAGGGCTTAGACTCTTACTCTGGCCTACTGGTTAAGGTCTTAGACTCTTACTCTGGACTACTGGTTAAGGTCTTTGCTCTTACTCTGGCCTATTGGTTAAGGTCTTAGACTCCTACTATGGCCTTATGATTAAGGTCTTAGACTCTTACTCTGGCCTAATGGTTAAGGTCTAGACTCTTACTCTGGACTAATGGTTAAGGTCTTAACTCTTACTCTGGCCTAATGGTTAAGGTCTTTGCTCTTACTCTGGCTTATTGGTTAAGGTCTTAGGCTCCTACTATGGCCTTATGGTTAAGGTCTTAGACTCTTACTCTGGCCTAATGGTTAAGGTCTAGACTCTTACTCTGGCCTAATGGTTAAGGTCTTAAACTCTTACTCTGGCCTAATGGTTAAGGTCTTAAACTCTTACTCTGGCCTAATGATTAAGGTCTTAACTCTTACTCTGGCCTAATGGTTATGGTCTTAGACTCGTACTCTGGCCCAATGGTAAAGGTCTTAACTCTTACTCTGGCCTAATGGTTAAGGTCTTAACTCTTACTCTGGCCTAATGGTTAAGGTCTAGACTCTTACTCTGGCCTAATGGTTAAGGTCTTAACTCTTACTCTGGCCTAATGGTAAGGTCTAGACTCTTACTCTGGCCTAATGGTTAAGGTCTTCACTCTTACTCTGGTCTAATGGTTAAGGTCTTAGACTCTTACTCTGGCCTACTGGTTAAGGTCTTTGCTCTTACTCTGGCCTACTAGTTAAGGTCTTAGACTCTTACTCTGGTCTAATGGTTAAGGTCTTAACTCTTACTCTGGCCGAATGGTTAAGGTCTTAACTCTTACTCTGGCCTAATGGTTAAGGTCTAGACTCTTACTCTGGCCTAATGGTTAAGGTCTTAACTCTTACTCTGGCCTAATGGTCAAGGTCTAGACTCTTACTCTGGCCTAATGGTTAAGGTCTTAACTCTTACTCCGGCCTAATGGTTAAGGTCTTAGACTCTACTCTATCCTAATGGTTAAGGTCTTAACTCTTACTCTGGCCTAATGGTTAAGGTCTTAGACTCTTACTCTGGCCTAATGGTTAAGGTCTTAGACTCTTACTCTAGCCTAATGGTTAAGGTCTTAACTCTTACTCTGGCCTAATGGTTAAGGTCTTAGACTCTTACTCTGGCCTAGTGGTTAAGGGCTTAACTCTTACTCTGGCTTAATGGTTAAGGTCTTAGACTCTTACTCTGGCCTAATGGTTAAGGTCTAGACTCTTACTCTGGCCTAATGGTTAAGGTCTTAACTCTTACTCTGGCCTAATGGTCAAGGTCTAGACTCTTACTCTATCCTAATGGTTAAGGTCTTAACTCTTACTCTGGCCTAATGGTTAAGGTCTAGACTCTTACTCTGGCCTAAGGGTTAAGGTCTTAGACTCTTACTCTGGCCTAATGGTTAAGGTCTTAGATTCTTCCTTTGTCCTACTGGTTAAGGTCTTTGCTCTTACTTTGGCCTAATAGTTAAGGTCTTAGACTCGTACTCTGGCCCAATGGTAAAGGTCTTAACTCTTACTCTGGCCGAATGGTTAAGGTCTTAACTCTTACTCTGGCCAAATGGTTAAGGTCTAGACTCTTACTCTGGCCTAATGGTTAAGGTCTTAACTCTTACTCTGGCCTAATGGTCAAGGTCTAGACTCTTACTCTGGCATAATGGTTAAGGTCTTAACTCGTACTCTGGCCTAATGGTTAAGGTCCTAACTCTTACTCTGGCCTAATGGTTAAGGTCTTAGACACTTACTCTGGCCTACTGGTTAAGGTCTTTGCTCTTACTCTGGCCTATTGGTTAAGGTCTTAGACTCCTACTATGGCCTTATGATTAAGGTCTTAGACTCTTACTCTGGCCTAATGGTTAAGGTCTAGACTCTTACTCTGGCCTAATGGTTAAGGTCGTATCTCTTACTCTGGCCTAATGGTTACAGTCTTAGACTCCACTCTAGCCTAATGGTTAAGGTCTTAGCTCTTACTCTGGCCTAATGGTTAAGGTGTTAACTTTTACTCTGGCCTAATGGTTAAGGTCTTAGACTCTTACTCTGGCCTAGTGGTTAAGGTCTTAACTCTTACTTTGGCTTAATGGTTAAGGTCTTAGACTCTGACTCTGGTCTACTGGTTAAGGTCTTAGACTCTTACTCTGGCCTAATGGTTAAGGTCCTAACTCTTACTCTGGCCTATTGGTTAAGGTCTTAACTCTTACTCTGGCCTAATGATTAAGGTCTTAACTCTTACTCTGGCCTAATGGTTAAGGTCTTAACTCTTACTCTGGCCTAATGGTTAAGGTCTAGACTCTTACTCTGGCCTAATGGTTAAGGTCTTGACTCTTACTCTGGCCTTATGGTTAAGGTCTTTGCTCTTAGTCTGGCCTAATGGTTAAGGTCTTAGACTCGTACTCTGGCCTAATGGTTAAGGTCTTAACTCTTACTCTGGCCTATTGATTAAGGTCTTAGACTCTAACTCTGGCCTAATGGTAAGGTCTAGACTCTTACTCTGGCCTAATGTTTAAGGTCTTAAACTCTTACTCTGGCCTAATGGTTAAGGTCTTAAACTCTTACTCTGGCCTAATGATTAAGGTCTTAACTCTTACTCTGGCCTAGTGGTTAAGGTCTTAGACTCTTACTCTGGCCTAATGGTTAAGGTCTTAGACTCTTACTCTAGCCTAATGATTAAGGTCTTAACTCTTACTCTGGCCTAAGGGTTAAGGTCTTAGACTCTTACTCTGGCCTAATGGTTAAGATCTTAGACTCTTCCTTTGTCCTACTGGTTAAGGTCTTTACTCTTACTCTGGCCTAATGGTTAAGGTCTTAGACTCGTACCCTGGCCAAATGGTAAAGGTCTTAACTCTTACTCTGGCCTAATGGTTAAGGTCTTAACTCTTACTCTGGCCTAATGGTGAAGGTCTAGACTCTTACTCTGGCCTAATGGTTAAGGTCTTAGACTCTGACTCTAGCCTACTGGTTCAGGTCTTAGACTCTTACTCTGGAGTAATGGTTAAGGTGTTAGACTCTTACTCTGGCATAATGGTTAAGGTCTTAGACTCTTACTCTAGCCTAATGGTTAAGGTCTTAACTCCTACTCTGGCCTAATGGTTAAGGTCTTAGACTCTTCCTTTGTCCTACTGGTTAAGGTCTTTGCTCTTACTCTGGCCTAATGGTTAAGGTCTTAGACTTGTACCCTGGACCAATGGTAAAGGTCTTAACTCTTACTCTGGCCTAGGGTTAAGGTCTTAACTCTTACTCTGGCCTAATGGTTAAGGTCTAGACTCTTACTCTGGCCTAATGGTTAAGGTCTAGACTCTTACTCTGGCCTAATGGTTAAGGTCTTAAACTCTTACTCTGGCCTAATGGTTAAGGTCTTAACTCTTACTCCGGCCTAATGGTTAAGGTCTTAGACTCTTACTCTAGCCTAATGGTTAAGGTCTTAACTCTTACTCTGGACTAATGGTTAAGGTCTTAGACTCTTACTCTGGCCTAGTGGTTAAGGGCTTAACTCTTACTCTGGCTTAATGGTTAAGGTCTTAGACTCTTACTCTGGCCTAATGGATAAGGTCTAGACTCTTACTCTGGCCTAATGGGTAAGGTCTTAACTCTTACTCTGGCCTAATGGTCAAGGTCTAGACTCTTACTCTGGCCTAATGGTTAAGGTCTTAACTCTTACTCTGGCCTAAGGGTTAAGGTCTTAGACTCTTACTCTGGCCTAATGGTTAAGGTCTTAACTCTTACTCTAGCCTAATGGTCAAGGTCTAGACTCTTACTCTGGCCTAATGGTTAAGGTCTTAGACTCGTACTCTGGCCCAATGGTAAAGGTCTTAACTCTTACTCTGGCCGAATGGTTAAGGTCTTAACTCTTACTCTGGCCTAATGGTTAAGGTCTAGACTCTTACTCTGGCCTAATGGTTAAGGTCTTAACTCTTACTCTGGCTTAATGGTTAAGGTCTTAGACTCTGACTCTAGCCTACTGGTTAAGGTCTTAGACTCTTACTCTGGCATAATGGTTAAGGTCTTAACTCGTACTCTGGCCTAATGGTTAAGGTCTTAAACTCTTACTCTGGCCTAATGGTTAAGGTCTTAACTCTTACTCCGGCCTAATGGTTAAGGTCATAGACGCTACTCTATCCTAATGGTTAAGGTCTTAACTCTTACTCTGGCTTAATGGTTAAGGTCTTAGACTCTTACTCTGGCCTAATGGTTAAGGTCTAGACTCTTACTCTGGCCTAATGGTTAAGGTCTTAACTCTTACTCTGGCCTAATGGTCAAGGTCTAGACTCTTACTCTGGCCTAATGGTTAAGGTCTTAGAATCTTCCTTTGTCCTACTGGTTAAGGTCTTTGCTCTTACTCTGGCCTAATAGTTAAAGTCTTAGACTCGTATTCTGGCCCAATGGTAAAGGTCTTAACTCTTACTCTGGCCGAATGGTTAAGGTCTTAACTCTTACTCTGGCCTAATGGTTAAGGTCTAGACTCTTACTCTGGCCTAATGGTTAAGGTCTTAACTCTTACTCTGGCCTAATGGTCAAGGTCTAGACTCTTACTCTGGCCTAATGGTTAAGGTCTTAACTCTTACTCTGGCTTAATGGTTAAGGTCTTAGACTCTGACTCTAGCCTACTGGTTAAGGTCTTAGACTCTTACTCTGGCCTAATGGTTAAGGTCTAGACTCTTACTCTGGCCTAATGGTTAAGGTCTTAACTCTTACTCTGGCCTAATGGTCAAGGTCTAGACTCTTACTCTGGCCTAATGGTTAAGGTCTTAACTCTTACTCTGGCCTAAGGGTTAAGGTCTTAGACTCTTACTCTGGCCTAATGGTAAAGGTCTTAACTCTTACTCTGGCCTAATGGTTAAGGTCCTAATTCTTACTCTGGCCTAATGGTTAAGGTCTAGACTCTCACTCTGGCGTAATGGTTAAGGTCTTAACTCTTACTCTGGCCTAATGGTAAGGTCTAGACTCTTACTCTGGCCTAATGGTTAAGGTCTTAACTCTTACTCTGGCCTAATGGTAAGGTCTAGACTCTTACTCTGGCCTAATGGTTAAGGTCTTCACTCTTACTCTGGCCTAATGGTTAAGGTCTAGGCTCTTACTCTGGCCTAATGGTTAAGGTCTTATCTCCTACTCTGGCCTAATGGTTACGGTCTTAGATTCTACTCTAGCCTAATGGTTAAGGTCTTAGCTCTTACTCTGGCCTAATGGTAAGGTCTAGACTCTTACTCTGGCCTACTGGTTAAGGTCTTTGCTCTTACTCTGGCCTACTGGTTAAGGTCTTAGACTCTTACTCTGGCCTAATGGTTAAGGTCTTAAACTCTTACTCTGGCCTAATGGTTAAGGTCTTAACTCTTACTCCGGCCTAAAGGTTAAGGTCTTAGACTCTTACTCTAGCCTAATGGTTAAGGTCTTAACTCTTACTCTGGACTAATGGTTAAGGTCTTAGACTCTTACTCTGGCCTAGTGGTTAAGGGCTTAACTCTTACTCTGGCTTAATGGTTAAGGTCTTAGACTCTTACTCTGGCCTAATGGATAAGGTCTAGACTCTTACTCTGGCCTAATGGGTAAGGTCTTAACTCTTACTCTGGCCTAATGGTCAAGGTCTAGACTCTTACTCTGGCCTAATGGTTAAGGTCTTAACTCTTACTCTGGCCTAAGGGTTAAGGTCTTAGACTCTTACTCTGGCCTAATGGTTAAGGTCTTAACTCTTACTCTAGCCTAATGGTCAAGGTCTAGACTCTTACTCTGGCCTAATGGTTAAGGTCTTAGACTCGTACTCTGGCCCAATGGTAAAGGTCTTAACTCTTACTCTGGCCGAATGGTTAAGGTCTTAACTCTTACTATGGCCTAATGGTTAAGGTCTAGACTCTTACTCTGGCCTAATGGTTAAGGTCTTAACTCTTACTCTGGCTTAATGGTTAAGGTCTTAGACTCTGACTCTAGCCTACTGGTTAAGGTCTTAGACTCTTACTCTGGCATAATGGTTAAGGTCTTAACTCGTACTCTGGCCTAATGGTTAAGGTCCTAACTCTTACTCTGGCCTAATGGATACGGTCTTAGACTCTTACTCTGGCCTAGTGGTTAAGTTCTTTGCTCTTACTCTGGCCTACTGGTTAAGGTCTTAGACTCTTACTCTGGCCTAATGGTTAAGGTCTTAAACTCTTACTCTGGCCTAATGGTTAAGGTCTTAACTCTTACTCTGGCCTAATGGTTAAGGTCTAGACTCTTACTCTGGCCTAATGGTTAAGGTCTTAACTCTTACTCTGGCCTAATGGTAAGGTCTAGACTCTTACTCTGGCCTAATGGTTAAGGTCTTCACTCTTACTCTGGTCTAATGGTTAGGTCTTAGACTCTTACTCTGGCCTACTGGTTAAGGTCTTTGCTCTTACTCTGGCCTACTGGTTAAGGTCTTAGACTCTTACTCTGGCCTAATGGTTAAGGTCTTAAACTCTTACTCTGGCCTAATGGTTAAGGTCTTAACTCTTACTCCGGCCTAATGGTTAAGGTCTTAGACGCTACTCTATCCTAATGGTTAAGGTCTTAACTCTTACTCTGGCTTACTGGTTAAGGTCTTAGACTCTTACTCTGGCCTAATGGTTAAGGTCTAGACTCTTACTCTGGCCTAATGGTTAAGGTCTTAACTCTTACTCTGGCCTAATGGTCAAGGTCTAGACTCTTACTCTGGCCTAATGGTTAAGGTCTTAGAATCTTCCTTTGTCCTACTGGTTAAGGTCTTTGCTCTTACTCTGGCCTAATAGTTAAAGTCTTAGACTCGTATTCTGGCCCAATGGTAAAGGTCTTAACTCTTACTCTGGCCGAATGGTTAAGGTCTTAACTCTTACTCTGGCCTAATGGTTAAGGTCTAGACTCTTACTCTGGCCTAATGGTTAAGGTCTTAACTCTTACTCTGGCCTAATGGTCAAGGTCTAGACTCTTACTCTGGCCTAATGGTTAAGGTCTTAACTCTTACTCTGGCTTAATGGTTAAGGTCTTAACTCTTACTCTGGCCTAATGGTCAAGGTCTAGACTCTTACTCTGGCCTAATGGTTAAGGTCTTAACTCTTACTCTGGCCTAAGGGTTAAGGTCTTAGACTCTTACTCTGGCCTAATGGTAAAGGTCTTAACTCTTACTCTGGCCTAATGGTTAAGGTCCTAATTCTTACTCTGGCCTAATGGTTAAGGTCTAGACTCTCACTCTGGCCTAATGGTTAAGGTCTTAACTCTTACTCTGGCCTAATGGTTAAGGTCTTAGACTCTTCCTTTGTCCTACTGGTTAAGGTCTTTGCTCGTACTCTGGCCTAATGGTTAAGGTCTTAGACTCGTACTCTGGCCCAATGGTAAAGATCTTAACTCTTACTCTGGCCTAATGGTTAAGGTCTTAACTCTTACTCTGGCATAATGGTTACGGTCTTAGATTCTACTCTAGCCTAATGGTTAAGGTCTTAGCTCTTACTCTGGCCTAATGGTAAGGTCTAGACTCTTACTCTGGCCTACTGGTTAAGGTCTTTGCTCTTACTCTGGCCTACTGGTTAAGGTCTTAGACTCTTACTCTGGCCTAATGGTTAAGGTCTTAAACTCTTACTCTGGCCTAATGGTTAAGGTCTTAACTCTTACTCCGGCCTAATGGTTAAGGTCTTAGACTCTTACTCTAGCCTAATGGTTAAGGTCTTAACTCTTACTCTGGACTAATGGTTAAGGTCTTAGACTCTTACTCTGGCCTAGTGGTTAAGGGCTTAACTCTTACTCTGGCTTAATGGTTAAGGTCTTAGACTCTTACTCTTGCCTAATGGATAAGGTCTAGACTCTTACTCTGGCCTAATGGGTAAGGTCTTAACTCTTACTCTGGCCTAATGGTCAAGGTCTAGACTCTTACTCTGGCCTAATGGTTAAGGTCTTAACTCTTACTCTGGCCTAAGGGTTAAGGTCTTAGACTCTTACTCTGGCCTAATGGTTAAGGTCTTAACTCTTACTCTAGCCTAATGGTCAAGGTCTTAACTCTTACTCTGGCCTAATGGTTAAGGTCTTAACTCTTACTCTGGCATAATGGTTAAGGTCTAGACTCTTACTCTGGCCTAATGGTTAAGGTCTAAACTCTTACTCTGGCCTAATGGTAAGGTCTAGACTCTTACTCTGGCCTAGTGGTTAAGGTCTTAAACTCTTACTCTGGCCTAATGGTTAAGGTCTTAGACTCTTACTCTGGCCTAGTGGTTAAGTTCTTTGCTCTTACTCTGGCCTACTGGTTAAGGTCTTAGACTCTTACTCTGGCCTAATGGTTAAGGTCTTAACTCTTACTCTGGCCTAATGGTCAAGGTCTAGACTCTTACTCTGGCCTAATGGTTAAGGTCTTAACTCTTACTCTGGCCTAATGGTTAAGGTCTAGACTCTTACTCTGGCCTAATGGTTAAGGTCTTAACTCTTACTCTGGCCTAATGGTAAGGTCTAGACTCTTACTCTGGCCTAATGGTTAAGGTCTTCACTCTTACTCTGGTCTAATGGTTAAGGTCTTAGACTCTTACTCTGGCCTAATGGTTAAGGTCTTAAATTCTTACTCTGGCCTAATGGTTAAGGTCTTAACTCTTACTCCGGCCTAATGGTTAAGGTCTTAGACGCTACTCTATCCTAATGGTTAAGGTCTTAACTCTTACTCTGGCTTAATGGTTAAGGTCTTAGACTCTTACTCTGGCCTAATGGTTAAGGTCTAGACTCTTACTCTGGCCTAATGGTTAAGGTCTTAACTCTTACTCTGGCCTAATGGTCAAGGTCTAGACTCTTACTCTGGCCTAATGGTTAAGGTCTTAACTCTTACTCTGGCTTAATGGTTAAGGTCTTAGACTCTGACTCTAGCCTACTGGTTAAGGTCTTAGACTCTTACTCTGGCCTAATGAATAAGGTCTAGACTCTTACTCTGGCCTAATGGTTAAGGTCTTAACTCTTACTCTGGCCTAATGGTCAAGGTCTAGACTCTTACTCTGGCCTAATGGTTAAGGTCTTCACTCTTACTCTGGCCTAATGGTTAAGGTCTAGACTCTTACTCTGGCCTAATGGTTAAGGTCTTATCTCCTACTCTGGCCTAATGGTTACGGTCTTAGATTCTACTCTAGCCTAATGGTTAAGGTCTTAGCTCTTACTCTGGCCTAATGGTAAGGTCTAGACTCTTACTCTGGCCTACTGGTTAAGGTCTTTGCTCTTACTCTGGCCTACTGGTTAAGGTCTTAGACTCTTACTCTGGCCTAATGGTTAAGGTCTTAAACTCTTACTCTGGCCTAATGGTTAAGGTCTTAACTCTTACTCCGGCCTAATGGTTAAGGTCTTAGACTCTTACTCTAGCCTAATGGTTAAGGTCTTAACTCTTACTCTGGACTAATGGTTAAGGTCTTAGACTCTTACTCTGGCCTGATGGTTAAGGTCTTAACTCTTACTCTGGCCTAAGGGTTAAGGTCTTAGACTCTTACTCTGGCCTAATGGTAAAGGTCTTAACTCTTACTCTGGCCTAATGGTTAAGGTCCTAATTCTTACTCTGGCCTAATGGTTAAGGTCTAGACTCTCACTCTGGCGTAATGGTTAAGGTCTTAACTCTTACTCTGGCCTAATGGTAAGGTCTAGACTCTTACTCTGGCCTAATGGTTAAGGTCTTAACTCTTACTCTGGCCTAATGGTAAGGTCTAGACTCTTACTCTGGCCTAATGGTTAAGGTCTTCACTCTTACTCTGGCCTAATGGTTAAGGTCTAGACTCTTACTCTGGCCTAATGGTTAAGGTCTTATCTCCTACTCTGGCCTAATGGTTACGGTCTTAGATTCTACTCTAGCCTAATGGTTAAGGTCTTAGCTCTTACTCTGGCCTAATGGTAAGGTCTAGACTCTTACTCTGGCCTACTGGTTAAGGTCTTTGCTCTTACTCTGGCCTACTGGTTAAGGTCTTAGACTCTTACTCTGGCCTAATGGTTAAGGTCTTAAACTCTTACTCTGGCCTAATGGTTAAGGTCTTAACTCTTACTCCGGCCTAATGGTTAAGGTCTTAGACTCTTACTCTAGCCTAATGGTTAAGGTCTTAACTCTTACTCTGGACTAATGGTTAAGGTCTTAGACTCTTACTCTGGCCTAGTGGTTAAGGGCTTAACTCTTACTCTGGCTTAATGGTTAAGGTCTTAGACTCTTACTCTGGCCTAATGGATAAGGTCTAGACTCTTACTCTGGCCTAATGGGTAAGGTCTTAACTCTTACTCTGGCCTAATGGTCAAGGTCTAGACTCTTACTCTGGCCTAATGGTTAAGGTCTTAACTCTTACTCTGGCCTAAGGGTTAAGGTCTTAGACTCTTACTCTGGCCTAATGGTTAAGGTCTTAACTCTTACTCTAGCCTAATGGTCAAGGTCTAGACTCTTACTCTGGCCTAATGGTTAAGGTCTTAGACTCGTACTCTGGCCCAATGGTAAAGGTCTTAACTCTTACTCTGGCCGAATGGTTAAGGTCTTAACTCTTACTATGGCCTAATGGTTAAGGTCTAGACTCTTACTCTGGCCTAATGGTTAAGGTCCTAACTCTTACTCTGGCTTAATGGTTAAGGTCTTAGACTCTGACTCTAGCCTACTGGTTAAGGTCTTAGACTCTTACTCTGGCATAATGGTTAAGGTCTTAACTCGTACTCTGGCCTAATGGTTAAGGTCCTAACTCTTACTCTGGCCTAATGGATACGGTCTTAGACTCTTACTCTGGCCTAGTGGTTAAGTTCTTTGCTCTTACTCTGGCCTACTGGTTAAGGTCTTAGACTCTTACTCTGGCCTAATGGTTAAGGTCTTAAACTCTTACTCTGGCCTAATGGTTAAGGTCTTAACTCTTACTCTGGCCTAATGGTTAAGGTCTAGACTCTTACTCTGGCCTAATGGTTAAGGTCTTAACTCTTACTCTGGCCTAATGGTAAGGTCTAGACTCTTACTCTGGCCTAATGGTTAAGGTCTTCACTCTTACTCTGGTCTAATGGTTAGGTCTTAGACTCTTACTCTGGCCTACTGGTTAAGGTCTTTGCTCTTACTCTGGCCTACTGGTTAAGGTCTTAGACTCTTACTCTGGCCTAATGGTTAAGGTCTTAAACTCTTACTCTGGCCTAATGGTTAAGGTCTTAACTCTTACTCCGGCCTAATGGTTAAGGTCTTAGACGCTACTCTATCCTAATGGTTAAGGTCTTAACTCTTACTCTGGCTTACTGGTTAAGGTCTTAGACTCTTACTCTAGCCTAATGGTTAAGGTCTAGACTCTTACTCTGGCCTAATGGTTAAGGTCTTAACTCTTACTCTGGCCTAATGGTCAAGGTCTATACTCTTACTCTGGCCTAATGGTTAAGGTCTTAGAATCTTCCTTTGTCCTACTGGTTAAGGTCTTTGCTCTTACTCTGGCCTAATAGTTAAAGTCTTAGACTCGTATTCTGGCCCAATGGTAAAGGTCTTAACTCTTACTCTGGCCGAATGGTTAAGGTCTTAACTCTTACTCTGGCCTAATGGTTACGGTCTAGACTCTTACTCTGGCCTAATGGTTAAGGTTTTAACTCTTACTCTGGCCTAATGGTCAAGGTCTAGACTCTTACTCTGGCCTAATGGTTAAGGTCTTAACTCTTACTCTGGCTTAATGGTTAAGGTCTTAGACTCTGACTCTAGCCTACTGGTTAAGGTCTTAGACTCTTACTCTGGCCTAATGGTTAAGGTCTAGACTCTTACTCTGGCCTAATGGTTAAGGTCTTAACTCTTACTCTGGCCTAATGGTCAAGGTCTAGACTCTTACTCTGGCCTAATGGTTAAGGTCTTAACTCTTACTCTGGCCTAAGGGTTAAGGTCTTAGACTCTTACTCTGGCCTAATGGTAAAGGTCTTAACTCTTACTCTGGCCTAATGGTTAAGGTCCTAATTCTTACTCTGGCCTAATGGTTAAGGTCTAGACTCTCACTCTGGCCTAATGGTTAAGGTCTTAACTCTTACTCTGGCCTAATGGTTAAGGTCTTAGACTCTTCCTTTGTCCTACTGGTTAAGGTCTTTGCTCGTACTCTGGCCTAATGGTTAAGGTCTTAGACTCGTACTCTGGCCCAATGGTAAAGATCTTAACTCTTACTCTGGCCTAATGGTTAAGGTCTTAACTCTTACTCTGGCATAATGGTTAAGGTCTAGACTCTTACTCTGGCCTAATGGTTAAGGTCTTAACTCTTACTCTGGCCTAATGGTAAGGTCTAGACTCTTACTCTGGCCTAATGGTTAAGGTCTTCACTCTTACTCTGGCCTAATGGTTAAGGTCTAGACTCTTACTCTGGCCTAATGGTTAAGGTCTTATCTCCTACTCTGGCCTAATGGTTACGGTCTTAGATTCTACTCTAGCCTAATGGTTAAGGTCTTAGCTCTTACTCTGGCCTAATGGTAAGGTCTAGACTCTTACTCTGGCCTACTGGTTAAGGTCTTTGCTCTTACTCTGGCCTACTGGTTAAGGTCTTAGACTCTTACTCTGGCCTAATGGTTAAGGTCTTAAACTCTTACTCTGGCCTAATGGTTAAGGTCTTAACTCTTACTCCGGCCTAATGGTTAAGGTCTTAGACTCTTACTCTAGCCTAATGGTTAAGGTCTTAACTCTTACTCTGGACTAATGGTTAAGGTCTTAGACTCTTACTCTGGCCTAGTGGTTAAGGGCTTAACTCTTACTCTGGCTTAATGGTTAAGGTCTTAGACTCTTACTCTTGCCTAATGGATAAGGTCTAGACTCTTACTCTGGCCTAATGGGTAAGGTCTTAACTCTTACTCTGGCCTAATGGTCAAGGTCTAGACTCTTACTCTGGCCTAATGGTTAAGGTCTTAACTCTTACTCTGGCCTAAGGGTTAAGGTCTTAGACTCTTACTCTGGCCTAATGGTTAAGGTCTTAACTCTTACTCTAGCCTAATGGTCAAGGTCTTAACTCTTACTCTGGCCTAATGGTTAAGGTCTTAACTCTTACTCTGGCATAATGGTTAAGGTCTAGACTCTTACTCTGGCCTAATGGTTAAGGTCTAAACTCTTACTCTGGCCTAATGGTAAGGTCTAGACTCTTACTCTGGCCTAGTGGTTAAGGTCTTAAACTCTTACTCTGGCCTAATGGTTAAGGTCTTAGACTCTTACTCTGGCCTAGTGGTTAAGTTCTTTGCTCTTACTCTGGCCTACTGGTTAAGGTCTTAGACTCTTACTCTGGCCTAATGGTTAAGGTCTTAACTCTTACTCTGGCCTAATGGTCAAGGTCTAGACTCTTACTCTGGCCTAATGGTTAAGGTCTTAACTCTTACTCTGGCCTAATGGTTAAGGTCTAGACTCTTACTCTGGCCTAATGGTTAAGGTCTTAACTCTTACTCTGGCCTAATGGTAAGGTCTAGACTCTTACTCTGGCCTAATGGTTAAGGTCTTCACTCTTACTCTGGTCTAATGGTTAAGGTCTTAGACTCTTACTCTGGCCTAATGGTTAAGGTCTTAAATTCTTACTCTGGCCTAATGGTTAAGGTCTTAACTCTTACTCCGGCCTAATGGTTAAGGTCTTAGACGCTACTCTATCCTAATGGTTAAGGTCTTAACTCTTACTCTGGCTTAATGGTTAAGGTCTTAGACTCTTACTCTGGCCTAATGGTTAAGGTCTAGACTCTTACTCTGGCCTAATGGTTAAGGTCTTAACTCTTACTCTGGCCTAATGGTCAAGGTCTAGACTCTTACTCTGGCCTAATGGTTAAGGTCTTAACTCTTACTCTGGCTTAATGGTTAAAGTCTTAGACTCTGACTCTAGCCTACTGGTTAAGGTCTTAGACTCTTACTCTGGCCTAATGAATAAGGTCTAGACTCTTACTCTGGCCTAATGGTTAAGGTCTTAACTCTTACTCTGGCCTAATGGTCAAGGTCTAGACTCTTACTCTGGCCTAATGGTTAAGGTCTTAACTCTTACTCTGGCCTAAGGGTTAAGGTCTTAGACTCTTACTCTGGCCTAATGGTAAAGGTCTTAACTCTTACTCTGGCCTAATGGTTAAGGTCCTAATTCTTACTCTGGCCTAATGGTTAAGGTCTAGACTCTCACTCTGGCCTAATGGTTAAGGTCTTAACTCTTACTCTGGCCTAATGGTAAGGTCTAGACTCTTACTCTGGCCTACTGGTTAAGGTCTTAACTCTTACTCTGGCCTAATGGTAAGGTCTAGACTCTTACTCTGGCCTAATGGTAAGGTCTAGACTCTTACTCTGGCCTAATGGTTAAGGTCTTCACTCTTACTCTGGTCTAATGGTTAAGGTCTTAGACTCTTACTCTGGCCTACTGGTTAAGGTCTTTGCTCTTACTCTGGCCTACTGGTTAAGGTCTTAGACTCTTACTCTGGCCTAATGGTTAAGGTCTTAAACTCTTACTCTGGCCTAATGGTTAAGGTCTTAACTCTTACTCCGGCCTAATGGTTAAGGTCTTAGACTCTACTCTATCCTAATGGTTAAGGTCTTAGACTCTTACTCTAGCCCAATGGTTAAGGTCTTAACTCTTACTCTGGCCTAATGGTTAAGGTCTTAGACTCTTACTCTGGCCTAGTCGTTAAGGGCTTAACTCTTACTCTTGCTTAATGGTTAAGGTCTTAGACTCTTACTATGGCCTAATGGTTAAGGTCTAGACTCTTACTCTGGCCTAATGGTTAAGGTCTTAACTCTTACTCTGGCCTAATGGTCAAGGTCTAGACTCTTACTCTGGCCTAATGGTAAAGGTCTTAACTCTTACTCTGGCCGAATGGTTAAGGTCTTAACTCTTACTCTGGCCTAATGGTTAAGGTCTAGACTCTTACTCTGGCCTAATGGTTAAGGTCTTAACTCTTACTCTGGCCTAATGGTCAAGGTCTAGACTCTTACTCTGGCCTAATGGTTAAGGTCGTAACTCTTACTCTGGCTTAATGGTTAAGGTCTTAGACTCGGACTCTAGCCTACTGGTTAAGGTCTTAGACTCTTACTCTGGCCTAATGGTTAAGGTCTAGACTCTTACTCTGGCCTAATGGTTAAGGTCTTAACTCTTACTCTGGCCTAATGGTCAAGGTCTAGACTCTTACTCTGGCCTAATGGTTAAGGTCTTGACTCTTACTCTTGCCTAAGGGTTAAGGTCTTAGACTCTTCCTTTGTCCTACTGGTTAAGGTCTTTGCTCGTACTCTGGCCTAATGGTTAAGGTCTTAGACCCGTACTCTGGCCCAATGGTAAAGGTCTTAACTCTTACTCTGGCCTAATGGTTAAGGTCTTAACTCTTACTCTGGCCTAATAGTTAAGGTCTAGACTCTTACTCTGGCCTAATGGTTAAGGTCTTAGACTCTTACTCTGGCCTAATGGTAAGGTCTAGACTCTTACTCTGGCCTAATGGTTAAGGTCTTCACTCTTACTCTGGCCTAATGGTTAAGGTCTAGACTCTTACTCTGGCCTAATGGTTAAGGTCTTATCTCCTACTCTGGCCTAATGGTTACGGTCTTAGATTCTACTCTAGCCTAATAGTTAAGGTCTTAGCTCTTACTCTGGCCTAATGGTAAGGTCTAGACTCTTACTCTGGCCTACTGGTTAAGGTCTTTGCTCTTACTCTGGCCTACTGGTTAAGGTCTTAGACTCTTACTCTGGCCTAATGGTTAAGGTCTTAAACTCTTACTCTGGCCTAATGGTTAAGGTCTTAACTCTTACTCCGGCCTAATGGTTAAGGTCTTAGACTCTACTCTATCCTAATGGTTAAGGTCTTAACTCTTACTCTGGCCTAATGGTTAAGGTCTTAGACTCTTACTCTGGCCTAATGGTTAAGGTCTTAGACTCTAACTCTGGCCTAATGGATAAGGTCTAGACTCTTACTCTGGCCTAATGGGTAAGGTCTTAACTCTTACTCTGGCCTAATGGTCAAGGTCTAGACTCTTACTCTGGCCTAATGGTTAAGGTCTTAACTCTTACTCTGGCCTAAGGGTTAAGGTCTTAGACTCTTACTCTGGCCTAATGGTTAAGGTCTTAGACTCTTCATTTGTCCTACTGGTTAAGTTCTTTGCTCTTACTCTGGCCTAATACTTAAGGTCATAGACTCGTACTCTGGCCCAATGGTAAAGGTCTTAACTCTTACTCTGGCCGAATGGTTAAGGTCTTAACTCTTACTCTGACCTAATGGTTAAGGTCTAGACTCTTACTCTGGCCTAATGGTTAAGGTCTTAACTCTTACTCTGGCCTAATGGTCAAGGTCTAGACTCTTACTCTGGCATAATGGTTAAGGTCTTATCTCGTACTCTGGCCTAATGGTTAAGGTCCTAACTCTTACTCTGGCTTAATGGTTAAGGTCTTAGACTCTTACTCTGGCCTAGTGGTTAAGGTCTTAGACTCTTCCTTTGTCCTACTGGTTAAGGTATTTGCTCTTACTCTGGCATAATGGTTAAGGTCTTAGACTCGTACTCTGGCCCAATGGTAAAGGTCTTAACTCTTACTCTGGCCGAATGGTTAAGGTCTTAACTCTTACTATGGCCTAATGGTTAAGGTCTAGACTCTTACTCTGGCCTAATGGTTAAGGTCTTAACTCTTACTCTGGCCTAATGGTCAAGGTCTAGACTCTTACTCTGGCCTAATGGTTATGTTCTTAACTCTTACTCTGGCTTAATGGTTAAGGTCTTAGACTCTGACTCTAGCCTACTGGTTAAGGTCTTAGACTCTAACTCCGGCATAATGGTTAAGGTGTTAGACTCTTACTCTGGCATAATGGTTAAGGTCTTAACTCGTACTCTGGCCTAATGGTTAAGGTCTAGACTCTTACTCTGGCCTAATGGTTAAGGTCTTAACTCTTACTCTGGCCTAATGGTAAGGTCTAGACTCTTACTCTGGCCTAATGGTTAAGGTCTTCACTCTTACTCTGGCCTAATGGTTAAGGTCTTAGACACTTACTCTGGCCTACTGGTTAAGGTCTTTGCTCTTACTCTGGCCTATTGGTTAAGGTCTTAGACTCCTACTATGGCCTTATGATTAAGGGCTTAGACTCTTACTCTGGCCTACTGGTTAAGGTCTTAGACTCTTACTCTGGACTACTGGTTAAGGTCTTTGCTCTTACTCTGGCCTATTGGTTAAGGTCTTAGACTCCTACTATGGCCTTATGATTAAGGTCTTAGACTCTTACTCTGGCCTAATGGTTAAGGTCTAGACTCTTACTCTGGACTAATGGTTAAGGTCTTAACTCTTACTCTGGCCTAATGGTTAAGGTCTTTGCTCTTACTCTGGCTTATTGGTTAAGGTCTTAGGCTCCTACTATGGCCTTATGGTTAAGGTCTTAGACTCTTACTCTGGCCTAATGGTTAAGGTCTAGACTCTTACTCTGGCCTAATGGTTAAGGTCTTAAACTCTTACTCTGGCCTAATGGTTAAGGTCTTAAACTCTTACTCTGGCCTAATGATTAAGGTCTTAACTCTTACTCTGGCCTAATGGTTATGGTCTTAGACTCGTACTCTGGCCCAATGGTAAAGGTCTTAACTCTTACTCTGGCCTAATGGTTAAGGTCTTAACTCTTACTCTGGCCTAATGGTTAAGGTCTAGACTCTTACTCTGGCCTAATGGTTAAGGTCTTAACTCTTACTCTGGCCTAATGGTAAGGTCTAGACTCTTACTCTGGCCTAATGGTTAAGGTCTTCACTCTTACTCTGGTCTAATGGTTAAGGTCTTAGACTCTTACTCTGGCCTACTGGTTAAGGTCTTTGCTCTTACTCTGGCCTACTAGTTAAGGTCTTAGACTCTTACTCTGGTCTAATGGTTAAGGTCTTAACTCTTACTCTGGCCGAATGGTTAAGGTCTTAACTCTTACTCTGGCCTAATGGTTAAGGTCTAGACTCTTACTCTGGCCTAATGGTTAAGGTCTTAACTCTTACTCTGGCCTAATGGTCAAGGTCTAGACTCTTACTCTGGCCTAATGGTTAAGGTCTTAACTCTTACTCCGGCCTAATGGTTAAGGTCTTAGACTCTACTCTATCCTAATGGTTAAGGTCTTAACTCTTACTCTGGCCTAATGGTTAAGGTCTTAGACTCTTACTCTGGCCTAATGGTTAAGGTCTTAGACTCTTACTCTAGCCTAATGGTTAAGGTCTTAACTCTTACTCTGGCCTAATGGTTAAGGTCTTAGACTCTTACTCTGGCCTAGTGGTTAAGGGCTTAACTCTTACTCTGGCTTAATGGTTAAGGTCTTAGACTCTTACTCTGGCCTAATGGTTAAGGTCTAGACTCTTACTCTGGCCTAATGGTTAAGGTCTTAACTCTTACTCTGGCCTAATGGTCAAGGTCTAGACTCTTACTCTATCCTAATGGTTAAGGTCTTAACTCTTACTCTGGCCTAATGGTTAAGGTCTAGACTCTTACTCTGGCCTAAGGGTTAAGGTCTTAGACTCTTACTCTGGCCTAATGGTTAAGGTCTTAGATTCTTCCTTTGTCCTACTGGTTAAGGTCTTTGCTCTTACTTTGGCCTAATAGTTAAGGTCTTAGACTCGTACTCTGGCCCAATGGTAAAGGTCTTAACTCTTACTCTGGCCGAATGGTTAAGGTCTTAACTCTTACTCTGGCCAAATGGTTAAGGTCTAGACTCTTACTCTGGCCTAATGGTTAAGGTCTTAACTCTTACTCTGGCCTAATGGTCAAGGTCTAGACTCTTACTCTGGCATAATGGTTAAGGTCTTAACTCGTACTCTGGCCTAATGGTTAAGGTCCTAACTCTTACTCTGGCCTAATGGTTAAGGTCTTAGACACTTACTCTGGCCTACTGGTTAAGGTCTTTGCTCTTACTCTGGCCTATTGGTTAAGGTCTTAGACTCCTACTATGGCCTTATGATTAAGGTCTTAGACTCTTACTCTGGCCTAATGGTTAAGGTCTAGACTCTTACTCTGGCCTAATGGTTAAGGTCGTATCTCTTACTCTGGCCTAATGGTTACAGTCTTAGACTCCACTCTAGCCTAATGGTTAAGGTCTTAGCTCTTACTCTGGCCTAATGGTTAAGGTGTTAACTTTTACTCTGGCCTAATGGTTAAGGTCTTAGACTCTTACTCTGGCCTAGTGGTTAAGGTCTTAACTCTTACTTTGGCTTAATGGTTAAGGTCTTAGACTCTGACTCTGGTCTACTGGTTAAGGTCTTAGACTCTTACTCTGGCCTAATGGTTAAGGTCCTAACTCTTACTCTGGCCTATTGGTTAAGGTCTTAACTCTTACTCTGGCCTAATGATTAAGGTCTTAACTCTTACTCTGGCCTAATGGTTAAGGTCTTAACTCTTACTCTGGCCTAATGGTTAAGGTCTAGACTCTTACTCTGGCCTAATGGTTAAGGTCTTGACTCTTACTCTGGCCTTATGGTTAAGGTCTTTGCTCTTAGTCTGGCCTAATGGTTAAGGTCTTAGACTCGTACTCTGGCCTAATGGTTAAGGTCTTAACTCTTACTCTGGCCTATTGATTAAGGTCTTAGACTCTAACTCTGGCCTAATGGTAAGGTCTAGACTCTTACTCTGGCCTAATGTTTAAGGTCTTAAACTCTTACTCTGGCCTAATGGTTAAGGTCTTAAACTCTTACTCTGGCCTAATGATTAAGGTCTTAACTCTTACTCTGGCCTAGTGGTTAAGGTCTTAGACTCTTACTCTGGCCTAATGGTTAAGGTCTTAGACTCTTACTCTAGCCTAATGATTAAGGTCTTAACTCTTACTCTGGCCTAAGGGTTAAGGTCTTAGACTCTTACTCTGGCCTAATGGTTAAGATCTTAGACTCTTCCTTTGTCCTACTGGTTAAGGTCTTTACTCTTACTCTGGCCTAATGGTTAAGGTCTTAGACTCGTACCCTGGCCAAATGGTAAAGGTCTTAACTCTTACTCTGGCCTAATGGTTAAGGTCTTAACTCTTACTCTGGCCTAATGGTGAAGGTCTAGACTCTTACTCTGGCCTAATGGTTAAGGTCTTAGACTCTGACTCTAGCCTACTGGTTCAGGTCTTAGACTCTTACTCTGGAGTAATGGTTAAGGTGTTAGACTCTTACTCTGGCATAATGGTTAAGGTCTTAGACTCTTACTCTAGCCTAATGGTTAAGGTCTTAACTCCTACTCTGGCCTAATGGTTAAGGTCTTAGACTCTTCCTTTGTCCTACTGGTTAAGGTCTTTGCTCTTACTCTGGCCTAATGGTTAAGGTCTTAGACTTGTACCCTGGACCAATGGTAAAGGTCTTAACTCTTACTCTGGCCTAGGGTTAAGGTCTTAACTCTTACTCTGGCCTAATGGTTAAGGTCTAGACTCTTACTCTGGCCTAATGGTTAAGGTCTAGACTCTTACTCTGGCCTAATGGTTAAGGTCTTAACTCTTACTCTGGCCTAATGGTCAAGGTCTAGTCTCTTACTCTGGCCTAATGGTTAAGGTCTTAGACTCTGACTCTAGCCTACTGGTTAAGGTCTTTGCTCTTACTCTTGCCTACTGGTTAAGGTCTTAGACTCTTACTCTGGCCTAATGGTTAAGGTCCGAACTCTTACTCTGGCCTATTGGTTCAGGTCTTAACTCTTACTTTGGCTTAATGGTTAAGGTCTTAACTCTTACTCTGGCCTACTGGTTAAGGTCTTTACTCTTACTCTGGCCTAATGGTTAAGGTCTAGACTCTTACTATAGCCTAATGGTTAAGGTCTTAACTCTTACTCTGGCCTAATGGTTAAGGTCTAGACTCTTACTCTGGCCTAATGGTTAAGGTCTTATCTCCTACTCTGGCCTAATGGTTACGGTCTTAGATTCTACTCTAGCCTAATGGTTAAGGTCTTGGCTCTTACTCTGGCCTAATGGTAAGGTCTAGACTCTTACTCTGGCCTAATGGTTAAGGTCTTAAACTCTTACTCTGGCCTAATGGTTAAGGTCTTAAACTCTTACTCTGGCCTAGTGATTAATGTCTTAACTCTTACTCCGGCCTAATGGTTATGGTCTTAGACTCAACTCTATCCTAATGGTTAAGGTCTTAACTCTTACTCTGGCCTAATGGTTAAGGTCTTAACTCTTACTCTGGCCTAATGGTTAAGGTCTTAGACTCTTACTCTGGCCTAATGGTTAAGGTCTTAGACTCTTCCTTTGTCCTACTGGTTAAGGTCTTTGCTCTTACTCTGGCCCACTGGTAAAGGTCTTAACTCTTACTCTGGCCTAATGGTTGAGGTCTTTGCTCTTACTCTGGCCTAATGGTTAAGGTCTTAGACTCGTACTCTGGCCTAATGGTTAAGGTCTTAACTCTTACTCTGGCCTATTGATTAAGGTCTTAGACTCTAACTCTGGCCTAATGGTAAGGTCTTAACTCTTACTCTGGCCTAAGGGTTAAGGTCTTAGACTCTTACTCTGGCCTAATTGTTAAGGTCTTAGACTCGTACCCTGGCCCAATGGTAAAGGTCTTAACTCTTACTCTGGCCTAATTGTTAAGGTCTTAACTCTTACTCTGGCCTAATGGTTAAGGTCTAGACTCTTACTCTGGCCTAATGGTTAAGGTCTACACTCTTACTCTGGCCTAATGGTTAAGGTCTTAACACTTACTCTGGCTTAATGGTTAAGGTCTTAGACTCTTACTCTAGCCTAATGGTTAAGGTCTTAACTCTTACTCTGGCCTAATGGTTAAGGTCTTAGACTCTTACTCTGGCCTAGTGGTTAAGGGATTAACTCTTACTCTGGCTTAATGGTTAAGGTCTTAGACTCTTACTCTGGCCTAATGGTTAAGGTCTTAACTCTTACTCTGGCCTAATGGTTAATGTAGGAGAGTGGAATCTGACTAATGGTTGCCCCCAACTTTTTGCCTGGTATTTAAGTGGTTTTTGACTAGTCTGGCTGGGATCCTGCTATCCAGGACCCCAGCCTATCTGCTTTCTCCCTAAAACTGTTGTGAGTACTCTAGGTACAAACATAATTGGATGCTGGGCATGCCCTTCCAGTCCCTTGTAGATGGTACCCTAGGTACCCAGGGCATGGGTCCCCCAGTAGGCCTACCAGGGCTGCAGCACTTATTGTGCCACCCTGGGACAGCCACCCAAACTGACACCACCAGGCCACTACTGTAGCCTGGGTAAGGTGGTGCTAGCACCCCTTACAGGGACGTAGGTACCCTATGTCCCATACCCTTACAACACATATACTCTCATAGGTCACCCCTATGGCAGGCCCTGGTAATCCTACAGGGCTGGGTGCTGAGGTATGTGTGAGGGGGGACCCCTACATGAGTAGGACCTCTCTGCAACCTTCGTAACACCGTTACTAGGTTGTTTGTAGTGTAGCCATACCATATACTCTACCGCATTATAAGTTATTGCGTCATCGCTGTAACTTGGGACTGGCTACACAGAACCATATCGTGTTTGGTGTCAAACATGAAGGAATCATACCCCCAGTCCAGCCATGGGCATGGGGGCACGATTCCCCCTTGCTAGGAGGGTGATATGGGAAAAGCGGTATATTTTGGAAACCAATTTAAAAGTGCACATGTACCACAAAATGGCTACTGTTCGCCACCTACACGACTCTGGCTGGCTGTTGCTGGGGAAAACCCCAGCCTCGCCATCTGGACAATAGGGCTCCTGTGGCAGGGAGGTGCCAGCACCTCCCCAGACAGGATATGTGGATTGGAACAGGGTGGGTGCACCAAAAGTCCATTCAGAGTTGCACGTAGGCAGCTGCAGAGCCCCAATTCTGCATACACCGCCTGGAACCGGTTCAGGGGCATCCTGCCCCTCGCCCAGGCGGGAAACACACAAAGGGGAGTGGGTGTAGCCACCCTTTCCCGCCTCTACTCTGATTGGTAGGCTCTATTTTGGACCATCCCCTAATCTTGGGGATATATGGGAATAACTTTGCCCTAGAGCCTTAGATTCGTACAGGACTTCACAGAACTGACCTTCGACGAGCTGCTGCCCAGCTGACTGAAGAAATCTCCCTTGGGATAAAGGAGTTATCCCCCTGCTTGGCAGGCACCTAAAAGACTACAAGATACCCGGTTGGGACTTCGTTGCTCTCACGACCTTCGACGCCTTCCAGCAACCTCGAGGTGGGTCTCCAGTGCATCCCAGCGTCCTGTGAGTGTGCCCAGCAAGTCTGAGCACCCTGGACCACGTGGGTGTCGAGATCCCCGCATACCCCGAGACACCGGCCACCTCTTGTCCAGCACACGACCCCGACCAGTGGGGAAGTTGTGCTTTGGCCCATTCTTGAGCCAACCTTCAAGCAGCATTTGTGCCGACTCTCAGCTCTCTGGCCCGCTCCGGTGGCCCGTGGGAGCCCTTTTACGCACTCCATTTTGCTGCCTTCCGCGGTCCCTTGTCCCTCGACTTGTGGGCCTTGACGGAGGACAAACTTCCTTTCTAAGAGTTCCCCTGGTTGCTCCAGGCCTGCTCTACGCTCCCTGCAAAGGAGAGCACCCTCAGACCTCGTGGGTCTGCACCAACAGCTGCTTTGTTCATCTTGCGTGGGTTGCGGTTGCCAATGCTTAGTGGATCCAATCGGGACACTAACACCGCAGCGACCCTCAGCCGACGTGGGACAGTCGCCCTCCAGAAGCTGGCCTTCCTTGAAGCCTCCCGGAGCCCGTGACTGCAGAGCCCAGCTGTACCTTCCACACCTGAAGCACCCGACATCCACGAGCTCCTTCCTGTGAGCTCCCTGGTCACTGTACTGTGACCCAGACTCTGTCCCCTCTGCTTTCAGGTTCATCTTTGTCTTTTCTTCAACTTTAATCTTCACGACTTCAGCGACACTTCCAGCTAGCAGCAGTTTGGACTCCTTTTCCATAGAAAATCAGCCCGCGACCCGACACCAGAATCGACCTATGCACCCGGCTTCCCTGGGGCAGGTAACAGTGGTACTTCGGTACTCCCGTGGTGGTGGGCTCTCCAAAGCCTTAAGTCTCAAGCCTTAACTTTGTACTGTTGTTAGAAGTGTCCTTAAACCTTAATTATTCAACCGCGACATTCTCCATAGGCTAACATTGCGATCCCGACAGCAGCTTCTCGCACTGCACACGCCTCCCGTGGGTCCCCTTCCTCTTAACTGTGGGTGGATTCTTAAGGGGCCAGCGATCCTGAATGCCCTAGGCATTGCCTGTAGAATTGTCGTGGTTCTTATACCACTATTTTAGTATATGGTTTGGTTCCCCCCTGGGGCCCATTGATTTCTGTGCTATTTATTGTGTTTATAAATGCTTGTTTGAATTGTAACTTTGCCACTAGCCACATAAAGTGACTGTGGGATTCTGTCTAGAATAAATACATATATTTTATATATATACCTGTGTGGGCTACTCTTTCATTTGGTTATTCAAGAGGTTATTATGGTAAACCAATAAGCTTAACACTCCTTCAAGACTTAGCCTGAAGGCTGCTCTCCACAGCTACCACTAGGATAGCTTTCTTTAAAGGTTGTCTTAAACCTACCATCAATAGGAGTCGAATTGGACTGGTGCAAGGTGTCCCTATAACTAGGAACAGCATATGCCAGGCCAACTTCTCACATTGGTGTGCAGCGGTTGGATTCAAGCTTGCCATTGTTTTACCAGATAACACATTGAATTTCTAAAGTGAAAGCCACAAGGTACCAAAGGTACATATAAATTCAAGCTAGAATACAATAAGTTCTACTGAACTTGGAGTTGTGTGTAGAGGGTCTAGCACACCTTGACTACAACTCAAGAGAGGGTTCAGTAGGCCACACTTAGTGTAGGTAGATACATCACTACACTAAACATGTCTTCAAGTGGCACTAAGGCTATGGAAGGACCCCAGAGGGTCCCAGTAGATAAGTATGATAATTTCACCTTTGCTGAGCTCAGGGAAATGTGCACCCTTAGGAGACTGAAGACAGAAAGAGGTGCCAACACAAAACGTCTCAAAGAGATCCTGCTCATAGCAGACTTTATGGAGTCCATAGGATCCAGAGGGACGGACAACGTGGGTGGGCACCCCTCAGAAGAGGACACTCCCAGAGTGGAATCTGAAGAGGAACAGGAAGAGGATGAAAATCCTGACCTGGAAGACACAAACCACTCACAGCATGGAGGTGATGGCCCAAGAGGCACTCCCTCCACCCTTAAAAGGAGAGTGGTGGACCCCAGAAGGAACAGATCCCCCTCAGTGGGATCCAACCATTCTAGGGGATCCAAAGGGTCCTCTGCCTCTTCTCAGAGAAGAGAAACCTCTCATGAGAGGAAATGCAGACTGATCAAATTTGAGCAGGCTAAGCTTGAGCTTAAGAGAGAACAGTTAGCATTGGACAGGGAAACCCTGGAGCTTCAGAAAGCTTCAAGAAAGTGGGGTCTAGAGATCCCTGGTGGCAGTAAGGAAACCCCTAGAGTTAGAGAGAAAGTCCCTGACAATAGGAACCTCCACAAGATTGTGCCCCCCTATCAGAATGGGGATGATATCCACAAATGGATATCTGCTCTTGAAAGGGCCTGTAGAGTACAGAGGGTCCCTGTAGAGCAGTGGGCAGCAATCCTGTGGCTCTCCTTTTCAGATAAAGGGAGAGACAAGCTCCTCTCTGTAAGAGAAGAGGATGCTGATGATTATTATATCCTGAAAGATGCTTTAATAGATGGGTTTGGCTTAACCACTGATCAATACAGACTTAAGTTCAGAGACACCCAGAAAGCACAAAATCAGGATTGGGTAGACTTTGTGGATTGTGCAACCAAGGCACTGGAAGGTTGGTTAAATGGCAGTAAAGTTAATGATTATCAAGGATTGTATAATCTCATTATGAGGGAGCAGATTCTTAATAATTGTCAGAACCAACTTTTACACCAGCACCTGGTGGACTCTGATCTGACCTCTCCCCAAGAATTGGGAAAGAAGGCAGACAAATGGGTCAGAACCAGGATCAGGCCTAAGAACCAAGTTGGTGACCAGAAGAAGGATTCCACTAAGCCCAAAGAGAAAGGTGGGGATGATAAACAAGAAAAGTCATCTGAAGGGCCCCAACAAACCAGTGCTGGGGGTGGGTCCCAAAATCCTTCCTCTAATAACAAGAAACCCTATTGCCATGTCTGTAAGAAACCTGGCCACTGGAAAACTGACTCCAGCTGTCCTAAAAATGGCAATAAAGAAAATGTTCCTCCAAAACCTGCTCCAACACCTCCTGTTACTACTAGTAGTAATCCCCCAGGTGGTGGGAGTGCACCCAAAAACTTAGTTGGGTTCTCTTTGGGGACACCAGTGGACTCTGGCCTAGCCAGGTCCCCTGCATTAGCAACTATGGTCTGTGATGGTGGCATGGGGTTTGCCAACTTTACCATGAGCCCCAGTATTCTGGGCAGGTACAGACAAGAACCAATAATCAATGGTCAGCAGGCTGTGGCCTATAAGGACACAGGGGCCAGTGTCACCATGGTGACCAAGAGGCTAGTGCCCCTAGATCAGCTTTTACCTGGGTTTAGCTATCAGGTGACCAACATTGATGGAATCAGGAAAGATCATCCCATGGCAGTGATAAATCTCAGCTGGGGAGGAGTCACTGGCCCCAAGAGAGTGGCAGTGTCCCCAAACTTGCCTGTAGATTGTTTACTGGGGAATGATCTAGAAATCTCAGCCTGGGCTGAGGTTGACCACAAGGCCCATTTGAAAATGGTAGGAATTCCTGAGAGAGTGGATGAGACCCTGAGGGCCTCACCTCCACCCCAGGAGAAAATAGAAAGAGTGAAGCCTGAAACTATGGATCACTCTACACAAACAGAGAGCATAGGGGGGGAAGAGCAGTCTTCCCCCCACCAGACTACAGGTAAAGGGCAAGTTTCTCAGGGAACTGACCCTGCCCCTTGTGAAGTAACTGCCCCAGAAGTGGACAGGCTTGGCCTGCCCACCTCTCTGATGGCAGGGGATCCTTCCAAGGTGGTACCCAGTCTGGAGCAGGTATCCTGCCCCTCTCTACCCTGCCTCAGTCAGCCCAGGGCTGCAGAGGTCAGGGAGGCCAGTGGACCCTTACTGGGCCCCTGTCCAGAGGAACCCCCTCATCAAGAGATTAGGGACACCCAGCAGAGTAGTTTCAGCCAGGTGAATATTCCTCTACAAACTGAGGGATCCCCCTTACCCCTAGGTATAGGCACCCCTCAAATGGATGTTGTTGAGCACAGGGAAACCTGGGGCCTAGCTGCCCCAAACCTTCCAGTGCCCTCCACTATTCCAGCCAAAGGGATCCAACCCCCAGCTGTAGGCAGCCAGAGGTTGACCCTTAGGGCCAGATATGACACCGTCCTGGGCAGAAAGGCTTCCATAGTGGCCAGTGATCTGAGGAGGTTGAGACCAACCCAAGTAGGGTCTCACTTCCAGACTCAGACACCCCACCAGCCCACCTCTGACCCAAAAACCAATACAGGTAATTTCCCTAGACTTTGGAGAAACTCTAGAACCCCTTGGGGTAGGATTTCCCAAGTGGACCATGACACAGGGAGCAACCATGTTAGTACAGGTTCTTCCTTATATGGCCACTCAGGAAATAAAGGCTTATCTGGACAAGGTTAGCCTTATCTCCTTTCGTTTGGGGGGGGGTTATGTAGGAGAGTGGAATCTGACTAATGGTTGCCCCCAACTTTTTGCCTGGTATTTAAGTGGTTTTTGACTAGTCTGGCTGGGATCCTGCTATCCAGGACCCCAGCCTATCTGCTTTCTCCCTAAAACTGTTGTGAGTACTCTAGGTACAAACATAATTGGATGCTGGGCATGCCCTTCCAGTCCCTTGTAGATGGTACCCTAGGTACCCAGGGCATGGGTCCCCCAGTAGGCCTACCAGGGCTGCAGCACTTATTGTGCCACCCTGGGACAGCCACCCAAACTGACACCACCAGGCCACTACTGTAGCCTGGGTAAGGTGGTGCTAGCACCCCTTACAGGGACGTAGGTACCCTATGTCCCATACCCTTACAACACATATACTCTCATAGGTCACCCCTATGGCAGGCCCTGGTAATCCTACAGGGCTGGGTGCTGAGGTATGTGTGAGGGGGGACCCCTACATGAGTAGGACCTCTCTGCAACCTTCGTAACACCGTTACTGGGTTGTTTGTAGTGTAGCCATACCATATACTCTACCGCATTATAAGTTATTGCGTCATCGCTGTAACTTGGGACTGGCTACACAGAACCATATCGTGTTTGGTGTCAAACATGAAGGAATCATACCCCCAGTCCAGCCATGGGCATGGGGGCACGATTCCCCCTTGCTAGGAGGGTGATATGGGAAAAGCGGTATATTTTGGAAACCAATTTAAAAGTGCACATGTACCACAAAATGGCTACTGTTCGCCACCTACACGACTCTGGCTGGCTGTTGCTGGGGAAAACCCCAGCCTCGCCATCTGGACAATAGGGCCCCTGTGGCAGGGAGGTGCCAGCACCTCCCCAGACAGGATATGTGGATTGGAACAGGGTGGGTGCACCAAAAGTCCATTCAGAGTTGCACGTAGGCAGCTGCAGAGCCCCAATTCTGCATACACCGCCTGGAACCGGTTCAGGGGCATCCTGCCCCTCGCCCAGGCGGGAAACACACAAAGGGGAGTGGGTGTAGCCACCCTTTCCCGCCTCTACTCTGATTGGTAGGCTCTATTTTGGACCATCCCCTAATCTTGGGGATATATGGGAATAACTTTGCCCTAGAGCCTTAGATTCGTACAGGACTTCACAGAACTGACCTTCGACGAGCTGCTGCCCAGCTGACTGAAGAAATCTCCCTTGGGATAAAGGAGTTATCCCCCTGCTTGGCAGGCACCTAAAAGACTACAAGATACCCGGTTGGGACTTCGTTGCTCTCACGACCTTCGACGCCTTCCAGCAACCTCGAGGTGGGTCTCCAGTGCATCCCAGCGTCCTGTGAGTGTGCCCAGCAAGTCTGAGCACCCTGGACCACGTGGGTGTCGAGATCCCCGCATACCCCGAGACACCGGCCACCTCTTGTCCAGCACACGACCCCGACCAGTGGGGAAGTTGTGCTTTGGCTCATTCTTGAGCCAACCTTCAAGCAGCATTTGTGCCGACTCTCAGCTCTCTGGCCCGCTCCGGTGGCCCGTGGGAGCCCTTTTACGCACTCCATTTTGCTGCCTTCCGCGGTCCCTTGTCCCTCGACTTGTGGGCCTTGACGGAGGACAAACTTCCTTTCTAAGAGTTCCCCTGGTTGCTCCAGGCCTGCTCTACGCTCCCTGCAAAGGAGAGCACCCTCAGACCTCGTGGGTCTGCACCAACAGCTGCTTTGTTCATCTTGCGTGGGTTGCGGTTGCCAATGCTTAGTGGATCCAATCGGGACACTAACACCGCAGCGACCCTCAGCCGACGTGGGACAGTCGCCCTCCAGAAGCTGGCCTTCCTTGAAGCCTCCCGGAGCCCGTGACTGCAGAGCCCAGCTGTACCTTCCACACCTGAAGCACCCGACATCCACGAGCTCCTTCCTGTGAGCTCCCTGGTCACTGTACTGTGACCCAGACTCTGTCCCCTCTGCTTTCAGGTTCATCTTTGTCTTTTCTTCAACTTTAATCTTCACGACTTCAGCGACACTTCCAGCTAGCAGCAGTTTGGACTCCTTTTCCATAGAAAATCAGCCCGCGACCCGACACCAGAATCGACCTATGCACCCGGCTTCCCTGGGGCAGGTAACAGTGGTACTTCGGTACTCCCGTGGTGGTGGGCTCTCCAAAGCCTTAAGTCTCAAGCCTTAACTTTGTACTGTTGTTAGAAGTGTCCTTAAACCTTAATTATTCAACCGCGACATTCTCCATAGGCTAACATTGCGATCCCGACAGCAGCTTCTCGCACTGCACACGCCTCCCGTGGGTCCCCTTCCTCTTAACTGTGGGTGGATTCTTAAGGGGCCAGCGATCCTGAATGCCCTAGGCATTGCCTGTAGAATTGTCGTGGTTCTTATACCACTATTTTAGTATATGGTTTGGTTCCCCCCTGGGGCCCATTGATTTCTGTGCTATTTATTGTGTTTATAAATGCTTGTTTGAATTGTAACTTTGCCACTAGCCACATAAAGTGACTGTGGGATTCTGTCTAGAATAAATACATATATTTTATATATATACCTGTGTGGGCTACTCTTTCATTTGGTTATTCAAGAGGTTATTATGGTAAACCAATAAGCTTAACACTCCTTCAAGACTTAGCCTGAAGGCTGCTCTCCACAGCTACCACTAGGATAGCTTTCTTTAAAGGTTGTCTTAAACCTACCATCAATAGGAGTCGAATTGGACTGGTGCAAGGTGTCCCTATAACTAGGAACAGCATATGCCAGGCCAACTTCTCACAGTTAAGGTCTTAGACTCTTCCTTTGTCCTACTGGTTAAGGTCTTTGCTCTTACTCTGGCCTAATGGTTAAGGTCTTAGACTCGTACCCTGGCCCAATGGTAAAGGTCTTAACTCTTACTCTGGCCTAATGGTTAAGGTCTTAACTCTTACTCTGGCCTAATGGTTAAGGTCGAGACTCTTACTCTGGCCTAATGGTTAAGGTCTTAACTCTTACTCTGGCCTAATGGTTAAGGTCTTAATTCTTAATCTGGCTTAATGGTTAAGGTCTTAGACTCTGACTCTAGCCTACTGGTTAAGGTCTTAGACTCTTACTCTGGCCTAATGGTTAAGGTCCTAACTCTTACTCTGGCCTATTGGTTACGGTCCTAACTCTTACTTTGGCTTAATGGTTAAGGTCTTAACTCCTACTCTGGCCTACTGGTTAAGGTCTTTACTCTTACTCTGGCCTAATGGTTAAGGTCTAGACTCTTACTATAGCCTAATGGTTAAGGTCTTAACTCTTACTCTGGCCTAATGGTTAAGGTCTAGACTCTTACTCTGGCCTAATGGTTAATGTCTTATCTCCTACTCTGGCCTAATGGTTACACTCTTAGATTCTACTCTAGCCTAATGGTTAAGCTCTTACTCTAGCCTAATGGTTAAGGTCTTAGACTCTTACTCTGGCCTAATGGTTAAGGTCTTAGACTCTTACTCTGGCCTAATGGTTAAGGTCTTAGACTCTTACTCTGGCCTATTGGTTAAGGGCTCAACTCTTACTCTGGCCTAATGGTTAAGGTCTTAGACTCTTACTCTGGCCTAATGGTTAAGGTCTAGACTCTTACTCTGACCTAATGGTTAAGGTCTTAACTCTTACTCTGGCCTAATGGTCAAGGTCTAGACTCTTACTCTGGCCTAATGGTTAAGGTCTTAACTCTTACTCTGGCTTAATGGTTAATGTCTTAGACTCTGACTCTAGCCTACTGGTTAAGGTCTTTGCTCTTACTCTGGCCTACTGGTTAAGGTCTTAGACTCTTACTCTGGTCTAATGGTTAAGGTCCTAACTCTTACTCTGGCCTAGTGGTTAAGGTCTTAACTCTTACTCTGGCCTAATGGTTAAGGTCTTAAACTCTTACTCTGGCCTACTGGTTAAGGTCTTAGACTCTAACTCTGGCCTAATGGTAAGGTCTAGACTCTTACTCTGGCCTAATGGTAAGGTCTAGACTCTTACTCTAGCCTAATGGTTAAGGTCTTATCTCTTACGCTGGCCTAATGGTTAAGGTCTTAGACACTTACTCTGGCCTACTGGTTAAGGTCTTTGCTCTTACTCTGGCCTATTGGTTAAGGTCTTAGGCTCCTACTATGACCTTATGGTTAAGGTCTTAGGCTCTTACTCTGGCCTAATGGTTAAAGTCTTGACTCTTACTCTGGCCTTATGGTTAAGGTCTTTGCTCTTACTCTGGCCTAATGGTTAAGGTCTTAGACTCGTACTCTGGCCCAATGGTAAAGGTCTTAACTCTTACTCTGGCCTAATGGTTAAGGTCTTAACTCTTACTCTTTCCTAATGGTTAAGGTCTTGACTCTTACTCTGGCCTAAAGGTTAAGGTCTAAGACTCTTACTCTGGCCTAATGGTTAAGGTCTTAACTCTTACTCTGGCCTAATGGTTAAGGTCTTAGACTCTAACTCTGGCCTAATGGTAAGGTCTAGACTCTTCCTTTGTCCTACTGGTTAAGGTCTTTGCTCTTACTCTGGCCTAATGGTTAAGGTCTTAGACTCGTACTCTGGCCTAATGGTTAAGGTCTTAGACTCTTACTCTGGCCTAATGGTTAAGGTCTAGACTCTTACTCTGACCTTATGGTTAAGGTCTTAACTCTTACTCTGGCCTAATGGTTAAGGTCTTTGCTCTTACTCTGGACTATTGGTTAAGGTCTTAGGCTCCTACTATGGCCTTATGGTTAAGGTCTTAGACTCTTATTCTGGCCTAATGGTTAAGGTCTTGACTCTTACTCTGGCCTTATGGTTAAGGTCTTTGCTCTTAGTCTGGCCTAATGGTTAAGGTCTTAGACTCGTTCTCTGGCCTAATGGTTAAGGTTTTAACTCTTACTCTGGCCTAAGGGTTAAGGTCTTAGACTCTTACTCTGGCCTAATGGTTAAGGTCTTAGACTCTTCCTTTGTCCTACTGGTTAAGGTCTTTGCTCTTACTCTGGCCTAATAGTTAAGGTCTTAGACTCGTACTCTGGCCCAATGGTAAAGGTCTTAACTCTTACTCTGGCCGAATGGTTAAGGTCTTAACTCTTACTCTGGCCTAATGGTTAAGGTCTAGACTCTTACTCTGGCCTAATGGTTAAGGTCTTAACTCTTACTCTGGCCTAATGGTCAAGGTCTAGACTCTTACTCTGGCCTAATGGTTAAGGTCTTACCTCTTACTCTGGCTTAATGGTTAAGGTCTTAGACTCTTACTCTGGCCTAATGGTTAAGGTCTTAGACTCGTACCCTGGCCCAATGGTAAAGGTCTCAACTCATACTCCGGCATAATGGTTAAGGTCTTAGACTCTACTCTATCCTAATGGTTAAGGTCTTAACTCTTACTCTGGCCTAATGGTTAAGGTCTTAGACTCTTACTCTGGCCTAATGGTTAAGTTCTTAGACTCTTACTCTGGCCCAATGGTTAAGGTCTTACCTCTTACTCTGGCTTAATGGTTAAGGTCTTAGACTCTGACTCTAGCCTACTGGTTAAGGTCTTAGACTCTTACTCTGGCCTAATGGTTAAGGTCCTAACTCTTACTCTGGCCTATTGGTTAAGGTCTTAACTCTTACTCTGGCCTAATGGTTAAGGTCTTAACTCTTACTCTGGCCTACTGGTTAAGGTCTTAGACTCTTACTCTGGCCTACTGGTTAAGGTCTTTGCTCTTACTCTGGCCTATTGGTTAAGGTCTTAGACTCCTACTATGGCCTTATGGTTAAGGTCTTAGACTCTTACTCTGGCCTAATGGTTAAGGTCTAGACTTTTACTCTGGCCTAATGGTTAAGGTCGTATCTCTTACTCTGGCCTGATGGTTACGGTCTTAGCTCTTACTCTGGCCTAGTGGTTAAGGGCTTAACTCTTACTCTGGCCTAATGGTCAAGGTCTAGACTCTTACTCTGGCCTAATGGTTATGGTCTTAACTCTTACTCTGGCTTAATGGTTAAGGTCTTAGACTCTGACTCTAGCCTACTGGTTAAGGTCTTAGACTCTTACTCTGGCCTAATGGTTAAGGTCTTAAACTCTTACTCTGGCCTACTGGTTAAGATCTTAGACTCTTACTCTGGCATAATGGTTAAGGTCTTAACTCTTACTCTGGCCTAATGGTAGGGTCTAGACTCTTACTCTGGCCTAATGGTTAAGGTCTTAACTCTTACTCTGGCCTAATGGTTAAGGTCTTTGCTCTTACTCTGGACTATTGGTTAAGGTCTTAGGCTCCTACTATGGCCTTATGGTTAAGGTCTTAGACTCTTATTCTGGCCTAATGGTTAAGGTCTTGACTCTTACTCTGGCCTTATGGTTAAGGTCTTTGCTCTTACTCTGGCCTAATGGTTAAGGTTTTAACTCTTACTCTGGCCTAAGGGTTAAGGTCTTAGACTCTTACTCTGGCCTAATGGTTAAGGTCTTAGACTCTTCCTTTGTCCTACTGGTTAAGGTCTTTGCTCTTACTCTGGCCTAATAGTTAAGGTCTTAGACTCGTACTCTGGCCCAATGGTAAAGGTCTTAACTCTTACTCTGGCCGAATGGTTAAGGTCTTAACTCTTACTCTGGCCTAATGGTTAAGGTCTAGACTCTTACTCTGGCCTAATGGTTAAGGTCTTAACTCTTACTCTGGCCTAATGGTCAAGGTCTAGACTCTTACTCTGGCCTAATGGTTAAGGTCTTACCTCTTACTCTGGCTTAATGGTTAAGGTCTTAGACTCTGAATCTAGCCTACTGGTTAAGGTCTTAGACTCTTACTCTGGCCTAATGGTTAAGGTCCTAACTCTTACTCTGGCCTATTGGTTAAGGTCTTAACTCTTACTCTGGCCTAATGGTTAAGGTCTTAACTCTTACTCTGGCCTACTGGTTAAGGTCTTAGACTCTTACTCTGGCCTACTGGTTAAGATCTTTGCTCTTACTCTGGCCTATTGGTTAAGGTCTTAGACTCCTACTATGGCCTTATGGTTAAGGTCTTAGACTCTTACTCTGGCCTAATGGTTAAGGTCTAGACTCTTACTCTGGCCTAATGGTTAAGGTCGTATCTCTTACTCTGGCCTGATGGTTACGGTCTTAGCTCTTACTCTGGCCTAGTGGTTAAGGGCTTAACTCTTACTCTGGCCTAATGGTCAAGGTCCAGACTCTTACTCTGGCCTAATGGTTATGGTCTTAACTCTTACTCTGGCTTAATGGTTAAGGTCTTAGACTCTGACTCTAGCCTACTGGTTAAGGTCTTAGACTCTTACTCTGGCCTAATGGTTAAGGTCCTAACTCTTACTCTGGCCTATTGGTTAAGGTCTTAACTCTTACTCTGGCCTAATGGTTAAGGTCTTAACTCTTACTCTGGCCTAATGGTTAAGGTCTTAAACTCTTACTCTGGCCTACTGGTTAAGATCTTAGACTCTTACTCTGGCCTAATGGTAGGGTCTAGACTCTTACTCTGGCCTCATGGTTAAGGTCTTTGCTCTTACTCTGGCCTATTGGTTAAGGTCTTAGGCTCCTACTATGGCCTTATGGTTAAGGTCTTAGACTCTTATTCTGGCCTAATGGTTAAGGTCTTGACTCTTACTCTGGCCTTATGGTTAAGGTCTTTGCTCTTACTCTGGCCTAATGGTTAAGGTCTTAGACTCGCACTCTGGCCTAATGGTTAAGGTCTTAACTCTTACTCTGGCCTAATGGTTAAGGTCTTAGACTCTAACTCTGGCCTAATGGTAAGGTCTAGACTCTTACTCTGGCCTAATGGTTAAGGTCTAGACTCTTACTCTGGCCTAATGGTTAAGGTCGTACCTCTTACTCTGGCCTGATGGTTACGGTCTTAGCTCTTACTCTGGCCTAGTGGTTAAGGGCTTAACTCTTACTCTGGCCTAATGGTCAAGGTCTAGACTCTTACTCTGGCCTAATGGTTAAGGTCTTAGACTCTTCCTTTGTCCTACTGGTTAAGGTCTTTGCTCTTACTCTGGCTTAATGGTTAAGGTCTTAGACTCTGACTCTAGCCTACTGGTTAAGGTCTTAGACTCTTACTCTGGCCTAATGGTTAAGGTCCTAACTCTTACTCTGGCCTATTGGTTAAGGTCTTAACTCTTACTCTGGCCTAATGGTTAAGGTCTTAACTCTTACTCTGGCCTAATGTTTAAGGTCTTAAACTCTTACTCTGGCCTACTGGTTAAGATCTTAGACTCTTACTCTGGCATAATGGTTAAGGTCTTAACTCTTACTCTGGCCTAATGGTAGGGTCTAGACTCTTACTCTGGCCTAATGGTTAAGGTCTTAACTCTTACTCTGGCCTAATGGTTAAGGTCTTTGCTCTTACTCTGGCCTAATGGTTAAGGTCTTAATTCTTACTCTGGCTTAATTGTTAAGGTCTTAGACTCTGACTCTAGCCTACTGGTTAAGGTCTTAGACTCTAACTATGGCCTAATGGTTAAGGTCCTAACTCTTACTCTGGCCTATTGGTTACGGTCTTAACTCTTACTTTGGCTTAATGGTTAAGGTCTTAACACCTACTCTGGCCTACTGGTTAAGGTCTTTACTCTTACTCTGGCCTAATGGTTAAGGTCTAGACTCTTACTATAGCCTAATGGTTAAGGTCTTAACTCTTACTCTGGCCTAATGGTTAAGGTCTAGACTCTTACTCTGGCCTAATGGTTAATGTCTTATCTCCTACTCTGGCCTAATGGTTACAGTCTTAGACTCTACTCTAGCCTAATGGTTAAGCTCTTACTCTAGCCTAATGGTTAAGGTCTTAGACTCTTACTCTGGCCTAATGGTTAAGGTCTTAGACTCTTACTATAGCCTAATGGTTAAGGTCTTAACTCTTACTCTGGCCTAATGGTTAAGGTCTAGACTCTTACTCTGGCCTAATGGTTAAGGTCTTATCTCCTACTCTGGCCTAATGGTTACGGTCTTAGATTCTACTCTAGCCTAATGGTTAAGGTCTTAGCTCTTACTCTGGCCTAATGGTAAGGTCTAGACTCTTACTCTGGCCTAATGGTTAAGGTCTTAAACTCTTACTCTGGCCTAATGGTTAAGGTCTTAAACTCTTACTCTGGCCTAATGATTAAGGTCTTAACTCTTACTCCGGCCTAATGGTTAAGGTCTTAGACTCAACTCTATCCTAATGGTTAAGGTCTTAACTCTTACTCTGGCCTAATGGTTAAGGTCTTAACTCTTACTCTGGCCTAATGGTTAAGGTCTTAGACTCTTACTCTGGCCTAATGGTTAAGGTCTTAGACTCTTCCTTTGTCCTACTGGTTAAGGTCTTTGCTCTTACTCTGGCCCACTGGTAAAGGTCTTAACTCTTACTCTGGCCTAATGGTTAAGGTCTTTGCTCTTACTCTGGCCTAATGGTTAAGGTCTTAGACTCGTACTCTGGCCTAATGGTTAAGGTCTTAACTCTTACTCTGGCCTATTGATTAAGGTCTTAACTCTTACTCTGGCCTAATGGTTAAGGTCTTTGCTCTTACTCTGGCCTATTGGTTAAGGTCTTAGACTCCTACTATGGCCTTATGGTTAAGGTCTTAGACTCTTACTCTGGCCTAATGGTTAAGGTCTAGACTTTTACTCTGGCCTAATGGTTAAGGTCGTATCTCTTACTCTGGCCTGATGGTTACGGTCTTAGCTCTTACTCTGGCCTAGTGGTTAAGGGCTTAACTCTTACTCTGGCCTAATGGTCAAGGTCTAGACTCTTACTCTGGCCTAATGGTTATGGTCTTAACTCTTACTCTGGCTTAATGGTTAAGGTCTTAGACTCTGACTCTAGCCTACTGGTTAAGGTCTTAGACTCTTACTCTGGCCTAATGGTTAAGGTCTTAAACTCTTACTCTGGCCTACTGGTTAAGATCTTAGACTCTTACTCTGGCATAATGGTTAAGGTCTTAACTCTTACTCTGGCCTAATGGTAGGGTCTAGACTCTTACTCTGGCCTAATGGTTAAGGTCTTAACTCTTACTCTGGCCTAATGGTTAAGGTCTTTGCTCTTACTCTGGACTATTGGTTAAGGTCTTAGGCTCCTACTATGGCCTTATGGTTAAGGTCTTAGACTCTTATTCTGGCCTAATGGTTAAGGTCTTGACTCTTACTCTGGCCTTATGGTTAAGGTCTTTGCTCTTACTCTGGCCTAATGGTTAAGGTTTTAACTCTTACTCTGGCCTAAGGGTTAAGGTCTTAGACTCTTACTCTGGCCTAATGGTTAAGGTCTTAGACTCTTCCTTTGTCCTACTGGTTAAGGTCTTTGCTCTTACTCTGGCCTAATAGTTAAGGTCTTAGACTCGTACTCTGGCCCAATGGTAAAGGTCTTAACTCTTACTCTGGCCGAATGGTTAAGGTCTTAACTCTTACTCTGGCCTAATGGTTAAGGTCTAGACTCTTACTCTGGCCTAATGGTTAAGGTCTTAACTCTTACTCTGGCCTAATGGTCAAGGTCTAGACTCTTACTCTGGCCTAATGGTTAAGGTCTTACCTCTTACTCTGGCTTAATGGTTAAGGTCTTAGACTCTGAATCTAGCCTACTGGTTAAGGTCTTAGACTCTTACTCTGGCCTAATGGTTAAGGTCCTAACTCTTACTCTGGCCTATTGGTTAAGGTCTTAACTCTTACTCTGGCCTAATGGTTAAGGTCTTAACTCTTACTCTGGCCTACTGGTTAAGGTCTTAGACTCTTACTCTGGCCTACTGGTTAAGATCTTTGCTCTTACTCTGGCCTATTGGTTAAGGTCTTAGACTCCTACTATGGCCTTATGGTTAAGGTCTTAGACTCTTACTCTGGCCTAATGGTTAAGGTCTAGACTCTTACTCTGGCCTAATGGTTAAGGTCGTATCTCTTACTCTGGCCTGATGGTTACGGTCTTAGCTCTTACTCTGGCCTAGTGGTTAAGGGCTTAACTCTTACTCTGGCCTAATGGTCAAGGTCCAGACTCTTACTCTGGCCTAATGGTTATGGTCTTAACTCTTACTCTGGCTTAATGGTTAAGGTCTTAGACTCTGACTCTAGCCTACTGGTTAAGGTCTTAGACTCTTACTCTGGCCTAATGGTTAAGGTCCTAACTCTTACTCTGGCCTATTGGTTAAGGTCTTAACTCTTACTCTGGCCTAATGGTTAAGGTCTTAACTCTTACTCTGGCCTAATGGTTAAGGTCTTAAACTCTTACTCTGGCCTACTGGTTAAGATCTTAGACTCTTACTCTGGCCTAATGGTAGGGTCTAGACTCTTACTCTGGCCTCATGGTTAAGGTCTTTGCTCTTACTCTGGCCTATTGGTTAAGGTCTTAGGCTCCTACTATGGCCTTATGGTTAAGGTCTTAGACTCTTATTCTGGCCTAATGGTTAAGGTCTTGACTCTTACTCTGGCCTTATGGTTAAGGTCTTTGCTCTTACTCTGGCCTAATGGTTAAGGTCTTAGACTCGCACTCTGGCCTAATGGTTAAGGTCTTAACTCTTACTCTGGCCTAATGGTTAAGGTCTTAGACTCTAACTCTGGCCTAATGGTAAGGTCTAGACTCTTACTCTGGCCTAATGGTTAAGGTCTAGACTCTTACTCTGGCCTAATGGTTAAGGTCGTACCTCTTACTCTGGCCTGATGGTTACGGTCTTAGCTCTTACTCTGGCCTAGTGGTTAAGGGCTTAACTCTTACTCTGGCCTAATGGTCAAGGTCTAGACTCTTACTCTGGCCTAATGGTTAAGGTCTTAGACTCTTCCTTTGTCCTACTGGTTAAGGTCTTTGCTCTTACTCTGGCTTAATGGTTAAGGTCTTAGACTCTGACTCTAGCCTACTGGTTAAGGTCTTAGACTCTTACTCTGGCCTAATGGTTAAGGTCCTAACTCTTACTCTGGCCTATTGGTTAAGGTCTTAACTCTTACTCTGGCCTAATGGTTAAGGTCTTAACTCTTACTCTGGCCTAATGTTTAAGGTCTTAAACTCTTACTCTGGCCTACTGGTTAAGATCTTAGACTCTTACTCTGGCATAATGGTTAAGGTCTTAACTCTTACTCTGGCCTAATGGTAGGGTCTAGACTCTTACTCTGGCCTAATGGTTAAGGTCTTAACTCTTACTCTGGCCTAATGGTTAAGGTCTTTGCTCTTACTCTGGCCTAATGGTTAAGGTCTTAATTCTTACTCTGGCTTAATTGTTAAGGTCTTAGACTCTGACTCTAGCCTACTGGTTAAGGTCTTAGACTCTAACTATGGCCTAATGGTTAAGGTCCTAACTCTTACTCTGGCCTATTGGTTACGGTCTTAACTCTTACTTTGGCTTAATGGTTAAGGTCTTAACACCTACTCTGGCCTACTGGTTAAGGTCTTTACTCTTACTCTGGCCTAATGGTTAAGGTCTAGACTCTTACTATAGCCTAATGGTTAAGGTCTTAACTCTTACTCTGGCCTAATGGTTAAGGTCTAGACTCTTACTCTGGCCTAATGGTTAATGTCTTATCTCCTACTCTGGCCTAATGGTTACAGTCTTAGACTCTACTCTAGCCTAATGGTTAAGCTCTTACTCTAGCCTAATGGTTAAGGTCTTAGACTCTTACTCTGGCCTAATGGTTAAGGTCTTAGACTCTTACTATAGCCTAATGGTTAAGGTCTTAACTCTTACTCTGGCCTAATGGTTAAGGTCTAGACTCTTACTCTGGCCTAATGGTTAAGGTCTTATCTCCTACTCTGGCCTAATGGTTACGGTCTTAGATTCTACTCTAGCCTAATGGTTAAGGTCTTAGCTCTTACTCTGGCCTAATGGTAAGGTCTAGACTCTTACTCTGGCCTAATGGTTAAGGTCTTAAACTCTTACTCTGGCCTAATGGTTAAGGTCTTAAACTCTTACTCTGGCCTAATGATTAAGGTCTTAACTCTTACTCCGGCCTAATGGTTAAGGTCTTAGACTCAACTCTATCCTAATGGTTAAGGTCTTAACTCTTACTCTGGCCTAATGGTTAAGGTCTTAACTCTTACTCTGGCCTAATGGTTAAGGTCTTAGACTCTTACTCTGGCCTAATGGTTAAGGTCTTAGACTCTTCCTTTGTCCTACTGGTTAAGGTCTTTGCTCTTACTCTGGCCCACTGGTAAAGGTCTTAACTCTTACTCTGGCCTAATGGTTAAGGTCTTTGCTCTTACTCTGGCCTAATGGTTAAGGTCTTAGACTCGTACTCTGGCCTAATGGTTAAGGTCTTAACTCTTACTCTGGCCTATTGATTAAGGTCTTAACTCTTACTCTGGCCTAATGGTTAAGGTCTAGACTCTTACTCTGGCCTAATGGTTAAGGTCTTAGACTCGTACCCTGGCCCAATGGTAAAGGTCTTAACTCTTACTCTGGCCTAATGGTTAAGGTCTTAACTCTTACTCTGGCCTAATGGTTACGGTCTAGACTCTTACTCTGGCCTAATGGTGAAGGTCTACAATCTTACTCTGGCCTAATGGTTAAGGTCTTAACACTTACTCTGGCTTAATGGTTAAGGTCTTAGACTCTTACTCTAGCCTAATGGTTAAGGTCTTAACTCTTACTCTGGCCTAATGGTTAAGGTCTTAGACTCTTACTCTGGCCTAGTGGTTAAGGGATTAACTCTTACTCTGGCTTAATGGTTAAGGTCTTAGACTCTTACTCTGGCCTAATGGTTAAGGTCTTAACTCTTACTCTGGCCTAATGGTTAAGGTATTAGACTCTTCCTTTGTCCTACTGGTTAAGGTCTTTGCTCTTACTCTGGCCTAATGGTTAAGGTCTTAGACTCGTACCCTGGCCCAATGGTAAAGGTCTTAACTCTTACTCTGGCCTAATGGTTAAGGTCTTAACTCTTACTCTGGCCTAATGGTTAAGGTCTAGACGCTTACTCTGGCCTAATGGTTAAGGTCTTAACTCTTACTCTGGCCTAATGGTTAAGGTCTTAATTCTTACTCTGGCTTAATTGTTAAGGTCTTAGACTCTGACTCTAGCCTACTGGTTAAGGTCTTAGACTCTAACTATGGCCTAATGGTTAAGGTCCTAACTCTTACTCTGGCCTATTGGTTACGGTCTTAACTCTTACTTTGGCTTAATGGTTAAGGTCTTAACTCCTACTCTGGCCTACTGGTTAAGGTCTTTACTCTTACTCTGGCCTAATGGTTAAGGTCTAGACTCTTACTATAGCCTAATGGTTAAGGTCTTAACTCTTACTCTGGCCTAATGGTTAAGGTCTAGACTCTTACTCTGGCCTAATGGTTAATGTCTTATCTCCTACTCTGGCCTAATGGTTACAGTCTTAGACTCTACTCTAGCCTAATGGTTAAGCTCTTACTCTAGCCTAATGGTTAAGGTCTTAGACTCTTACTCTGGCCTAATGGTTAAGGTCTTAGACTCTTACTCTAGCCTAATGGTTAAGGTCTTAACTCTTACTCTGGCCTAATGGTTAAGGTCTTAGACTCTTACTCTGGCCTATTGGTTAAGGGCTCAACTCTTACTCTGGCCTAATGGTTAAGGTCTAGACTCTTACTCTGACCTAATGGTTAAGGTCTTAACTCTTACTCTGGCCTAATGGTCAAGGTCTAGACTCTTACTCTGGCCTAATGGTTAAGGTCTTACCTCTTACTCTGGCTTAATGGTTAAGGTCTTAGACTCTTACTCTGGCCTAATGGTTAAGGTCTTAGACTCGTACCCTGGCCCAATGGTAAAGGTCTCAACTCATACACCGGCATAATGGTTAAGGTCTTAGACTCTACTCTATCCTAATGGTTAAGGTCTTAACTCTTACTCTGGCCTAATGGTTAAGGTCTTAGACTCTTACTCTGGCCTAATGGTTAAGTTCTTAGACTCTTACTCTGGCCTAATGGTTAAGGTCTTACCTCTTACTCTGGCTTAATGGTTAAGGTCTTAGACTCTGACTCTAGCCTACTGGTTAAGGTCTTAGACTCTTACTCTGGCCTAATGGTTAAGGTCCTAACTCTTACTCTGGCCTATTGGTTAAGGTCTTAACTCTTACTCTGGCCTAATGGTTAAGGTCTTAACTCTTACTCTGGCCTACTGGTTAAGGTCTTAGACTCTTACTCTGGCCTACTGGTTAAGGTCTTTGCTCTTACTCTGGCCTATTGGTTAAGGTCTTAGACTCCTACTATGGCCTTATGGTTAAGGTCTTAGACTCTTACTCTGGCCTAATGGTTAAGGTCTAGACTTTTACTCTGGCCTAATGGTTAAGGTCGTATCTCTTACTCTGGCCTGATGGTTACGGTCTTAGCTCTTACTCTGGCCTAGTGGTTAAGGGCTTAACTCTTACTCTGGCCTAATGGTCAAGGTCTAGACTCTTACTCTGGCCTAATGGTTATGGTCTTAACTCTTACTCTGGCTTAATGGTTAAGGTCTTAGACTCTGACTCTAGCCTACTGGTTAAGGTCTTAGACTCTTACTCTGGCCTAATGGTTAAGGTCTTAAACTCTTACTCTGGCCTACTGGTTAAGATCTTAGACTCTTACTCTGGCATAATGGTTAAGGTCTTAACTCTTACTCTGGCCTAATGGTAGGGTCTAGACTCTTACTCTGGCCTAATGGTTAAGGTCTTAACTCTTACTCTGGCCTAATGGCCTAATGGTTAAGGTCTTTGCTCTTACTCTGGACTATTGGTTAAGGTCTTAGGCTCCTACTATGGCCTTATGGTTAAGGTCTTAGACTCTTATTCTGGCCTAATGGTTAAGGTCTTAGACTCTTACTCTGGCCTTATGGTTAAGGTCTTTGCTCTTACTCTGGCCTAATGGTTAAGGTTTTAACTCTTACTCTGGCCTAAGGGTTAAGGTCTTAGACTCTTACTCTGGCCTAATGGTTAAGGTCTTAGACTCTTCCTTTGTCCTACTGGTTAAGGTCTTTGCTCTTACTCTGGCCTAATAGTTAAGGTCTTAGACTCGTACTCTGGCCCAATGGTAAAGGTCTTAACTCTTACTCTGGCCGAATGGTTAAGGTCTTAACTCTTACTCTGGCCTAATGGTTAAGGTCTAGACTCTTACTCTGGCCTAATGGTTAAGGCCTTAACTCTTACTCTGGCCTAATGGTCAAGGTCTAGACTCTTACTCTGGCCTAATGGTTAAGGTCTTACCTCTTACTCTGGCTTAATGGTTAAGGTCTTAGACTCTGACTCTAGCCTACTGGTTAAGGTCTTAGACTCTTACTCTGGCCTAATGGTTAAGGTCCTAACTCTTACTCTGGCCTATTGGTTAAGGTCTTAACTCTTACTCTGGCCTAATGGTTAAGGTCTTAACTCTTACTCTGGCCTACTGGTTAAGGTCTTAGACTCTTACTCTGGCCTACTGGTTAAGATCTTTGCTCTTACTCTGGCCTATTGGTTAAGGTCTTAGACTCCTACTATGGCCTTATGGTTAAGGTCTTAGACTCTTACTCTGGCCTAATGGTTAAGGTCTAGACTCTTACTCTGGCCTAATGGTTAAGGTCGTATCTCTTACTCTGGCCTGATGGTTACGGTCTTAGCTCTTACTCTGGCCTAGTGGTTAAGGGCTTAACTCTTACTCTGGCCTAATGGTCAAGGTCTAGACTCTTACTCTGGCCTAATGGTTATGGTCTTAACTCTTACTCTGGCTTAATGGTTAAGGTCTTAGACTCTGACTCTAGCCTACTGGTTAAGGTCTTAGACTCTTACTCTGGCCTAATGGTTAAGGTCCTAACTCTTACTCTGGCCTATTGGTTAAGGTCTTAACTCTTACTCTGGCCTAATGGTTAAGGTCTTAAACTCTTACTCTGGCCTACTGGTTAAGATCTTAGACTCTTACTCTGGCATAATGGTTAAGGTCTTAACTCTTACTCTGGCCTAATGGTAGGGTCTAGACTCTTACTCTGGCCTCATGGTTAAGGTCTTTGCTCTTACTCTGGCCTATTGGTTAAGGTCTTAGGCTCCTACTATGGCCTTATGGTTAAGGTCTTAGACTCTTATTCTGGCCTAATGGTTAAGGTCTTGACTCTTACTCTGGCCTTATGGTTAAGGTCTTTGCTCTTACTCTGGCCTAATGGTTAAGGTCTTAGACTCGTACTCTGGCCTAATGGTTAAGGTCTTAACTCTTACTCTGGCCTAATGGTTAAGGTCTTAGACTCTAACTCTGGCCTAATGGTAAGGTCTAGACTCTTACTCTGGCCTAATGGTTAAGGTCTAGACTCTTACTCTGGCCTAATGGTTAAGGTCGTACCTCTTACTCTGGCCTGATGGTTACGGTCTTAGCTCTTACTCTGGCCTAGTGGTTAAGGGCTTAACTCTTACTCTGGCCTAATGGTCAAGGTCTAGACTCTTACTCTGGCCTAATGGTTAAGGTCTTAGACTCTTCCTTTGTCCTACTGGTTAAGGTCTTTGCTCTTACTCTGGCTTAATGGTTAAGGTCTTAGACTCTGACTCTAGCCTACTGGTTAAGGTCTTAGACTCTTACTCTGGCCTAATGGTTAAGGTCCTAACTCTTACTCTGGCCTATTGGTTAAGGTCTTAACTCTTACTCTGGCCTAATGGTTAAGGTCTTAACTCTTACTCTGGCCTAATGTTTAAGGTCTTAAACTCTTACTCTGGCCTACTGGTTAAGATCTTAGACTCTTACTCTGGCATAATGGTTAAGGTCTTAACTCTTACTCTGGCCTAATGGTAGGGTCTAGACTCTTACTCTGGCCTAATGGTTAAGGTCTTAACTCTTACTCTGGCCTAATGGTTAAGGTCTTTGCTCTTACTCTGGCCTAATGGTTAAGGTCTTAGACTCGTACTCTGGCCTAATGGTTAAGGTCTTAACTCTTACTCTGGCCTAATGGTTAAGGTCTTAGACTCTAACTCTGGCCTAATGGTAAGGTCTAGACTCTTACTCTGGCCTAATGGTTAAGGTCTTAAACTCTTACTCTGGCCTAATGGTTAAGGTCTTAAACTCTTACTCTGGCCTAATGATTAAGGTCTTAACTCTTATTCTGGCCTAATGGTTAAGGTCTTGACTCTTACTCTGGCCTTATGGTTAAGGTCTTTGCTCTTACTGTGGAAATATGGATTTTTCTGGTCAGTTATGTCCCCTATCTTGGACCCCAACGGTTCCATGTGCATGTCACAAGTACATGTATGTTTCCCTCCAGTTCCAGTTATGAAGACGCAAATACATGTGCGTCCACCGACAACATGTCCTCTGTTAGATCCGCCATGAATAGGCCGGATATTCCATTCCTAAATATGAAAGGCCACCGACTTTATATGGTTCACTTATGCCATTTTGCAGTCCAGGCAAGTAGGCCCTGATTCTGTCATCAAACTCCTCTTGCCTTCTGCCTCTGAAAGCTCCAGTCTGAGCCTGCATCTGTGACCATGAACTTTGTCTCATTCTCTGCGCGGCTCACGAAGCCTGACATCAGCCTATTCTCTGCCAAGAACTGTATTTCACCTTCGAATTATCTGCTTCCCCCTCAGCCGATGCATTCCTGCCTAGTAGTTTAAGTAAACATTCTCCCAGTTACCGAGCAAAAGGCCCGGCTTCTCTGCCCTTATGCAAGTAATTTATAGTCCTGTTACCATGGAATATTCCTACCCCCTCGCATTCAGTGTAGACACTTAGACGCTTGTACACGCACGCACAGTCAGTATAGAATAGATTCTGTCCAAGAGTCCTTCTTTCGTGGATAACATAGTTCTTTAAACATAGGATGTTAGATATGATTTGGGATTAGGTTGACTTGACCCCCCAGACTTCTTGTCTCCACATGTAGAGCTAAATGCCAAGTCCCCTTCACCCCCTAGTCGCACGTCAATCGCACGTCATACTGCTGCGCGCGCATCTATGCCAAGTATTATCTTATAGATCCACCTATATGTGACATCATAACCAATTATGTTCCTTTTTACTCCTTATTACACCCATTTTTGGTTACGCAGATAAATCGTCATTTTCCTTATCAACTGTTACGCCTACTGCATTCGCTTCATTGTAATGTATGTACTATAAAAGTCATTTCTTGTCAATAATGTATGTACTTCACTTCCTGAACCCCCGTGGTGATGGAACTTGGAGCAACCGATTATAATCGATCACTGGAATAAAGCCCATTCCGAACCTCTAATACCACGGATTCTGCCTCTCATTTTACTGAGCTATTTTATTATGTTTATGTATCAAATTAAGTCCCGGTAAAGGAATTTTATTTACCACATGAACCTGGCTGATAGGGGAATGTGGAAATATGGATTTTTCTGGTCAGTTATGTCCCCTATCTTGGTAAGGTCTAGACTCTTACTCTGGCCTAATGGTTAAGGTCTTAAACTCTTACTCTGGCCTAATGGTTAAGGTCTTAAACTCTTACTCTGGCCTAATGATTAAGGTCTTAACTCTTATTCTGGCCTAATGGTTAAGGTCTTGACTCTTACTCTGGCCTTATGGTTAAGGTCTTTGCTCTTACTCTGGCCTAATGGTTAAGGTCTTAGACTCGTACTCTGGCCTAATGGTTAAGGTCTTAACTCTTACTCTGGCCTAATGGTTAAGGTCTTAAACTCTTACTCTGGCCTAATGGTTAAGGTCTTAAACTCTTACTCTGGCCTAATGATTAAGGTCTTAACTCTTACTCCGGCCTAATGGTTAAGGTCTTAGACTCAACTCTATCCTAATGGTTAAGGTATTAACTCTTACTCTGGCCTAATGGTTAAGGTCTTAGACTCTTACTCTGGCCTAATGGTTAAGGTCTTAGACTCTTACTCTAGCCTAATGGTTAAGGTCTTAACTCTTACTCTGGCCTAATGGTTAAGGTCTTAGACTCTTACTCTGGCCTAATGGTTAAGGTCTTAGACTCTTCCTTTGTCCTACTGGTTAAGGTCTTTGCTCTTACCCTGGCCTAATGGTTAAGGTCTTAGACTCGTACCCTGGCCCAATGGTAAAGGTCTTAACTCTTACTCTGGCCTAATGGTTAAGGTCTTAACTCTTACTCTGGTCTAATGGTTAAGGTCTAGACTCTTACTCTGGCCTAGTGGTTAAGGGCTTAACTATTACTCTGGCCTAATGGTCAAGCTCTAGACTCTTACTCTGGCCTAATGGTTAAGGTCTTAACTCTTACTCTGGCTTAATGGTTAAGGTCTTAGACTCTGACTCTAGCCTACTGGTTAAGGTCTTAGACTCTTACTCTGGCCTAATGGTTAAGGTCCTAACTCTTACTCTGGCCTACTGGTTAAGGTCTTAACTGTTACTCTGGCCTAATGGTTAAGGTCTTAACTCTTACTCTGGCCTAATGGTTAAGGTCTTAAGCTCTTACTCTGGCCTACTGGTTTAGGTCTTAGACTCTTACTCTGGCATAATGGTTAAGGTCTTAACTCTTACTCTGGCCTAATGGTAGGGTCTAGACTCTTACTCTGGCCTAATGGTTAAGGTCTTAACTCTTACTCTGGCTTAATGGTTAAGGTCTTAGACTCTGACTCTAGCCTACTGGTTCAGGTCTTAGACTCTTACTCTGGCCTAATGGTTAAGGTGTTAGACTCTTACTATAGCCTAATGGTTAAGGTCTTAACTCTTACTCTGGCCTAATGGTTAAGGTCTAGACTCTTACTCTGGCCTAATGGTTACGGTCTTATCTCCTACTCTGGCCTAATGGTTACGGTCTTAGATTCTACTCTAGCCTAATGGTTAAGGTCTTAGCTCTCACTCTGGCCTAATGGTTAAGGTCTTAGACTCTTACTCTGGCCTAATGGTTAAGGTCTTAACTCTTACTCTGGCCTAATGGTTAAGGTCTTAGACTCTAACTCTGGCCTAATGGTAAGGTCTAGACTCTTACTCTGGCCTAATGGTTAAGGTCTTAAACTCTTACTCTGGCCTAATGGTTAAGGTCTTAAACTCTTACTCTGGCCTAATGATTAAGGTCTTAACTCTTATTCTGGCCTAATGGTTAAGGTCTTGACTCTTACTCTGGCCTTATGGTTAAGGTCTTTGCTCTTACTCTGGCCTAATGGTTAAGGTCTTAGACTCGTACTCTGGCCTAATGGTTAAGGTCTTAACTCTTACTCTGGCCTAATGGTTAAGGTCTTAAACTCTTACTCTGGCCTAATGGTTAAGGTCTTAAACTCTTACTCTGGCCTAATGGTTAAGGTCTTAGACTCTTACTCTGGCCTAATGGTTAAGGTCTTAGACTCTTCCTTTGTCCTACTGGTTAAGGTCTTAGACTCTTCCTTTGTCCTACTGGTTAAGGTCTTTGCTCTTACTCTGGCCTAATGGTTAAGGTCTTAGACTCGTACCCTGGCCCAATGGTAAAGGTCTTAACTCTTACTCTGGCCTAATGGTTAAGGTCTTAACTCTTACTCTGGTCTAATGGTTAAGGTCTAGACTCTTACTCTGGCCTAGTGGTTAAGGGCTTAACTATTACTCTGGCCTAATGGTCAAGGTCTAGACTCTTACTCTGGCCTAATGGTTAAGGTCTTAACTCTTACTCTGGCTTAATGGTTAAGGTCTTAGACTCTGACTCTAGCCTACTGGTTAAGGTCTTAGACTCTTACTCTGGCCTAATGGTTAAGGTCCTAACTCTTACTCTGGCCTACTGGTTAAGGTCTTAACTGTTACTCTGGCCTAATGGTTAAGGTCTTAACTCTCACTCTGGCCTAATGGTTAAGGTCTTAAGCTCTTACTCTGGCCTACTGGTTAAGGTCTTAGACTCTTACTCTGGCATAATGGTTAAGGTCTTAACTCTTACTCTGGCCTAATGGTAGGGTCTAGACTCTTACTCTGTCCTAATGGTTAAGGTCTTAACTCTTACTCTGGCTTAATGGTTAAGGTCTTAGACTCTGACTCTAGCCTACTGGTTCAGGTCTTAGACTCTTACTCTGGCCTAATGGTTAAGGTGTTAGACTCTTACTCTGGCATAATGGCTAAGGTATTAACTCTTACTCTGGCCTAATGGTTAAGGTCTTAGACTCTTCCTTTGTCCTACTGGTTAAGGTCTTTGCTCTTACTCTGGCCTAATGGTTAAGGTCTTAGACTCGTACCCTGGCCCAATGGTAAAGGTCTTAACTCTTACTCCGGCCTAATGGTTAAGGTCTTAACTCTTACTCTGGCCTAATGGTTAAGGTCTAGACTCTTACTCTGGCCTAATGGTTAAGGTCTTAACTCTTACTCTGGCTTAATGGTTAAGGTCTTAGACTCTGACTCTAGCCTACTGGTTCAGGTCTTAGACTCTTACTCTGGCCTAATGGTTAAGGTCCTAACTCTTACTCTGGCCTATTGGTTAAGGTCTTAACTCTTACTTTGGCTTAATGGTTAAGGTCTTAACTCTTACTCTGGCCTACTGGTTAAGGTCTTTACTCTTACTCTGGCCTAATGGTTAAGGTCTAGACTCTTACTATAGCCTAATGGTTAAGGTCTTAACTCTTACTCTGGCCTAATGGTTAAGGTCTTAGACTCTAACTCTGGCCTAATGGTAAGGTCTAGACTCTTACTCTGGCCTAATGGTGAAGGTCTTAAACTCTTACTCTGGCCTAATGGTTAAGGTCTTAAACTCTTACTCTGGCCTAATGATTAAGGTCTTAACTCTTATTCTGGCCTAATGGTTAAGGTCTTGACTCTTACTCTGGCCTTATGGTTAAGGTCTTTGCTCTTACTGTGGAAATATGGATTTTTCTGGTCAGTTATGTCCCCTATCTTGGACCCCAACGGTTCCATGTGCATGTCACAAGTACATGTATGTTTCCCTCCAGTTCCAGTTATGAAGACGCAAATACATGTGCGTCCACCGACAACATGTCCTCTGTTAGATCCGCCATGAATAGGCCGGATATTCCATTCCTAAATATGAAAGGCCACCGACTTTATATGGTTCACTTATGCCATTTTGCAGTCCAGGCAAGTAGGCCCTGATTCTGTCATCAAACTCCTCTTGCCTTCTGCCTCTGAAAGCTCCAGTCTGAGCCTGCATCTGTGACCATGAACTTTGTCTCATTCTCTGCGCGGCTCACGAAGCCTGACATCAGCCTATTCTCTGCCAAGAACTGTATTTCACCTTCGAATTATCTGCTTCCCCCTCAGCCGATGCATTCCTGCCTAGTAGTTTAAGTAAACATTCTCCCAGTTACCGAGCAAAAGGCCCGGCTTCTCTGCCCTTATGCAAGTAATTCATAGTCCTGTTACCATGGAATATTCCTACCCCCTCGCATTCAGTGTAGACACTTAGACGCTTGTACACGCACGCACAGTCAGTATAGAATAGATTCTGTCCGAGAGTCCTTCTTTCGTGGATAACATAGTTCTTTAAACATAGGATGTTAGATATGATTTGGGATTAGGTTGACTTGACCCCCCAGACTTCTTGTCTCCACATGTAGAGCTAAATGCCAAGTCCCCTTCACCCCCTAGTCGCACGTCAATCGCACGTCATACTGCTGCGCGCGCATCTATGCCAAGTATTATCTTATAGATCCACCTATATGTGACATCATAACCAATTATGTTCCTTTTTACTCCTTATTACACCCATTTTTGGTTACGCAGATAAATCGTCATTTTCCTTATCAACTGTTACGCCTACTGCATTCGCTTCATTGTAATGTATGTACTATAAAAGTCATTTCTTGTCAATAATGTATGTACTTCACTTCCTGAACCCCCGCGGTGATGGAACTTGGAGCAACCGATTATAATCGATCACTGGAATAAAGCCCATTCCGAACCTCTAATACCACGGATTCTGCCTCTCATTTTACTGAGCTATTTTATTATGTTTATGTATCAAATTAAGTCCCGGTAAAGGAATTTTATTTACCACATGAACCTGGCTGATAGGGGAATGTGGAAATATGGATTTTTCTGGTCAGTTATGTCCCCTATCTAGGTAAGGTCTAGACTCTTACTCTGGCCTAATGGTTAAGGTCTTAAACTCTTACTCTGGCCTAATGGTTAAGGTCTTAAACTCTTACTCTGGCCTAATGATTAAGGTCTTAACTCTTATTCTGGCCTAATGGTTAAGGTCTTGACTCTTACTCTGGCCTTATGGTTAAGGTCTTTGCTCTTACTCTGGCCTAATGGTTAAGGTCTTAGACTCGTACTCTGGCCTAATGGTTAAGGTCTTAACTCTTACTCTGGCCTAATGGTTAAGGTCTTAAACTCTTACTCTGGCCTAATGGTTAAGGTCTTAAACTCTTACTCTGGCCTAATGATTAAGGTCTTAACTCTTACTCCGGCCTAATGGTTAAGGTCTTAGACTCAACTCTATCCTAATGGTTAAGGTATTAACTCTTACTCTGGCCTAATGGTTAAGGTCTTAGACTCTTACTCTGGCCTAATGGTTAAGGTCTTAGACTCTTACTCTAGCCTAATGGTTAAGGTCTTAACTCTTACTCTGGCCTAATGGTTAAGGTCTTAGACTCTTACTCTGGCCTAATGGTTAAGGTCTTAGACTCTTCCTTTGTCCTACTGGTTAAGGTCTTTGCTCTTACTCTGGCCTAATGGTTAAGGTCTTAGACTCGTACCCTGGCCCAATGGTAAAGGTCTTAACTCTTACTCTGGCCTAATGGTTAAGGTCTTAACTCTTACTCTGTTCTAATGGTTAAGGTCTAGACTCTTACTCTGGCCTAGTGGTTAAGGGCTTAACTATTACTCTGGCCTAATGGTCAAGGTCTAGACTCTTACTCTGGCCTAATGGTTAAGGTCTTAACTCTTACTCTGGCTTAATGGTTAAGGTCTTAGACTCTGACTCTAGCCTACTGGTTAAGGTCTTAGACTCTTACTCTGGCCTAATGGTTAAGGTCCTAACTCTTACTCTGGCCTACTGGTTAAGGTCTTAACTGTTACTCTGGCCTAATGGTTAAGGTCTTAACTCTTACTCTGGCCTAATGGTTAAGGTCTTAAGCTCTTACTCTGGCCTACTGGTTAAGGTCTTAGACTCTTACTCTGGCATAATGGTTAAGGTCTTAACTCTTACTCTGGCCTAATGGTAGGGTCTAGACTCTTACTCTGGCCTAATGGTTAAGGTCTTAACTCTTACTCTGGCTTAATGGTTAAGGTCTTAGACTCTGACTCTAGCCTACTGGTTCAGGTCTTAGACTCTTACTCTGGCCTAATGGTTAAGGTGTTAGACTCTTACTATAGCCTAATGGTTAAGGTCTTAACTCTTACTCTGGCCTAATGGTTAAGGTCTAGACTCTTACTCTGGCCTAATGGTTACGGTCTTATCTCCTACTCTGGCCTAATGGTTACGGTCTTAGATTCTACTCTAGCCTAATGGTTAAGGTCTTAGCTCTCACTCTGGCCTAATGGTTAAGGTCTTAGACTCTTACTCTGGCCTAATGGTTAAGGTCTTAACTCTTACTCTGGCCTAATGGTTAAGGTCTTAGACTCTAACTCTGGCCTAATGGTAAGGTCTAGACTCTTACTCTGGCCTAATGGTTAAGGTCTTAAACTCTTACTCTGGCCTAATGGTTAAGGTCTTAAACTCTTACTCTGGCCTAATGATTAAGGTCTTAACTCTTATTCTGGCCTAATGGTTAAGGTCTTGACTCTTACTCTGGCCTTATGGTTAAGGTCTTTGCTCTTACTCTGGCCTAATGGTTAAGGTCTTAGACTCGTACTCTGGCCTAATGGTTAAGGTCTTAACTCTTACTCTGGCCTAATGGTTAAGGTCTTAAACTCTTACTCTGGCCTAATGGTTAAGGTCTTAAACTCTTACTCTGGCCTAATGATTAAGGTCTTAACTCTTACTCCGGCCTAATGGTTAAGGTCTTAGACTCAACTCTATCCTAATGGTTAAGGTATTAACTCTTACTCTGGCCTAATGGTTAAGGTCTTAGACTCTTACTCTGGCCTAATGGTTAAGGTCTTAGACTCTTACTCTAGCCTAATGGTTAAGGTCTTAACTCTTACTCTGGCCTAATGGTTAAGGTCTTAGACTCTTACTCTGGCCTAATGGTTAAGGTCTTAGACTCTTCCTTTGTCCTACTGGTTAAGGTCTTAGACTCTTCCTTTGTCCTACTGGTTAAGGTCTTTGCTCTTACTCTGGCCTAATGGTTAAGGTCTTAGACTCGTACCCTGGCCCAATGGTAAAGGTCTTAACTCTTACTCTGGCCTAATGGTTAAGGTCTTAACTCTTACTCTGGTCTAATGGTTAAGGTCTAGACTCTTACTCTGGCCTAGTGGTCAAGGGCTTAACTATTACTCTGGCCTAATGGTCAAGGTCTAGACTCTTACTCTGGCCTAATGGTTAAGGTCTTAACTCTTACTCTGGCTTAATGGTTAAGGTCTTAGACTCTGACTCTAGCCTACTGGTTAAGGTCTTAGACTCTTACTCTGGCCTAATGGTTAAGGTCCTAACTCTTACTCTGGCCTACTGGTTAAGGTCTTAACTGTTACTCTGGCCTAATGGTTAAGGTCTTAACTCTTACTCTGGCCTAATGGTTAAGGTCTTAAGCTCTTACTCTGGCCTACTGGTTAAGGTCTTGGACTCTTACTCTGGCATAATGGTTAAGGTCTTAACTCTTACTCTGGCCTAATGGTAGGGTCTAGACTCTTACTCTGGCCTAATGGTTAAGGTCTTAACTCTTACTCTGGCTTAATGGTTAAGGTCTTAGACTCTGACTCTAGCCTACTGGTTCAGGTCTTAGACTCTTACTCTGGCCTAATGGTTAAGGTGTTAGACTCTTACTCTGGCATAATGGCTAAGGTCTTAACTCTTACTCTGGCCTAATGGTTAAGGTCTTAGACTCTTCCTTTGTCCTACTGGTTAAGGTCTTTGCTCTTACTCTGGCCTAATGGTTAAGGTCTTAGACTCGTACCCTGGCCCAATGGTAAAGGTCTTAACTCTTACTCCGGCCTAATGGTTAAGGTCTTAACTCTTACTCTGGCCTAATGGTTAAGGTCTAGACTCTTACTCTGGCCTAATGGTTAAGGTCTTAACTCTTACTCTGGCTTAATGGTTAAGGTCTTAGACTCTGACTCTAGCCTACTGGTTCAGGTCTTAGACTCTTACTCTGGCCTAATGGTTAAGGTCCTAACTCTTACTCTGGCCTATTGGTTAAGGTCCTAACTCTTACTCTGGCCTAATGGTTAAGGTCTAGACTCTTACTATAGCCTAATGGTTAAGGTCTTAACTCTTACTCTGGCCTAATGGTTAAGGTCTAGACTCTTACTCTGGCCTAATGGTTAAGGTATTATCTCCTACTCTGGCCTAATGGTTACGGTCTTAGATTCTACTCTAGCCTAATGGTTAAGGTCTTAGCTCTTACTCTGGCCTAATGGTAAGGTCTAGACTCTTACTCTGGCCCAATGGTTAAGGTCTTAAACTCTTACTCTGGCCTAATGGTTAAGGTCTTAAACTCTTACTCTGGCCTAATGATTAAGGTCTTAACTCTTACTCCGGCCTAATGGTTAAGGTCTTAGACTCAACTCTATCCTAATGGTTAAGGTCTTAACTCTTACTCTGGCCTAATGGTTAAGGTCTTAACTCTTACTCTGGCCTAATGGTTAAGGTCTTAGACTCTTACTCTGGCCTAATGGTTAAGGTCTTAGACTCTTCCTTTGTCCTACTGGTTAAGGTCTTTGCTCTTACTCTGGCCCACTGGTAAAGGTCTTAACTCTTACTCTGGCCTAATGGTTAAGGTCTTTGCTCTTACTCTGGCCTAATGGTTAAGGTCTTAGACTCGTACTCTGGCCTAATGGTTAAGGTCTTAACTCTTACTCTGGCCTATTGATTAAGGTCTTAACTCTTACTCTGGCCTAATGATTAAGGTCTTAACTCTTACTCCGGCCTAATGGTTAAGGTCTTAGACTCAACTCTATCCTAATGGTTAAGGTCTTAACTCTTACTCTGGCCTAATGGTTAAGGTCTTAACTCTTACTCTGGCCTAATGGTTAAGGTCTTAGACTCTTACTCTGGCCTAATGGTTAAGGTCTTAGACTCTTCCTTTGTCCTACTGGTTAAGGTCTTTGCTCTTACTCTGGCCCACTGGTAAAGGTCTTAACTCTTACTCTGGCCTAATGGTTAAGGTCTTTGCTCTTACTCTGGCCTAATGGTTAAGGTCTTAGACTCGTACTCTGGCCTAATGGTTAAGGTCTTAACTCTTACTCTGGCCTATTGATTAAGGTCTTAACTCTTACTCTGGCCTAATGGTTAAGGTCTAGACTCTTACTCTGGCCTAATGGTTAAGGTCTTAGACTCGTACCCTGGCCCAATGGTAAAGGTCTTAACTCTTACTCTGGCCTAATGGTTAAGGTCTTAACTCTTACTCTGGCCTAATGGTTAAGGTCTAGACTCTTACTCTGGCCTAATGGTGAAGGTCTACAATCTTACTCTGGCCTAATGGTTAAGGTCTTAACACTTACTCTGGCTTATTGGTTAAGGTCTTAGACTCTTACTCTAGCCTAATGGTTAAGGTCTTAACTCTTACTCTGGCCTAATGGTTAAGGTCTTAGACTCTTACTCTGGCCTAGTGGTTAAGGGATTAACTCTTACTCTGGCTTAATGGTTAAGGTCTTAGACTCTTACTCTGGCCTAATGGTTAAGGTCTTAACTCTTACTCTGGCCTAATGGTTAAGGTATTAGACTCTTCCTTTGTCCTACTGGTTAAGGTCTTTGCTCTTACTCTGGCCTACTGGTTAAGGTCTTAGACTCTTACTCTGGCCTAATGGTTAAGGTCTTAAACTCTTACTCTGGCCTAATGGTTAAGGTCTTAACTCTTACTCCGGCCTAATGGTTAAGGTCTTAGACGCTACTCTATCCTAATGGCTAAGGTCTTAACTCTTACTCTGGCTTACTGGTTAAGGTCTTAGACTCTTACTCTGGCCTAATGGTTAAGGTCTAGACTCTTACTCTGGCCTAATGGTTAAGGTCTTAACTCTTACTCTGGCCTAATGGTCAAGGTCTAGACTCTTACTCTGGCCTAATGGTTAAGGTCTTAGAATCTTCCTTTGTCCTACTGGTTAAGGTCTTTGCTCTTACTCTGGCCTAATAGTTAAAGTCTTAGACTCGTATTCTGGCCCAATGGTAAAGGTGTTAACTCTTACTCTGGCCGAATGGTTAAGGTCTTAACTCTTACTCTGGCCTAATGGTTAAGGTCTAGACTCTTACTCTGGCCTAATGGTTAAGGTCTTAACTCTTACTCTGGCCTAATGGTCAAGGTCTAGACTCTTACTCAGGCATAATGGTTAAGGTCTTAACTCTTACTCTGGCTTAATGGTTAAGGTCTTAGACTCTGACTCTAGCCTACTGGTTAAGGTCTTAGACTCTTACTCTGGCCTAATGGTTAAGGTCTAGACTCTTACTCTGGCCTAATGGTTAAGGTCTTAACTCTTACTCTGGCCTAATGGTCAAGGTCTAGACTCTTACTCTGGCCTAATGGTTAAGGTCTTAACTCTTACTCTGGCCTAAGGGTTAAGGTCTTAGACTCTTACTCTGGCCTAATGGTAAAGGTATTAACTCTTACTCTGGCCTAATGGTTAAGGTCCTAATTCTTACTCTGGCCTAATGGTTAAGGTCTAGACTCTCACTCTGGCCTAATGGTTAAGGTCTTAACTCTTACTCTGGCCTAATGGTTAAGGTCTTAGACTCTTCCTTTGTCCTACTGGTTAAGGTCTTTGCTCGTACTCTGGCCTAATGGTTAAGGTCTTAGACTCGTACTCTGGCCCAATGGTAAAGATCTTAACTCTTACTCTGGCCTAATGGTTAAGGTCTTAACTCTTACTCTGGCATAATGGTTAAGGTCTAGACTCTTACTCTGGCCTAATGGTTAAGGTCTTAACTCTTACTCTGGCCTAATGGTAAGGTCTAGACTCTTACTCTGGCCTAATGGTTAAGGTCTTCACTCTTACTCTGGCCTAATGGTTAAGGTCTAGACTCTTACTCTGGCCTAATGGTTAAGGTCTTATCTCCTACTCTGGCCTAATGGTTACGGTCTTAGATTCTACTCTAGCCTAATGGTTAAGGTCTTAGCTCTTACTCTGGCCTAATGGTAAGGTCTAGACTCTTACTCTGGCCTACTGGTTAAGGTCGTTGCTCTTACTCTGGCCTACTGGTTAAGGTCTTAGACTCTTACTCTGGCCTAATGGTTAAGGTCTTAAACTCTTACTCTGGCCTAATGGTTAAGGTCTTAACCCTTACTCCGGCCTAATGGTTAAGGTCTTAGACTCTTACTCTAGCCTAATGGTTAAGGTCTTAACTCTTACTCTGGACTAATGGTTAAGGTCTTAGACTCTTACTCTGGCCTAGTGGTTAAGGGCTTAACTCTTACTCTGGCTTAATGGTTAAGGTCTTAGACTCTTACTCTTGCCTAATGGATAAGGTCTAGACTCTTACTCTGGCCTAATGGGTAAGGTCTTAACTCTTACTCTGGCCTAATGGTCAAGGTCTAGACTCTTACTCTGGCCTAATGGTTAAGGTCTTAACTCTTACTCTGGCCTAAGGGTTAAGGTCTTAGACTCTTACTCTGGCCTAATGGTTAAGGTCTTAACTCTTACTCTAGCCTAATGGTCAAGGTCTAGACTCTTACTCTGGCCTAATGGTTAAGGTCTTAGACTCGTACTCTGGCCCAATGGTAAAGGTCTTAACTCTTACTCTGGCCGATGGTTAAGGTCTTAACTCTTACTCTGGCCTAATGGTTAAGGTCTAGACTCTTACTCTGGCCTAATGGTTAAGGTCTTAACTCTTACTCTGGCTTAATGGTTAAGGTCTTAGACTCTGACTCTAGCCTACTGGTTAAGGTCTTAGACTCTTACTCTGGCATAATGGTTAAGGTCTTAACTCGTACTCTGGCCTAATGGTTAAGGTCCTAACTCTTACTCTGGCCTAATGGTTAAGGTCTTAGACTCTTACTCTGGCCTAGTGGTTAAGTTCTTTGCTCTTACTCTGGCCTACTGGTTAAGGTCTTAGACTCTTACTCTGGCCTAATGGTTAAGGTCTTAAACTCTTACTCTGGCCTAATGGTTAAGGTCTTAACTCTTACTCTGGCCTAATGGTTAAGGTCTAGACTCTTACTCTGGCCTAATGGTTAAGGTCTTAACTCTTACTCTGGCCTAATGGTAAGGTCTAGACTCTTACTCTGGCCTAATGGTTAAGGTCTTCACTCTTACTCTGGTCTAATGGTTAAGGTCTTAGACTCTTACTCTGGCCTAATGGTTAAGGTCTTAAATTCTTACTCTGGCCTAATGGTTAAGGTCTTAACTCTTACTCCGGCCTAATGGTTAAGGTCTTAGACGCTACTCTATCCTAATGGTTAAGGTCTTAACTCTTACTCTGGCTTAATGGTTAAGGTCTTAGACTCTTACTCTGGCCTAATGGTTAACGTCTAGACTCTTACTCTGGCCTAATGGTTAAGGTCTTAACTCTTACTCTGGCCTAATGGTCAAGGTCTAGACTCTTACTCTGGCCTAATGGTTAAGGTCTTAACTCTTACTCTGGCTTAATGGTTAAGGTCTTAGACTCTGACTCTAGCCTACTGGTTAAGGTCTTAGACTCTTACTCTGGCCTAATGGTTAAGGTCTAGACTCTTACTCTGGCCTAATGGTTAAGGTCTTAACTCTTACTCTGGCCTAATGGTCAAGGTCTAGACTCTTACTCTGGCCTAATGGTTAAGGTCTTAACTCTTACTCTGGCCTAAGGGTTAAGGTCTTAGACTCTTACTCTGGCCTAATGGTAAAGGTCTTAACTCTTACTCTGGCCTAATGGTTAAGGTCCTAATTCTTACTCTGGCCTAATGGTTAAGGTCTAGACTCTCACTCTGGCCTAATGGTTAAGGTCTTAACTCTTACTCTGGCCTAATGGTAAGGTCTAGACTCTTACTCTGGCCTACTGGTTAAGGTCTTAACTCTTACTCTGGCCTAATGGTAAGGTCTAGACTCTTACTCTGGCCTAATGGTAAGGTCTAGACTCTTACTCTGGCCTAATGGTTAAGGTCTTCACTCTTACTCTGGTCTAATGGTTAAGGTCTTAGACTCTTACTCTGGCCTACTGGTTAAGGTCTTTGCTCTTACTCTGGCCTACTGGTTAAGGTCTTAGACTCTTACTCTGGCCTAATGGTTAAGGTCTTAAACTCTTACTCTGGCCTAATGGTTAAGGTCTTAGACTCTTACTCTAGCCCAATGGTTAAGGTCTTAACTCTTACTCTGGCCTAATGGTTAAGGTCTTAGACTCTTACTCTGGCTTAGTCGTTAAGGGCTTAACTCTTACTCTTGCTTAATGGTTAAGGTCTTAGACTCTTACTATGGCCTAATGGTTAAGGTCTAGACTCTTACTCTGGCCTAATGGTTAAGGTCTTAACTCTTACTCTGGCCTAATGGTCAAGGTCTAGACTCTTACTCTGGCCTAATGGTAAAGGTCTTAACTCTTACTCTGGCCGAATGGTTAAGGTCTTAACTCTTACTCTGGCCTAATGGTTAAGGTCTAGACTCTTACTCTGGCCTAATGGTTAAGATCTTAACTCTTACTCTGGCTTAATGGTTAAGGTCTTAGACTCAGACTCTAGCCTAATGGTTAAGGTCTTAACTCTTACTCTGGCCTAATGGTCAAGGTCTAGACTCTTACTCTGGCCTAATGGTAAAGGTCTTAACTCTTACTCTGGCCGAATGGTTAAGGTCTTAACTCTTACTCTGGCCTAATGGTCAAGGTCTAGACTCTTACTCTGGCCTAATGGTTAAGGTCGTAACTCTTACTCTGGCTTAATGGTTAAGGTCTTAGACTCAGACTCTAGCCTACTGGTTAAGGTCTTAGACTCTTACTCTGGCCTAATGGTTAAGGTCTAGACTCTTACTCTGGCCTAATGGTTAAGGTCTTAACTCTTACTCTGGCCTAATGGTCAAGGTCTAGACTCTTACTCTGGCCTAATGGTTAAGGTCTTGACTCTTACTCTTGCCTAAGGGTTAAGGTCTTAGACTCTTCCTTTGTCCTACTGGTTAAGGTCTTTGCTCGTACTCTGGCCTAATGGTTAAGGTCTTAGACCCGTACTCTGGCCCAATGGTAAAGGTCTTAACTCTTACTCTGGCCTAATGGTTAAGGTCTTAACTCTTACTCTGGCCTAATAGTTAAGGTCTAGACTCTTACTCTGGCCTAATGGTTAAGGTCTTAGACTCTTACTCTGGCCTAATGGTAAGGTCTAGACTCTTACTCTGGCCTAATGGTTAAGGTCTTCACTCTTACTCTGGCCTCATGGTTAAGGTCTAGACTCTTACTCTGGCCTAATGGTTAAGGTCTTATCTCCTACTCTGGCCTAATGGTTACGGTCTTAGATTCTACTCTAGCCTAATAGTTAAGGTCTTAGCTCTTACTCTGGCCTAATGGTAAGGTCTAGACTCTTACTCTGGCCTACTGGTTAAGGTCTTTGCTCTTACTCTGGCCTACTGGTTAAGGTCTTAGACTCTTACTCTGGCCTAATGGTTAAGGTCTTAAACTCTTACTCTGGCCTAATGGTTAAGGTCTTAACTCTTACTCCGGCCTAATGGTTAAGGTCTTAGACTCTACTCTATCCTAATGGTTAAGGTCTTAACTCTTACTCTGGCCTAATGGTTAAGGTCTTAGACTCTTACTCTGGCCTAATGGTTAAGGTCTTAGACTCTAACTCTGGCCTAATGGATAAGGTCTAGACTCTTACTCTGGCCTAATGGGTAAGGTCTTAACTCTTACTCTGGCCTAATGGTCAAGGTCTAGACTCTTACTCTGGCCTAATGGTTAAGGTCTTAACTCTTACTCTGGCCTAAGGGTTAAGGTCTTAGACTCTTACTCTGGCCTAATGGTTAAGGTCTTAGACTCTTCATTTGTCCTACTGGTTAAGTTCTTTGCTCTTACTCTGGCCTAATACTTAAGGTCATAGACTCGTACTCTGGCCCAATGGTAAAGGTCTTAACTCTTACTCTGGCCGAATGGTTAAGGTCTTAACTCTTACTCTGACCTAATGGTTAAGGTCTAGACTCTTACTCTGGCCTAATGGTTAAGGTCTTAACTCTTACTCTGGCCTAATGGTCAAGGTCTAGACTCTTACTCTGGCATAATGGTTAAGGTCTTATCTCGTACTCTGGCCTAATGGTTAAGGTCCTAACTCTTACTCTGGCCTAATGGTTAAGGTCTTAGACTCTTACTCTGGCCTAGTGGTTAAGGTCTTAGACTCTTCCTTTGTCCTACTGGTTAAGGTATTTGCTCTTACTCTGGCATAATGGTTAAGGTCTTAGACTCGTACTCTGGCCCAATGGTAAAGGTCTTAACTCTTACTCTGGCCGAATGGTTAAGGTCTTAACTCTTACTATGGCCTAATGGTTAAGGTCTAGACTCTTACTCTGGCCTAATGGTTAAGGTCTTAACTCTTACTCTGGCCTAATGGTCAAGGTCTAGACTCTTACTCTGGCCTAATGGTTATGTTCTTAACTCTTACTCTGGCTTAATGGTTAAGGTCTTAGACTCTGACTCTAGCCTACTGGTTAAGGTCTTAGACTCTAACTCCGGCATAATGGTTAAGGTGTTAGAGTCTTACTCTGGCATAATGGTTAAGGTCTTAACTCGTACTCTGGCCTAATGGTTAAGGTCTAGACTCTTACTCTGGCCTAATGGTTAAGGTCTTAACTCTTACTCTGGCCTAATGGTAAGGTCTAGACTCTTACTCTGGCCTAATGGTTAAGGTCTTCACTCTTACTCTGGCCTAATGGTTAAGGTCTTAGACACTTACTCTGGCCTACTGGTTAAGGTCTTTGCTCTTACTCTGGCCTATTGGTTAAGGTCTTAGACTCCTACTATGGCCTTATGATTAAGGGCTTAGACTCTTACTCTGGCCTACTGGTTAAGGTCTTAGACTCTTACTCTGGACTACTGGTTAAGGTCTTTGCTCTTACTCTGGCCTATTGGTTAAGGTCTTAGACTCCTACTATGGCCTTATGATTAAGGTCTTAGACTCTTACTCTGGCCTAATGGTTAAGGTCTTAACTCTTACTCTGGACTAATGGTTAAGGTCTTAACTCTTACTCTGGCCTAATGGTTAAGGTCTTTGCTCTTACTCTGGCTTATTGGTTAAGGTCTTAGGCTCCTACTATGGCCTTATGGTTAAGGTCTTAGACTCTTACTCTGGCCTAATGGTTAAGGTCTAGACTCTTACTCTGGCCTAATGGTTAAGGTCTTAAACTCTTACTCTGGCCTAATGGTTAAGGTCTTAAACTCTTACTCTGGCCTAATGATTAAGGTCTTAACTCTTACTCTGGCCTAATGGTTAAGGTCTTAGACTCGTACTCTGGCCCAATGGTAAAGGTCTTAACTCTTACTCTGGCCTAATGGTTAAGGTCTTAACTCTTACTCTGGCCTAATGGTTAAGGTCTAGACTCTTACTCTGGCCTAATGGTTAAGGTCTTAACTCTTACTCTGGCTTAATGGTTAAGGTCTTAGACTCTGACTCTAGCCTACTGGTTCAGGTCTTAGACTCTTACTCTGGCCTAATGGTTAAGGTGTTAGACTCTTACTCTGGCATAATGGCTAAGGTATTAACTCTTACTCTGGCCTAATGGTTAAGGTCTTAGACTCTTCCTTTGTCCTACTGGTTAAGGTCTTTGCTCTTACTCTGGCCTAATGGTTAAGGTCTTAGACTCGTACCCTGGCCCAATGGTAAAGGTCTTAACTCTTACTCCGGCCTAATGGTTAAGGTCTTAACTCTTACTCTGGCCTAATGGTTAAGGTCTTAACTCTTACTCTGGCCTAATGGTTAAGGTCTAGACTCTTACTCTGGCCTAATGGTTAAGGTCTTAACTCTTACTCTGGCTTAATGGTTAAGGTCTTAGACTCTGACTCTAGCCTACTGGTTCAGGTCTTAGACTCTTACTCTGGCCTAATGGTTAAGGTCCTAACTCTTACTCTGGCCTATTGGTTAAGGTCTTAACTCTTACTTTGGCTTAATGGTTAAGGTCTTAACTCTTACTCTGGCCTACTGGTTAAGGTCTTTACTCTTACTCTGGCCTAATGGTTAAGGTCTAGACTCTTACTATAGCCTAATGGTTAAGGTCTTAACTCTTACTCTGGCCTAATGGTTAAGGTCTTAGACTCTAACTCTGGCCTAATGGTAAGGTCTAGACTCTTACTCTGGCCTAATGGTTAAGGTCTTAAACTCTTACTCTGGCCTAATGGTTAAGGTCTTAAACTCTTACTCTGGCCTAATGATTAAGGTCTTAACTCTTATTCTGGCCTAATGGTTAAGGTCTTGACTCTTACTCTGGCCTTATGGTTAAGGTCTTTGCTCTTACTGTGGAAATATGGATTTTTCTGGTCAGTTATGTCCCCTATCTTGGACCCCAACGGTTCCATGTGCATGTCACAAGTACATGTATGTTTCCCTCCAGTTCCAGTTATGAAGACGCAAATACATGTGCGTCCACCGACAACATGTCCTCTGTTAGATCCGCCATGAATAGGCCGGATATTCCATTCCTAAATATGAAAGGCCACCGACTTTATATGGTTCACTTATGCCATTTTGCAGTCCAGGCAAGTAGGCCCTGATTCTGTCATCAAACTCCTCTTGCCTTCTGCCTCTGAAAGCTCCAGTCTGAGCCTGCATCTGTGACCATGAACTTTGTCTCATTCTCTGCGCGGCTCACGAAGCCTGACATCAGCCTATTCTCTGCCAAGAACTGTATTTCACCTTCGAATTATCTGCTTCCCCCTCAGCCGATGCATTCCTGCCTAGTAGTTTAAGTAAACATTCTCCCAGTTACCGAGCAAAAGGCCCGGCTTCTCTGCCCTTATGCAAGTAATTCATAGTCCTGTTACCATGGAATATTCCTACCCCCTCGCATTCAGTGTAGACACTTAGACGCTTGTACACGCACGCACAGTCAGTATAGAATAGATTCTGTCCGAGAGTCCTTCTTTCGTGGATAACATAGTTCTTTAAACATAGGATGTTAGATATGATTTGGGATTAGGTTGACTTGACCCCCCAGGCTTCTTGTCTCCACATGTAGAGCTAAATGCCAAGTCCCCTTCACCCCCTAGTCGCACGTCAATCGCACGTCATACTGCTGCGCGCGCATCTATGCCAAGTATTATCTTATAGATCCACCTATATGTGACATCATAACCAATTATGTTCCTTTTTACTCCTTATTACACCCATTTTTGGTTACGCAGATAAATCGTCATTTTCCTTATCAACTGTTACGCCTACTGCATTCGCTTCATTGTAATGTATGTACTATAAAAGTCATTTCTTGTCAATAATGTATGTACTTCACTTCCTGAACCCCCGTGGTGATGGAACTTGGAGCAACCGATTATAATCGATCACTGGAATAAAGCCCATTCCGAACCTCTAATACCACGGATTCTGCCTCTCATTTTACTGAGCTATTTTATTATGTTTATGTATCAAATTAAGTCCCGGTAAAGGAATTTTATTTACCACATGAACCTGGCTGATAGGGGAATGTGGAAATATGGATTTTTCTGGTCAGTTATGTCCCCTATCTTGGTAAGGTCTAGACTCTTACTCTGGCCTAATGGTTAAGGTCTTAAACTCTTACTCTGGCCTAATGGTTAAGGTCTTAAACTCTTACTCTGGCCTAATGATTAAGGTCTTAACTCTTATTCTGGCCTAATGGTTAAGGTCTTGACTCTTACTCTGGCCTTATGGTTAAGGTCTTTGCTCTTACTCTGGCCTAATGGTTAAGGTCTTAGACTCGTACTCTGGCCTAATGGTTAAGGTCTTAACTCTTACTCTGGCCTAATGGTTAAGGTCTTAAACTCTTACTCTGGCCTAATGGTTAAGGTCTTAAACTCTTACTCTGGCCTAATGATTAAGGTCTTAACTCTTACTCCGGCCTAATGGTTAAGGTCTTAGACTCAACTCTATCCTAATGGTTAAGGTATTAACTCTTACTCTGGCCTAATGGTTAAGGTCTTAGACTCTTACTCTGGCCTAATGGTTAAGGTCTTAGACTCTTACTCTAGCCTAATGGTTAAGGTCTTAACTCTTACTCTGGCCTAATGGTTAAGGTCTTAGACTCTTACTCTGGCCTAATGGTTAAGGTCTTAGACTCTTCCTTTGTCCTACTGGTTAAGGTCTTTGCTCTTACTCTGGCCTAATGGTTAAGGTCTTAGACTCGTACCCTGGCCCAATGGTAAAGGTCTTAACTCTTACTCTGGCCTAATGGTTAAGGTCTTAACTCTTACTCTGGTCTAATGGTTAAGGTCTAGACTCTTACTCTGGCCTAGTGGTTAAGGGCTTAACTATTACTCTGGCCTAATGGTCAAGGTCTAGACTCTTACTCTGGCCTAATGGTTAAGGTCTTAACTCTTACTCTGGCTTAATGGTTAAGGTCTTAGACTCTGACTCTAGCCTACTGGTTAAGGTCTTAGACTCTTACTCTGGCCTAATGGTTAAGGTCCTAACTCTTACTCTGGCCTACTGGTTAAGGTCTTAACTGTTACTCTGGCCTAATGGTTAAGGTCTTAACTCTTACTCTGGCCTAATGGTTAAGGTCTTAAGCTCTTACTCTGGCCTACTGGTTAAGGTCTTAGACTCTTACTCTGGCATAATGGTTAAGGTCTTAACTCTTACTCTGGCCTAATGGTAGGGTCTAGACTCTTACTCTGGCCTAATGGTTAAGGTCTTAACTCTTACTCTGGCTTAATGGTTAAGGTCTTAGACTCTGACTCTAGCCTACTGGTTCAGGTCTTAGACTCTTACTCTGGCCTAATGGTTAAGGTGTTAGACTCTTACTATAGCCTAATGGTTAAGGTCTTAACTCTTACTCTGGCCTAATGGTTAAGGTCTAGACTCTTACTCTGGCCTAATGGTTACGGTCTTATCTCCTACTCTGGCCTAATGGTTACGGTCTTAGATTCTACTCTAGCCTAATGGTTAAGGTCTTAGCTCTCACTCTGGCCTAATGGTTAAGGTCTTAGACTCTTACTCTGGCCTAATGGTTAAGGTCTTAACTCTTACTCTGGCCTAATGGTTAAGGTCTTAGACTCTAACTCTGGCCTAATGGTAAGGTCTAGACTCTTACTCTGGCCTAATGGTTAAGGTCTTAAACTCTTACTCTGGCCTAATGGTTAAGGTCTTAAACTCTTACTCTGGCCTAATGATTAAGGTCTTAACTCTTATTCTGGCCTAATGGTTAAGGTCTTGACTCTTACTCTGGCCTTATGGTTAAGGTCTTTGCTCTTACTCTGGCCTAATGGTTAAGGTCTTAGACTCGTACTCTGGCCTAATGGTTAAGGTCTTAACTCTTACTCTGGCCTAATGGTTAAGGTCTTAAACTCTTACTCTGGCCTAATGGTTAAGGTCTTAAACTCTTACTCTGGCCTAATGATTAAGGTCTTAACTCTTACTCCGGCCTAATGGTTAAGGTCTTAGACTCAACTCTATCCTAATGGTTAAGGTATTAACTCTTACTCTGGCCTAATGGTTAAGGTCTTAGACTCTTACTCTGGCCTAATGGTTAAGGTCTTAGACTCTTACTCTAGCCTAATGGTTAAGGTCTTAACTCTTACTCTGGCCTAATGGTTAAGGTCTTAGACTCTTACTCTGGCCTAATGGTTAAGGTCTTAGACTCTTCCTTTGTCCTACTGGTTAAGGTCTTAGACTCTTCCTTTGTCCTACTGGTTAAGGTCTTTGCTCTTACTCTGGCCTAATGGTTAAGGTCTTAGACTCGTACCCTGGCCCAATGGTAAAGGTCTTAACTCTTACTCTGGCCTAATGGTTAAGGTCTTAACTCTTACTCTGGTCTAATGGTTAAGGTCTAGACTCTTACTCTGGCCTAGTGGTCAAGGGCTTAACTATTACTCTGGCCTAATGGTCAAGGTCTAGACTCTTACTCTGGCCTAATGGTTAAGGTCTTAACTCTTACTCTGGCTTAATGGTTAAGGTCTTAGACTCTGACTCTAGCCTACTGGTTAAGGTCTTAGACTCTTACTCTGGCCTAATGGTTAAGGTCCTAACTCTTACTCTGGCCTACTGGTTAAGGTCTTAACTGTTACTCTGGCCTAATGGTTAAGGTCTTAACTCTTACTCTGGCCTAATGGTTAAGGTCTTAAGCTCTTACTCTGGCCTACTGGTTAAGGTCTTGGACTCTTACTCTGGCATAATGGTTAAGGTCTTAACTCTTACTCTGGCCTACTGGTTCAGGTCTTAGACTCTTACTCTGGCCTAATGGTTAAGGTGTTAGACTCTTACTCTGGCATAATGGCTAAGGTCTTAACTCTTACTCTGGCCTAATGGTTAAGGTCTTAGACTCTTACTCTGGCTTAATGGTTAAGGTCTTAGACTCTTACTCTGGCCTAATGGTTAAGGTCTTAAGCTCTTACTCTGGCCTACTGGTTAAGGTCTTGGACTCTTACTCTGGCATAATGGTTAAGGTCTTAACTCTTACTCTGGCCTACTGGTTCAGGTCTTAGACTCTTACTCTGGCCTAATGGTTAAGGTGTTAGACTCTTACTCTGGCATAATGGCTAAGGTCTTAACTCTTACTCTGGCCTAATGGTTAAGGTCTTAGACTCTTACTCTGGCATAATGGCTAAGGTCTTAACTCTTACTCTGGCCTAATGGTTAAGGTCTTAACTCTTACTCTGGCTTAATGGTTAAGGTCTTAGACTCTGACTCTAGCCTACTGGTTCAGGTCTTAGACTCTTACTCTGGCCTAATGGTTAAGGTGTTAGACTCTTACTCTGGCATAATGGCTAAGGTCTTAACTCTTACTCTGGCCTAATGGTTAAGGTCTTAGACTCTTCCTTTGTCCTACTGGTTAAGGTCTTTGCTCTTACTCTGGCCTAATGGTTAAGGTCTTAAACTCGTACCCTGGCCCAATGGTAAAGGTCTTAACTCTTACTCCGGCCTAATGGTTAAGGTCTTAACTCTTACTCTGGCCTAATGGTTAAGGTCTAGACTCTTACTCTGGCCTAATGGTTAAGGTCTTAACTCTTACTCTGGCTTAATGGTTAAGGTCTTAGACTCTGACTCTAGCCTACTGGTTCAGGTCTTAGACTCTTACTCTGGCCTAATGGTTAAGGTCCTAACTCTTACTCTGGCCTATTGGTTAAGGTCCTAACTCTTACTCTGGCCTAATGGTTAAGGTCTAGACTCTTACTATAGCCTAATGGTTAAGGTCTTAACTCTTACTCTGGCCTAATGGTTAAGGTCTAGACTCTTACTCTGGCCTAATGGTTAAGGTATTATCTCCTACTCTGGCCTAATGGTTACGGTCTTAGATTCTACTCTAGCCTAATGGTTAAGGTCTTAGCTCTTACTCTGGCCTAATGGTAAGGTCTAGACTCTTACTCTGGCCCAATGGTTAAGGTCTTAAACTCTTACTCTGGCCTAATGGTTAAGGTCTTAAACTCTTACTCTGGCCTAATGATTAAGGTCTTAACTCTTACTCCGGCCTAATGGTTAAGGTCTTAGACTCAACTCTATCCTAATGGTTAAGGTCTTAACTCTTACTCTGGCCTAATGGTTAAGGTCTTAACTCTTACTCTGGCCTAATGGTTAAGGTCTTAGACTCTTACTCTGGCCTAATGGTTAAGGTCTTAGACTCTTCCTTTGTCCTACTGGTTAAGGTCTTTGCTCTTACTCTGGCCCACTGGTAAAGGTCTTAACTCTTACTCTGGCCTAATGGTTAAGGTCTTTGCTCTTACTCTGGCCTACTGGTTAAGGTCTTAGACTCGTACTCTGGCCTAATGGTTAAGGTCTTAACTCTTACTCTGGCCTATTGATTAAGGTCTTAACTCTTACTCTGGCCTAATGATTAAGGTCTTAACTCTTACTCCGGCCTAATGGTTAAGGTCTTAGACTCAACTCTATCCTAATGGTTAAGGTCTTAACTCTTACTCTGGCCTAATGGTTAAGGTCTTAACTCTTACTCTGGCCTAATGGTTAAGGTCTTAGACTCTTACTCTGGCCTAATGGTTAAGGTCTTAGACTCTTCCTTTGTCCTACTGGTTAAGGTCTTTGCTCTTACTCTGGCCCACTGGTAAAGGTCTTAACTCTTACTCTGGCCTAATGGTTAAGGTCTTTGCTCTTACTCTGGCCTAATGGTTAAGGTCTTAGACTCGTACTCTGGCCTAATGGTTAAGGTCTTAACTCTTACTCTGGCCTATTGATTAAGGTCTTAACTCTTACTCTGGCCTAATGGTTAAGGTCTAGACTCTTACTCTGGCCTAATGGTTAAGGTCTTAGACTCGTACCCTGGCCCAATGGTAAAGGTCTTAACTCTTACTCTGGCCTAATGGTTAAGGTCTTAACTCTTACTCTGGCCTAATGGTTAAGGTCTAGACTCTTACTCTGGCCTAATGGTGAAGGTCTACAATCTTACTCTGGCCTAATGGTTAAGGTCTTAACACTTACTCTGGCTTAATGGTTAAGGTCTTAGACTCTTACTCTAGCCTAATGGTTAAGGTCTTAACTCTTACTCTGGCCTAATGGTTAAGGTCTTAGACTCTTACTCTGGCCTAGTGGTTAAGGGATTAACTCTTACTCTGGCTTAATGGTTAAGGTCTTAGACTCTTACTCTGGCCTAATGGTTAAGGTCTTAACTCTTACTCTGGCCTAATGGTTAAGGTATTAGACTCTTCCTTTGTCCTACTGGTTAAGGTCTTTGCTCTTACTCTGGCCTACTGGTTAAGGTCTTAGACTCTTACTCTGGCCTAATGGTTAAGGTCTTAAACTCTTACTCTGGCCTAATGGTTAAGGTCTTAACTCTTACTCCGGCCTAATGGTTAAGGTCTTAGACGCTACTCTATCCTAATGGTTAAGGTCTTAACTCTTACTCTGGCTTACTGGTTAAGGTCTTAGACTCTTACTCTGGCCTAATGGTTAAGGTCTAGACTCTTACTCTGGCCTAATGGTTAAGGTCTTAACTCTTACTCTGGCCTAATGGTCAAGGTCTAGACTCTTACTCTGGCCTAATGGTTAAGGTCTTAGAATCTTCCTTTGTCCTACTGGTTAAGGTCTTTGCTCTTACTCTGGCCTAATAGTTAAAGTCTTAGACTCGTATTCTGGCCCAATGGTAAAGGTGTTAACTCTTACTCTGGCCGAATGGTTAAGGTCTTAACTCTTACTCTGGCCTAATGGTTAAGGTCTAGACTCTTACTCTGGCCTAATGGTTAAGGTCTTAACTCTTACTCTGGCCTAATGGTCAAGGTCTAGACTCTTACTCAGGCATAATGGTTAAGGTCTTAACTCTTACTCTGGCTTAATGGTTAAGGTCTTAGACTCTGACTCTAGCCTACTGGTTAAGGTCTTAGACTCTTACTCTGGCCTAATGGTTAAGGTCTAGACTCTTACTCTGGCCTAATGGTTAAGGTCTTAACTCTTACTCTGGCCTAATGGTCAAGGTCTAGACTCTTACTCTGGCCTAATGGTTAAGGTCTTAACTCTTACTCTGGCCTAAGGGTTAAGGTCTTAGACTCTTACTCTGGCCTAATGGTAAAGGTATTAACTCTTACTCTGGCCTAATGGTTAAGGTCCTAATTCTTACTCTGGCCTAATGGTTAAGGTCTAGACTCTCACTCTGGCCTAATGGTTAAGGTCTTAACTCTTACTCTGGCCTAATGGTTAAGGTCTTAGACTCTTCCTTTGTCCTACTGGTTAAGGTCTTTGCTCGTACTCTGGCCTAATGGTTAAGGTCTTAGACTCGTACTCTGGCCCAATGGTAAAGATCTTAACTCTTACTCTGGCCTAATGGTTAAGGTCTTAACTCTTACTCTGGCATAATGGTTAAGGTCTAGACTCTTACTCTGGCCTAATGGTTAAGGTCTTAACTCTTACTCTGGCCTAATGGTAAGGTCTAGACTCTTACTCTGGCCTAATGGTTAAGGTCTTCACTCTTACTCTGGCCTAATGGTTAAGGTCTAGACTCTTACTCTGGCCTAATGGTTAAGGTCTTATCTCCTACTCTGGCCTAATGGTTACGGTCTTAGATTCTACTCTAGCCTAATGGTTAAGGTCTTAGCTCTTACTCTGGCCTAATGGTAAGGTCTAGAATCTTACTCTGGCCTACTGGTTAAGGTCGTTGCTCTTACTCTGGCCTACTGGTTAAGGTCTTAGACTCTTATTCTGGCCTAATGGTTAAGGTCTTAAACTCTTACTCTGGCCTAATGGTTAAGGTCTTAACTCTTACTCCGGCCTAATGGTTAAGGTCTTAGACTCTTACTCTAGCCTAATGGTTAAGGTCTTAACTCTTACTCTGGACTAATGGTTAAGGTCTTAGACTCTTACTCTGGCCTAGTGGTTAAGGGCTTAACTCTTACTCTGGCTTAATGGTTAAGGTCTTAGACTCTTACTCTTGCCTAATGGATAAGGTCTAGACTCTTACTCTGGCCTAATGGGTAAGGTCTTAACTCTTACTCTGGCCTAATGGTCAAGGTCTAGACTCTTACTCTGGCCTAATGGTTAAGGTCTTAACTCTTACTCTGGCCTAAGGGTTAAGGTCTTAGACTCTTACTCTGGCCTAATGGTTAAGGTCTTAACTCTTACTCTAGCCTAATGGTCAAGGTCTAGACTCTTACTCTGGCCTAATGGTTAAGGTCTTAGACTCGTACTCTGGCCCAATGGTAAAGGTCTTAACTCTTACTCTGGCCGATGGTTAAGGTCTTAACTCTTACTCTGGCCTAATGGTTAAGGTCTAGACTCTTACTCTGGCCTAATGGTTAAGGTCTTAACTCTTACTCTGGCTTAATGGTTAAGGTCTTAGACTCTGACTCTAGCCTACTGGTTAAGGTCTTAGACTCTTACTCTGGCATAATGGTTAAGGTCTTAACTCGTACTCTGGCCTAATGGTTAAGGTCCTAACTCTTACTCTGGCCTAATGGTTAAGGTCTTAGACTCTTACTCTGGCCTAGTGGTTAAGTTCTTTGCTCTTACTCTGGCCTACTGGTTAAGGTCTTAGACTCTTACTCTGGCCTAATGGTTAAGGTCTTAAACTCTTACTCTGGCCTAATGGTTAAGGTCTTAACTCTTACTCTGGCCTAATGGTTAAGGTCTAGACTCTTACTCTGGCCTAATGGTTAAGGTCTTAACTCTTACTCTGGCCTAATGGTAAGGTCTAGACTCTTACTCTGGCCTAATGGTTAAGGTCTTCACTCTTACTCTGGTCTAATGGTTAAGGTCTTAGACTCTTACTCTGGCCTAATGGTTAAGGTCTTAAATTCTTACTCTGGCCTAATGGTTAAGGTCTTAACTCTTACTCCGGCCTAATGGTTAAGGTCTTAGACGCTACTCTATCCTAATGGTTAAGGTCTTAACTCTTACTCTGGCTTAATGGTTAAGGTCTTAGACTCTTACTCTGGCCTAATGGTTAACGTCTAGACTCTTACTCTGGCCTAATGGTTAAGGTCTTAACTCTTACTCTGGCCTAATGGTCAAGGTCTAGACTCTTACTCTGGCCTAATGGTTAAGGTCTTAACTCTTACTCTGGCTTAATGGTTAAGGTCTTAGACTCTGACTCTAGCCTACTGGTTAAGGTCTTAGACTCTTACTCTGGCCTAATGGTTAAGGTCTAGACTCTTACTCTGGCCTAATGGTTAAGGTCTTAACTCTTACTCTGGCCTAATGGTCAAGGTCTAGACTCTTACTCTGGCCTAAGGGTTAAGGTCTTAGACTCTTACTCTGGCCTAATGGTAAAGGTCTTAACTCTTACTCTGGCCTAATGGTTAAGGTCCTAATTCTTACTCTGGCCTAATGGTTAAGGTCTAGACTCTCACTCTGGCCTAATGGTTAAGGTCTTAACTCTTACTCTGGCCTAATGGTAAGGTCTAGACTCTTACTCTGGCCTACTGGTTAAGGTCTTAACTCTTACTCTGGCCTAATGGTAAGGTCTAGACTCTTACTCTGGCCTAATGGTAAGGTCTAGACTCTTACTCTGGCCTAATGGTTAAGGTCTTCACTCTTACTCTGGTCTAATGGTTAAGGTCTTAGACTCTTACTCTGGCCTACTGGTTAAGGTCTTTGCTCTTACTCTGGCCTACTGGTTAAGGTCTTAGACTCTTACTCTGGCCTAATGGTTAAGGTCTTAAACTCTTACTCTGGCCTAATGGTTAAGGTCTTAGACTCTTACTCTAGCCCAATGGTTAAGGTCTTAACTCTTACTCTGGCCTAATGGTTAAGGTCTTAGACTCTTACTCTGGCTTAGTCGTTAAGGGCTTAACTCTTACTCTTGCTTAATGGTTAAGGTCTTAGACTCTTACTATGGCCTAATGGTTAAGGTCTAGACTCTTACTCTGGCCTAATGGTTAAGGTCTTAACTCTTACTCTGGCCTAATGGTCAAGGTCTAGACTCTTACTCTGGCCTAATGGTAAAGGTCTTAACTCTTACTCTGGCCGAATGGTTAAGGTCTTAACTCTTACTCTGGCCTAATGGTTAAGGTCTAGACTCTTACTCTGGCCTAATGGTTAAGATCTTAACTCTTACTCTGGCTTAATGGTTAAGGTCTTAGACTCAGACTCTAGCCTAATGGTTAAGGTCTTAACTCTTACTCTGGCCTAATGGTCAAGGTCTAGACTCTTACTCTGGCCTAATGGTAAAGGTCTTAACTCTTACTCTGGCCGAATGGTTAAGGTCTTAACTCTTACTCTGGCCTAATGGTCAAGGTCTAGACTCTTACTCTGGCCTAATGGTTAAGGTCGTAACTCTTACTCTGGCTTAATGGTTAAGGTCTTAGACTCAGACTCTAGCCTACTGGTTAAGGTCTTAGACTCTTACTCTGGCCTAATGGTTAAGGTCTAGACTCTTACTCTGGCCTAATGGTTAAGGTCTTAACTCTTACTCTGGCCTAATGGTCAAGGTCTAGACTCTTACTCTGGCCTAATGGTTAAGGTCTTGACTCTTACTCTTGCCTAAGGGTTAAGGTCTTAGACTCTTCCTTTGTCCTACTGGTTAAGGTCTTTGCTCGTACTCTGGCCTAATGGTTAAGGTCTTAGACCCGTACTCTGGCCCAATGGTAAAGGTCTTAACTCTTACTCTGGCCTAATGGTTAAGGTCTTAACTCTTACTCTGGCCTAATAGTTAAGGTCTAGACTCTTACTCTGGCCTAATGGTTAAGGTCTTAGACTCTTACTCTGGCCTAATGGTAAGGTCTAGACTCTTACTCTGGCCTAATGGTTAAGGTCTTCACTCTTACTCTGGCCTAATGGTTAAGGTCTTAGACTCGTACTCTGGCCTAATGGTTAAGGTCTTAACTCTTACTCTGGCCTATTGATTAAGGTCTTAACTCTTACTCTGGCCTAATGGTTAAGGTCTAGACTCTTACTCTGGCCTAATGGTTAAGGTCTTAGACTCGTACCCTGGCCCAATGGTAAAGGTCTTAACTCTTACTCTGGCCTAATGGTTAAGGTCTTAACTCTTACTCTGGCCTAATGGTTAAGGTCTAGACTCTTACTCTGGCCTAATGGTGAAGGTCTACAATCTTACTCTGGCCTAATGGTTAAGGTCTTAACACTTACTCTGGCTTAATGGTTAAGGTCTTAGACTCTTACTCTAGCCTAATGGTTAAGGTCTTAACTCTTACTCTGGCCTAATGGTTAAGGTCTTAGACTCTTACTCTGGCCTAGTGGTTAAGGGATTAACTCTTACTCTGGCTTAATGGTTAAGGTCTTAGACTCTTACTCTGGCCTAATGGTTAAGGTCTTAACTCTTACTCTGGCCTAATGGTTAAGGTATTAGACTCTTCCTTTGTCCTACTGGTTAAGGTCTTTGCTCTTACTCTGGCCTACTGGTTAAGGTCTTAGACTCTTACTCTGGCCTAATGGTTAAGGTCTTAAACTCTTACTCTGGCCTAATGGTTAAGGTCTTAACTCTTACTCCGGCCTAATGGTTAAGGTCTTAGACGCTACTCTATCCTAATGGTTAAGGTCTTAACTCTTACTCTGGCTTACTGGTTAAGGTCTTAGACTCTTACTCTGGCCTAATGGTTAAGGTCTAGACTCTTACTCTGGCCTAATGGTTAAGGTCTTAACTCTTACTCTGGCCTAATGGTCAAGGTCTAGACTCTTACTCTGGCCTAATGGTTAAGGTCTTAGAATCTTCCTTTGTCCTACTGGTTAAGGTCTTTGCTCTTACTCTGGCCTAATAGTTAAAGTCTTAGACTCGTATTCTGGCCCAATGGTAAAGGTGTTAACTCTTACTCTGGCCGAATGGTTAAGGTCTTAACTCTTACTCTGGCCTAATGGTTAAGGTCTAGACTCTTACTCTGGCCTAATGGTTAAGGTCTTAACTCTTACTCTGGCCTAATGGTCAAGGTCTAGACTCTTACTCAGGCATAATGGTTAAGGTCTTAACTCTTACTCTGGCTTAATGGTTAAGGTCTTAGACTCTGACTCTAGCCTACTGGTTAAGGTCTTAGACTCTTACTCTGGCCTAATGGTTAAGGTCTAGACTCTTACTCTGGCCTAATGGTTAAGGTCTTAACTCTTACTCTGGCCTAATGGTCAAGGTCTAGACTCTTACTCTGGCCTAATGGTTAAGGTCTTAACTCTTACTCTGGCCTAAGGGTTAAGGTCTTAGACTCTTACTCTGGCCTAATGGTAAAGGTATTAACTCTTACTCTGGCCTAATGGTTAAGGTCCTAATTCTTACTCTGGCCTAATGGTTAAGGTCTAGACTCTCACTCTGGCCTAATGGTTAAGGTCTTAACTCTTACTCTGGCCTAATGGTTAAGGTCTTAGACTCTTCCTTTGTCCTACTGGTTAAGGTCTTTGCTCGTACTCTGGCCTAATGGTTAAGGTCTTAGACTCGTACTCTGGCCCAATGGTAAAGATCTTAACTCTTACTCTGGCCTAATGGTTAAGGTCTTAACTCTTACTCTGGCATAATGGTTAAGGTCTAGACTCTTACTCTGGCCTAATGGTTAAGGTCTTAACTCTTACTCTGGCCTAATGGTAAGGTCTAGACTCTTACTCTGGCCTAATGGTTAAGGTCTTCACTCTTACTCTGGCCTAATGGTTAAGGTCTAGACTCTTACTCTGGCCTAATGGTTAAGGTCTTATCTCCTACTCTGGCCTAATGGTTACGGTCTTAGATTCTACTCTAGCCTAATGGTTAAGGTCTTAGCTCTTACTCTGGCCTAATGGTAAGGTCTAGACTCTTACTCTGGCCTACTGGTTAAGGTCGTTGCTCTTACTCTGGCCTACTGGTTAAGGTCTTAGACTCTTACTCTGGCCTAATGGTTAAGGTCTTAAACTCTTACTCTGGCCTAATGGTTAAGGTCTTAACCCTTACTCCGGCCTAATGGTTAAGGTCTTAGACTCTTACTCTAGCCTAATGGTTAAGGTCTTAACTCTTACTCTGGACTAATGGTTAAGGTCTTAGACTCTTACTCTGGCCTAGTGGTTAAGGGCTTAACTCTTACTCTGGCTTAATGGTTAAGGTCTTAGACTCTTACTCTTGCCTAATGGATAAGGTCTAGACTCTTACTCTGGCCTAATGGGTAAGGTCTTAACTCTTACTCTGGCCTAATGGTCAAGGTCTAGACTCTTTCTCTGGCCTAATGGTTAAGGTCTTAACTCTTACTCTGGCCTAAGGGTTAAGGTCTTAGACTCTTACTCTGGCCTAATGGTTAAGGTCTTAACTCTTACTCTAGCCTAATGGTCAAGGTCTAGACTCTTACTCTGGCCTAATGGTTAAGGTCTTAGACTCGTACTCTGGCCCAATGGTAAAGGTCTTAACTCTTACTCTGGCCGATGGTTAAGGTCTTAACTCTTACTCTGGCCTAATGGTTAAGGTCTAGACTCTTACTCTGGCCTAATGGTTAAGGTCTTAACTCTTACTCTGGCTTAATGGTTAAGGTCTTAGACTCTGACTCTAGCCTACTGGTTAAGGTCTTAGACTCTTACTCTGGCATAATGGTTAAGGTCTTAACTCGTACTCTGGCCTAATGGTTAAGGTCCTAACTCTTACTCTGGCCTAATGGTTAAGGTCTTAGACTCTTACTCTGGCCTAGTGGTTAAGTTCTTTGCTCTTACTCTGGCCTACTGGTTAAGGTCTTAGACTCTTACTCTGGCCTAATGGTTAAGGTCTTAAACTCTTACTCTGGCCTAATGGTTAAGGTCTTAACTCTTACTCTGGCCTAATGGTTAAGGTCTAGACTCTTACTCTGGCCTAATGGTTAAGGTCTTAACTCTTACTCTGGCCTAATGGTAAGGTCTAGACTCTTACTCTGGCCTAATGGTTAAGGTCTTCACTCTTACTCTGGTCTAATGGTTAAGGTCTTAGACTCTTACTCTGGCCTAATGGTTAAGGTCTTAAATTCTTACTCTGGCCTAATGGTTAAGGTCTTAACTCTTACTCCGGCCTAATGGTTAAGGTCTTAGACGCTACTCTATCCTAATGGTTAAGGTCTTAACTCTTACTCTGGCTTAATGGTTAAGGTCTTAGACTCTTACTCTGGCCTAATGGTTAACGTCTAGACTCTTACTCTGGCCTAATGGTTAAGGTCTTAACTCTTACTCTGGCCTAATGGTCAAGGTCTAGACTCTTACTCTGGCCTAATGGTTAAGGTCTTAACTCTTACTCTGGCTTAATGGTTAAGGTCTTAGACTCTGACTCTAGCCTACTGGTTAAGGTCTTAGACTCTTACTCTGGCCTAATGGTTAAGGTCTAGACTCTTACTCTGGCCTAATGGTTAAGGTCTTAACTCTTACTCTGGCCTAATGGTCAAGGTCTAGACTCTTACTCTGGCCTAATGGTTAAGGTCTTAACTCTTACTCTGGCCTAAGGGTTAAGGTCTTAGACTCTTACTCTGGCCTAATGGTAAAGGTCTTAACTCTTACTCTGGCCTAATGGTTAAGGTCCTAATTCTTACTCTGGCCTAATGGTTAAGGTCTAGACTCTCACTCTGGCCTAATGGTTAAGGTCTTAACTCTTACTCTGGCCTAATGGTAAGGTCTAGACTCTTACTCTGGCCTACTGGTTAAGGTCTTAACTCTTACTCTGGCCTAATGGTAAGGTCTAGACTCTTACTCTGGCCTAATGGTAAGGTCTAGACTCTTACTCTGGCCTAATGGTTAAGGTCTTCACTCTTACTCTGGTCTAATGGTTAAGGTCTTAGACTCTTACTCTGGCCTACTGGTTAAGGTCTTTGCTCTTACTCTGGCCTACTGGTTAAGGTCTTAGACTCTTACTCTGGCCTAATGGTTAAGGTCTTAAACTCTTACTCTGGCCTAATGGTTAAGGTCTTAGACTCTTACTCTAGCCCAATGGTTAAGGTCTTAACTCTTACTCTGGCCTAATGGTTAAGGTCTTAGACTCTTACTCTGGCTTAGTCGTTAAGGGCTTAACTCTTACTCTTGCTTAATGGTTAAGGTCTTAGACTCTTACTATGGCCTAATGGTTAAGGTCTAGACTCTTACTCTGGCCTAATGGTTAAGGTCTTAACTCTTACTCTGGCCTAATGGTCAAGGTCTAGACTCTTACTCTGGCCTAATGGTAAAGGTCTTAACTCTTACTCTGGCCGAATGGTTAAGGTCTTAACTCTTACTCTGGCCTAATGGTTAAGGTCTAGACTCTTACTCTGGCCTAATGGTTAAGATCTTAACTCTTACTCTGGCTTAATGGTTAAGGTCTTAGACTCAGACTCTAGCCTAATGGTTAAGGTCTTAACTCTTACTCTGGCCTAATGGTCAAGGTCTAGACTCTTACTCTGGCCTAATGGTAAAGGTCTTAACTCTTACTCTGGCCGAATGGTTAAGGTCTTAACTCTTACTCTGGCCTAATGGTCAAGGTCTAGACTCTTACTCTGGCCTAATGGTTAAGGTCGTAACTCTTACTCTGGCTTAATGGTTAAGGTCTTAGACTCAGACTCTAGCCTACTGGTTAAGGTCTTAGACTCTTACTCTGGCCTAATGGTTAAGGTCTAGACTCTTACTCTGGCCTAATGGTTAAGGTCTTAACTCTTACTCTGGCCTAATGGTCAAGGTCTAGACTCTTACTCTGGCCTAATGGTTAAGGTCTTGACTCTTACTCTTGCCTAAGGGTTAAGGTCTTAGACTCTTCCTTTGTCCTACTGGTTAAGGTCTTTGCTCGTACTCTGGCCTAATGGTTAAGGTCTTAGACCCGTACTCTGGCCCAATGGTAAAGGTCTTAACTCTTACTCTGGCCTAATGGTTAAGGTCTTAACTCTTACTCTGGCCTAATAGTTAAGGTCTAGACTCTTACTCTGGCCTAATGGTTAAGGTCTTAGACTCTTACTCTGGCCTAATGGTAAGGTCTAGACTCTTACTCTGGCCTAATGGTTAAGGTCTTCACTCTTACTCTGGCCTCATGGTTAAGGTCTAGACTCTTACTCTGGCCTAATGGTTAAGGTCTTATCTCCTACTCTGGCCTAATGGTTACGGTCTTAGATTCTACTCTAGCCTAATAGTTAAGGTCTTAGCTCTTACTCTGGCCTAATGGTAAGGTCTAGACTCTTACTCTGGCCTACTGGTTAAGGTCTTTGCTCTTACTCTGGCCTACTGGTTAAGGTCTTAGACTCTTACTCTGGCCTAATGGTTAAGGTCTTAAACTCTTACTCTGGCCTAATGGTTAAGGTCTTAACTCTTACTCCGGCCTAATGGTTAAGGTCTTAGACTCTACTCTATCCTAATGGTTAAGGTCTTAACTCTTACTCTGGCCTAATGGTTAAGGTCTTAGACTCTTACTCTGGCCTAATGGTTAAGGTCTTAGACTCTAACTCTGGCCTAATGGATAAGGTCTAGACTCTTACTCTGGCCTAATGGGTAAGGTCTTAACTCTTACTCTGGCCTAATGGTCAAGGTCTAGACTCTTACTCTGGCCTAATGGTTAAGGTCTTAACTCTTACTCTGGCCTAAGGGTTAAGGTCTTAGACTCTTACTCTGGCCTAATGGTTAAGGTCTTAGACTCTTCATTTGTCCTACTGGTTAAGTTCTTTGCTCTTACTCTGGCCTAATACTTAAGGTCATAGACTCGTACTCTGGCCCAATGGTAAAGGTCTTAACTCTTACTCTGGCCGAATGGTTAAGGTCTTAACTCTTACTCTGACCTAATGGTTAAGGTCTAGACTCTTACTCTGGCCTAATGGTTAAGGTCTTAACTCTTACTCTGGCCTAATGGTCAAGGTCTAGACTCTTACTCTGGCATAATGGTTAAGGTCTTATCTCGTACTCTGGCCTAATGGTTAAGGTCCTAACTCTTACTCTGGCCTAATGGTTAAGGTCTTAGACTCTTACTCTGGCCTAGTGGTTAAGGTCTTAGACTCTTCCTTTGTCCTACTGGTTAAGGTATTTGCTCTTACTCTGGCATAATGGTTAAGGTCTTAGACTCGTACTCTGGCCCAATGGTAAAGGTCTTAACTCTTACTCTTGCCGAATGGTTAAGGTCTTAACTCTTACTATGGCCTAATGGTTAAGGTCTAGACTCTTACTCTGGCCTAATGGTTAAGGTCTTAACTCTTACTCTGGCCTAATGGTCAAGGTCTAGACTCTTACTCTGGCCTAATGGTTATGTTCTTAACTCTTACTCTGGCTTAATGGTTAAGGTCTTGGACTCTGACTCTAGCCTACTGGTTAAGGTCTTAGACTCTAACTCCGGCATAATGGTTAAGGTGTTAGAGTCTTACTCTGGCATAATGGTTAAGGTCTTAACTCGTACTCTGGCCTAATGGTTAAGGTCTAGACTCTTACTCTGGCCTAATGGTTAAGGTCTTAACTCTTACTCTGGCCTAATGGTAAGGTCTAGACTCTTACTCTGGCCTAATGGTTAAGGTCTTCACTCTTACTCTGGCCTAATGGTTAAGGTCTTAGACACTTACTCTGGCCTACTGGTTAAGGTCTTTGCTCTTACTCTGGCCTATTGGTTAAGGTCTTAGACTCCTACTATGGCCTTATGATTAAGGGCTTAGACTCTTACTCTGGCCTACTGGTTAAGGTCTTAGACTCTTACTCTGGACTACTGGTTAAGGTCTTTGCTCTTACTCTGGCCTATTGGTTAAGGTCTTAGACTCCTACTATGGCCTTATGATTAAGGTCTTAGACTCTTACTCTGGCCTAATGGTTAAGGTCTTAACTCTTACTCTGGACTAATGGTTAAGGTCTTAACTCTTACTCTGGCCTAATGGTTAAGGTCTTTGCTCTTACTCTGGCTTATTGGTTAAGGTCTTAGGCTCCTACTATGGCCTTATGGTTAAGGTCTTAGACTCTTACTCTGGCCTAATGGTTAAGGTCTAGACTCTTACTCTGGCCTAATGGTTAAGGTCTTAAACTCTTACTCTGGCCTAATGGTTAAGGTCTTAAACTCTTACTCTGGCCTAATGATTAAGGTCTTAACTCTTACTCTGGCCTAATGGTTAAGGTCTTAGACTCGTACTCTGGCCCAATGGTAAAGGTCTTAACTCTTACTCTGGCCTAATGGTTAAGGTCTTAACTCTTACTCTGGCCTAATGGTTAAGGTCTAGACTCTTACTCTGGCCTAATGGTTAAGGTCTTAACTCTTACTCTGGCTTAATGGTTAAGGTCTTAGACTCTGACTCTAGCCTACTGGTTCAGGTCTTAGACTCTTACTCTGGCCTAATGGTTAAGGTGTTAGACTCTTACTCTGGCATAATGGCTAAGGTATTAACTCTTACTCTGGCCTAATGGTTAAGGTCTTAGACTCTTCCTTTGTCCTACTGGTTAAGGTCTTTGCTCTTACTCTGGCCTAATGGTTAAGGTCTTAGACTCGTACCCTGGCCCAATGGTAAAGGTCTTAACTCTTACTCCGGCCTAATGGTTAAGGTCTTAACTCTTACTCTGGCCTAATGGTTAAGGTCTAGACTCTTACTCTGGCCTAATGGTTAAGGTCTTAACTCTTACTCTGGCTTAATGGTTAAGGTCTTAGACTCTGACTCTAGCCTACTGGTTCAGGTCTTAGACTCTTACTCTGGCCTAATGGTTAAGGTCCTAACTCTTACTCTGGCCTATTGGTTAAGGTCTTAACTCTTACTTTGGCTTAATGGTTAAGGTCTTAACTCTTACTCTGGCCTACTGGTTAAGGTCTTTACTCTTACTCTGGCCTAATGGTTAAGGTCTAGACTCTTACTATAGCCTAATGGTTAAGGTCTTAACTCTTACTCTGGCCTAATGGTTAAGGTCTTAGACTCTAACTCTGGCCTAATGGTAAGGTCTAGACTCTTACTCTGGCCTAATGGTTAAGGTCTTAAACTCTTACTCTGGCCTAATGGTTAAGGTCTTAAACTCTTACTCTGGCCTAATGATTAAGGTCTTAACTCTTATTCTGGCCTAATGGTTAAGGTCTTGACTCTTACTCTGGCCTTATGGTTAAGGTCTTTGCTCTTACTGTGGAAATATGGATTTTTCTGGTCAGTTATGTCCCCTATCTTGGACCCCAACGGTTCCATGTGCATGTCACAAGTACATGTATGTTTCCCTCCAGTTCCAGTTATGAAGACGCAAATACATGTGCGTCCACCGACAACATGTCCTCTGTTAGATCCGCCATGAATAGGCCGGATATTCCATTCCTAAATATGAAAGGCCACCGACTTTATATGGTTCACTTATGCCATTTTGCAGTCCAGGCAAGTAGGCCCTGATTCTGTCATCAAACTCCTCTTGCCTTCTGCCTCTGAAAGCTCCAGTCTGAGCCTGCATCTGTGACCATGAACTTTGTCTCATTCTCTGCGCGGCTCACGAAGCCTGACATCAGCCTATTCTCTGCCAAGAACTGTATTTCACCTTCGAATTATCTGCTTCCCCCTCAGCCGATGCATTCCTGCCTAGTAGTTTAAGTAAACATTCTCCCAGTTACCGAGCAAAAGGCCCGGCTTCTCTGCCCTTATGCAAGTAATTCATAGTCCTGTTACCATGGAATATTCCTACCCCCTCGCATTCAGTGTAGACACTTAGACGCTTGTACACGCACGCACAGTCAGTATAGAATAGATTCTGTCCGAGAGTCCTTCTTTCGTGGATAACATAGTTCTTTAAACATAGGATGTTAGATATGATTTGGGATTAGGTTGACTTGACCCCCCAGACTTCTTGTCTCCACATGTAGAGCTAAATGCCAAGTCCCCTTCACCCCCTAGTCGCACGTCAATCGCACGTCATACTGCTGCGCGCGCATCTATGCCAAGTATTATCTTATAGATCCACCTATATGTGACATCATAACCAATTATGTTCCTTTTTACTCCTTATTACACCCATTTTTGGTTACGCAGATAAATCGTCATTTTCCTTATCAACTGTTACGCCTACTGCATTCGCTTCATTGTAATGTATGTACTATAAAAGTCATTTCTTGTCAATAATGTATGTACTTCACTTCCTGAACCCCCGTGGTGATGGAACTTGGAGCAACCGATTATAATCGATCACTGGAATAAAGCCCATTCCGAACCTCTAATACCACGGATTCTGCCTCTCATTTTACTGAGCTATTTTATTATGTTTATGTATCAAATTAAGTCCCGGTAAAGGAATTTTATTTACCACATGAACCTGGCTGATAGGGGAATGTGGAAATATGGATTTTTCTGGTCAGTTATGTCCCCTATCTTGGTAAGGTCTAGACTCTTACTCTGGCCTAATGGTTAAGGTCTTAAACTCTTACTCTGGCCTAATGGTTAAGGTCTTAAACTCTTACTCTGGCCTAATGATTAAGGTCTTAACTCTTATTCTGGCCTAATGGTTAAGGTCTTGACTCTTACTCTGGCCTTATGGTTAAGGTCTTTGCTCTTACTCTGGCCTAATGGTTAAGGTCTTAGACTCGTACTCTGGCCTAATGGTTAAGGTCTTAACTCTTACTCTGGCCTAATGGTTAAGGTCTTAAACTCTTACTCTGGCCTAATGGTTAAGGTCTTAAACTCTTACTCTGGCCTAATGATTAAGGTCTTAACTCTTACTCCGGCCTAATGGTTAAGGTCTTAGACTCAACTCTATCCTAATGGTTAAGGTATTAACTCTTACTCTGGCCTAATGGTTAAGGTCTTAGACTCTTACTCTGGCCTAATGGTTAAGGTCTTAGACTCTTACTCTAGCCTAATGGTTAAGGTCTTAACTCTTACTCTGGCCTAATGGTTAAGGTCTTAGACTCTTACTCTGGCCTAATGGTTAAGGTCTTAGACTCTTCCTTTGTCCTACTGGTTAAGGTCTTTGCTCTTACTCTGGCCTAATGGTTAAGGTCTTAGACTCGTACCCTGGCCCAATGGTAAAGGTCTTAACTCTTACTCTGGCCTAATGGTTAAGGTCTTAACTCTTACTCTGGTCTAATGGTTAAGGTCTAGACTCTTACTCTGGCCTAGTGGTTAAGGGCTTAACTATTACTCTGGCCTAATGGTCAAGGTCTAGACTCTTACTCTGGCCTAATGGTTAAGGTCTTAACTCTTACTCTGGCTTAATGGTTAAGGTCTTAGACTCTGACTCTAGCCTACTGGTTAAGGTCTTAGACTCTTACTCTGGCCTAATGGTTAAGGTCCTAACTCTTACTCTGGCCTACTGGTTAAGGTCTTAACTGTTACTCTGGCCTAATGGTTAAGGTCTTAACTCTTACTCTGGCCTAATGGTTAAGGTCTTAAGCTCTTACTCTGGCCTACTGGTTAAGGTCTTAGACTCTTACTCTGGCATAATGGTTAAGGTCTTAACTCTTACTCTGGCCTAATGGTAGGGTCTAGACTCTTACTCTGGCCTAATGGTTAAGGTCTTAACTCTTACTCTGGCTTAATGGTTAAGGTCTTAGACTCTGACTCTAGCCTACTGGTTCAGGTCTTAGACTCTTACTCTGGCCTAATGGTTAAGGTGTTAGACTCTTACTATAGCCTAATGGTTAAGGTCTTAACTCTTACTCTGGCCTAATGGTTAAGGTCTAGACTCTTACTCTGGCCTAATGGTTACGGTCTTATCTCCTACTCTGGCCTAATGGTTACGGTCTTAGATTCTACTCTAGCCTAATGGTTAAGGTCTTAGCTCTCACTCTGGCCTAATGGTTAAGGTCTTAGACTCTTACTCTGGCCTAATGGTTAAGGTCTTAACTCTTACTCTGGCCTAATGGTTAAGGTCTTAGACTCTAACTCTGGCCTAATGGTAAGGTCTAGACTCTTACTCTGGCCTAATGGTTAAGGTCTTAAACTCTTACTCTGGCCTAATGGTTAAGGTCTTAAACTCTTACTCTGGCCTAATGATTAAGGTCTTAACTCTTATTCTGGCCTAATGGTTAAGGTCTTGACTCTTACTCTGGCCTTATGGTTAAGGTCTTTGCTCTTACTCTGGCCTAATGGTTAAGGTCTTAGACTCGTACTCTGGCCTAATGGTTAAGGTCTTAACTCTTACTCTGGCCTAATGGTTAAGGTCTTAAACTCTTACTCTGGCCTAATGGTTAAGGTCTTAAACTCTTACTCTGGCCTAATGATTAAGGTCTTAACTCTTACTCCGGCCTAATGGTTAAGGTCTTAGACTCAACTCTATCCTAATGGTTAAGGTATTAACTCTTACTCTGGCCTAATGGTTAAGGTCTTAGACTCTTACTCTGGCCTAATGGTTAAGGTCTTAGACTCTTACTCTAGCCTAATGGTTAAGGTCTTAACTCTTACTCTGGCCTAATGGTTAAGGTCTTAGACTCTTACTCTGGCCTAATGGTTAAGGTCTTAGACTCTTCCTTTGTCCTACTGGTTAAGGTCTTAGACTCTTCCTTTGTCCTACTGGTTAAGGTCTTTGCTCTTACTCTGGCCTAATGGTTAAGGTCTTAGACTCGTACCCTGGCCCAATGGTAAAGGTCTTAACTCTTACTCTGGCCTAATGGTTAAGGTCTTAACTCTTACTCTGGTCTAATGGTTAAGGTCTAGACTCTTACTCTGGCCTAGTGGTCAAGGGCTTAACTATTACTCTGGCCTAATGGTCAAGGTCTAGACTCTTACTCTGGCCTAATGGTTAAGGTCTTAACTCTTACTCTGGCTTAATGGTTAAGGTCTTAGACTCTGACTCTAGCCTACTGGTTAAGGTCTTAGACTCTTACTCTGGCCTAATGGTTAAGGTCCTAACTCTTACTCTGGCCTACTGGTTAAGGTCTTAACTGTTACTCTGGCCTAATGGTTAAGGTCTTAACTCTTACTCTGGCCTAATGGTTAAGGTCTTAAGCTCTTACTCTGGCCTACTGGTTAAGGTCTTGGACTCTTACTCTGGCATAATGGTTAAGGTCTTAACTCTTACTCTGGCCTAATGGTAGGGTCTAGACTCTTACTCTGGCCTAATGGTTAAGGTCTTAACTCTTACTCTGGCTTAATGGTTAAGGTCTTAGACTCTGACTCTAGCCTACTGGTTCAGGTCTTAGACTCTTACTCTGGCCTAATGGTTAAGGTGTTAGACTCTTACTCTGGCATAATGGCTAAGGTCTTAACTCTTACTCTGGCCTAATGGTTAAGGTCTTAGACTCTTCCTTTGTCCTACTGGTTAAGGTCTTTGCTCTTACTCTGGCCTAATGGTTAAGGTCTTAAACTCGTACCCTGGCCCAATGGTAAAGGTCTTAACTCTTACTCCGGCCTAATGGTTAAGGTCTTAACTCTTACTCTGGCCTAATGGTTAAGGTCTAGACTCTTACTCTGGCCTAATGGTTAAGGTCTTAACTCTTACTCTGGCTTAATGGTTAAGGTCTTAGACTCTGACTCTAGCCTACTGGTTCAGGTCTTAGACTCTTACTCTGGCCTAATGGTTAAGGTCCTAACTCTTACTCTGGCCTATTGGTTAAGGTCCTAACTCTTACTCTGGCCTAATGGTTAAGGTCTAGACTCTTACTATAGCCTAATGGTTAAGGTCTTAACTCTTACTCTGGCCTAATGGTTAAGGTCTAGACTCTTACTCTGGCCTAATGGTTAAGGTATTATCTCCTACTCTGGCCTAATGGTTACGGTCTTAGATTCTACTCTAGCCTAATGGTTAAGGTCTTAGCTCTTACTCTGGCCTAATGGTAAGGTCTAGACTCTTACTCTGGCCCAATGGTTAAGGTCTTAAACTCTTACTCTGGCCTAATGGTTAAGGTCTTAAACTCTTACTCTGGCCTAATGATTAAGGTCTTAACTCTTACTCCGGCCTAATGGTTAAGGTCTTAGACTCAACTCTATCCTAATGGTTAAGGTCTTAACTCTTACTCTGGCCTAATGGTTAAGGTCTTAACTCTTACTCTGGCCTAATGGTTAAGGTCTTAGACTCTTACTCTGGCCTAATGGTTAAGGTCTTAGACTCTTCCTTTGTCCTACTGGTTAAGGTCTTTGCTCTTACTCTGGCCCACTGGTAAAGGTCTTAACTCTTACTCTGGCCTAATGGTTAAGGTCTTTGCTCTTACTCTGGCCTAATGGTTAAGGTCTTAGACTCGTACTCTGGCCTAATGGTTAAGGTCTTAACTCTTACTCTGGCCTATTGATTAAGGTCTTAACTCTTACTCTGGCCTAATGATTAAGGTCTTAACTCTTACTCCGGCCTAATGGTTAAGGTCTTAGACTCAACTCTATCCTAATGGTTAAGGTCTTAACTCTTACTCTGGCCTAATGGTTAAGGTCTTAACTCTTACTCTGGCCTAATGGTTAAGGTCTAGACTCTTACTCTGGCCTAATGGTTAAGGTCTTCACTCTTACTCTGGTCTAATGGTTAGGTCTTAGACTCTTACTCTGGCCTACTGGTTAAGGTCTTTGCTCTTACTCTGGCCTACTGGTTAAGGTCTTAACTCTTACTCTGGCCTAATGGTTAAGGTCTTTGCTCTTACTCTGGCCTAATGGTTAAGGTCTTAGACTCGTACTCTGGCCTAATGGTTAAGGTCTTAACTCTTACTCTGGCCTATTGATTAAGGTCTTAACTCTTACTCTGGCCTAATGGTTAAGGTCTAGACTCTTACTCTGGCCTAATGGTTAAGGTCTTAGACTCGTACCCTGGCCCAATGGTAAAGGTCTTAACTCTTACTCTGGCCTAATGGTTAAGGTCTTAACTCTTACTCTGGCCTAATGGTTAAGGTCTAGACTCTTACTCTGGCCTAATGGTGAAGGTCTACAATCTTACTCTGGCCTAATGGTTAAGGTCTTAACACTTACTCTGGCTTAATGGTTAAGGTCTTAGACTCTTACTCTAGCCTAATGGTTAAGGTCTTAACTCTTACTCTGGCCTAATGGTTAAGGTCTTAGACTCTTACTCTGGCCTAGTGGTTAAGGGATTAACTCTTACTCTGGCTTAATGGTTAAGGTCTTAGACTCTTACTCTGGCCTAATGGTTAAGGTCTTAACTCTTACTCTGGCCTAATGGTTAAGGTATTAGACTCTTCCTTTGTCCTACTGGTTAAGGTCTTTGCTCTTACTCTGGCCTACTGGTTAAGGTCTTAGACTCTTACTCTGGCCTAATGGTTAAGGTCTTAAACTCTTACTCTGGCCTAATGGTTAAGGTCTTAACTCTTACTCCGGCCTAATGGTTAAGGTCTTAGACGCTACTCTATCCTAATGGTTAAGGTCTTAACTCTTACTCTGGCTTACTGGTTAAGGTCTTAGACTCTTACTCTGGCCTAATGGTTAAGGTCTAGACTCTTACTCTGGCCTAATGGTTAAGGTCTTAACTCTTACTCTGGCCTAATGGTCAAGGTCTAGACTCTTACTCTGGCCTAATGGTTAAGGTCTTAGAATCTTCCTTTGTCCTACTGGTTAAGGTCTTTGCTCTTACTCTGGCCTAATAGTTAAAGTCTTAGACTCGTATTCTGGCCCAATGGTAAAGGTGTTAACTCTTACTCTGGCCGAATGGTTAAGGTCTTAACTCTTACTCTGGCCTAATGGTTAAGGTCTAGACTCTTACTCTGGCCTAATGGTTAAGGTCTTAACTCTTACTCTGGCCTAATGGTCAAGGTCTAGACTCTTACTCAGGCATAATGGTTAAGGTCTTAACTCTTACTCTGGCTTAATGGTTAAGGTCTTAGACTCTGACTCTAGCCTACTGGTTAAGGTCTTAGACTCTTACTCTGGCCTAATGGTTAAGGTCTAGACTCTTACTCTGGCCTAATGGTTAAGGTCTTAACTCTTACTCTGGCCTAATGGTCAAGGTCTAGACTCTTACTCTGGCCTAATGGTTAAGGTCTTAACTCTTACTCTGGCCTAAGGGTTAAGGTCTTAGACTCTTACTCTGGCCTAATGGTAAAGGTATTAACTCTTACTCTGGCCTAATGGTTAAGGTCCTAATTCTTACTCTGGCCTAATGGTTAAGGTCTAGACTCTCACTCTGGCCTAATGGTTAAGGTCTTAACTCTTACTCTGGCCTAATGGTTAAGGTCTTAGACTCTTCCTTTGTCCTACTGGTTAAGGTCTTTGCTCGTACTCTGGCCTAATGGTTAAGGTCTTAGACTCGTACTCTGGCCCAATGGTAAAGATCTTAACTCTTACTCTGGCCTAATGGTTAAGGTCTTAACTCTTACTCTGGCATAATGGTTAAGGTCTAGACTCTTACTCTGGCCTAATGGTTAAGGTCTTAACTCTTACTCTGGCCTAATGGTAAGGTCTAGACTCTTACTCTGGCCTAATGGTTAAGGTCTTCACTCTTACTCTGGCCTAATGGTTAAGGTCTAGACTCTTACTCTGGCCTAATGGTTAAGGTCTTATCTCCTACTCTGGCCTAATGGTTACGGTCTTAGATTCTACTCTAGCCTAATGGTTAAGGTCTTAGCTCTTACTCTGGCCTAATGGTAAGGTCTAGACTCTTACTCTGGCCTACTGGTTAAGGTCGTTGCTCTTACTCTGGCCTACTGGTTAAGGTCTTAGACTCTTATTCTGGCCTAATGGTTAAGGTCTTAAACTCTTACTCTGGCCTAATGGTTAAGGTCTTAACTCTTACTCCGGCCTAATGGTTAAGGTCTTAGACTCTTACTCTAGCCTAATGGTTAAGGTCTTAGACTCGTACTCTGGCCCAATGGTAAAGGTCTTAACTCTTACTCTGGCCTAATGGTTAAGGTCTTAACTCTTACTCTGGCCTAATGGTTAAGGTCTAGACTCTTACTCTGGCCTAATGGTTAAGGTCTTAACTCTTACTCTGGCCTAATGGTAAGGTCTAGACTCTTACTCTGGCCTAATGGTTAAGGTCTTCACTCTTACTCTGGTCTAATGGTTAAGGTCTTAGACTCTTACTCTGGCCTACTGGTTAAGGTCTTTGCTCTTACTCTGGCCTACTAGTTAAGGTCTTAGACTCTTACTCTGGTCTAATGGTTAAGGTCTTAACTCTTACTCTGGCCGAATGGTTAAGGTCTTAACTCTTACTCTGGCCTAATGGTTAAGGTCTAGACTCTTACTCTGGCCTAATGGTTAAGGTCCTAACTCTTACTCTGGCCTAATGGTCAAGGTCTAGACTCTTACTCTGGCCTAATGGTTAAGGTCTTAACTCTTACTCCGGCCTAATGGTTAAGGTCTTAGACTCTACTCTATCCTAATGTTTAAGGTCTTAACTCTTACTCTGGCCTAATGGTTAAGGTCTTAGACTCTTACTCTGGCCTAATGGTTAAGGTCTTAGACTCTTACTCTAGCCTAATGGTTAAGGTCTTAACTCTTACTCTGGCCTAATGGTTAAGGTCTTAGACTCTTACTCTGGCCTAGTGGTTAAGGGCTTAACTCTTACTCTGGCTTAATGGTTAAGGTCTTAGACTCTTACTCTGGCCTAATGGTTAAGGTCTAGACTCTTACTCTGGCCTAATGGTTAAGGTCTTAACTCTTACTCTGGCCTAATGGTCAAGGTCTAGACTCTTACTCTATCCCAATGGTTAAGGTCTTAACTCTTACTCTGGCCTAATGGTTAAGGTCTAGACTCTTACTCTGGCCTAAGGGTTAAGGTCTTAGACTCTTACTCTGGCCTAATGGTTAAGGTCTTAGATTCTTCCTTTGTCCTACTGGTTAAGGTCTTTGCTCTTACTTTGGCCTAATAGTTAAGGTCTTAGACTCGTACTCTGGCCCAATGGTAAAGGTCTTAACTCTTACTCTGGCCGAATGGTTAAGGTCTTAACTCTTACTCTGGCCAAATGGTTAAGGTCTAGACTCTTACTCTGGCCTAATGGTTAAGGTCTTAACTCTTACTCTGGCCTAATGGTCAAGGTCTAGACTCTTACTCTGGCATAATGGTTAAGGTCTTAACTCGTACTCTGGCCTAATGGTTAAGGTCCTAACTCTTACTCTGGCCTAATGGTTAAGGTCTTAGACACTTACTCTGGCCTACTGGTTAAGGTCTTTGCTCTTACTCTGGCCTATTGGTTAAGGTCTTAGACTCCTACTATGGCCTTATGATTAAGGTCTTAGACTCTTACTCTGGCCTAATGGTTAAGGTCTAGACTCTTACTCTGGCCTAATGGTTAAGGTCGTATCTCTTACTCTGGCCTAATGGTTACAGTCTTAGACTCCACTCTAGCCTAATGGTTAAGGTCTTAGCTCTTACTCTGGCCTAATGGTTAAGGTGTTAACTTTTACTCTGGCCTAATGGTTAAGGTCTTAGACTCTTACTCTGGCCTAGTGGTTAAGGTCTTAACTCTTACTTTGGCTTAATGGTTAAGGTCTTAGACTCTGACTCTGGTCTACTGGTTAAGGTCTTAGACTCTTACTCTGGCCTAATGGTTAAGGTCCTAACTCTTACTCTGGCCTATTGGTTAGGGTCTTAACTCTTACTCTGGCCTAATGATTAAGGTCTTAACTCTTACTCTGGCCTAATGGTTAAGGTCTTAACTCTTACTATGGCCTAATGGTTAAGGTCTAGACTCTTACTCTGGCCTAATGGTTAAGGTCTTGACTCTTATTCTGGCCTTATGGTTAAGGTCTTTGCTCTTAGTCTGGCCTAATGGTTAAGGTCTTATACTCGTACTCTGGCCTAATGGTTAAGGTCTTAACTCTTACTCTGGCCTATTGATTAAGGTCTTAGACTCTAACTCTGGCCTAATGGTAAGGTCTAGACTCTTACTCTGGCCTAATGGTTAAGGTCTTAAACTCTTACTCTGGCCTAATGGTTAAGGTCTTAAACTCTTACTCTGGCCTAATGATTAAGGTCTTAACTCTTACTCTGGCCTAGTGGTTAAGGTCTTAGACTCTTACTCTGGCCTAATGGTTAAGGTCTTAGACTCTTACTCTAGCCTAATGATTAAGGTCTTAACTCTTACTCTGGCCTAAGGGTTAAGGTCTTAGACTCTTACTCTGGCCTAATGGTTAAGATCTTAGACTCTTCCTTTGTCCTACTGGTTAAGGTCTTTGCTCTTACTCTGGCCTAATGGTTAAGGTCTTAGACTCGTACCCTGGCCAAATGGTAAAGGTCTTAACTCTTACTCTGGCCTAATGGTTAAGGTCTTAACTCTTATTCTGGCCTAATGGTTAAGGTCTACACTCTTACTCTGGCCTAATGGTTAAGGTCTTAACTCATACTCTGGCCTAATGGTGAAGGTCTAGACTCTTACTCTGGCCTAATGGTTAAGGTCTTAACTCTTACTCTGGCCTACTGGTTAAGGTCTTTACTCTTACTCTGGCCTAATGGTTAAGGTCTAGACTCTGACTCTAGCCTACTGGTTAAGGTCTTTGCTCTTACTCTTGCCTACTGGTTAAGGTCTTAGACTCTTACTCTGGCCTAATGGTTAAGGTCCTAACTCTTACTCTGGCCTATTGGTTAAGGTCTTAACTCTTACTTTGGCTTAATGGTTAAGGTCTTAACTCTTACTCTGGCCTACTGGTTAAGGTCTTTACTCTTACTCTGGCCTACTGGTTAAGGTCTAGACTCTTACTATAGCCTAATGGTTAAGGTCTTAACTCTTACTCTGGCCTAATGGTTAAGGTCTAGACTCTTACTCTGGCCTAATGGTTAAGGTCTTATCTCCTACTCTGGCCTAATGGTTACGGTCTTAGATTCTACTCTAGCCTAATGGTTAAGGTCTTGGCTCTTACTCTGGCCTAATGGTAAGGTCTAGACTCTTACTCTGGCCTAATGGTTAAGGTCTTAAACTCTTACTCTGGCCTAATGGTTAAGGTCTTAAACTCTTACTCTGGCCTAATGATTAATGTCTTAACTCTTACTCCGGCCTAATGGTTATGGTCTTAGACTCAACTCTATCCTAATGGTTAAGGTCTTAACTCTTACTCTGGCCTAATGGTTAAGGTCTTAACTCTTACTCTGGCCTAATGGTTAAGGTCTTAGACTCTTACTCTGGCCTAATGGTTAAGGTCTTAGACTCTTCCTTTGTCCTACTGGTTAAGGTCTTTGCTCTTACTCTGGCCCACTGGTAAAGGTCTTAACTCTTACTCTGGCCTAATGGTTGAGGTCTTTGCTCTTACTCTGGCCTAATGGTTAAGGTCTTAGACTCGTACTCTGGCCTAATGGTTAAGGTCTTAACTCTTACTCTGGCCTATTGATTAAGGTCTTAGACTCTAACTCTGGCCTAATGGTAAGGTCTTAACTCTTACTCTGGCCTAAGGGTTAAGGTCTTAGACTCTTACTCTGGCCTAATGGTTAAGGTCTTAGACTCGTACCCTGGCCCAATGGTAAAGGTCTTAACTCTTACTCTGGCCTAATTGTTAAGGTCTTAACTCTTACTCTGGCCTAATGGTTAAGGTCTAGACTCTTACTCTGGCCTAATGGTTAAGGTCTACACTCTTACTCTGGCCTAATGGTTAAGGTCTTAACACTTACTCTGGCTTAATGGTTAAGGTCTTAGACTCTTACTCTAGCCTAATGGTTAAGGTCTTAACACTTACTCTGGCCTAATGGTTAAGGTCTTAGACTCTTACTCTGGCCTAGTGGTTAAGGGATTAACTCTTACTCTGGCTTAATGGTTAAGGTCTTAGACTCTTACTCTGGCCTAATGGTTAAGGTCTTAACTCTTACTCTGGCCTAATGGTTAAGGTCTTAGACTCTTCCTTTGTCCTACTGGTTAAGGTCTTTGCTCTTACTCTGGCCTAATGGTTAAGGTCTTAGACTCGTACCCTGGCCCAATGGTAAAGGTCTTAACTCTTACTCTGGCCTAATGGTTAAGGTCTTAACTCTTACTCTGGCCTAATGGTTAAGGTCTAGACTCTTACTCTGGCCTAATGGTTAAGGTCTTAACTCTTACTCTGGCCTAATGGTTAAGGTCTTAATTCTTAATCTGGCTTAATGGTTAAGGTCTTAGACTCTGACTCTAGCCTACTGGTTAAGGTCTTAGACTCTTACTCTGGCCTAATGGTTAAGGTCCTAACTCTTACTCTGGCCTATTGGTTACGGTCCTAACTCTTACTTTGGCTTAATGGTTAATGTCTTAACTCCTACTCTGGCCTACTGGTTAAGGTCTTTACTCTTACTCTGGCCTAATGGTTAAGGTCTAGACTCTTACTATAGCCTAATGGTTAAGGTCTTAACTCTTACTCTGGCCTAATGGTTAAGGTCTAGACTCTTACTCTGGCCTAATGGTTAATGTCTTATCTCCTACTCTGGCCTAATGGTTACACTCTTAGATTCTACTCTAGCCTAATGGTTAAGCTCTTACTCTAGCCTAATGGTTAAGGTCTTAGACTCTTACTCTGGCCTAATGGTTAAGGTCTTAGACTCTTACTCTAGCCTAATGGTTAAGGTCTTAACTCTTACTCTGGCCTAATGGTTAAGGTCTTAGACTCTTACTCTGGCCTATTGGTTAAGGGCTCAACTCTTACTCTGGCCTAATGGTTAAGGTCTTAGACTCTTACTCTGGCCTAATGGTTAAGGTCTAGACTCTTACTCTGACCTAATGGTTAAGGTCTTAACTCTTACTCTGGCCTAATGGTCAAGGTCTAGACTCTTACTCTGGCCTAATGGTTAAGGTCTTAACTCTTACTCTGGCTTAATGGTTAATGTCTTAGACTCTGACTCTAGCCTACTGGTTAAGGTCTTTGCTCTTACTCTGGCCTACTGGTTAAGGTCTTAGACTCTTACTCTGGTCTAATGGTTAAGGTCCTAACTCTTACTCTGGCCTAGTGGTTAAGGTCTTAACTCTTACTCTGGCCTAATGGTTAAGGTCTTAAACTCTTACTCTGGCCTACTGGTTAAGGTCTTAGACTCTAACTCTGGCCTAATGGTAAGGTCTAGACTCTTACTCTGGCCTAATGGTAAGGTCTAGACTCTTACTCTAGCCTAATGGTTAAGGTCTTATCTCTTACTCTGGCCTAATGGTTAAGGTCTTAGACACTTACTCTGGCCTACTGGTTAAGGTCTTTGCTCTTACTCTGGCCTATTGGTTAAGGTCTTAGGCTCCTACTATGAACTTATGGTTAAGGTCTTAGGCTCTTACTCTGGCCTAATGGTTAAAGTCTTGACTCTTACTCTGGCCTTATGGTTAAGGTCTTTGCTCTTACTCTGGCCTAATGGTTAAGGTCTTAGACTCGTACTCTGGCCCAATGGTAAAGGTCTTAACTCTTACTCTGGCCTAATGGTTAAGGTCTTAACTCTTACTCTTTCCTAATGGTTAAGGTCTTGACTCTTACTCTGGCCTAAAGGTTAAGGTCTAAGACTCTTACTCTGGCCTAATGGTTAAGGTCTTAACTCTTACTCTGGCCTAATGGTTAAGGTCTTAGACTCTAACTCTGGCCTAATGGTAAGGTCTAGACTCTTCCTTTGTCCTACTGGTTAAGGTCTTTGCTCTTACTCTGGCCTAATGGTTAAGGTCTTAGACTCGTACTCTGGCCTAATGGTTAAGGTCTTAGACTCTTACTCTGGCCTAATGGTTAAGGTCTAGACTCTTACTCTGACCTTATGGTTAAGGTCTTAACTCTTACTCTGGCCTAATGGTTAAGGTCTTTGCTCTTACTCTGGACTATTGGTTAAGGTCTTAGGCTCCTACTATGGCCTTATGGTTAAGGTCTTAGACTCTTATTCTGGCCTAATGGTTAAGGTCTTGACTCTTACTCTGGCCTTATGGTTAAGGTCTTTGCTCTTACTCTGGCCTAATGGTTAAGGTCTTAGACTCGTACTCTGGCCTAATGGTTAAGGTTTTAACTCTTACTCTGGCCTATGGGTTAAGGTCTTAGACTCTTACTCTGGCCTAATGGTTAAGGTCTTAGACTCTTCCTTTGTCCTACTGGTTAAGGTCTTTGCTCTTACTCTGGCCTAATAGTTAAGGTCTTAGACTCGTACTCTGGCCCAATGGTAAAGGTCTTAACTCTTACTCTGGCCTAATGGTTAAGGTCTAGACTCTTACTCTGGCCTAATGGTTAAGGTCTTAACTCTTACTCTGGCCTAATGGTCAAGGTCTAGACTCTTACTCTGGCCTAATGGTTAAGGTCTTACCTCTTACTCTGGCTTAATGGTTAAGGTCTTAGACTCTTACTCTGGCCTAATGGTTAAGGTCTTAGACTCGTACCCTGGCCCAATGGTAAAGGTCTCAACTCATACTCCGGCATAATGGTTAAGGTCTTAGACTCTACTCTATCCTAATGGTTAAGGTCTTAACTCTTACTCTGGCCTAATGGTTAAGTTCTTAGACTCTTACTCTGGCCCAATGGTTAAGGTCTTACCTCTTACTCTGGCTTAATGGTTAAGGTCTTAGACTCTGACTCTAGCCTACTGGTTAAGGTCTTAGACTCTTACTCTGGCCTAATGGTTAAGGTCCTAACTCTTACTCTGGCCTATTGGTTAAGGTCTTAACTCTTACTCTGGCCTAATGGTTAAGGTCTTAACTCTTACTCTGGCCTACTGGTTAAGGTCTTAGACTCTTACTCTGGCCTACTGGTTAAGGTCTTTGCTCTTACTCTGGCCTATTGGTTAAGGTCTTAGACTCCTACTATGGCCTTATGGTTAAGGTCTTAGACTCTTACTCTGGCCTAATGGTTAAGGTCTAGACTTTTACTCTGGCCTAATGGTTAAGGTCGTATCTCTTACTCTGGCCTGATGGTTACGGTCTTAGCTCTTACTCTGGCCTAGTGGTTAAGGGCTTAACTCTTACTCTGGCCTAATGGTCAAGGTCTAGACTCTTACTCTGGCCTAATGGTTATGGTCTTAACTCTTACTCTGGCTTAATGGTTAAGGTCTTAGACTCTGACTCTAGCCTACTGGTTAAGGTCTTAGACTCTTACTCTGGCCTAATGGTTAAGGTCTTAAACTCTTACTCTGGCCTACTGGTTAAGATCTTAGACTCTTACTCTGGCATAATGGTTAAGGTCTTAACTCTTACTCTGGCCTAATGGTAGGGTCTAGACTCTTACTCTGGCCTAATGGTTAAGGTCTTAACTCTTACTCTGGCCTAATGGTTAAGGTCTTTGCTCTTACTCTGGACTATTGGTTAAGGTCTTAGGCTCCTACTATGGCCTTATGGTTAAGGTCTTAGACTCTTATTCTGGCCTAATGGTTAAGGTCTTGACTCTTACTCTGGCCTTATGGTTAAGGTCTTTGCTCTTACTCTAGCCTAATGGTTAAGGTTTTAACTCTTACTCTGGCCTAAGGGTTAAGGTCTTAGACTCTTACTCTGGCCTAATGGTTAAGGTCTTAGACTCTTCCTTTGTCCTACTGGTTAAGGTCTTTGCTCTTACTCTGGCCTAATAGTTAAGGTCTTAGACTCGTACTCTGGCCCAATGGTAAAGGTCTTAACTCTTACTCTGGCCGAATGGTTAAGGTCTTAACTCTTACTCTGGCCTAATGGTTAAGGTCTAGACTCTTACTCTGGCCTAATGGTTAAGGTCTTAACTCTTACTCTGGCCTAATGGTCAAGGTCTAGACTCTTACTCTGGCCTAATGGTTAAGGTCTTACCTCTTACTCTGGCTTAATGGTTAAGGTCTTAGACTCTGAATCTAGCCTACTGGTTAAGGTCTTAGACTCTTACTCTGGCCTAATGGTTAAGGTCCTAACTCTTACTCTGGCCTATTGGTTAAGGTCTTAACTCTTACTCTGGCCTAATGGTTAAGGTCTTAACTCTTACTCTGGCCTACTGGTTAAGGTCTTAGACTCTTACTCTGGCCTACTGGTTAAGATCTTTGCTCTTACTCTGGCCTATTGGTTAAGGTCTTAGACTCCTACTATGGCCTTATGGTTAAGGTCTTAGACTCTTACTCTGGCCTAATGGTTAAGGTCTAGACTCTTACTCTGGCCTAATGGTTAAGGTTGTATCTCTTACTCTGGCCTGATGGTTACGGTCTTAGCTCTTACTCTGGCCTAGTGGTTAAGGGCTTAACTCTTACTCTGGCCTAATGGTCAAGGTCTAGACTCTTACTCTGGCCTAATGGTTATGGTCTTAACTCTTACTCTGGCTTAATGGTTAAGGTCTTAGACTCTGACTCTGGCCTAATGGTTAAGGTCTTAAACTCTTACTCTGGCCTACTGGTTAAGATCTTAGACTCTTACTCTGGCATAATGGTTAAGGTCTTAACTCTTACTCTGGCCTAATGGTAGGGTCTAGACTCTTACTCTGGCCTCATGGTTAAGGTCTTTGCTCTTACTCTGGCCTATTGGTTAAGGTCTTAGGCTCCTACTATGGCCTTATGGTTAAGGTCTTAGACTCTTATTCTGGCCTAATGGTTAAGGTCTTGACTCTTACTCTGGCCTTATGGTTAAGGTCTTTGCTCTTACTCTGGCCTAATGGTTAAGGTCTTAGACTCGTACTCTGGCCTAATGGTTAAGGTCTTAACTCTTACTCTGGCCTAATGGTTAAGGTCTTAGACTCTAACTCTGGCCTAATGGTAAGGTCTAGACTCTTACTCTGGCCTAATGGTTAAGGTCTAGACTCTTACTCTGGCCTAATGGTTAAGGTCGTACCTCTTACTCTGGCCTGATGGTTACGGTCTTAGCTCTTACTCTGGCCTAGTGGTTAAGGGCTTAACTCTTACTCTGGCCTAATGGTCAAGGTCTAGACTCTTACTCTGGCCTAATGGTTAAGGTCTTAGACTCTTCCTTTGTCCTACTGGTTAAGGTCTTTGCTCTTACTCTGGCTTAATGGTTAAGGTCTTAGACTCTGACTCTAGCCTACTGGTTAAGGTCTTAGACTCTTACTCTGGCCTAATGGTTAAGGTCCTAACTCTTACTCTGGCCTATTGGTTAAGGTCTTAACTCTTACTCTGGCCTAATGGTTAAGGTCTTAACTCTTACTCTGGCCTAATGTTTAAGGTCTTAAACTCTTACTCTGGCCTACTGGTTAAGATCTTAGACTCTTACTCTGGCCTAATGGTTAAGGTCTTAACTCTTACTATGGCCTAATGGTTAAGGTCTAGACTCTTACTCTGGCCTAATGGTTAAGGTCTTGACTCTTACTCTGGCCTTATGGTTAAGGTCTTTGCTCTTAGTCTGGCCTAATGGTTAAGGTCTTATACTCGTACTCTGGCCTAATGGTTAAGGTCTTAACTCTTACTCTGGCCTATTGATTAAGGTCTTAGACTCTAACTCTGGCCTAATGGTAAGGTCTAGACTCTTACTCTGGCCTAATGGTTAAGGTCTTAAACTCTTACTCTGGCCTAATGGTTAAGGTCTTAAACTCTTACTCTGGCCTAATGATTAAGGTCTTAACTCTTACTCTGGCCTAGTGGTTAAGGTCTTAGACTCTTACTCTGGCCTAATGGTTAAGGTCTTAGACTCTTACTCTAGCCTAATGATTAAGGTCTTAACTCTTACTCTGGCCTAAGGGTTAAGGTCTTAGACTCTTACTCTGGCCTAATGGTTAAGATCTTAGACTCTTCCTTTGTCCTACTGGTTAAGGTCTTTGCTCTTACTCTGGCCTAATGGTTAAGGTCTTAGACTCGTACCCTGGCCAAATGGTAAAGGTCTTAACTCTTACTCTGGCCTAATGGTTAAGGTCTTAACTCTTATTCTGGCCTAATGGTTAAGGTCTACACTCTTACTCTGGCCTAATGGTTAAGGTCTTAACTCATACTCTGGCCTAATGGTGAAGGTCTAGACTCTTACTCTGGCCTAATGGTTAAGGTCTTAACTCTTACTCTGGCCTACTGGTTAAGGTCTTTACTCTTACTCTGGCCTAATGGTTAAGGTCTAGACTCTGACTCTAGCCTACTGGTTAAGGTCTTTGCTCTTACTCTTGCCTACTGGTTAAGGTCTTAGACTCTTACTCTGGCCTAATGGTTAAGGTCCTAACTCTTACTCTGGCCTATTGGTTAAGGTCTTAACTCTTACTTTGGCTTAATGGTTAAGGTCTTAACTCTTACTCTGGCCTACTGGTTAAGGTCTTTACTCTTACTCTGGCCTACTGGTTAAGGTCTAGACTCTTACTATAGCCTAATGGTTAAGGTCTTAACTCTTACTCTGGCCTAATGGTTAAGGTCTAGACTCTTACTCTGGCCTAATGGTTAAGGTCTTATCTCCTACTCTGGCCTAATGGTTACGGTCTTAGATTCTACTCTAGCCTAATGGTTAAGGTCTTGGCTCTTACTCTGGCCTAATGGTAAGGTCTAGACTCTTACTCTGGCCTAATGGTTAAGGTCTTAAACTCTTACTCTGGCCTAATGGTTAAGGTCTTAAACTCTTACTCTGGCCTAATGATTAATGTCTTAACTCTTACTCCGGCCTAATGGTTATGGTCTTAGACTCAACTCTATCCTAATGGTTAAGGTCTTAACTCTTACTCTGGCCTAATGGTTAAGGTCTTAACTCTTACTCTGGCCTAATGGTTAAGGTCTTAGACTCTTACTCTGGCCTAATGGTTAAGGTCTTAGACTCTTCCTTTGTCCTACTGGTTAAGGTCTTTGCTCTTACTCTGGCCCACTGGTAAAGGTCTTAACTCTTACTCTGGCCTAATGGTTGAGGTCTTTGCTCTTACTCTGGCCTAATGGTTAAGGTCTTAGACTCGTACTCTGGCCTAATGGTTAAGGTCTTAACTCTTACTCTGGCCTATTGATTAAGGTCTTAGACTCTAACTCTGGCCTAATGGTAAGGTCTTAACTCTTACTCTGGCCTAAGGGTTAAGGTCTTAGACTCTTACTCTGGCCTAATGGTTAAGGTCTTAGACTCGTACCCTGGCCCAATGGTAAAGGTCTTAACTCTTACTCTGGCCTAATTGTTAAGGTCTTAACTCTTACTCTGGCCTAATGGTTAAGGTCTAGACTCTTACTCTGGCCTAATGGTTAAGGTCTACACTCTTACTCTGGCCTAATGGTTAAGGTCTTAACACTTACTCTGGCTTAATGGTTAAGGTCTTAGACTCTTACTCTAGCCTAATGGTTAAGGTCTTAACACTTACTCTGGCCTAATGGTTAAGGTCTTAGACTCTTACTCTGGCCTAGTGGTTAAGGGATTAACTCTTACTCTGGCTTAATGGTTAAGGTCTTAGACTCTTACTCTGGCCTAATGGTTAAGGTCTTAACTCTTACTCTGGCCTAATGGTTAAGGTCTTAGACTCTTCCTTTGTCCTACTGGTTAAGGTCTTTGCTCTTACTCTGGCCTAATGGTTAAGGTCTTAGACTCGTACCCTGGCCCAATGGTAAAGGTCTTAACTCTTACTCTGGCCTAATGGTTAAGGTCTTAACTCTTACTCTGGCCTAATGGTTAAGGTCTAGACTCTTACTCTGGCCTAATGGTTAAGGTCTTAACTCTTACTCTGGCCTAATGGTTAAGGTCTTAATTCTTAATCTGGCTTAATGGTTAAGGTCTTAGACTCTGACTCTAGCCTACTGGTTAAGGTCTTAGACTCTTACTCTGGCCTAATGGTTAAGGTCCTAACTCTTACTCTGGCCTATTGGTTACGGTCCTAACTCTTACTTTGGCTTAATGGTTAATGTCTTAACTCCTACTCTGGCCTACTGGTTAAGGTCTTTACTCTTACTCTGGCCTAATGGTTAAGGTCTAGACTCTTACTATAGCCTAATGGTTAAGGTCTTAACTCTTACTCTGGCCTAATGGTTAAGGTCTAGACTCTTACTCTGGCCTAATGGTTAATGTCTTATCTCCTACTCTGGCCTAATGGTTATACTCTTAGATTCTACTCTAGCCTAATGGTTAAGCTCTTACTCTAGCCTAATGGTTAAGGTCTTAGACTCTTACTCTGGCCTAATGGTTAAGGTCTTAGACTCTTACTCTAGCCTAATGGTTAAGGTCTTAACTCTTACTCTGGCCTAATGGTTAAGGTCTTAGACTCTTACTCTGGCCTATTGGTTAAGGGCTCAACTCTTACTCTGGCCTAATGGTTAAGGTCTTAGACTCTTACTCTGGCCTAATGGTTAAGGTCTAGACTCTTACTCTGACCTAATGGTTAAGGTCTTAACTCTTACTCTGGCCTAATGGTCAAGGTCTAGACTCTTACTCTGGCCTAATGGTTAAGGTCTTAACTCTTACTCTGGCTTAATGGTTAATGTCTTAGACTCTGACTCTAGCCTACTGGTTAAGGTCTTTGCTCTTACTCTGGCCTACTGGTTAAGGTCTTAGACTCTTACTCTGGTCTAATGGTTAAGGTCCTAACTCTTACTCTGGCCTAGTGGTTAAGGTCTTAACTCTTACTCTGGCCTAATGGTTAAGGTCTTAAACTCTTACTCTGGCCTACTGGTTAAGGTCTTAGACTCTAACTCTGGCCTAATGGTAAGGTCTAGACTCTTACTCTGGCCTAATGGTAAGGTCTAGACTCTTACTCTAGCCTAATGGTTAAGGTCTTATCTCTTACTCTGGCCTAATGGTTAAGGTCTTAGACACTTACTCTGGCCTACTGGTTAAGGTCTTTGCTCTTACTCTGGCCTATTGGTTAAGGTCTTAGGCTCCTACTATGACCTTATGGTTAAGGTCTTAGGCTCTTACTCTGGCCTAATGGTTAAAGTCTTGACTCTTACTCTGGCCTTATGGTTAAGGTCTTTGCTCTTACTCTGGCCTAATGGTTAAGGTCTTAGACTCGTACTCTGGCCCAATGGTAAAGGTCTTAACTCTTACTCTGGCCTAATGGTTAAGGTCTTAACTCTTACTCTTTCCTAATGGTTAAGGTCTTGACTCTTACTCTGGCCTAAAGGTTAAGGTCTAAGACTCTTACTCTGGCCTAATGGTTAAGGTCCTAACTCTTACTCTGGCCTAATGGTTAAGGTATTAGACTCTAACTCTGGCCTAATGGTAAGGTCTAGACTCTTCCTTTGTCCTACTGGTTAAGGTCTTTGCTCTTACTCTGGCCTAATGGTTAAGGTCTTAGACTCGTACTCTGGCCTAATGGTTAAGGTCTTAGACTCTTACTCTGGCCTAATGGTTAAGGTCTAGACTCTTACTCTGACCTTATGGTTAAGGTCTTAACTCTTACTCTGGCCTAATGGTTAAGGTCTTTGCTCTTACTCTGGACTATTGGTTAAGGTCTTAGGCTCCTACTATGGCCTTATGGTTAAGGTCTTAGACTCTTATTCTGGCCTCATGGTTAAGGTCTTGACTCTTACTCTGGCCTTATGGTTAAGGTCTTTGCTCTTACTCTGGCCTAATGGTTAAGGTCTTAGACTCGTACTCTGGCCTAATGGTTAAGGTTTTAACTCTTACTCTGGCCTAAGGGTTAAGGTCTTAGACTCTTACTCTGGCCTAATGGTTAAGGTCTTAGACTCTTCCTTTGTCCTACTGGTTAAGGTCTTTGCTCTTACTCTGGCCTAATAGTTAAGGTCTTAGACTCGTACTCTGGCCCAATGGTAAAGGTCTTAACTCTTACTCTGGCCTAATGGTTAAGGTCTAGACTCTTACTCTGGCCTAATGGTTAAGGTCTTAACTCTTACTCTGGCCTAATGGTCAAGGTCTAGACTCTTACTCTGGCCTAATGGTTAAGGTCTTACCTCTTACTCTGGCTTAATGGTTAAGGTCTTAGACTCTTACTCTGGCCTAATGGTTAAGGTCTTAGACTCGTACCCTGGCCCAATGGTAAAGGTCTCAACTCATACTCCGGCATAATGGTTAAGGTCTTAGACTCTACTCTATCCTAATGGTTAAGGTCTTAACTCTTACTCTGGCCTAATGGTTAAGTTCTTAGACTCTTACTCTGGCCCAATGGTTAAGGTCTTACCTCTTACTCTGGCTTAATGGTTAAGGTCTTAGACTCTGACTCTAGCCTACTGGTTAAGGTCTTAGACTCTTACTCTGGCCTAATGGTTAAGGTCCTAACTCTTACTCTGGCCTATTGGTTAAGGTCTTAACTCTTACTCTGGCCTAATGGTTAAGGTCTTAACTCTTACTCTGGCCTACTGGTTAAGGTCTTAGACTCTTACTCTGGCCTACTGGTTAAGGTCTTTGCTCTTACTCTGGCCTATTGGTTAAGGTCTTAGACTCCTACTATGGCCTTATGGTTAAGGTCTTAGACTCTTACTCTGGCCTAATGGTTAAGGTCTAGACTTTTACTCTGGCCTAATGGTTAAGGTCGTATCTCTTACTCTGGCCTGATGGTTACGGTCTTAGCTCTTACTCTGGCCTAGTGGTTAAGGGCTTAACTCTTACTCTGGCCTAATGGTCAAGGTCTAGACTCTTACTCTGGCCTAATGGTTATGGTCTTAACTCTTACTCTGGCTTAATGGTTAAGGTCTTAGACTCTGACTCTAGCCTACTGGTTAAGGTCTTAGACTCTTACTCTGGCCTAATGGTTAAGGTCTTAAACTCTTACTCTGGCCTACTGGTTAAGATCTTAGACTCTTACTCTGGCATAATGGTTAAGGTCTTAACTCTTACTCTGGCCTAATGGTAGGGTCTAGACTCTTACTCTGGCCTAATGGTTAAGGTCTTAACTCTTACTCTGGCCTAATGGTTAAGGTCTTTGCTCTTACTCTGGACTATTGGTTAAGGTCTTAGGCTCCTACTATGGCCTTATGGTTAAGGTCTTAGACTCTTATTCTGGCCTAATGGTTAAGGTCTTGACTCTTACTCTGGCCTTATGGTTAAGGTCTTTGCTCTTACTCTGGCCTAATGGTTAAGGTTTTAACTCTTACTCTGGCCTAAGGGTTAAGGTCTTAGACTCTTACTCTGGCCTAATGGTTAAGGTCTTAGACTCTTCCTTTGTCCTACTGGTTAAGGTCTTTGCTCTTACTCTGGCCTAATAGTTAAGGTCTTAGACTCGTACTCTGGCCCAATGGTAAAGGTCTTAACTCTTACTCTGGCCGAATGGTTAAGGTCTTAACTCTTACTCTGGCCTAATGGTTAAGGTCTAGACTCTTACTCTGGCCTAATGGTTAAGGTCTTAACTCTTACTCTGGCCTAATGGTCAAGGTCTAGACTCTTACTCTGGCCTAATGGTTAAGGTCTTACCTCTTACTCTGGCTTAATGGTTAAGGTCTTAGACTCTGAATCTAGCCTACTGGTTAAGGTCTTAGACTCTTACTCTGGCCTAATGGTTAAGGTCCTAACTCTTACTCTGGCCTATTGGTTAAGGTCTTAACTCTTACTCTGGCCTAATGGTTAAGGTCTTAACTCTTACTCTGGCCTACTGGTTAAGGTCTTAGACTCTTACTCTGGCCTACTGGTTAAGATCTTTGCTCTTACTCTGGCCTATTGGTTAAGGTCTTAGACTCCTACTATGGCCTTATGGTTAAGGTCTTAGACTCTTACTCTGGCCTAATGGTTAAGGTCTAGACTCTTACTCTGGCCTAATGGTTAAGGTTGTATCTCTTACTCTGGCCTGATGGTTACGGTCTTAGCTCTTACTCTGGCCTAGTGGTTAAGGGCTTAACTCTTACTCTGGCCTAATGGTCAAGGTCTAGACTCTTACTCTGGCCTAATGGTTATGGTCTTAACTCTTACTCTGGCTTAATGGTTAAGGTCTTAGACTCTGACTCTAGCCTACTGGTTAAGGTCTTAGACTCTTACTCTGGCCTAATGGTTAAGGTCCTAACTCTTACTCTGGCCTATTGGTTAAGGTCTTAACTCTTACTCTGGCCTAATGGTTAAGGTCTTAACTCTTACTCTGGCCTAATGGTTAAGGTCTTAAACTCTTACTCTGGCCTACTGGTTAAGATCTTAGACTCTTACTCTGGCATAATGGTTAAGGTCTTAACTCTTACTCTGGCCTAATGGTAGGGTCTAGACTCTTACTCTGGCCTCATGGTTAAGGTCTTTGCTCTTACTCTGGCCTATTGGTTAAGGTCTTAGGCTCCTACTATGGCCTTATGGTTAAGGTCTTAGACTCTTATTCTGGCCTAATGGTTAAGGTCTTGACTCTTACTCTGGCCTTATGGTTAAGGTCTTTGCTCTTACTCTGGCCTAATGGTTAAGGTCTTAGACTCGTACTCTGGCCTAATGGTTAAGGTCTTAACTCTTACTCTGGCCTAATGGTTAAGGTCTTAGACTCTAACTCTGGCCTAATGGTAAGGTCTAGACTCTTACTCTGGCCTAATGGTTAAGGTCTAGACTCTTACTCTGGCCTAATGGTTAAGGTCGTACCTCTTACTCTGGCCTGATGGTTACGGTCTTAGCTCTTACTCTGGCCTAGTGGTTAAGGGCTTAACTCTTACTCTGGCCTAATGGTCAAGGTCTAGACTCTTACTCTGGCCTAATGGTTAAGGTCTTAGACTCTTCCTTTGTCCTACTGGTTAAGGTCTTTGCTCTTACTCTGGCTTAATGGTTAAGGTCTTAGACTCTGACTCTAGCCTACTGGTTAAGGTCTTAGACTCTTACTCTGGCCTAATGGTTAAGGTCCTAACTCTTACTCTGGCCTATTGGTTAAGGTCTTAACTCTTACTCTGGCCTAATGGTTAAGGTCTTAACTCTTACTCTGGCCTAATGTTTAAGGTCTTAAACTCTTACTCTGGCCTACTGGTTAAGATCTTAGACTCTTACTCTGGCATAATGGTTAAGGTCTTAACTCTTACTCTGGCCTAATGGTAGGGTCTAGACTCTTACTCTGGCCTAATGGTTAAGGTCTTAACTCTTACTCTGGCCTAATGGTTAAGGTCTTTGCTCTTACTCTGGCCTAATGGTTAAGGTCTTAGACTCGTACTCTGGCCTAATGGTTAAGGTCTTAACTCTTACTCTGGCCTAATGGTTAAGGTCTTAAACTCTTACTCTGGCCTAATGATTAAGGTCTTAACTCTTATTCTGGCCTAATGGTTAAGGTCTTGACTCTTACTCTGGCCTTATGGTTAAGGTCTTTGCTCTTACTCTGGCCTAATGGTTAAGGTCTTAGACTCGTACTCTGGCCTAATGGTTAAGGTCTTAACTCTTACTCTGGCCTAATGGTTAAGGTCTTAAACTCTTACTCTGGCCTAATGATTAAGGTCTTAACTCTTACTCCGGCCTAATGGTTAAGGTCTTAGACTCAACTCTATCCTAATGGTTAAGGTATTAACTCTTACTCTGGCCTAATGGTTAAGGTCTTAGACTCTTACTCTGGCCTAATGGTTAAGGTCTTAGACTCTTACTCTAGCCTAATGGTTAAGGTCTTAACTCTTACTCTGGCCTAATGGTTAAGGTCTTAGACTCTTACTCTGGCCTAATGGTTAAGGTCTTAGACTCTTCCTTTGTCCTACTGGTTAAGGTCTTTGCTCTTACTCTGGCCTAATGGTTAAGGTCTTAGACTCGTACCCTGGCCCAATGGTAAAGGTCTTAACTCTTACTCTGGCCTAATGGTTAAGGTCTTAACTCTTACTCTGGTCTAATGGTTAAGGTCTAGACTCTTACTCTGGCCTAGTGGTTAAGGGCTTAACTATTACTCTGGCCTAATGGTCAAGGTCTAGACTCTTACTCTGGCCTAATGGTTAAGGTCTTAACTCTTACTCTGGCTTAATGGTTAAGGTCTTAGACTCTGACTCTAGCCTACTGGTTAAGGTCTTAGACTCTTACTCTGGCCTAATGGTTAAGGTCCTAACTCTTACTCTGGCCTACTGGTTAAGGTCTTAACTGTTACTCTGGCCTAATGGTTAAGGTCTTAACTCTTACTCTGGCCTAATGGTTAAGGTCTTAAGCTCTTACTCTGGCCTACTGGTTAAGGTCTTAGACTCTTACTCTGGCATAATGGTTAAGGTCTTAACTCTTACTCTGGCCTAATGGTAGGGTCTAGACTCTTACTCTGGCCTAATGGTTAAGGTCTTAACTCTTACTCTGGCTTAATGGTTAAGGTCTTAGACTCTGACTCTAGCCTACTGGTTCAGGTCTTAGACTCTTACTCTGGCCTAATGGTTAAGGTGTTAGACTCTTACTCTGGCATAATGGCTAAGGTCTTAACTCTTACTCTGGCCTAATGGTTAAGGTCTTAGACTCTTCCTTTGTCCTACTGGTTAAGGTCTTTGCTCTTACTCTGGCCTAATGGTTAAGGTCTTAGACTCGTACCCTGGCCCAATGGTAAAGGTCTTAACTCTTACTCCGGCCTAATGGTTAAGGTCTTAACTCTTACTCTGGCCTAATGGTTAAGGTCTAGACTCTTACTCTGGCCTAATGGTTAAGGTCTTAACTCTTACTCTGGCTTAATGGTTAAGGTCTTAGACTCTGACTCTAGCCTACTGGTTCAGGTCTTAGACTCTTACTCTGGCCTAATGGTTAAGGTCCTAACTCTTACTCTGGCCTATTGGTTAAGGTCTTAACTCTTACTTTGGCTTAATGGTTAAGGTCTTAACTCTTACTCTGGCCTACTGGTTAAGGTCTTTACTCTTACTCTGGCCTAATGGTTAAGGTCTAGACTCTTACTATAGCCTAATGGTTAAGGTCTTAACTCTTACTCTGGCCTAATGGTTAAGGTCTAGACTCTTACTCTGGCCTAATGGTTAAGGTCTTATCTCCTACTCTGGCCTAATGGTTACGGTCTTAGATTCTACTCTAGCCTAATGGTTAAGGTCTTAGCTCTTACTCTGGCCTAATGGTAAGGTCTAGACTCTTACTCTGGCCTAATGGTTAAGGTCTTAAACTCTTACTCTGGCCTAATGGTTAAGGTCTTAAACTCTTACTCTGGCCTAATGATTAAGGTCTTAACTCTTACTCCGGCCTAATGGTTAAGGTCTTAGACTCAACTCTATCCTAATGGTTAAGGTCTTAACTCTTACTCTGGCCTAATGGTTAAGGTCTTAACTCTTACTCTGGCCTAATGGTTAAGGTCTTAGACTCTTACTCTGGCCTAATGGTTAAGGTCTTAGACTCTTCCTTTGTCCTACTGGTTAAGGTCTTTGCTCTTACTCTGGCCCACTGGTAAAGGTCTTAACTCTTACTCTGGCCTAATGGTTAAGGTCTTTGCTCTTACTCTGGCCTAATGGTTAAGGTCTTAGACTCGTACTCTGGCCTAATGGTTAAGGTCTTAACTCTTACTCTGGCCTATTGATTAAGGTCTTAACTCTTACTCTGGCCTAATGGTTAAGGTCTAGACTCTTACTCTGGCCTAATGGTTAAGGTCTTAGACTCGTACCCTGGCCCAATGGTAAAGGTCTTAACTCTTACTCTGGCCTAATGGTTAAGGTCTTAACTCTTACTCTGGCCTAATGGTTAAGGTCTAGACTCTTACTCTGGCCTAATGGTGAAGGTCTACAATCTTACTCTGGCCTAATGGTTAAGGTCTTAACACTTACTCTGGCTTAATGGTTAAGGTCTTAGACTCTTACTCTAGCCTAATGGTTAAGGTCTTAACTCTTACTCTGGCCTAATGGTTAAGGTCTTAGACTCTTACTCTGGCCTAGTGGTTAAGGGATTAACTCTTACTCTGGCTTAATGGTTAAGGTCTTAGACTCTTACTCTGGCCTAATGGTTAAGGTCTTAACTCTTACTCTGGCCTAATGGTTAAGGTATTAGACTCTTCCTTTGTCCTACTGGTTAAGGTCTTTGCTCTTACTCTGGCCTAATGGTTAAGGTCTTAGACTCGTACCCTGGCCCAATGGTAAAGGTCTTAACTCTTACTCTGGCCTAATGGTTAAGGTCTTAACTCTTACTCTGGCCTAATGGTTAAGGTCTTAATTCTTACTCTGGCTTAATTGTTAAGGTCTTAGACTCTGACTCTAGCCTACTGGTTAAGGTCTTAGACTCTAACTATGGCCTAATGGTTAAGGTCCTAACTCTTACTCTGGCCTATTGGTTACGGTCTTAACTCTTACTTTGGCTTAATGGTTAAGGTCTTAACTCCTACTCTGGCCTACTGGTTAAGGTCTTTACTCTTACTCTGGCCTAATGGTTAAGGTCTAGACTCTTACTATAGCCTAATGGTTAAGGTCTTAACTCTTACTCTGGCCTAATGGTTAAGGTCTAGACTCTTACTCTGGCCTAATGGTTAATGTCTTATCTCCTACTCTGGCCTAATGGTTACAGTCTTAGACTCTACTCTAGCCTAATGGTTAAGCTCTTACTCTAGCCTAATGGTTAAGGTCTTAGACTCTTACTCTGGCCTAATGGTTAAGGTCTTAGACTCTTACTCTAGCCTAATGGTTAAGGTCTTAACTCTTACTCTGGCCTAATGGTTAAGGTCTTAGACTCTTACTCTGGCCTATTGGTTAAGGGCTCAACTCTTACTCTGGCCTAATGGTTAAGGTCTAGACTCTTACTCTGACCTAATGGTTAAGGTCTTAACTCTTACTCTGGCCTAATGGTCAAGGTCTAGACTCTTACTCTGGCCTAATGGTTAAGGTCTTACCTCTTACTCTGGCTTAATGGTTAAGGTCTTAGACTCTTACTCTGGCCTAATGGTTAAGGTCTTAGACTCGTACCCTGGCCCAATGGTAAAGGTCTCAACTCATACACCGGCATAATGGTTAAGGTCTTAGACTCTACTCTATCCTAATGGTTAAGGTCTTAACTCTTACTCTGGCCTAATGGTTAAGGTCTTAGACTCTTACTCTGGCCTAATGGTTAAGTTCTTAGACTCTTACTCTGGCCTAATGGTTAAGGTCTTACCTCTTACTCTGGCTTAATGGTTAAGGTCTTAGACTCTGACTCTAGCCTACTGGTTAAGGTCTTAGACTCTTACTCTGGCCTAATGGTTAAGGTCCTAACTCTTACTCTGGCCTATTGGTTAAGGTCTTAACTCTTACTCTGGCCTAATGGTTAAGGTCTTAACTCTTACTCTGGCCTACTGGTTAAGGTCTTAGACTCTTACTCTGGCCTACTGGTTAAGGTCTTTGCTCTTACTCTGGCCTATTGGTTAAGGTCTTAGACTCCTACTATGGCCTTATGGTTAAGGTCTTAGACTCTTACTCTGGCCTAATGGTTAAGGTCTAGACTTTTACTCTGGCCTAATGGTTAAGGTCGTATCTCTTACTCTGGCCTGATGGTTACGGTCTTAGCTCTTACTCTGGCCTAGTGGTTAAGGGCTTAACTCTTACTCTGGCCTAATGGTCAAGGTCTAGACTCTTACTCTGGCCTAATGGTTATGGTCTTAACTCTTACTCTGGCTTAATGGTTAAGGTCTTAGACTCTGACTCTAGCCTACTGGTTAAGGTCTTAGACTCTTACTCTGGCCTAATGGTTAAGGTCTTAAACTCTTACTCTGGCCTACTGGTTAAGATCTTAGACTCTTACTCTGGCATAATGGTTAAGGTCTTAACTCTTACTCTGGCCTAATGGTAGGGTCTAGACTCTTACTCTGGCCTAATGGTTAAGGTCTTAACTCTTACTCTGGCCTAATGGCCTAATGGTTAAGGTCTTTGCTCTTACTCTGGACTATTGGTTAAGGTCTTAGGCTCCTACTATGGCCTTATGGTTAAGGTCTTAGACTCTTATTCTGGCCTAATGGTTAAGGTCTTGACTCTTACTCTGGCCTTATGGTTAAGGTCTTTGCTCTTACTCTGGCCTAATGGTTAAGGTTTTAACTCTTACTCTGGCCTAAGGGTTAAGGTCTTAGACTCTTACTCTGGCCTAATGGTTAAGGTCTTAGACTCTTCCTTTGTCCTACTGGTTAAGGTCTTTGCTCTTACTCTGGCCTAATAGTTAAGGTCTTAGACTCGTACTCTGGCCCAATGGTAAAGGTCTTAACTCTTACTCTGGCCGAATGGTTAAGGTCTTAACTCTTACTCTGGCCTAATGGTTAAGGTCTAGACTCTTACTCTGGCCTAATGGTTAAGGCCTTAACTCTTACTCTGGCCTAATGGTCAAGGTCTAGACTCTTACTCTGGCCTAATGGTTAAGGTCTTACCTCTTACTCTGGCTTAATGGTTAAGGTCTTAGACTCTGACTCTAGCCTACTGGTTAAGGTCTTAGACTCTTACTCTGGCCTAATGGTTAAGGTCCTAACTCTTACTCTGGCCTATTGGTTAAGGTCTTAACTCTTACTCTGGCCTAATGGTTAAGGTCTTAACTCTTACTCTGGCCTACTGGTTAAGGTCTTAGACTCTTACTCTGGCCTACTGGTTAAGATCTTTGCTCTTACTCTGGCCTATTGGTTAAGGTCTTAGACTCCTACTATGGCCTTATGGTTAAGGTCTTAGACTCTTACTCTGGCCTAATGGTTAAGGTCTAGACTCTTACTCTGGCCTAATGGTTAAGGTCGTATCTCTTACTCTGGCCTGATGGTTACGGTCTTAGCTCTTACTCTGGCCTAGTGGTTAAGGGCTTAACTCTTACTCTGGCCTAATGGTCAAGGTCTAGACTCTTACTCTGGCCTAATGGTTATGGTCTTAACTCTTACTCTGGCTTAATGGTTAAGGTCTTAGACTCTGACTCTAGCCTACTGGTTAAGGTCTTAGACTCTTACTCTGGCCTAATGGTTAAGGTCCTAACTCTTACTCTGGCCTATTGGTTAAGGTCTTAACTCTTACTATGGCCTAATGGTTAAGGTCTTAACTCTTACTCTGGCCTAATGGTTAAGGTCTTAAACTCTTACTCTGGCCTACTGGTTAAGATCTTAGACTCTTACTCTGGCATAATGGTTAAGGTCTTAACTCTTACTCTGGCCTAATGGTAGGGTCTAGACTCTTACTCTGGCCTCATGGTTAAGGTCTTTGCTCTTACTCTGGCCTATTGGTTAAGGTCTTAGGCTCCTACTATGGCCTTATGGTTAAGGTCTTAGACTCTTATTCTGGCCTAATGGTTAAGGTCTTGACTCTTACTCTGGCCTTATGGTTAAGGTCTTTGCTCTTACTCTGGCCTAATGGTTAAGGTCTTAGACTCGTACTCTGGCCTAATGGTTAAGGTCTTAACTCTTACTCTGGCCTAATGGTTAAGGTCTTAGACTCTAACTCTGGCCTAATGGTAAGGTCTAGACTCTTACTCTGGCCTAATGGTTAAGGTCTAGACTCTTACTCTGGCCTAATGGTTAAGGTCGTACCTCTTACTCTGGCCTGATGGTTACGGTCTTAGCTCTTACTCTGGCCTAGTGGTTAAGGGCTTAACTCTTACTCTGGCCTAATGGTCAAGGTCTAGACTCTTACTCTGGCCTAATGGTTAAGGTCTTAGACTCTTCCTTTGTCCTACTGGTTAAGGTCTTTGCTCTTACTCTGGCTTAATGGTTAAGGTCTTAGACTCTGACTCTAGCCTACTGGTTAAGGTCTTAGACTCTTACTCTGGCCTAATGGTTAAGGTCCTAACTCTTACTCTGGCCTATTGGTTAAGGTCTTAACTCTTACTCTGGCCTAATGGTTAAGGTCTTAACTCTTACTCTGGCCTAATGTTTAAGGTCTTAAACTCTTACTCTGGCCTACTGGTTAAGATCTTAGACTCTTACTCTGGCATAATGGTTAAGGTCTTAACTCTTACTCTGGCCTAATGGTAGGGTCTAGACTCTTACTCTGGCCTAATGGTTAAGGTCTTAACTCTTACTCTGGCCTAATGGTTAAGGTCTTTGCTCTTACTCTGGCCTAATGGTTAAGGTCTTAGACTCGTACTCTGGCCTAATGGTTAAGGTCTTAACTCTTACTCTGGCCTAATAGTTAAGGTCTTAGACTCTAACTCTGGCCTAATGGTAAGGTCTAGACTCTTACTCTGGCCTAATGGTTAAGGTCTTAAACTCTTACTCTGGCCTAATGGTTAAGGTCTTAAACTCTTACTCTGGCCTAATGATTAAGGTCTTAACTCTTATTCTGGCCTAATGGTTAAGGTCTTGACTCTTACTCTGGCCTTATGGTTAAGGTCTTTGCTCTTACTCTGGCCTAATGGTTAAGGTCTTAGACTCGTACTCTGGCCTAATGGTTAAGGTCTTAACTCTTACTCTGGCCTAATGGTTAAGGTCTTAAACTCTTACTCTGGCCTAATGGTTAAGGTCTTAAACTCTTACTCTGGCCTAATGATTAAGGTCTTAACTCTTACTCCGGCCTAATGGTTAAGGTCTTAGACTCAACTCTATCCTAATGGTTAAGGTATTAACTCTTACTCTGGCCTAATGGTTAAGGTCTTAGACTCTTACTCTGGCCTAATGGTTAAGGTCTTAGACTCTTACTCTAGCCTAATGGTTAAGGTCTTAACTCTTACTCTGGCCTAATGGTTAAGGTCTTAGACTCTTACTCTGGCCTAATGGTTAAGGTCTTAGACTCTTCCTTTGTCCTACTGGTTAAGGTCTTTGCTCTTACTCTGGCCTAATGGTTAAGGTCTTAGACTCGTACCCTGGCCCAATGGTAAAGGTCTTAACTCTTACTCTGGCCTAATGGTTAAGGTCTTAACTCTTACTCTGGTCTAATGGTTAAGGTCTAGACTCTTACTCTGGCCTAGTGGTTAAGGGCTTAACTATTACTCTGGCCTAATGGTCAAGGTCTAGACTCTTACTCTGGCCTAATGGTTAAGGTCTTAACTCTTACTCTGGCTTAATGGTTAAGGTCTTAGACTCTGACTCTAGCCTACTGGTTAAGGTCTTAGACTCTTACTCTGGCCTAATGGTTAAGGTCCTAACTCTTACTCTGGCCTACTGGTTAAGGTCTTAACTGTTACTCTGGCCTAATGGTTAAGGTCTTAACTCTTACTCTGGCCTAATGGTTAAGGTCTTAAGCTCTTACTCTGGCCTACTGGTTAAGGTCTTAGACTCTTACTCTGGCATAATGGTTAAGGTCTTAACTCTTACTCTGGCCTAATGGTAGGGTCTAGACTCTTACTCTGGCCTAATGGTTAAGGTCTTAACTCTTACTCTGGCTTAATGGTTAAGGTCTTAGACTCTGACTCTAGCCTACTGGTTCAGGTCTTAGACTCTTACTCTGGCCTAATGGTTAAGGTGTTAGACTCTTACTATAGCCTAATGGTTAAGGTCTTAACTCTTACTCTGGCCTAACTGTTAAGGTCTAGACTCTTACTCTGGCCTAATGGTTACGGTCTTATCTCCTACTCTGGCCTAATGGTTACGGTCTTAGATTCTACTCTAGCCTAATGGTTAAGGTCTTAGCTCTCACTCTGGCCTAATGGTTAAGGTCTTAGACTCTTACTCTGGCCTAATGGTTAAGGTCTTAACTCTTACTCTGGCCTAATGGTTAAGGTCTTAGACTCTAACTCTGGCCTAATGGTAAGGTCTAGACTCTTACTCTGGCCTAATGGTTAAGGTCTTAAACTCTTACTCTGGCCTAATGGTTAAGGTCTTAAACTCTTACTCTGGCCTAATGATTAAGGTCTTAACTCTTATTCTGGCCTAATGGTTAAGGTCTTGACTCTTACTCTGGCCTTATGGTTAAGGTCTTTGCTCTTACTCTGGCCTAATGGTTAAGGTCTTAGACTCGTACTCTGGCCTAATGGTTAAGGTCTTAACTCTTACTCTGGCCTAATGGTTAAGGTCTTAAACTCTTACTCTGGCCTAATGGTTAAGGTCTTAAACTCTTACTCTGGCCTAATGATTAAGGTCTTAACTCTTACTCCGGCCTAATGGTTAAGGTCTTAGACTCAACTCTATCCTAATGGTTAAGGTATTAACTCTTACTCTGGCCTAATGGTTAAGGTCTTAGACTCTTACTCTGGCCTAATGGTTAAGGTCTTAGACTCTTACTCTAGCCTAATGGTTAAGGTCTTAACTCTTACTCTGGCCTAATGGTTAAGGTCTTAGACTCTTACTCTGGCCTAATGGTTAAGGTCTTAGACTCTTCCTTTGTCCTACTGGTTAAGGTCTTAGACTCTTCCTTTGTCCTACTGGTTAAGGTCTTTGCTCTTACTCTGGCCTAATGGTTAAGGTCTTAGACTCGTACCCTGGCCCAATGGTAAAGGTCTTAACTCTTACTCTGGCCTAATGGTTAAGGTCTTAACTCTTACTCTGGTCTAATGGTTAAGGTCTAGACTCTTACTCTGGCCTAGTGGTCAAGGGCTTAACTATTACTCTGGCCTAATGGTCAAGGTCTAGACTCTTACTCTGGCCTAATGGTTAAGGTCTTAACTCTTACTCTGGCTTAATGGTTAAGGTCTTAGACTCTGACTCTAGCCTACTGGTTAAGGTCTTAGACTCTTACTCTGGCCTAATGGTTAAGGTCCTAACTCTTACTCTGGCCTACTGGTTAAGGTCTTAACTGTTACTCTGGCCTAATGGTTAAGGTCTTAACTCTTACTCTGGCCTAATGGTTAAGGTCTTAAGCTCTTACTCTGGCCTACTGGTTAAGGTCTTAGACTCTTACTGTGGCATAATGGTTAAGGTCTTAACTCTTACTCTGGCCTAATGGTAGGGTCTAGACTCTTACTCTGGCCTAATGGTTAAGGTCTTAACTCTTACTCTGGCTTAATGGTTAAGGTCTTAGACTCTGACTCTAGCCTACTGGTTCAGGTCTTAGACTCTTACTCTGGCCTAATGGTTAAGGTGTTAGACTCTTACTCTGGCATAATGGCTAAGGTCTTAACTCTTACTCTGGCCTAATGGTTAAGGTCTTAGACTCTTCCTTTGTCCTACTGGTTAAGGTCTTTGCTCTTACTCTGGCCTAATGGTTAAGGTCTTAGACTCGTACCCTGGCCCAATGGTAAAGGTCTTAACTCTTACTCCGGCCTAATGGTTAAGGTCTTAACTCTTACTCTGGCCTAATGGTTAAGGTCTAGACTCTTACTCTGGCCTAATGGTTAAGGTCTTAACTCTTACTCTGGCTTAATGGTTAAGGTCTTAGACTCTGACTCTAGCCTACTGGTTCAGGTCTTAGACTCTTACTCTGGCCTAATGGTTAAGGTCCTAACTCTTACTCTGGCCTATTGGTTAAGGTCTTAACTCTTACTTTGGCTTAATGGTTAAGGTCTTAACTCTTACTCTGGCCTACTGGTTAAGGTCTTTACTCTTACTCTGGCCTAATGGTTAAGGTCTAGACTCTTACTATAGCCTAATGGTTAAGGTCTTAACTCTTACTCTGGCCTAATGGTTAAGGTCTAGACTCTTACTCTGGCCTAATGGTTAAGGTCTTATCTCCTACTCTGGCCTAATGGTTACGGTCTTAGATTCTACTCTAGCCTAATGGTTAAGGTCTTAGCTCTTACTCTGGCCTAATGGTAAGGTCTAGACTCTTACTCTGGCCTAATGGTTAAGGTCTTAAACTCTTACTCTGGCCTAATGGTTAAGGTCTTAAACTCTTACTCTGGCCTAATGATTAAGGTCTTAACTCTTACTCCGGCCTAATGGTTAAGGTCTTAGACTCAACTCTATCCTAATGGTTAAGGTCTTAACTCTTACTCTGGCCTAATGGTTAAGGTCTTAACTCTTACTCTGGCCTAATGGTTAAGGTCTTAGACTCTTACTCTGGCCTAATGGTTAAGGTCTTAGACTCTTCCTTTGTCCTACTGGTTAAGGTCTTTGCTCTTACTCTGGCCCACTGGTAAAGGTCTTAACTCTTACTCTGGCCTAATGGTTAAGGTCTTTGCTCTTACTCTGGCCTAATGGTTAAGGTCTTAGACTCGTACTCTGGCCTAATGGTTAAGGTCTTAACTCTTACTCTGGCCTATTGATTAAGGTCTTAACTCTTACTCTGGCCTAATGGTTAAGGTCTAGACTCTTACTCTGGCCTAATGGTTAAGGTCTTAGACTCGTACCCTGGCCCAATGGTAAAGGTCTTAACTCTTACTCTGGCCTAATGGTTAAGGTCTTAACTCTTACTCTGGCCTAATGGTTAAGGTCTAGACTCTTACTCTGGCCTAATGGTGAAGGTCTACAATCTTACTCTGGCCTAATGGTTAAGGTCTTAACACTTACTCTGGCTTAATGGTTAAGGTCTTAGACTCTTACTCTAGCCTAATGGTTAAGGTCTTAACTCTTACTCTGGCCTAATGGTTAAGGTCTTAGACTCTTACTCTGGCCTAGTGGTTAAGGGATTAACTCTTACTCTGGCTTAATGGTTAAGGTCTTAGACTCTTACTCTGGCCTAATGGTTAAGGTCTTAACTCTTACTCTGGCCGCCTAATGGTTAAGGTATTAGACTCTTCCTTTGTCCTACTGGTTAAGGTCTTTGCTCTTACTCTGGCCTAATGGTTAAGGTCTTAGACTCGTACCCTGGCCCAATGGTAAAGGTCTTAACTCTTACTCTGGCCTAATGGTTAAGGTCTTAACTCTTACTCTGGCCTAATGGTTAAGGTCTAGACTCTTACTCTGGCCTAATGGTTAAGGTCTTAACTCTTACTCTGGCCTAATGGTTAAGGTCTTAATTCTTACTCTGGCTTAATGGTTAAGGTCTTAGACTCTGACTCTAGCCTACTGGTTAAGGTCTTAGACTCTAACTATGGCCTAATGGTTAAGGTCCTAACTCTTACTCTGGCCTATTGGTTACGGTCTTAACTCTTACTTTGGCTTAATGGTTAAGGTCTTAACTCCTACTCTGGCCTACTGGTTAAGGTCTTTACTCTTACTCTGGCCTAATGGTTAAGGTCTAGACTCTTACTATAGCCTAATGGTTAAGGTCTTAACTCTTACTCTGGCCTAATGGTTAAGGTCTAGACTCTTACTCTGGCCTAATGGTTAATGTCTTATCTCCTACTCTGGCCTAATGGTTACAGTCTTAGACTCTACTCTAGCCTAATGGTTAAGCTCTTACTCTAGCCTAATGGTTAAGGTCTTAGACTCTTACTCTGGCCTAATGGTTAAGGTCTTAGACTCTTACTCTAGCCTAATGGTTAAGGTCTTAACTCTTACTCTGGCCTAATGGTTAAGGTCTTAGACTCTTACTCTGGCCTATTGGTTAAGGGCTCAACTCTTACTCTGGCCTAATGGTTAAGGTCTAGACTCTTACTCTGACCTAATGGTTAAGGTCTTAACTCTTACTCTGGCCTAATGGTCAAGGTCTAGACTCTTACTCTGGCCTAATGGTTAAGGTCTTACCTCTTACTCTGGCTTAATGGTTAAGGTCTTAGACTCTTACTCTGGCCTAATGGTTAAGGTCTTAGACTCGTACCCTGGCCCAATGGTAAAGGTCTCAACTCATACTCCGGCATAATGGTTAAGGTCTTAGACTCTACTCTATCCTAATGGTTAAGGTCTTAACTCTTACTCTGGCCTAATGGTTAAGGTCTTAGACTCTTACTCTGGCCTAATGGTTAAGTTCTTAGACTCTTACTCTGGCCTTATGGTTAAGGTCTTTGCTCTTACTCTGGCCTAATGGTTAAGGTCTTACCTCTTACTCTGGCTTAATGGTTAAGGTCTTAGACTCTGACTCTAGCCTACTGGTTAAGGTCTTAGACTCTTACTCTGGCCTAATGGTTAAGGTCCTAACTCTTACTCTGGCCTATTGGTTAAGGTCTTAACTCTTACTCTGGCCTAATGGTTAAGGTCTTAACTCTTACTCTGGCCTACTGGTTAAGGTCTTAGACTCTTACTCTGGCCTACTGGTTAAGGTCTTTGCTCTTACTCTGGCCTATTGGTTAAGGTCTTAGACTCCTACTATGGCCTTATGGTTAAGGTCTTAGACTCTTACTCTGGCCTAATGGTTAAGGTCTAGACTTTTACTCTGGCCTAATGGTTAAGGTCGTATCTCTTACTCTGGCCTGATGGTTACGGTCTTAGCTCTTACTCTGGCCTAGTGGTTAAGGGCTTAACTCTTACTCTGGCCTAATGGTCAAGGTCTAGACTCTTACTCTGGCCTAATGGTTATGGTCTTAACTCTTACTCTGGCCTAATGGTTAAGGTCTTAGACTCTGACTCTAGCCTACTGGTTAAGGTCTTAGACTCTTACTCTGGCCTAATGGTTAAGGTCTTAAACTCTTACTCTGGCCTACTGGTTAAGATCTTAGACTCTTACTCTGGCATAATGGTTAAGGTCTTAACTCGTACTCTGGCCTAATGGTAGGGTCTAGACTCTTACTCTGGCCTAATGGTTAAGGTCTTAACTCTTACTCTGGCCTAATGGTTAAGGTCTTTGCTCTTACTCTGGCCTATTGGTTAAGGTCTTAGGCTCCTACTATGGCCTTATGGTTAAGGTCTTAGACTCTTATTCTGGCCTAATGGTTAAGGTCTTGACTCTTACTCTGGCCTTATGGTTAAGGTCTTTGCTCTTACTCTGGCCTAATGGTTAAGGTCTTAGACTCGTACTCTGGCCTAATGGTTAAGGTCTTAACTCTTACTCTGGCCTAATGGTTAAGGTCTTAGACTCTAACTCTGGCCTAATGGTAAGGTCTAGACTCTTACTCTGGCCTAATGGTTAAGGTCTAGACTCTTACTCTGGCCTAATGGTTAAGGTCGTACCTCTTACTCTGGCCTGATGGTTACGGTCTTAGCTCTTACTCTGGCCTAGTGGTTAAGGGCTTAACTCTTACTCTGGCCTAATGGTCAAGGTCTAGACTCTTACTCTGGCCTAATGGTTAAGGTCTTAGACTCTTCCTTTGTCCTACTGGTTAAGGTCTTTGCTCTTACTCTGGCTTAATGGTTAAGGTCTTAGACTCTGACTCTAGCCTACTGGTTAAGGTCTTAGACTCTTACTCTGGCCTAATGGTTAAGGTCCTAACTCTTACTCTGGCCTATTGGTTAAGGTCTTAACTCTTACTCTGGCCTAATGGTTAAGGTCTTAACTCTTACTCTGGCCTAATGTTTAAGGTCTTAAACTCTTACTCTGGCCTACTGGTTAAGATCTTAGACTCTTACTCTGGCATAATGGTTAAGGTCTTAACTCTTACTCTGGCCTAATGGTAGGGTCTAGACTCTTACTCTGGCCTAATGGTTAAGGTCTTAACTCTTACTCTGGCCTAATGGTTAAGGTCTTTGCTCTTACTCTGGCCTAATGGTTAAGGTCTTAGACTCGTACTCTGGCCTAATGGTTAAGGTCTTAACTCTTACTCTGGCCTAATAGTTAAGGTCTTAGACTCTAACTCTGGCCTAATGGTAAGGTCTAGACTCTTACTCTGGCCTAATGGTTAAGGTCTTAAACTCTTACTCTGGCCTAATGGTTAAGGTCTTAAACTCTTACTCTGGCCTAATGATTAAGGTCTTAACTCTTATTCTGGCCTAATGGTTAAGGTCTTGACTCTTACTCTGGCCTTATGGTTAAGGTCTTTGCTCTTACTCTGGCCTAATGGTTAAGGTCTTAGACTCGTACTCTGGCCTAATGGTTAAGGTCTTAACTCTTACTCTGGCCTAATGGTTAAGGTCTTAAACTCTTACTCTGGCCTAATGGTTAAGGTCTTAAACTCTTACTCTGGCCTAATGATTAAGGTCTTAACTCTTACTCCGGCCTAATGGTTAAGGTCTTAGACTCAACTCTATCCTAATGGTTAAGGTATTAACTCTTACTCTGGCCTAATGGTTAAGGTCTTAGACTCTTACTCTGGCCTAATGGTTAAGGTCTTAGACTCTTACTCTAGCCTAATGGTTAAGGTCTTAACTCTTACTCTGGCCTAATGGTTAAGGTCTTAGACTCTTACTCTGGCCTAATGGTTAAGGTCTTAGACTCTTCCTTTGTCCTACTGGTTAAGGTCTTTGCTCTTACTCTGGCCTAATGGTTAAGGTCTTAGACTCGTACCCTGGCCCAATGGTAAAGGTCTTAACTCTTACTCTGGCCTAATGGTTAAGGTCTTAACTCTTACTCTGGTCTAATGGTTAAGGTCTAGACTCTTACTCTGGCCTAGTGGTTAAGGGCTTAACTATTACTCTGGCCTAATGGTCAAGGTCTAGACTCTTACTCTGGCCTAATGGTTAAGGTCTTAACTCTTACTCTGGCTTAATGGTTAAGGTCTTAGACTCTGACTCTAGCCTACTGGTTAAGGTCTTAGACTCTTACTCTGGCCTAATGGTTAAGGTCCTAACTCTTACTCTGGCCTACTGGTTAAGGTCTTAACTGTTACTCTGGCCTAATGGTTAAGGTCTTAACTCTTACTCTGGCCTAATGGTTAAGGTCTTAAGCTCTTACTCTGGCCTACTGGTTAAGGTCTTAGACTCTTACTCTGGCATAATGGTTAAGGTCTTAACTCTTACTCTGGCCTAATGGTAGGGTCTAGACTCTTACTCTGGCCTAATGGTTAAGGTCTTAACTCTTACTCTGGCTTAATGGTTAAGGTCTTAGACTCTGACTCTAGCCTACTGGTTCAGGTCTTAGACTCTTACTCTGGCCTAATGGTTAAGGTGTTAGACTCTTACTATAGCCTAATGGTTAAGGTCTTAACTCTTACTCTGGCCTAACTGTTAAGGTCTAGACTCTTACTCTGGCCTAATGGTTACGGTCTTATCTCCTACTCTGGCCTAATGGTTACGGTCTTAGATTCTACTCTAGCCTAATGGTTAAGGTCTTAGCTCTCACTCTGGCCTAATGGTTAAGGTCTTAGACTCTTACTCTGGCCTAATGGTTAAGGTCTTAACTCTTACTCTGGCCTAATGGTTAAGGTCTTAGACTCTAACTCTGGCCTAATGGTAAGGTCTAGACTCTTACTCTGGCCTAATGGTTAAGGTCTTAAACTCTTACTCTGGCCTAATGGTTAAGGTCTTAAACTCTTACTCTGGCCTAATGATTAAGGTCTTAACTCTTATTCTGGCCTAATGGTTAAGGTCTTGACTCTTACTCTGGCCTTATGGTTAAGGTCTTTGCTCTTACTCTGGCCTAATGGTTAAGGTCTTAGACTCGTACTCTGGCCTAATGGTTAAGGTCTTAACTCTTACTCTGGCCTAATGGTTAAGGTCTTAAACTCTTACTCTGGCCTAATGGTTAAGGTCTTAAACTCTTACTCTGGCCTAATGATTAAGGTCTTAACTCTTACTCCGGCCTAATGGTTAAGGTCTTAGACTCAACTCTATCCTAATGGTTAAGGTATTAACTCTTACTCTGGCCTAATGGTTAAGGTCTTAGACTCTTACTCTGGCCTAATGGTTAAGGTCTTAGACTCTTACTCTAGCCTAATGGTTAAGGTCTTAACTCTTACTCTGGCCTAATGGTTAAGGTCTTAGACTCTTACTCTGGCCTAATGGTTAAGGTCTTAGACTCTTCCTTTGTCCTACTGGTTAAGGTCTTAGACTCTTCCTTTGTCCTACTGGTTAAGGTCTTTGCTCTTACTCTGGCCTAATGGTTAAGGTCTTAGACTCGTACCCTGGCCCAATGGTAAAGGTCTTAACTCTTACTCTGGCCTAATGGTTAAGGTCTTAACTCTTACTCTGGTCTAATGGTTAAGGTCTAGACTCTTACTCTGGCCTAGTGGTCAAGGGCTTAACTATTACTCTGGCCTAATGGTCAAGGTCTAGACTCTTACTCTGGCCTAATGGTTAAGGTCTTAACTCTTACTCTGGCTTAATGGTTAAGGTCTTAGACTCTGACTCTAGCCTACTGGTTAAGGTCTTAGACTCTTACTCTGGCCTAATGGTTAAGGTCCTAACTCTTACTCTGGCCTACTGGTTAAGGTCTTAACTGTTACTCTGGCCTAATGGTTAAGGTCTTAACTCTTACTCTGGCCTAATGGTTAAGGTCTTAAGCTCTTACTCTGGCCTACTGGTTAAGGTCTTAGACTCTTACTGTGGCATAATGGTTAAGGTCTTAACTCTTACTCTGGCCTAATGGTAGGGTCTAGACTCTTACTCTGGCCTAATGGTTAAGGTCTTAACTCTTACTCTGGCTTAATGGTTAAGGTCTTAGACTCTGACTCTAGCCTACTGGTTCAGGTCTTAGACTCTTACTCTGGCCTAATGGTTAAGGTGTTAGACTCTTACTCTGGCATAATGGCTAAGGTCTTAACTCTTACTCTGGCCTAATGGTTAAGGTCTTAGACTCTTCCTTTGTCCTACTGGTTAAGGTCTTTGCTCTTACTCTGGCCTAATGGTTAAGGTCTTAGACTCGTACCCTGGCCCAATGGTAAAGGTCTTAACTCTTACTCCGGCCTAATGGTTAAGGTCTTAACTCTTACTCTGGCCTAATGGTTAAGGTCTAGACTCTTACTCTGGCCTAATGGTTAAGGTCTTAACTCTTACTCTGGCTTAATGGTTAAGGTCTTAGACTCTGACTCTAGCCTACTGGTTCAGGTCTTAGACTCTTACTCTGGCCTAATGGTTAAGGTCCTAACTCTTACTCTGGCCTATTGGTTAAGGTCTTAACTCTTACTTTGGCTTAATGGTTAAGGTCTTAACTCTTACTCTGGCCTACTGGTTAAGGTCTTTACTCTTACTCTGGCCTAATGGTTAAGGTCTAGACTCTTACTATAGCCTAATGGTTAAGGTCTTAACTCTTACTCTGGCCTAATGGTTAAGGTCTAGACTCTTACTCTGGCCTAATGGTTAAGGTCTTATCTCCTACTCTGGCCTAATGGTTACGGTCTTAGATTCTACTCTAGCCTAATGGTTAAGGTCTTAGCTCTTACTCTGGCCTAATGGTAAGGTCTAGACTCTTACTCTGGCCTAATGGTTAAGGTCTTAAACTCTTACTCTGGCCTAATGGTTAAGGTCTTAAACTCTTACTCTGGCCTAATGATTAAGGTCTTAACTCTTACTCCGGCCTAATGGTTAAGGTCTTAGACTCAACTCTATCCTAATGGTTAAGGTCTTAACTCTTACTCTGGCCTAATGGTTAAGGTCTTAACTCTTACTCTGGCCTAATGGTTAAGGTCTTAGACTCTTACTCTGGCCTAATGGTTAAGGTCTTAGACTCTTCCTTTGTCCTACTGGTTAAGGTCTTTGCTCTTACTCTGGCCCACTGGTAAAGGTCTTAACTCTTACTCTGGCCTAATGGTTAAGGTCTTTGCTCTTACTCTGGCCTAATGGTTAAGGTCTTAGACTCGTACTCTGGCCTAATGGTTAAGGTCTTAACTCTTACTCTGGCCTATTGATTAAGGTCTTAACTCTTACTCTGGCCTAATGGTTAAGGTCTAGACTCTTACTCTGGCCTAATGGTTAAGGTCTTAGACTCGTACCCTGGCCCAATGGTAAAGGTCTTAACTCTTACTCTGGCCTAATGGTTAAGGTCTTAACTCTTACTCTGGCCTAATGGTTAAGGTCTAGACTCTTACTCTGGCCTAATGGTGAAGGTCTACAATCTTACTCTGGCCTAATGGTTAAGGTCTTAACACTTACTCTGGCTTAATGGTTAAGGTCTTAGACTCTTACTCTAGCCTAATGGTTAAGGTCTTAACTCTTACTCTGGCCTAATGGTTAAGGTCTTAGACTCTTACTCTGGCCTAGTGGTTAAGGGATTAACTCTTACTCTGGCTTAATGGTTAAGGTCTTAGACTCTTACTCTGGCCTAATGGTTAAGGTCTTAACTCTTACTCTGGCCGCCTAATGGTTAAGGTATTAGACTCTTCCTTTGTCCTACTGGTTAAGGTCTTTGCTCTTACTCTGGCCTAATGGTTAAGGTCTTAGACTCGTACCCTGGCCCAATGGTAAAGGTCTTAACTCTTACTCTGGCCTAATGGTTAAGGTCTTAACTCTTACTCTGGCCTAATGGTTAAGGTCTAGACTCTTACTCTGGCCTAATGGTTAAGGTCTTAACTCTTACTCTGGCCTAATGGTTAAGGTCTTAATTCTTACTCTGGCTTAATGGTTAAGGTCTTAGACTCTGACTCTAGCCTACTGGTTAAGGTCTTAGACTCTAACTATGGCCTAATGGTTAAGGTCCTAACTCTTACTCTGGCCTATTGGTTACGGTCTTAACTCTTACTTTGGCTTAATGGTTAAGGTCTTAACTCCTACTCTGGCCTACTGGTTAAGGTCTTTACTCTTACTCTGGCCTAAT